>NC_081194.1:78649815-79286690 GCF_902713425.1 Acipenser ruthenus
TGAAAAATTGACAAGTTACTACAACCCTGATAAATGCAGAATAAAAATACATTGTATTCAACCAGCTCACAAGTTTCTGAAGGCAGTAAGGATTTTCGACCCACAACAGGTCTGTAGTTTGGATAAAGAAACCCTGCCATTAGATTGTATTGTAGGGTTTGATGTTTACTGTAAATCAGAAATTAATGTTTTCAGCAATATCAACTATATGCAAAACAACAATACAGTTTTAATGCACAAGAATGAATCTGCTAATACGTACTTTGTAGGAATGGGATGACCAATTCAAATGGTTAAAGTAACATAATGGGATGATTGTTTAATGAATTCTCATTAGGTGGCTTACTACTGTGGGACTGAATTACAATTTAAAAAACAAGTCATGTAAAACACAAGGTATAAGTCACAAAAATATGACGTGTGGGTTAATCTTCAATAACAGAACAGTGAAGTTGTAGAACTAGTGGGCAACAAATGTTTCAAATGTTGTCTTCCTGATGAAGTAACAGTCCAATTCAATCAGTCCCATTTTCCCAAAAAGCTCTTCATGGCATCATTAAATCCACAAAATGACTTGGCAACCTCTGCAAGGTTCAAGGCATCCGTAATGTCTTTATGTCATTTGCATTGGACATAGGGATTGTCAAATAGAGGCGAATACGTTCATCAACTTCTGCAAGGAGTTGGCGTGCCCCCTCATCAGCTATAAGTATTTCCATGACAGTAGACAGCTTCATCACTTTGTTTATGCTGGGTGTCGTCTTCTGACATTGATTGAATGTTTTCAGCAGATCTTTAAGCATGCTGAGGTGAATGTGAAGATGATCAAAATCAAAGTCATCAGCATATAACTGCAGATTTTATTCAGAATTTCAACAGTATCTCCATTGGCTGCTGAAATCAAAAGATTCTCGATTTGTTTAAGTAATTTCAGTTTCCTGATTAAACCTCTGATCCAGTTCACAGGTAAGAATGTCAAGCAGTTGATAAAAATGTTGGCGAAAGTATCCTTCAGGAGTTGTAAATGCATACGGTGAACTTCTATCGCCAATGCGTCATGGTTGCTGCCGAATCCGTTTTGTGCTATCGCCTTTCCAATAGCGTAATCATGAACACGGCAACAAACGCTATGCGGAAGTTAGAACTGATTAAAAACCAGACCTCTCGCTGTAACTTGCAGCCAGTCGTAGTATGGGTGCCCTTTTATTCAAATTTGAACTTCTGCATAGCGTTTGTCAACTTTGTCAGAAAAGACTGTCCAAAGCTTTTTTTTTATTATTTTATTTCATTTTTTCTCACCCTTCGTGTATATTGATTGTAAAGCACATATTTTGTTCTACATCAGGCTGTTAAAAGTTGGTGGGCAGCGCCCCCGAGTCTAAAACATGGTAGGACAATGGCCCGTTGGCCGACCCGTCTCTGGTGCCTATGCCTCTGAGAAATATTTTTACATATCCGATGGACCCCTGGAACAAATTCAATTGGATATAGCAGGTGCTACTGTAATCTTGTCTTTTTCATTATTTTAGGTACCGGTACAATTAAATCATATTAGTGAACCCATATTTTCCTATAACCCCTCAAGAGTTTGTTGAAGCACATTCTTGTTTATCCCTTTATTTCTTGGCGGCTGCAGGAGGATTTGGCAGTTCCTATAACAGTAATGATTACACAGCCAGACAAAAAGAGGTCCTTCATTCCTTTAGCCTGTGTCATCCAACTGCCTTGTTAAAAAAAAAAATAATAATAATACTGAAATCGCTATAGATTACACATCCTGGATTAGATTGAGGCTCCATTGGTTTTTTATATTCTGTACCATTACAACAATCAATTTTATTGTGCACTGTACAAAATATTTTAGACACTGGTCCTCCTTATTTTGGTTGCTGTCCTTTTATACATCACTATGCTTTTACAAAGCAGTTTCCAAGGTCACGAAATCACACTGTTTACCAGCACAGACGATTTGCATAGTGTTGCAAGCAGTAATGGGAATCGCAGAAGAGTAATCCTGTTGGTCTGCAGTCAAGGTTATTAATTGAGGTGAGGGATAGATCTGAACGAGCGTAAAACAGAAGGGCAGATTGGAAGGTGAAATCCCATTCCAGTGCGAATGAAGGGAGAATGTCCATGTATCAGTGTCATGGCATGAAAGTGTAGTGTATAAATGATACTGCCGTTGAGTGCTGCAGCAGGTACCATGGGGATTCATCTTTCTGGTACATTACATTACTCTGCTAGACCTGAAGGAATGATGCTTGAATGAGAGTAAAGCAGTGCCAAGCCAGAGATATTACATGTGGCTGCAGGCTTTGAAATCTACGCTTTCATGCACATGTCTTGCAAAGCCATGTTTCATCCACGCATTTTCAATTATGAATGTGTCACATGTGCAGCGTGAAAGAAACCACAGCATGAATATTTAAATCTTGCGCAGAAAACGTGAGGAATGGGTAATGAACTAGTTGAATTCTACGCAGACAATTTTGTCGGTTTCTGACAATCAGAGATTACTGAAGAAGACAGTTTTCTGGTCCCTATGAAGTTGCCTTCATGAACCCTTGTGTCAGACATCTTTGTGTGCACCTTCCTGGTGTTCTGTGCTTCCTTGAAAACCCTAGAAAAATGTTATTTTCTAGGCTGTATTCATTCACATTGAGAAAGTCATATGTGGATTATTCCACCATGTAAATTTATGGTGCCGATAATTTCATCAGTTTGTAGCAGGTGCTGTAAATATGATAAGATTTTTTTTGTTTGTTGGTTATAAAATAATTCAAACATAACAGACCTTTTAAATACTGCAGGGAAGACTTTGTTGTTCTCGCAATACAAATGATGTATTAATTCTAACGACAGGGATCAAATCAATCTAATCAGAATAAAACATTGGGCTGCCGTACCATTCAGTCCACTTCAATTCAAAAGTATTCACCGTTAAATTAATGCCAAGGTTGGAAATGAATTGAAATATTGGAATAAAAACAACACAGATTTCCGTTTTTTTTTTACAGTCTTAGCGTGTTTGGTAATGGTCTTGACATTGTTTTATATCTGCAGGTTTATTTTCCACTCATAAATCAGCAGTTAAAGTACTTCTTTCACACAACAAACACTGCTACTCATTTGAATTAGGCCTAGTTTATATAAAGGGAAGCTGAAGTGGTGTACAGTATAATAATGTGATTCATCTTCCAGTTAATTGAAAGCATTTTTGTAACATTAATGCGTCTATTATTGTAGACTGATGATAGCTAGTAAGTACTGTATAACCGTGATATAATTACTGTAATATTTTAACTCCACATTGGATCTGTTGTTTTTGTTTGCGATGGTAATTTGGTGGTATACGCGAATGAGTTGGATGGAAAACATATCTATCAACTTTCCAGGTTTACCCTTGCCTATTCTTTTAATATCATTTTTCAGTTGTATCTTTAACTTTCATGACAAGCCTAAACTTCAGCACTGTATTACAAATACAGTACTGCTTTATTTTTCAGTCATGTCCCTCCTTATTGGCACAGTTTTTCAATAAGGAGCTTGGAGGCTTTGTGTCTCTTTGTGATTTGCTGCAAGTCTGACAAGGCGGGTGTTAGACATTATCCACACAGTCTCGTCCCCTTTACACTCAAGTGAGGCCTTATTTCAGCTGGCCAGAACCAATAAGTAAATGGAATGTTACCACACAAAGCTACAAAGCCATCAGTGCCTTTACAGCCTTTACAGCCTTTACAATTAATAGGTTTTCAAGCTTCAATGAAGAATATTTCAAGAAGTATGTCACTCAAAAATGTCCTCAATAATAAACACCCAAAAAGTATAACATATGGCAAAAGAATAAGTGGAGTGTTATGAAGCAATTACTACCCTACACAGAGGGAATGGATAGAGTTTACAGTCAGGGAATGGATAGAGTTTACAGTCAGGGAATGGATAGAGCTTACAGTCAGGGAATGGATAGAGTTTACAGTCAGGGAATGGATAGAGCTTACAGTCAGGGAATGAATAGAGTTTACAGTCAGGGAATGGATAGAGTTTACAGTCAGGGAATGGATAGAGCTTACAGTCAGGGAATGAATAGAGTTTACAGTCAGGGAATGGATAGAGTTTACAGTCAGGGAATGGATAGAGTTTACAGTCAGGGAATGGATAGAGCTTACAGTCAGGGAATGAATAGAGTTTACAGTCAGGGAATGGATAGAGTTTACAGTCAGGGAATGGATAGAGCTTACAGTCAGGGAATGGATAGAGTTTACAGTCAGGGAATGGATAGAGCTTACAGTCAGGGAATGAATAGAGTTTACAGTCAGGGAATGGATAGAGTTTACAGTCAGGGAATGGATAGAGCTTACAGTCAGGGAATGAATAGAGTTTACAGTCAGGGAATGGATAGAGTTTACAGTCAGGGAATGGATAGAGTTTACAGTCAGGGAATGAATAGAGTTTACAGTCAGGGAATGGATAGAGTTAACAGTCAGGGAATGGATAGAGTTAACAGTCAGGGAATGGATAGAGTTAACAGTCAGGGAATGGATAGAGTTTACAGTCAGGGAATGGATAGAGTTTACAGTCAGGGAATGGATAGAGTTTACAGTCAGGGAATGGATAGAGCTTACAGTCAGGGAATGGATAGAGTTTACAGTCAGGGAATGGATAGAGTTAACAGTCAGGGAATGGATAGAGTTAACAGTCAGGGAATGGATAGAGCTTACAGTCAGGGAATGGATAGAGTTTACAGTCAGGGAATGGATAGAGTTTACAGTCAGGGAATGGATAGAGTTTACAGTCAGGGAATGGATAGAGTTTACAGTCAGGGAATAATAGAGTTTACAGTCAGGGAATGGATAGAGCTTACAGTCAGGGAATGGATAGAGTTTACAGTCAGGGAATGGATAGAGTTAACAGTCAGGGAATGGATAGAGTTAACAGTCAGGGAATGGATAGAGCTTACAGTCAGGGAATGGATAGAGTTTACAGTCAGGGAATGGATAGAGTTTACAGTCAGGGAATGGATAGAGTTTACAGTCAGGGAATGGATAGAGTTTACAGTCAGGGAATAATAGAGTTTACAGTCAGGGAATGGATAGAGCTTACAGTCAGGGAATGGATAGAGTTTACAGTCAGGGAATGGATAGAGCTTACAGTCAGGTTTGGTTACTAGTCGGAGGGACTAGTTTACATTCTGGGGATGCATATCCTCACGGAGGGATATAGAGGAGACGTGCGTCACACTTTGGAGTTTTTCATATACATATATCCAGAGATCCATTTGTCCAGTTGTGACAAATCTTGTTAAGGACCTTCTTAAAGAGTAAGTAGCGGTGTTCCGTAAAATCTAGTGTTCCACGTCCCCAAGTGTTGCTTCAACTGTTTAATTAACTTACCTGTAATTTTTCTTTTCATTGTTAACATCCTGACAACTTTTTACACTTACAACTTTAAACTCTGTTTCAAGGCTTTTTTCAAAATGTCTGCTCTATTGCACTGATAGTGTAAGGATTATTTTTAAATATTTAACAATCCATGATGTGGTACGGAACAGAAAAGCCAGAGCACTTGTTATTTTTTTTTTTTTTTTTATCACTCTTCCTGCAGTGATATAGAGGACAGATCTCAAACCGCAATGCATTAGAGAGGCCATTTTGAAAAGCGCTTTGAAACAGACTTTAAAGTGTAAAAAGTTATCAGGATGTTAGCAACGAAAAGAAACATTACAGGTACGTTATTTAAACAGTTGTAGCAGCACGGGGGGACGTGGAACGCTATATTTTACCCTGCTACTTACTCTTCAAGCACAGGTTACTGATGGTATCAGAATATGGGAGTAAATAGTCTATCAGAGTGCCTCTCTTTATGGCATTTTAGGGTTCAGTTATTACAGTAAGTGTACCATCATCTGGAGGTGTCTGCATGTCAAACTTACATTTTTCACTTACTAGTTTGACGTTTCATTTCACCAGTTCCTCAAGGAAGACGGTTCATTGTTCAATTTATTTGAAAAATTCTAAGTGTTATCAGTGTATTCAGCTTTTCTGTGGTTTAATGCAACGTGTAAGTTTATCTGTTAACAAATGGAATACAAGCTGCCCCATGATCATACTTCCTCCACAGCAAAAAGCTTCACATATCATTACCATATTACTTTTCCTTGAAGCACATTTATGTGTTTTGCTTAATCCCTTAATAACAAATGCTGTGTTCATCCTCACAGTAATTTAAGACATCTGTTACAAATCTTTTTCTCCAATGTCTACAGTGCCCATGGGTTTTAGTAACATTTGTTTATTCAGATGATGAAAGACATGTGTAGACAATTAATAATTGTGTAATGATCGAATGAATACTTACTATCTAGACATTGTTCTCGCAGTTTTGTAAAGCTCAAGGTGATTTATACTATTGTATACAGTATGTTACTGAGCATTTCAATGTTGAACACAACCATGTATTTCATTCCTTTGTGCTGTACTATACAGTGTTATAAAAAATTGCTGGTGTCCTTTGTACATTAGACATGTAGCATTCAGTTAGTTTAATGCTCTGCTAATGACTTCCAGTACTGGCTTTTCATGAGTTAATTGAAGTGAATTTACATACAGTGGCTAAAGCTATTAGAATAAAATGACACTTCATCATTTCTTACAATTATATACTTAAGTCATGGCCAGCTCTAATAGCTATAGGATGCTTTAGGTAATGCACAGGATGGCAGGGTAATCTATTACTGTACGTCATTTAAACCTTTATAATCTGTAAGGCAATTATTTGTAACAAAAAGAACAGCTGTCAGTTTGAGTAGAATGTTTAATTGTTATTTCTTTCCTTGAGACTTCCGTGCCAAATACACTGAGTCCAATGGAGTGATGGTTGCATAAAGAATTCACATCAGCCCTATTGCAGTGCAGTTTTTGTGTGATACACTATGAACTGGGTGTGGCTGTCAGCTCCTCTATTGAAGCTCCTCTGAACATCACTACACTTTGAGTTAGAGATTGCTCCCACTCGGACAAGGCTCCCCCTGTCCCTCTTCTAACCCGTGGAATGGTGCTCAATTCAAAGTCAGCAAGGGACAACCCTTCCCCTTCTTCCCATTCCCAGGCGAAACAGATTTTGTGCTGTGTACGTCCAAGCCATGGGATGCTGGCCACATTATTAGGGTTCTGTCTAGCTTGAACAGAAATTCTAGCACCTGCCTCTAATTTAGATGGTCGGCACACTAACATAATGTCCTGATCGCACACACACACAAAGGCGAGCTACACTGTTCCTTTCTGCCTGCTGATTCTGGTGCTGATCCTGGTGTTTCTGCCTGCTGATCCTGGTGTTTCCAGCAGCCACATTAACCTGTATATGATATGTGTTGATCTCACTTCCTTCTTCACAGCCCTGTTGAACGGGTGATGGTTCTAAATATTATCATCTTGGCGCCCTGAAGAAATGTACCCAGTTTTTCCAAGTTCTTTATCTTTAGGATTGTAAAAATAAAGGCAAAGCGCTGTACCATTTTGGCTACTGTTTTTAAATAGTTGAAATCAGCATTTGTTCTCTATTTTACCCAAACAATTATTGGCCTGAGTGGTGAGTGCCAGGACTGGTACAGTATTCAATGCAGTGGTGAGTGCCAGGACCGGTACAATATTCAATGTAGTTTTGTCCTTGGCAGCCCTGAGCCAGAAATGTATTTTTGAGAGTACAATGAAGAGAAAATGTCACAGCCAGTCATTCCGTATTGGTAGAAAGTGGATCATATTTGGGGACCACAGCACTTGTGGGAGAGTCTGTTCATTGAAATGTCTTGCATATTTTTAAAGAGGAGACGATTATCTATTCAAAGATACAATACAATCCTCAGCCCTAGTCTTGCTGCAAATCATCTGTTGTTTCTGAACTTTTGAACACTACTGTCTGTGTATATGTTGCGGTTCATGTGTAAAATCTGCAAATCTATAGATTAACCAGTAAATGTGTAAATTTACCAGCTCAGCGGTCAATGTATAAAATAACTAAGGAGATTTTTTTACATAAAGCGAAAGACGGGGAAAAAATCATTAGAAATAAAACCAGAAATCTATCTCTAATCATGTCTGTATATAGAACAAAACATGAATACATGGTCTCTGCTAAATAAATGTATTATTATTATTATTATTATTATTATTATTATTATTAAATGCTGAATTGACAACAGAACTGGCAGAAGGCACAGATGTTGTTGTCCATCCATCAACAGTACGAAGGTCACTCTTGAAATCAGGACTTAAAGGATGTGTTGCAGTAAGAATCCCTCTGTTAAGAAAGGGGAAAAAGACTAAAAGGCTAAAATATGCACAAGAACACAGAAATTGGACTATGGAACAATGGTCAAATGTGCTTTGGACTGTTGATGGATGGACAATGACACATGTGCCTTCTGCCAGTTACATAAAAAAAAAAAATCCCTTTGAGGTCCATCGATATTGAAGTATTTTATTATTTCATGTAGACCTAAAATAAATACTGTTCTAGTTGAAATTATCAATACATTATTTAATAATTCTTAATCAAGAAATGCGTTTTCATGCCATGCAGCTCTTTCTACAGAAGGAAGATACAGTAAAACCTTTTAAAGACTAGACAGTGGTGGCATGCTCTTCCCAGCCACGAACCACACAACTGAATAACAGTCCCTGTTACCGGCTTAGCTTCACGGTAAATAACTTTTATTGGACTGTAAATTGTTTTGCGTCATTTTATTTTGTGTATTTGTAAACAGTAGGGTTTGATTATTCAATTGTAATACATTGAACAATTCTGATTGCCTTGTGTGTCAAGCATTGTAATTAACTTTCTTTACAGTCTGAAGTACATTTTATTAGTGGGTTTGTGGGACAAGAGGATTAGTCGCAGGATCTATTATTAATTCCCTGCGGCGCTTGTGTGCCGTTTCTAATGAGCCGCTGAGCTGGTTTTCATGTCAAGGTTAGAGCAGAGTGTGGTGCTCTTGCGGAAAACGTTTGAAATATTATTATCCTGCTGCTTTTGTAATAACGACTGTGATGGATAATTGTACTTTGTCTTTTTGTGCCATTTCAACTGGGTACAGTAGATGTTGTCAGTTTAAAGGATTGTTTTTTATTGCATCCGATAATGTTGTAATGTCCCCTTGCCAGCAGACCTGTAATTATTAAACATAGGCACACCTGCATTGTTGTAACTGTAATTTACACCATATCACTGATCGATTACAGTTCAATTGTGCATTTATTTGTCATTCGATCATTATTCTTGTATTTTCAACCACTTTTGGTGACCTGATTTGTTTAAAAAATATAAAAGTTCAATAGTATGTTTGTGTAATCTGTGATTATTGATGGTTATTTAGAGTAAGTAGAGTAAACATGTTAATGTGAGTAGTTGTTTATGTTACTTTTTAATGGAATTGTAATCATGGCAGCATCATTTTAACTGTAATGGAACACAATTAGAATTGCAATTGCAATTTCAGAAAACCATTCTGCTGTAATTGTAATTGGACCATTGTAATTGATCCCAGGCCTGCTTATTAGTACTACCGCATGTGTAAGAGTGCTAGAATTTAACAGTACGGTCTGTTATACAGTGCAGGCCTCTTATCCGCATCTCAACATGCATTCATGTACACATTTCTAAAAATATACATTTAATAAGGACACATAAAAGGCTGCTTATTAAAGATGCTTTCACAGCTTGCATTGGCTCAGACTCATGACAGTTTTTTTGTTTGTTTGTTTCTTTTAATTTCAATCATCATACAACACATATAAACATAAAGAACCAAACCTTAGGATCTTACTGGTATATGCCCATATTCTAACATTGAGTGGCAATTAAATTGTATGTATTACATGGCAAATCCTGAACATGATGATGATGATGATGATGGTGATGATGATGATGGTGATGATGATGATGATGATGGTGGTGATGATGATGATGGTGATGATGATGATGATGATGATGATGATGATGATGGTGATGATGATGATGATGATGATGATGATGGTGATGATGATGATGATGATGATGATGATGATGATGATGATGATGGTGATGATGATGATGATGATGATGGTGATGATGATGATGATGATGATGATGATGATGGTGGTGGTGATGATGATGATGATGATGGTGGTGATGATACTTTTTTACAGTATAATACTTTATACCACTCTGCCCATAAAGACTGACCACTGGTACACTGGAATCGTATGTTTCTTGTATGAGTTGAATTGGTGGTTTAAGTACAGTAATATTAACAGAAGAATGCAGTCAGAACAGTAACACATCCCAGCTGATCTAGTAGGACAGTTTTTTTTTTTTATTGACAGACTTTATAATAACAGTCTGCACTCGACTTTATACAGTATGTGTATCTTTGATGTCTTATTAACTGTATGAAATGCTTCAGGTCAAGTTTCCAGTTGCTTTGTCTTGTATGTTTATCTTTTGAGATTTCACAGTAGGTCTTTGAGGTGGTTTAGTTTATACACACAGTTAGATGAATAGATTAAATTACATTGAACTAGATCCAGACACAATCAGAAAATAAAGGTTCAAGATTCAGTCAGAATGTTAGGTCTCCCTCTCAGAAATAAATCCCAGGTCTTACTGAAGATGCTGTGTTAAAAGCAGTACATTTACTGTTTGATTGCTTAAGAACAGTTGGGATGTACAAGAGTGGCAGTATGGAAAAGTAATTATTAGGCATGTGTTTAAAATATGTTTTGGACTTTAATTCAGTTGGCTTGTGAAGCCGGTTTACAATATATCCGGCCACCGTACTATAAACTCACTTCCTGTGCTATAGGTATTAGTAGCCCACCTGAGCTCAATCTGTGGAGTCCTAATTACCTTCTGCGCAGAAAGGGAATATATAATTTGGTGGAGCTGAGCACTAGGTTATTAAACAGAAAAAAGGAATTGTAATGGAATTGTATTCTAGACAGCCACTTAGAAAACAGAGGACCCTTTGAATTATATACTGCAAAATCATGCAGGGGATCTGCAGTAACACATTTCAGATAATGGGTGTTTTTTAATGTATAGTTTTTAAATTCCTGTTTATGTTGGGTTATCATAGAGACCAGGGACAGGAGAAGAATGAATATAATATCGTAGTTTTTATTTTTATTTTTTTCTGTGACACACTTTCTCATTAAAAGAAAGCTTTGACATGGTAATGGTTCCCCCAGTAGAACTTCATTATTCAGCTAAAAGGCATGCACATAATTACATTCTGCGCAAGTCACAGCTCTGATCATTTTGACAAGCAGTGAGCAGCCGCCTCTTTTGTTGATGCAATTACAGTGCTTTTGCTTTTTTGATGACAGCTACAAATCTTACTTTACCAGTGGGATGCTGTAAGTGAATGTCTGGGACCAGCAATCCTGTGTGTGACAGGCAGTCATGCAGTTAGGCAGACAGGCAGGCAGACAGGCAGGCAGGCTGGCAAACAGGCAGACAGGCAGGCAGGTTGGCAATGTGGGATTGGTTTAGCAAGCTGAGTACAATAAAGTGGATCTTTTTTCTAATTACACTTCAGAATCTTTTCATTTTGACACTTGGGTCATAACGAATTATGGCTGTTTTTAATACTGAAATAAACTGGGATTACAAGATGTTACCTCCTGCTGTGAAAGAGAAAACTCTGTTAAAGGATTGATGTGACAAGATGTAAAAGCCTGTTAAAGTCAGCTTGGTTGCGAACCAGTAGACATCTGCATACCGGTAATTTAAATACAAACCACATTTCTGAACAGGAATGTAATTATACACAGCAAACAAAGAGAGTCTTCTAAAAATGAAATATATAAATAAAATAAGAAACAGAGGACAGAATGTTCTTTTTCGAGCAATCTTATTTCATGTGTGTGGGTTGCCCAGACCCTTTCAGTGCACATGCTTGTTTTAAACTGGTAGCCCCTGATCCCTTTCTTTCTTGCCAAATGGCCTCCTCTCATTTGTAAAATGTATTATGTTCTTATGATTTAGTGTATTTATGTATAAGGGGCGTCCCTGTAAAGGGACGCCCCTTATACAACTCCAGTATTTTTGCATGAAATCCCCTGAGGGCGTAGGGAATCATGGTTCAGCTGTTAAATGTTCCTGCTTGCTGGAAGTGCAGCAGTTGTGAGAGTGAGACACGGTGGTGATGTCAGCCCTGCGGAATGCGGTCCCTGTAACCCGATCCCTGCTGTCTTGTTTCTGTCCCGGTGATGTCATCCCTGCGGAATGCGGTCCCTGTAACCCGATCCCTGCTGTCTTGTTTCTGTCCCGGTGATGTCATCCCTGCAGAATGCGGTCCCTGTAACCCGATCCCTGCTGTCTTGTTTCTGTCCCGGTGATGTCCTCCCTGCGGAATGCGGTCCCCGTAACCCGATTCCCTGCTGTCTTGTTTCTGTCCCGGTGATGTCCTCCCTGCGGAATGCGGTCCCTGTAACCCGATCTCTGCTGTCTTGTTTCTGTTCTGGTGATGTCAGCCCTGCGGAATGCGGTCCTTGTAACCCGATCCCTGCTGTCTTGTTTCTGTTCCAGGGTGTGAGCGGAATGTCCATGGATGAGCAGACTGAAGCCCCCATGTATGTGTATGAGTCAACAGTGCACTGTACCAACATCCTCCTGAGTCTCAATGACCAGCGGAAGCAGGATATCCTCTGTGATGTCACGGTGACAGTGGAGGGGAAGGAGTTCCGAGCCCACCGAGCCGTCCTGGCTGCCTGCAGCGAGTACTTCTTACAGGTTCTGGCAGGACAGGCCAAGTATGAATCCATCAGCTTGCCAGAGGAGGTATGTCAAGTCATATTAAACTGTACTGCACAGATACTGGAGGTTGTCACCTTTTGGCTATGTCACAGCCTCTTCTGACAACAGCGTCCCCTGGCTGATGCTGCTTCCTGTGCTGTCGGGGTTCTGAGACAGAGCCATGTGATTTCAACATGTTTGTTTGGGTTGTGGTGGATCAAGCTGGGTCTGGTTACTGGAGATCTCAGATGTTAATATTAGAAGGCTCCATTACAATCTGTATCTATGTCCATTTGATTTGCAACCTAAATTCATCAGACCACTTCATCTCATACAAGACTTTTCCGTTCAGGGTGATATTCCTATAAAAACATGTGTAAGACCAGAGGAAAGTCTCAAATCTGCGAATACATTTGTACTTCAAAAGGAACATGTGTCCCAATTGAAATATATATATATATATATTTTCAGCTGAGAGAGGCAATTTTTTCGTGAAATAAAGTAATGTGCAGCATAATTTATTTGGACTGAATTAACATATCATTGATTATTTATGTATTACTCACATACAGTATAAACATTGCTTCATATTCGCTCTGTGTATTGCATGAATTAATGTCTTCCCAAAATGCTTTAAATTTAATTGAACAGGGCCCTTGATTTGCCTAAGGCACAAATCATATAGTGTTTCTCAGTGTGTGTGTGTGTGTGTGTGTGTGTGTGTGTGTGTATATATATATATATTTTAGCTCAAAGAGCCAGCTGCGATTATCGCCTCTGGTGCATTTCAGTTGAATAGTTCTTGGTTTAATGACTGACCTTGTCTCTCATTTTTTAAATCTAAAATATAGTGATCAAGGTGTTTGCTTGCTATATATCTGGTTAACCCTGAATACATAATCTGTGCTTTATTACACTTTGCTCTGCTATAACTGGGATGTATATACGAAAGCCTTGATTCAAAATATATCTATTATGTATTTTAGTACTCAAGCATGCTTTTTAAATGAACCATTATATGCGTCCTGAAAAGAATAATACAGTAAAAGCATATTCAAATCAAAACAAAATGTGCTTCTTAACACAGATGATGCTTTATAGCCGACCTCAAAGTTTGGTATCAGCAATACTTCGACTGTGAGTATCGGCATTAGAAATAGCCTGTTTTATGGCAGTATTTATCCTGTACATGCACACACCAGATACTCAATTAATGACATATGATTTACTTCACGTTTACACACAGTACTATCCGAGGTGCCCCCTCCCCTTTACCCCTGGGGGTGCCGCATTTTGTTCACAAAGACAGGAAATGTGTTGTTTTTATTTTCCTATCCTGTACTTAAAAGAACCATAGCTGTTCCCCATTTACAATGAGCCAGTGATTTATCATTAGATGGTATCTCAAAAAGCGGGATTTAATTAAGCGGTTCATTTATAATAAGAGGGTAATAGCACAGAGGAACCTGTGATAGGTGCAACTCACCATTAAGTTTGCAGCTGGCAGTGTTCCATGCAGCGATTATTGCCTCTGGTGCATTTCAGTTAAATAGTTCTTGGTTTAATGACTGACCTTGTCTCTCATTTTTTTTAAATATAGTGATCAAGGTGTTAGCTTGCTATATATCTGGTTGAATACATAATCTGTGCTTTATTACACTTTTCTCCGCTATAACGGGGATGCTGTGTTAGATACCATCTGATTTCACTCTTCATGGGTCGCCACTCTGACTGCTTGTTGAGTGGATTTCATCTATACGATATCCTATATGTAGATGATGTGGCTTTTTCATTTTTACAGGAAGGCTACTTCTCAAGCCCCTCCTATTGTTAGCAAGTTTAAATGAACTGAACCAAAGTTTTGTGCACCTCTTGTTTTAAATGATGCTGAACAAGCTGTAAGTGGAAGATGGTATCTCCCGGTCGCACAGCCTCCTAACATAAACATGCATGTCCTGGTTGCCCGCCAAGCTACCAGTTACACTTTGTAAATGTGTTCTTAGACCAAATAACACTCTGGAACTGCTGTTAAGAGCAGAAATACTATCTCAAAGAAAACCCCTTACTTAACATGTTACTATTGTGACCTGCTATCAGGTGAATATGTAGTTCTGCCCTTTTAGCAATTATAATAACAATATTTGCTTTGAATTGGGACAGGTGTAGGTTAGGGTTTTACAGTGGTGCTTTCGTAGCTGTAATTCAAAGTCTTAGTGCTATCCGGCAAGCTTTGAGTTCCTATACAGTAACTGTAGGATCTCATTGCAGTGCATGCATTGTACGATTTTCTTGTCCCATGTTTCTAGCAAATAGTGAAAATCAATCGCATCTGTAAAAATTCTATCTGTTACAAAATTGCTATTTACACAGAAGTAAAAGTGTCTTTGTATGCTTTGCTGTTAAAAGCAAGTCATGTTTGGGGAAAATAAAAAGGTAAATTGTATTCTTCCACATTAACTAGAGAGAGGGATGCTTTTCATTGTGAAAATATATACAAAAGTTTGCTTTCAAAGAAAAGCCACATACTGTATTGTTTTTGTCTCGTTATGTCTGTGCCTAGGGTAACTGACGCAAGTTTTAGCTATGCCGAATCTCTAGCAATTATACAATTCTTAATTAACCTTCTTCCTCAGTCTGAATACCATGTAGTGCAGATAAACACTATTCCTGGTTCAGAAGTATGACTGCACTAGTGGTTGTAACAGGAACCAACTGGACAGTACATTGGATTCTGTAGTTGAAGACCATGCTTCAAAACAGTGCTAGGAAGAACACGGATCATTTACTAAGCACAGCACAGCACAGCACGGTTTCATCTGAAAGGGGAAGACTAGAATAAAGCAACATCAGTTAAAATCATTAAATATTGTGATTGTAATAGACTTAACAATACTGTCTGGAGGGTTCTGATACCTTGACACGCGAGACTTCCGTTCTGTGTCAACCATTTAAGACACTTAATTATAAAAGTTTAAAACCTGAGGTACTAGCACTGATGTTACACTTTGAAACTAAATAGGACATTTTTAATCCTGTCTGTATTTTCTGTGGCAGCAATACTATTTTATACTGATACACCTGTGCTTTCATGAAATTATTGAGTTGTATTGATATCGGTTACCATGGCTACAATTAGTTCTTCGTATTTTTTTCTTGTAACATTTTTTTTTCACAATTGCTTAGCAATTTAGACCCCTACTCAATAACATATTAGAGGTTCACAGGTTCACTTCTCCCCGTCAAGCTTCAGTCAGCTCTCAAAATATGCTTTATTTTCATTTATCTTTCATTTCAGCTCCTTTTCTAATTTCCTATGAAGTAACTCTATCCACAGATCTGAACCATTCACATCCATTAAAACAGGCAAAGATCTCTGTTGCAGAGCACTCTGTGCGTTCCTTTAAAGCTGGATGTGTCTTCACACTGTACAAACAATTCAGAGCCCATTGTTAGTCAGCAAAATGAAGCTTGCTGCGTCTGTTTCACCTCATGTGGGGTTTGTTGTATTACAGGAAGTTGGCCGACAGTCACTGCCTCCCTCCTTATTAGTATGCATGACATGGAGGAATATGCTTGATCCCATTTACATAGACTAGCAGTCGCTGAGGCTGATGTAAGGTCTTGGGAGAAGGTTCTATGCCTATTGATTGCGCATTTGGCTGCGCTCCTAAACACAATGTGTGAATTTTTATGATCTGTGATGTGTTATTCATACAGTTTCCTGCCCTGTAATGGTACGGTATCAGTTTGCCAGACGCAGAGCAGTGCAATCTAAAAGCCCAGGAGCTTACATTAGCATAAAATGTCCCAGATCTGTCAGTTTGATTAATTTGTCTCTTTGTCTGTACTCTATACAATAAGTGCTATTAACGGCTAAAACACTTCATGTGTCAATGTCGGTCCTCTAATGACTTGGAATTGGGCTTTATTCTCTCCTTTTCAGTATTATTTCTCTCGTTTAGCATTCCTCTCCAGTATGGATTTCTTTTCCTCTCTCCCCGCTTCGCTCCTTCATTAGTTTGCTGGTTGTAACACCAGAGTGATCACATACGGTGCCTGGTGCACATGAAGATGTGATCCGAGGGCAGCAGCTGCTGATGCAAGCTGAAAATAGATCCAGCGTACGCTCAGCACTTTTCCCAGCACTCTTCTATTTATTAGAAGCGTTCTCGGCAGAGATGGACTCAGTTCCTTTTTTAAACAAGATGACTTTCACCTTCAGACAGTGGACTGTTTTTTGTGATGTTGCAATTGGTTGCTGATCAGTAGCTGTGTGTGTGTGTGTGTGTGTGTGTGTGTGTGTGTGTGTGTGTGTGTGTGTGTGTGTGTGTGTGTGTGTTTTTGTATTGCATTAGAAAGAAGTATGTTATTGTTTTATGTTCAGATTTTTTTTTCCTTTTCCTTTTTTTTTCCCAGTAAAGGGAGTAATTGCCTCTTCCAGTTGCTGGATATAATAAATCCATTCTTGGCACCCGCAATGAAACTGAACACTGGACACCTGATACTATTGTTTAGAGGGCTAGTAAGGATAGCAGTGTTCTGTGTAACACTTAGCACCAGGGGTTCCTCTCATAGAAATAAAAGTAAACAGCTATTCAATACATCTGCAGTATATACTGTGGCACTGTTGCAATCCAAACAATGTATTTTCAAGCCACGTTGCGTATAAGAGGGGTTTTATGAATGCAGCTTGTAAGATGAACTGATCTGTTTTTTTCTGCCCTCTTTTGCTCAGACACAGATTTGTTAAACAGATACAGCAGACTTGGCCAGGTTCCCCTGATTACATTCCTGTACAGTAGCACTCACTGTTTATCCAGTCTGTCACTGCTGTTGTATAGTATAGCATTCCTCATCAGAAGCTAGTTGTTTTTAGTATATTGGCAACCCACACTTTTTCTCTTTATCTGCTGGTTTTGAATGTAGGCCCTTGGGTAAAGTGACTGGTGATTTATTTATTTAATTATATATTTCCCCCTCCTAATTGACTTTTTTTTAGGATAAAATAAAACAACCTGAGCATTACAGTATATACATAATGATAGTGGATCTAAATACCATCGCTGCTAGACATACTTTCACTGGCAACAATTCACAAAAGACACTCTCCTGCACTGTTGGAGAGTGTCTACTGTAGGGGCTCGTGCATTGCTAATGAGAGAATGGCAGGGATACCATAGCCTATTTTTTTATGTATTCAATATCTTTTTTTATAATCACTCGCTGGGGATGGCCCCCTGTACATACATGTCACATATATAACAAGCACCGTTTAAAAGGAAAGGAGTAGTACATACAGTAGCTACTGGAGCTCTGCTGTTAAAGAACTCCAGTTGATTATATGATTGGGTGATCAGTGGTTTTAAGGAGACACATTGTATTGTCTTCTTGGTTTGAATAGTAAGCCCCTACCCGTGACTCCACCAGCTAGTGCCACTATGTGGTTTGAAAAGCCATTGCATTGTGTCACTGGAACTGAAGAACATCCAGCACAATACATCCAGCAGTCTCTGTGCATTAAATACTAACATTCCATTCTTTACACGCACTTAATGGAAAATAGTATTTCTGGACCAATCAATTAAATAGATCATGTTTTATGATTAAACATGAACTGCTGCATGTTTTTCCCTTCTCTTCTCCACAAATAGACTATTCATATGTTAGTGCATCACAGTGTTTGAAGATGACGATGATATTAAACTAGATATTAAACACTTGGAAGCTTTGTTCATTTGACGTGAAATGTGCTTTTATGGTATATAGCACTTTGCAACATGCTCCTACCTCACACAAATTCAAATTGCATGGGGTTCAATATTGCTCAGTGCAGAAGGTAATGCCACATTTTCTAAATGAATGTGATAAACTGTTAATAATTTCAAATAAAATACAAAACACAGAGCTTACAATGTGAATAGATTGCACCCACCTTGGCAGCACGGTGCTGTGCTAGGTTTTATTTATGTGTATATAACACTATGTAACACAATTTTTGTTCCTGGGTAGTAAGTGTTATTTCCTAATTGCTTATGCCTCAAAAGTATAGAAAATGGCTATTATTCCCCACAAACTTTGCTTTTGTGACCAGGACAGTGATATTTTGAAATTGACCTATTTCCAATGAGAAAATGGGCGAATTTTCGTTCACATAAAGTCAGCAAAAAACAACATATGAATCCAAATTAACATGTATTTATACTAAAGTAATACAAAAATGACTACAAAAGATTTAGAAGTGAGTAGTTTTTCGAGATTTACGATTATACTGTAAATCACTTTCACGAATCAGCCCCCAAATGTAGTCTCCCATCATGTTTTCGTTATACTGTCCTTGGTAGCGGCGTTCAAAGTCCAGTATATCCTGGTGGAAGCGCTCGCCTTGCTCCTCCGAGTACGCTCCCATGTTCCCCTTGAATTTATCAAGATGAGCATCAAGGATATGGACTTTGAGGGACATCCTACAGCCCATTGTGCCGTAGTTCTTCACCAGAGTCTCAGCCAGCTCCACATAGTTTTCGGCCTTGTGATTGCCCAGGAAGCCCCGAACCACTGCGACAAAGCTGTTCCAAGCCGCTTTCTCCTTACTAGTGAGCTTCTTTGGGAATTCATTGCACTCCAGGATCCTCTTTATCTGTGGTCCGACGAAGACACCGGCTTTGACCTTTGCCTCAGACAGCTTAGGGAAGAAGTCTTGAAGGTACTTGAAGGCTGCTGACTCCTTATCTAGAGCTCTGACAAATTGTTTCATAAGGCCCAATTTGATGTGCAGTGGTGGCATCAGCACCTTCCGGGGGTCCACCAGTGGCTCCCACTTGACGTTGTTCCTCCCCACAGAGAACTCGGTCCGCTGTGGCCAGTCCCGCCTGTGGTAGTGCGCCTTGGTGTCCCTGCTGTCCCAAAGGCAAAGATAGCAGGGAAACTTGGTAAAACCGCCTTGGAGACCCATCAGGAATGCCACCATTTTGAAGTCTCCTATGACCTCCCAGCCGTACTCATCATACTTCAAGGCGTCCAGCAAGGTCTTGATGCTGTTGTAATCCTCTTTGAGGTGCACCGAGTGAGCCAGGGGAAGAGACGGGTACTTGTTACCATTATGGAGCAGCACGGCTTTGAGGCTCCTGGATGAGCTGTTAGTGAAGAGGTGCCACTCATTCTGGTTACAGGCGATTCCGATTGCCTCGAACAGACTGGTCACATTGTGGCAGAAGCAGAGCCCATCTTGACGGGTGAAGAAGCTGGAAAAAGGTTGGTGATGCTTCCTCTGATCTGCGACTTGCACACTTTCATCCAACAAGTTCCACTGCTTGAGCCTAGACGTCAAAAGCTCGGCATTGGACTTGGTGAGACCAAGATCTCTAATCAAGTCGTTGAGGTCTTTTTGGTTGGGGTAGTATGGGTTTCTCTCCTCAGCTCCACCTCTGAAATTGTCATCTGGATCTACAACATCTTCCTCGCTCTCTGACTTGTTGCTCTCTTCTAAAGACGGCTGCTCTCTCTCAGGAGGAGTGGGTACAGGGAGCTCATGGCAGTGTGGCACCGGGGCGATGGATGAAGGAAGGTCCGGATACGTGATAGCAGGTGCATTCTTGCCAGTCCGTCGTTTGGAAGGGTCCACCATGCAGAAGTAGCAGTTGCTTGAGTGGTCAGTGGGTTCCCGCCAAATTCTTGCGATAGCGAACTTCATGGCTCTCTTTTCCCCTCTGTACCATCCTACAAAAATACATTTATTTCACCCATGACTAATGTGTAAGAGATTCTCGCAACATTTTTCATATATGATATATTTTTTCAATAACATTGAAAATTGTAAAACATTTTAAAATTAAAAACTTTTACAATTTTAAAAATTTTAACAAATTTTATAACATCAAATTCCGAGCAACAATTGTCCATCTTACCTTCCAGAGTTTTTTTGCAGTGCTTGCAGGTGAAATGAGGTGCCCAGGGTTTGTCTTGATCCCCGACAGGCATGCCGAAATATGCCTTGTAGGCCTCACACATCTTAGCAGATGCTTCCACGGAGTACTTTTTCTCTCTTGTCTTGATAAATTGGCCGCAGACATAGCAAAATGCGTCTGCAGGATGCTTGCAGCCTCTTGATGCCATCTCAGAAAAATGCAGATATATATCTACTTAGGCAGCTGGAACTAAACTGAACTGGTGGGCTTAAGGCCCCTGTATTTATACTAATATTTATATTACTGGAAAGTTCTAGAAAGTCCTAGAAGTTACTCCAAGTTTACTCAGCACTGAATCTATCTGGAATGTTCTGGAAAATAGGTACATTTCAAAATATCACTGTCCTGGTCACAAAAGCAGAGTTTGTGGGGAATAATAGCCATTTTCTATACTTTTGAGGCATAAGCAATTAGGAAATAACACTTACTACCCAGGAACCAAAAATAAATAAATTTGTTACACGGTGTAATGTTCTGTGCTGACCGGATAAAAGATTAACTGGTACTTTACAGTGTTTGTTTTTGGACATTAGAACTGTCAGTTTATCTCACTACACTCGAAAAATTCCAAACAATAGCACTGCTGATGGTAATGCTGGCAATTTCCCTCTTTTCTTTTTTGCAGGTCACTGCCAGGGGATTCGGCCCATTGTTGCAGTTTGCCTACACTGCTAAGCTGTTACTCAGCAGAGAAAACATCCAAGAGGTCATCCACTGTGCAGAATTCCTGCGCATGCACAACCTGGAAGACTCCTGCTTTCGCTTCCTGGAAGCCCAGCTCCTGAGCGAGGAAGATGGCCTGCTCCTTTGCCGCAAGGTAGCATCTTACCCCCAATCCCAGGAAGATGAAAACTCGGAGGAGGAGGATGAGAGCATGCAGTCCGAGACCAGCAGACTGCTGGAAGAGGAAGCCACTGCTGTGCCGATTCCCGACGTGTTCCAGGACGGCAGGGCAGACTTTGAGAAACACGGGACATCGGACCTCCCGCGCTGCCCCAAGTACAGGAAGTATCAGCTGGCTTGCACCAAGCACAATAATGATGTATCACACACCAGTACCTCAGGTTTTCCAAGCACATTCAAGGAAATGAGCTCCGGCAGCAGCAGCAGCAATCTGTCTTTGGGACAGATCAAAAACGAACCTCGCGCAGAGGAGGAGAGCATCTCGCTGTGTCTGTCGGGGGACGAGCAGGAGAAAGAGAAAGACGGCGTGGCAGATATGGAACTGGATGGAAAGCAGCGCAGCCCCCTGTACGTGGACAGGCCTAAAAGCAAGTCGCCAACATGTTTGAGGTCTTTTTTAAAAAAAGGGACCGATCTGTTGGGTTTGCCCAGCACACCACAGCAGCTTTTTACCAACAGACCAGCCTGTCCCCAGGAAAAAGTAGAAACTCAGGGTGACCACAAAACTGACTATGAGACATACTCTGGGGATATGGGGCTGTCCGTGGCGTCTCAGAAAGAGTTTGCGGGTTTCCAAGTGGGACTACAGTTAAGGACTCTCTCGTGTGACGGAGTATGCAAGCAGGAATCGGAGCTGGACCGCAGGAGCGTAATTTTTTCCTCAGTTACAGACGACCTACGGGGAACTCCGGCGCATTCGTACCCTGGAGGGAACTCCTTAGATACAGAACTGTCAGAACACATGCCAAAGTGTCTGTGGGCCGGTGCTAGCCAGTCCCTTCCGTGCTCACAGACCTACTCCCCCAGCAGACTGCCCTCCGAGCCCATGGTGCCATGCAGGCCTCGGCCCAACACCAGCTGTCCAGTGCCAATTAAGGTGTGTCCCCGTTCCCCTCCCTCAGAAACGAGGACCAGGACTTCTAGTTCCTGCTCTTCCTACTCCTACGCAGAAGACGGAAGTGGAGGGTCCCCTTGTAGTTTACCACAGTTTGAATTTTCCACCTCTCCCCGGTGTCTCGCTACCGATCAACAAGAGCAAGGTATGGTGGGCGAGGCCATGTATAACCAGGTCAGGCCCAAGATTAAATGTGAGCAGTCATACGGCACCAATTCCAGTGACGAGTCTGGCTCGTTCTCAGAAGGTGACAGCGAGTCGTGCCCTGCTCAAGAACAAGGGCAAGAGGTAAGTGGAGAATGTGTGTTTATTGCAGTGAGACAGACTGGCATACCTTTGTCTTTTACTTTATTAAAAAAAAACCAGCCATTCTTTGAATCAATAGACGCCATCTTCTAAAGTTTTCTCATTTCCAAATTTAGAACAACATACAATGAAACAGTTTCAAGCACAGTATGAAGGACTAGCATGTAGAGGTATATGGGAGAATTGTTGTTTTAACCATCTTAATTGCAGAACTGCATAAACTGTATTGTTTATTGAATACGTCCAGTCTATTAACAATTTAAGAGGTTCCCAACATCAGGCATGATTGCATAATGGAAGGACATGTCATACAGTAATTGAGACCATCCACCCTTTCTGTTAACTGTACCATTTGTGCTGGTACAAATTATTCCACCCTCTGTGAAAAGAGAACGTTTACATAATGACTGTGCTTTAATAGTAAAGGGCTTTGATTAAATCCCAATCAATAACCTGCTACTTCATCCTTTCTGAACAGCTTCAAGAGCAGACTGTAAAAATAAACATTGTTGAGAACAGTGCAAGTGTTGACACTCTCTCCCAAACAGAGCGAGCGCCAAGCTTGCCTCACAGTGCTGGTTTAAAAATAGCTGGAAACAATGAATCCATGGGAGGAAGGAAGCTGTTCAACTGCAGACTGATATCAGAAGGCAACAGTCATTCAAGGCAGTACCAATGGCTGCTCGGCTGTATTGTAACAAGGTCACGGGTTACAGTGCCAGTTTGTGAGCCAGCTTATTTATAATTAAATACAGAATATTACCTTTCAAACCCCCCGGCACTACACTACTGTTTTTTATTTTGACTAATAGTAATAAAATGTATTGTCATTAAAAGTTTATGTATTTTAAAGTTAATTAAGGCTTTAATTTACTAATAACAGTACATGCATACATCTAAACAATTGGTTGAGTATGTGAAAACCACAATACTACGACACTGTTGTATACTTTCAGTTTTGATCTTCAAGCAGATTCAGTTAACAGTGATGTTTGTGTGTTAGCTGCCCAGGTGCACACATCATTTCACAGTTCTGGAACTCTAATCTTGGAAAGGTATCATTTCTAGAGGGATGAAATGAAAATAAAAAGCTCAATATCATGCCTAGTAACAACGTCTAGTCACCTCTACATTGAGTACTCCAGTGTGAAGAGCATTGAATCCAGTGGCTGAATTATGAAAAGAAATTATTTTGTTTCTAAATTAAGTACAGTATAGTGCTGATAGCATATTTCCTTTCAATAATTCTCAATGAAACAACAGCATGCTTGTCAGGCAGCTAGAAGGTAATATTTAGTAATACGGCGAATATTAACAAACATGTGAATCTGTTACTTGCACAGGAAGTGAGATGTCCAGAACGTCAGCTCCATCGCAAGCTGAACTAGTATTTTCTACTCTCGGTATGATACATTGCGGTCTCAGTATTAATAAGCAGAACACGTATGGTAGAGCTGAAAACCACATGAAATCGAGTTTCAGATCTTTGTTTCTGGAAGCCCTTTAGGATCTGTGTTTCTGTGATGCTGCTGGAATGCACTGAATGTATTTAATTTGTCTGAGCCCAGTGTATTCTCTGACAGTATAAGCGGAGTCCCTCTTTGTGCCAGAGAGGAGTTTAAATACACTAATCCTGGGGTCATCTGTATAATTGTTAACTGTGGTTACAATTTAAAATTGATCATGATGCTTTCACTGTTACCTGATTTTACCTTCTGTTTTTGTAATAAAAAAAAACAAAAAAAAAACCAGAAGTACTATTTCAGTGCAGTAGTCTGTATTTTAAAATGTAATATTTTATAGCACGATTCCCTCTTTGAATTAATTATTTTTGTTTAGTTTGTTTTAGTGGTTGTGGTTCAGTAACTATGTTTCACACCCCATACATTTAAAAACCTTCATTTACAGATTTACTGTAGTGTGGTAACACAATACAGCAGAGAGAATATATACCATCTCAATAACCCATTGACCATGGGCATTTACATGCAGGTTTATTTTCATTGGAGGTGTGGGTTCATAGTCTCTCTTGGCAGCTGTGCATCTACAAAACAAATAATAAAATGTAGGTGTATGTATTTTAGTTACAAATACTGTATAATTGCCAACTTTATTTATAAACATGCAGCAGTATCCTGCAGTTCCTTTCATTTGTTTAATTCCGAAAAAAATATCCCTGTTCCTAAATGGTCCTAGTATATCTGTCACGTTCACTATGTTCAGAACAACAAATATGACCAAGCTTTGCATTACAATTACCACTTGTCAAAACAAATAAGAGGCAAAGCATGTTTGAGAAGCTCTCTGTGAGCTCCAGAGGTTATTGTTTGGCTCCAGTGCTTTTCTAACTGACAGTTGGATGCGACACTGTCTTATCCAGTGCTTGAGGTCTAATCTATTGAAAATGTGTTAGCTGGTGTTGGGCTTGTTTTTACTATCCAAGGGGTATGAGAACTAAATGCTTTGTACCATTAATCAGCAATGCTGAAAGGAGTCCACATCACCAGGTTCCTTCAGTGAGGCGCTGTGTGCGAATGTATCCCGGCAGTGGATTGTTTTCTCTAGTGCCCGGGGGGGGGCGGGGGGGCGGGGGTGGCGAGGGGGGGCGGGGGGGGGGGGGGGACGTATAGTGTTTCGTTACAAAGCTGCTCAGAGCCACAGTTTCACAGGTGAATGACAGGAGGTGTACAATGGGGGCAGTGCAGTCCAGTAACCTGATCCCATTATTTAATAACAGGGCAGTGCAGCCGTAATGACCCCAGTTTCAGAATGAATGATTGGTACTTCAGGCACAATTTTTCATCATAACTTTATTGCTGAACTAGTTTTTGTATAGTTTCAGTGTCTCACTACTGTACATCACTGATGTTGCAGACTACAATATTACAGGGATGTCATTTACAAGAATAAAAAACTAAAACAAAAGTCAGATATCCACTTCTGCATAATGCTATTATTATTATTATTATTATTATTATTAATAATAATAATAATAATAATAATAATAATAATAATAATAATAATAATAATAATAATAATAATAATAATAATAATAATAAACATGTGAACATGCTATTATAGTGATCAAATTGATATTACCCTACTACTTCAATAACTACCCTTCACTGCATCAAGACAGTTACTTATCTTACCAATCCTCTGCAATCCACTATTTTACTAAGGCAATTAGCCTCAGCGTCACTGTAGACTGCAGTGTCAGTGGCTGTGCTTCATCGAGTGACAGCAGAATGCTTCTTCAGGTCTTCTAAATGTGGGAGCCAGCTGATACTAAATCACTTGTATAGTCATGCCTTCTAGTAATCCTGTGACACGTTTTATTGAGAAGGCGGTAAATAACACTCTCCTGATTTAATTTAACCAGGCATGCTATCTGCTGGTGTTGCTGCTCCTCCCTGTACTGCAATAATGCAGATGGTTAAAAGATGACTTGTATTTTGCTGATGGATAGGTAATTTGCCCAGGGCGTGAGTGCTTAATATACAGTACTATGGTTATTCTCAGGTACACTATTTTCATTTCGAGTCTCTTCTTGTCATATTGGTAATGCAGTGATGGTGCCATCTTCTGGCAGCAGGCAGTATTACACAGAGACTCATTCATTATTCTGTACTCACATTCTTGCATGTGAATTAGTTATAAAAATAGATCCCAGGTATGTCTTCCATATTACATACAGTAAGCTGCCTTTGTTTCAGTCACAACAGGAAAGACAGCATCTGACAGTTTCTGATACATTGTTGATAGGAGGCGTTTGATTAGCAGGTTCAGTACTTTTGTATCCAAGTCTGCACAAACTGCTAAAGGAATTAGAAACGGTAATCATTGAGAAATGTTCGCTCAGTGAGAATAGTTCTCTCCTGAACTATTAAAGCACCTTGTAACTAGTAGCTTCCAATTAGTTCTGGATACCTGTGGTGACCTTTCGTTTTTCACCCTAAACACCAGTAGGCCACAGACATCCCTGTTTAGTACAATGTTTATTGTGTCAAAGTTTTCAGTCAATTTGTTCATTCTTATATTTGTACGCCATACTTTAAATACAATGCAAACAAAGGTATATTATATCTTACAGGTCAAGCTTCCTTTCCCAGTGGATCAAATCACAGAACTTCCAAGGAATGACTTCCAAATGATGATAAAAATGCACAAACTAACCTCGGAGCAGCTGGAGTTCATTCACGATATCCGACGGAGGAGTAAGAACCGCATCGCAGCTCAGCGCTGTCGGAAAAGGAAACTGGACTGCATTCAGAATCTCGAATGTGAGATCCACAAATTGGTATGTCCACGCCAAACAGGTCATGTCATGGGAATCGGAAAGAGGCGGGGTGCTATTGAGCCAATACAGAATCTGCAGTAAATAGGGTGAAGTTATAAGGAGAGGAAATCAGATCAACTGCAATTATGACCTATTCCCAGCTATAGATGTTAAATAATAACCATATGTGATTGGCAACAGCAGTTGCATTAACAAGTAATGTTAAAAACAAATGCGTGTCCCCTGTTAGCACACTCACAGTCTCCTGAGGATAGCCTTAATCACGCACAATAAATATTCATACGTCATGAATTAGGTCCAGTGGCACGCAGAAAAAAGAAAAAAAAAAACCTTTTGCCTTTCTCTTCAAGGGAATTATCTTGAAATGTTAATAACACAATATAAGTGCTAGGTTAAGAATACTATTACACATTAACATATTATATTCCAAGCTAATGTATTGCATAAACATTTAAAACAAAAGCTGATTGACTGCTCTAAAGGGATACTTAGATTTCGGTGAATTGTGTTGATATTTGTACCAAAGCCAGTGGTGAGTACCTTATCTAGGTCTGCAGATCCTCAGTTCATGTCATATGTTATATTGAACACCAAAATATAATGCAAATCCACCCCACTCCTCCCCCACTCACCCACCCACCCACGGTCCTCTTTGAATTCTAGTTGCTGCTGCTGCTGTGCTACGTGGGTGCATATTGTTTCCATGATTTGACAGATTCCATTTACCAGTGCCTGTGTTTAAGTAAGCAATAACGCAGGACTGGGGGTGTGGTAAGAACCCAAATGTGCGGAAAGATAAGTCTTACCACTCACCTTGGGAGCAGGTTTTTGCATTGAGATACTCAAGGTTATATTTTTATACTGCAGTTTGAATGTATTGTTTTTCTATAGCTGATGATCCAGTCACGTTTTGATCTTCCCAGGTGATGAGCCCCTTGCCGAGCAGTAAGACAATTCTTACTGCACGGTCCTGTGATTTTGTTTAGCCAATCACAGCATTTAAATGATCCTAGACATTTTGTAACGTGTACAGGAACACAGTATAAGTATAGAAGCTCACTGTGATTACAATGAGTTGTATCAGTGTCTTTATAAAGGTAATCACACTGGTTCTGTAAGCTGCTCAGCCTAACAAATCCCTGTGTCCATACACAGTCTAAAACTCTAGGAAACTACAGTAAGTCAAGTAGACAAAAGGTTATGCCTCATGCCTTCATCAGTGTTATAAACCTGTATAAACAGGCACCACAAATCAATTACTGTTTTGAGAGAACTGCATTAAACTAAAGAATCCTATTGTGTGTTGTCAGGTCTGTGAGAAGGACAAGCTGCTGACAGAGAGGAACCAGCTGAAAATCTGCATGGGAGAGCTGTGGGAGAACTTTTCATGTCTTTCCCAGGAGGTGTGCCGGGACGTGCAGCTCAGCCCAGAGCAGATCCAGTCCCTACAGAGGTACTGCCCAGTCCTCAGGCCAGCGGATCAAACAGGCGCCATCGCCAGTGCCAGCATCAACCCATCTTCTTCCAAGTCCCCCTCACCGGGCTCAGAACAAAGCTTCATGAATTCTCAGTGCGTGGGGGAAAGCATGCAGTGCTGCACAGAACCAAGCCCCACCCAGCTTGGGGCCCAGTGGTTGCCTGGCAACGGATCAGAAAGCTGCATAGGAGGAGTCCCACTTGGTGAACACGACCCGGGACCTTCTCTTGAACAGTGCAATCAGACAGTCACTGTGGACTTCTGCCAGGAAATGACTGACAAATGTACAACTGATGAACAGCCTCGGAAAGACTGTACCGAATAACCGTGGGCTTTTTGTTCTCCCCTATGCCTGGTAGGTCAGTCCAGTTGGGTCAGTCAGCTTCTGCCAGTGTTCATTGGGACTTTCTGTAAGAGAAAAGGTTGACACTACAGTTGTCTTGACAGCAGCAATACTGTTCTCCGGGTATTCTCTCCTTCATATAAAGATGAGACTTTAATCCTCATTATGGTGCTACACCTTGCTCTTGCAAGGAACTCAGCAGTGGCAACACTGTTTTTACATATTAGAAATTCATTCACAACAGGGATGGGCAGATAACATCTCAGATTTAAAAACCTCTAAGGACCTAGCAGCAGTTCTATTTGTGTTCTCTCTCTCTCTCTCTCTCTCTCTCTCTCTTCCGTCTCTCTCTCTCTCCGTGGCCCATGTCACGCCGATGCAAACTCAGGAAATTGTTCTGAATGTTCAATATTGTTCATAAGATAAATGACAGTTTCTGGAGGCAGATCAAGAGTTTCATACAGCAGCTAGACTGCACGTGTTCATATGCAAGAATCTCTTCTGCATCCCTCGTTTGTAGCATTTCTGCAACTGGAACCCTTCACGTGTCTTGCTACAGAACTTTGAATTCAAACATTCCTCTTTTGCCTTTTACAATGCTAAAATGAAAAAAAGCAGTTACGTAGTTAGGTTTCCATGCATCAGCAATATCATTTTTTTGTACTTATTTATAAAATATTAGAACGCTTGTTTGGCAGAAGGTTTAATGTATATATGTGTGGCACTGTCATAGGGTGCCATTTGAGCATGGTGACTTCGGTCATGTAAAGACTACAGAAAAAGGTTAACGTTTCATTCACACTAGGCTTGAGTTAAGCATCCTTACAGGGGCACACAGATGCTGTCAATTCTTAGTTCTGCTTTCCTGTCTAGTATTCTTACACTCAGGATACCAGCCTTGTTAAAAAACGAGCTGGACTGTAATGGCCTACACATGAGTCGAGTGTTGGAATGAGAAATCCATACCAGGAAACAGATCATGTGAGGTGAATATGAACTGATTACCTAACACTGAGTGACACATTAATGAGGCCTGTTATCTCTGTTTGAATTCATAGCGGGCTGGTCTATAGGGTTGCTGTCCTGATGGAGAACAGGGTGGGTCATGTAAAAGATTTGAAAGGAGAAATAACACGCTATTTAAAAAACAAACGAGAGGGTGAGTTTTTGGCCATGTTTCTCATCGGTGTAACATTATTCGGTGTTCATTTTATTTCAGTTATTGCAAACAGTTGGCGCTTTGGTATAAACGTATTATAAGCTATGCTGTAGTATTATCAAAAGTATACTTCTCTTCTTACTTTGTCTTTTTTTTCTGTACTATTAGACTTTGGTAAGTCTTATCAGCTCCTTTAGAAATCTTAGCACTTTTTTATAAAATGCTCTGAGCACTCAACATGCAAATTCAGCACTCCAGAACGGGGTATTTTCTAATCTGGAGTTTTGAAGCACTTCATTTGGCACTTTTAAAAATCCCACCCCCCACCCCCCGGTGGTAACAAAATATTTTAGTTTTCCTTGTAAACTTATAATCTTGTGCTAATTTGGAAAGCATTTGGGGTTAACAAAGAAATTATCATACTTGTAGTGATGCCTGAGATGATCTGGTTAAAAATCAGACAGTCAGTATTTCGAATGACCAATCTAATTGGGAACTATTATAAAGAACAAAAAAAACATATTTATTGCATCTGATCTATTGCATCTGATTCTTTAAATGCATGCAATATCATATAGTGATTGTTTAACTTTCATCTAAAATGGAAGCTTCTGGTTATAATGTTGAATAATGTAGTTCTGTGTAGTTACAGGAATTTCTGATACTCATTTACACATGTTAGCACACTTTCATTCGAGTCCACAACAAGAGTTCTCCAGCTGGTTTTGTTCAGGAAACAACACAAAACAAAAATACAAACTAAGCACATTTGGTATTTTTTATTGTCTTCAGTATTACATACAATATAAAAGGATTCCCACAAGTTAAACCTGACACAGTTGTAGAATTAAGAACCATAAAATCCAGCATGTCATGACTTAATAATCATTAAACTGGAAATACAAAGCTTTGTACGTTAGATAGCGTGTCACAAAGGGGAATGTAGTATTAACATATATGTTTTCATTCAGTGAACCCCTGATGCTTGTAAAGACCTAACTGAAAGACTGGCTTGTGTCTTGGCATGCCTATGTGCGATTGCTCATTTTGATTCCAACGGCTATTCAACCACAGCTACTCATCTTTTTTACAGCAGCTATAACACATGTGAACCTGACATTCATGTACAACAGGAAACACTTTTCAAGGACTGTGAACCACTGCTCACACAGCTCTACTTTTGTTAAGCTTCAGGATTTCTAGCTAACTGTAGTTATCAGTGACGAGTTTGTAGAATTGTTTTATTCTTTGTTTTTTATTGACGTAAATGCATATGTTAGTGCTTTACTGAACTGTATTGCTAACCAACAAAACAAATTGTTATCAGGTAATAAAAAGGGAGACTAGAGCGAGGTGGTGGATCAGCTACAAATCTGAACGTGGGTCATTATTGATCCTTTGTTGATCATCAGTATGATAATATTATAAAAGCACATTCAAGTCAAGAACTCCCTTATTTTGCTCCAGATTGGGATTCATTTTTACAACACAAGGAGCCTGCATTGAACCTGCATTGCAAAACCATAAGCTATAGATGTATTATTTGCATAGCAACAAGTGTATAGAATGGGTCTTGCTTGTATTTGATCCCCTAAATTGCTTTCCTCTGCTTTATTTGTATAAAACAGCACCCAGAGAAACAAGAGTGGCTGCATAAACCCAGTGTTAGCAGGCTTTAATAATCTGAATGCTTTTGAACCAGGCTTTCATGCCACCAGGTAGACTCCTGACAAATCTGTACTGTATAGAGCAACCCAAAAGCAGGGTGAAGTCCACAGTGCGAAGTGATGTTACTTTCAAAGGGAGTCTCTGGTTGCTGAAACAGGAAAGGGGTTTATCCAGTGAATTTAAACCCTGCCTGGGATCTATGTATTGCCCTTCATGACAGGTTTGTGCTTTGCCCCTGCTTTTATCCTTGTCTCATATAAAGCTGTTTCTTTTTTTCAAGTAGTAATCTGTATGGTATCGATGAGCCTGTATGTTGTCTCATGGTGCCATGACTATAAGGTTTAAATCCAGCATGATTCTGGAACAGACATTGTTTTGATGTTGTTGTTTTTTTTGCTGTTGCTATTTTTACTGTAAGACTTGTCAGTGTTTGATGCTTTTATATTTCATGTTGCTCCCTTAATTTGACCCTTTCTCAGTTAAGCAGTATTATTAAAGTCCAAGTACGGAGGTTAGCACACAGGCAAAACCCACACAAAGGGCTATGTGATGCATTCTGTGGATAACTAGTGTGAAAAAATGAATTGAGTTTCATTTTGTTAAGCCTATTTGCCACATTTCTATCTGTATATATATATATATATATATATATATATATATATATATATATATATATATATATATATATATATATATCCTGTTATGTGAGAATTAAATGAACTGCAACCTTGATGTAATTCACTAAACTCAACGCTGCTTATGAAGTGGGCTGATATTAAGAGATTTTGTTTTATATATATATATATGCTGCAAAAGACAGAAATGAGAAGCAAGGTTGTAAATTGCAAATGCAGGGTGAGTAGAAATGGAGTCACATTTGCTAGCTCGCATGTTTATAAACCTGCTTATCAAGTTTGCATTTCCACTGGCTTTATTAGGAGCATTCTGATTGTTGGAATCTGGTTGCTAAACGTTATACCAGTGTCCTCTCTTGGAAGACAAAACACCAGAGATGATTTGAAAGGGAAATGTGTGCCCTGTGTCTAACTTGTGTCATTTCTGTGGGAATTCGGTATTCTCTGTGCAAGTAATGTTCTGTATCGACTGTAAGAGGCCACTTAGTAGTCATTTCCATGTGTGCCACAGCCTGACTTGACATGGGTTTGTTTTAGAATGCACCTCCAAATTTTGCCTTACAGTTTTCACGGCCATATTCACAACAGGGTGAAATCAGTGTGCAGGGGCTCCAAAGCCCTGCCCCAGCTCAGCAGTATGGACTTTTTCACACTTATCTACCTGTAAAATCCTTCATACCTCTCATAACCGGTCAATGACTGTATCAATAAATTGCATCAGGTGTTTTTTCTACATGCTTTTTACACAGATTCTATGGGATTAATGTATTAGTAAAATTTGGTGCATCATTTTTTAATGTATTAGTTCTAGGCTTGTAGTCTCCAAGGTCGTTTTTCTTTCTTTCTTTCTAGAAGACTGTGTTTTTGTGTTTATATATGGTCAGTAGATAGCTGTTAATGCTTATTCTGTTACTAAGAATTTGTACTTCTTTTTTTGTTTTGTTTTCAGAATGCTATGACCCTAATGGATTTAAAGACTTCTTAAACCTGATGTAAATACAGTATTGTGCAAAACAAAAAAAAAATCCTGTTTTCATTCATTTGAATTGCTAGTGTTTTCTTTTTTCTTTTTTTTTTTTTTTTTGTCTAGACACCATTTCTGTTAATGAAATAAAGAACATATCATTATGTATCATAAGCGTTTGTGTTTTTATTTGTCAGGGTGTTTCACTCAGTGGTAACAGGTAATGTTTATGCTTAAGTTCATGATTTCTAACAAAACAAGTTGCATTTTCTTCAGGCTGATGTTTTTAGGTTGATTTTTCATCAGGTCAGTCACAGTGGCGAGCGAATGCTGCCCCTTGTGGCAATAGAGCAAAAGTACATTTAAGAAGTATAAATCACATGTGCTAATGGCCATTATGATTATGGTTTGGGTAAAAACATTTTAATGCTAACACAGTAGAGTTCTGTTATAATAATAATAATAATAATAATAATAATAATAATAATAATAATAATAATAAACATTATGCTGAGCATTTTACTGCTAAGACAGACACTGACACAGATTTTGAAATAAAAAGTTTAACATTTCTTGAAAGCTTTCTGTAAAAGAGAGAAATGTAATAATGTGAATCTTATGTATTACAAGTAAAACAAACACATTGCACTATATTATTGTGTCTGCTGTGTAGGTAACTTATTGCATATTTGATCATTGTTCTCTGTCTGAAAGCGTGATGCTGTTATGTTTACCATAATGCCCTGCTTAGCATATCATATCAATTTCACAGACTCCTAGCAACAGCTCTGCTGCCACCCCATGGCGGAAATGACACTGAGTTTTCATAATGTTGCTATGGGAATCAGTTTCTCATGGCTTGCGCAGGAAGAGAAAAATCACTTGATTAAAATCATCTCTATACAAAACTGTGGTGCGTACAAATGCATGTTGTGAATTAAATTATTTAATTGAATAGTTAAAGAATGTATTTAACATCAATAAACCAACTAAAAAATTTTTTTTTTATATATATATAGTTACTTGTATATACGCGTATCAAATATGATACAGTGGGAAGTAAGTATAGTTATTATACATGTGTTTATGTAATTAGGTAATTTACTTTTTACATTTAGAAAATTCAGTGGTTTGGTCTAGGTAGTCACTGCTTGTGGTGTATATTTGTTTCAGATGTCACTAATAAAAAAAATTCTCAGTTGAAGATGTCTTGAACCAAATAGTCTGACGGTAACACAAGCGTCTTTGAAAACACTTCAGATGATGATGTTGATGAAGTTACTACTCTACTTCGAGATCAAGACATATGATATTGATAATGATAATGATGCTGATGAGCTACCCTCTGAAGCTGCTAAAGACCCTAGTGAAGATGATGATCTACCCTCTGAAGCTGCTAAAGACCCTAGTGAAGATGCTGATGATCTACCCTCTGAAGCTACTAAAGACCCTAGTGAAGATGCTGATGATCTACCCTCTGAAACTGCTAAAGACCCTAGTGAAGATGATGATGATCTACCCTCTGAAACTGCTAAAGGCCCTAGTGAAGATGCTGATGATCTACCCTCTGAAACTGCTAAAGACCAAAGAAGATGCTAATGATCTACCCTCTGAAACTGCTAAAGACCCTAGTGAAGATGCTGATGTCCAGCCAGGTCTTGCACCCCAGAGAACTGAGTATCGCTGGAGGAGGAGTAAATTTGATCCTCCAGAAACACTATTTTCCAGTCTGTTAACGCACCACCAGAAGATGCTGATACTTTCACTCCATATCACTGCTTCAAGCAATTTGTCAATGATGACATGCTTTCTGCGATGATGAAAAAAAACGAATCATTACAGTGTTCAGACCACATGTCTGTCTATTACCAGTACATAGGGATTGTGCAAATGCCAAGTGTGAGGTCCTACTGGGAGAATGAAACCAGCTACAATCCTGTAGCAGATGTGCTGTCCAGGAATCGCTTTGAGAAACTGGTGACCATGTTACACTTCACTGACAACAATGAGGTATCTGAAGAAAAACAAAAACATACAATGTGGAAACTAAGGCCATGGTTGTAACTAAGACACAGTTTTCTGCAGGTTACACCTGAAGAATGTAACTCAGTGGATGAAATCATGGTGTCCTTCAAAGGCAAAAGTGGCCCCAGGGTTTATATGCCTGGGGCAAGCAGGAGTTTCAGGAGTCCTCTATGATTTTGATGTATACCAAGGTTCTGCAGGAAAAGAAGGCACATCTGAGGCTGGTTCATCTGAAGATGTTGTGTTGCAGCTCACATCTACTCTACCATCAGGAAAGAACCACAAGGTATATGCGGATAACCACTTCACATCAATGCCTTTGATTCAAAAATTGAAGGAAAGGGGCATTTACTATGTTAGTATTGTGCACACAAATAGGATGAAGAACTGTGACTTGAAAAGGAGCTACAACGACAGGGAAGAGGTTCGTGTGACTACAAGGTTGAAACAAAGCACAACAGAATTGATGTTAGCTGGTATGACAGCAAGCCTGTTAATCTTGTATCCTCATTTGTTGGTGTTGAGCCACATAGCAAACTTCGAAACTGGGGCAGAAAGAAGACGACCTATGTTGATGTTGTTAGGCCAGCAATAGTGAGTGAATACAACAAATTCATGGGAGGTATTGACCTGCTAGACATGCTCTGCTTTCTGTTTACATTCTCCCTCAAGTCCCGCAGGTGGTATTTGTACATTTGGTGGCACAGCATTACCATGGCAGTCGTTAACGCATGGCTTCTGCATCAGAAGCAGGGGTGTGATTAGATATGGGGTTGATAATTTAGCACCAGTAGGCTCTCTGGTGCTAAACTTTCAAAGCAGTTTACTGTTTAGCACCAATTTTCTAAATGATTTGCACCTCTGACGCTGCAGCTCATCATGTCAGCACCTCGCAATTATGAGTCCTATGAAAATGCTGCAGGACATACATGGAAACAGATGAGCCGACAGATCATTCCAGTGACTGTTGCTTCTGGTGAGTGCAGCTTTTCCAGGCTGAAATTAATCAAGACATATTTGCGCTCAACGATGACTCAAAACTGTCAAATTGGAGTGAAGTTGCCAAGAATTTAGAATACTCAGATTTGATAAAGGACTTTCCTGACGCTGAAGCTAGGAAAATATCTTTGTAATTTATGTTCTTACGTAATTTAGAATGTAAAATGAAAAAAACAGGATTTGCTAATGCTCAGGGGTTAATTTGTTGACAATGTTTTGCAAAAAATTGAATTTTTTTGTTATTATTTATTTATTTATTTATTTATGTATGTATGTGTTTATTTCTGCCTGGTTATTCTCATCACCGCCCTTTCAGAACAACTTATTGTCGAGCATTACAGTATTTTTCAATAGGCCTACTGGGGCAGGGTCATTTAAAAACACTTAACACTTCATGCTGATTTGAACTCGGCTCTCGCCAAGATAAGCACCAACTAAGATGTAGCTTTACAGTAAACTAATGTGCTCCATCTGCATCTCCATCCATTTGCGTTTCTTTCCATCTGATGATGTAGATATCTTTCTGCCTGGTGTTGATGGCTGAAGCGTAATGCTGGCTCCAGGGATCGGCTTATTTAGCCTCCCTGGCACATCAACACTTGAGATCCCCAGCCAGAATCTTTCTGTCTCAACCACACCCAGTTGCTGCTCCTTTCTGCTGCTACAGATAAGTTATTCACTGTGCGATGCAACTCTTGACCACTGAATCCGACGTCTCTGAGAAACCGGGTTGTAGATTCTGCCACAAATCCTCGACAACCCACCTCCACTGGGTAAACCCGGACTCTCCATCCTCGCTGTTCTTCTTCAGCAGCTAGTTGAGCATACCAAAGTTTCTTCCTCTCATATGCCTCAGCATCCTCCCATGGCACTGTTAACTCTACCAGATGAACAAGGCGTGCTGATCCAGACCACAAGACAATGTCTGGTCAAAGGTTAGTGGTGGCAATCTCTGGTGGAAAAATAAGCCGTTGACCAACATCTGTCAGCATTTTCCAGTCTCTAGCAGCTTCCAGTTGTCCTGGGCGAGGCTTGGTTTTAACACCTTTTCTTGGTGGTTGCTCTCCTAGATGGAGGAATATTCTCTTTTGCGTGTAATGCTTGGATGAAACTGGTGGCAATTTATTCAGTTGGTTGTCACAGTGCCTATAGCTTTCACACTAGATTGTGCTCGCTTATGATCCTAACACTGAGATGTGTGTTTAGTTGTACGGAAGGCCACAATCTTAGAGTTTTATCTCTATGCTGTCATATATAAGTTAGTACTAGTTTTTTTCATTGTTTTCATACTGTAAGTAAAAAGTTAAGATCTTCATATTCATGTTATATTATTATTATTATTTATTTCTTAGCAGACGCCCTTATCCAGGGCGACTTACAATCGTAAGCAAATACATTTCAAGTATCACAGTACAAGTAAGGTGCTCCTCCTTTAGCCCTCGGGCAGGCAACTCCTCCTAATCTGGGACCTCCTCTGGCTCTCGGGATGGACACTACTCCCCTGGCCGAGGACGGCAGCTCCTGTCTCTCTATACGCCTCGCCCACGCCTCCAGCTGCTCCCTCAGCAGTGCCTTTGGCGGCTGCTCATCGTCAGCTGGTTCTGCCCTTCTGCATCCTGCCTTGACTCAGCAGGACCAGTCACAGTTTAGTATCAGAATGTGGAATGGAATTCTTCATATACATCAAGAATGGTTTTAGTGATACATTTACAAATGTATTAATTTTAAGATACAATTAACATTTCACTCATTTACTTTTTATAGACAAGTTGTGAACTTAGTTTGAAGAACTGTTGGACTTTGTACCAATTTTACACACTTCAATGGTGCAGACTGCTGTTACATTGTGTTCATTGCAATTGAGATAATCTTTAACAGCCACCTGCAGACTTTCTTTTTTCTCGAAAACAAAGAATTGTAGCAAAAGTTTTGCTTTTGTGGATGAGGAAAAAAAGATGTCTATAATTTATTTCTTTCAGTCTTTTTTTCCCCAAAATGCCAAAAAATGATCATTCAAAAGTATTCATACCCTTTGATGCTATGATAGTATTGTCTACAATGTGCTAGAAATTTCAATATGGTAATGCAGAACCTAATTCTAGAAAGGTCTAGAATGCTGGATTGTAGGTGAACATCCTTAGAGAGTATAAAAGGGTTAGGCATAGGATGATTGCTGTCATTACCAAGTCAATATGGGAAAAAAGTAAACAGCTATCAGAAGACCTTAGGCAGAACATTATTTATTGTCATAAAGCTGGAGAAGGATACAAGAAGATCTCCAAGCATTTGAGTATCCCAATTTCAACTATTGTTTCTATTATCAAGAAGTACAAGTACTGTACTGTCATAACGGTCTCAATGGTCGCAGGCCAAGGAAAAAGCCACTCTTAGGAAAACATCATAAGGACATTTGCTTAGTTTGCAAAATGGCATTTGAATGATGGATATGAGTTCTGGTCAAAGGTTTTGTGGAGTGATGAAACAAAAGTCAAGCTATTTGGTCACGCCGATAGTCGTTACGTTTGAAGAAAGTCTGGTGAGGCGCACAAAGAAAAGAACACCACACCTACTGTCAAGCATGGAGGTGGTAATATCCTTCTATGGGGCTGTTTTTCCTCTAATGGCACAGGAAATTTAGTTCCAATACATGGTAAAATGGATTCCATAGCATACCAAAAGATATTGACCAATCACCTGAAACCCTCCACTATTTTTGTTATTATTTATTTCTTAGCAGACACCCTTATCCAGGGCGACTAACAGTTGTAAACAAAAATACATTTCAAGAATCACAGTACAAGTATTAATACAATTAAGAGCAAGATAAAATACAATGACTTCGGTTCTAGCAAGTACAAGTCTATGACAAAATACGATTCAATAACGGATGTGATAGTTACATCAGGATAATTAAATACAAAATACTACAGATTAAATGGCACTTGTCAGATTACAGTACTCTAAAGAACGTGATTAAATGCAGTAAAATAGGGAGCAGATAACAGCAAGTAAAGTGCATTTAAGGAAGAGTGATAAGTGTCCAGAGGGAAAAGAGGAAACTTGGTTTAAAGCGCTACAAAACTTGGTTTAAAGCGCAACTGGACGTTCCAACACAACAACGATCAAAGCACACATCAAAATCTACTTCAGAATGGTTAAAGAAGAATAAAATCAAGGTTCTGGAATGGCCTGGTCAAAGTCCCGATCTAAACCCAAATGAGAATTTTTGGTACGAGTTGAAGGAGGCTGTGTGCACAAGAGAAGTCCTCGAAATTTGAATTTGAATTTTGCTTTGAAGAATGGTCAAAAAATCATTAAACAATCATGCAAAAGCTCATTGACAAATATCCTAATGTTAAAAGAGGTTATTGTTGCTAAAGTTGCCTCAATTAGCTATGAGTTGCATTTTCCTTATCAGGACATGAATACTTTTGAAACAAATGCTGAAATAAATAATTTCTTTTAACTTTTCCCTCATCCACAAAAGCAAAACTTTTGCTACAAAAGACTTTTCCTGTAATTATTTGTTTTTGAGAAATTTCTAGAAATTATAAATTTCCACTGGACAGTACATGTTCTGTAGTTTGATCTCTTCCAGATCTAAATAATTTTTCCATCCAACTCAGCTTGGACAGATCACCTTTACTCTCAACATAGCTTTGCCAAATGTTTCCCCAAACTTTGGTAATGCAGCATTCAGAATATATAGAGATTGATCATCAGATGACTGGATTGAGCCCTGGAGAAAGAATTGCCAATCAGACATTGAAAACAGTGCATCAACATAGTGCAAGTGCTTTACAAACACTGCCCTGCACCCCAGGGCCTAACACGCACTTACTGGTGCCATCAATATGCCTCCATTACAGATATATATATTTTTTATTAGCAATGGTATTATTTACACATTTTACATAAATTAATATGGTAACAGTCTCAAATGTATATAAAGCATTTTTAAATCCAGTTTAAAGTTTATGGTTTGAAAAATTTAAACCAAAATTATGTTATCCATTTCTTGTACTGACTACTTGCTGTTAATGGAATTTACTCTTATAACCAAATATTTTTAAGTTTAACTGCTCTCAGTCATAAGAGCAGTTAAACTTAAAAATATATTTTTTATTTTCTCCCACTTGAATTTGCTTACTTACTACTTATTTTATTGTATTGTATAACTGGTATTATCTGTAATGTGATGTTTTGTATTGCAATACTTTGTAACAACTGGATGTCGCCCTGGATAAGGGCATCAGCTAATAAATAAATAAATAAATAATAATATATGGCTAATCTAGTTCCCAATTTATACGGTTTTGTACAGCCAGGCAAAATGATCAAGGAGTCATGTCCTATTTCATAGCCAACTGCCTGGTGTTCTATTTTAAGAGCCATTGGCTTCATTCACCTTTCGTTCAAATGAATGGTAGACTTCTTGAATCTATTGTGCATTAAGTGTCTCTGTAGACACGGTAGATCTGACATACTATCACATTGGTTCTCCATTAAGGAATGGACCGACACACTGCTATACGACAGCATCTTTGGAAATCGTTGCATGATTGTTTTAACACCACTTAATGTAATATATAGATTGTAAGCATGACAATAATAAGGTGATGCGTTTTATTGAAAATATGTATGCTGAGTACACCATGTATTGTTTTGGGGCAATTTAATTTCTCAAAATATTTTAGATCCAGACTTGTATTGATACGCCACTACTGCAAAAACAGAGTCTCAAATCGTGTATTAAAATGACTCTTACTGGCACTCCCTGTCAACTGTTAGTGTGGATGTGGTGGGGACAATTTCAAGCTCTGCACTCTTCCGATAGGCTAAACACACCTACTGCTGAAAGCCATGGAGCTAGTCACATAATCACGTTACCCAGAGGCAAATAAAAGCAATTATTAAAATACAATATGGACAGACAAATTGCATTCATTTGGGCCTTAATGTATGTCAGATGAGAAGATACTGGTGTCAATAAGGCCTTTCAAAGGCCCACACAATGCTATGGGCCAGCTGGAGAACTGGCTTTAGTCAGTGCAAGCACCAGCAGGAAGATAGGAGGGACAGCACTTTTTAAAGGAGACGGGTATGTTCACGTAAAGACAACACAAGACGGGAACATGTCAGCTATAAACTTTATATGAAAGTTGGACAATGAGGACTTCTGTGCCTTTAAGAAGATTACATCAACATTAAAATGGGACATGTTAATACATAGAATACTCTGCACAATGGAAGGAAAAATAAATTAAGAACATTATTTACAACTTAAACTGTACATGTTTTACTTGTAGCCAGATTTAGTAGAAACAAAGTCATCATAAAAATAAAAGAAAAGTAATAAAATAAATAAAAAAAACCCTACATTTACAATGTTTTACATTAGCAGTATGGATCAGAAAATCGTGATACCTTGAATGAAATCTTCACTTTATACTGACCCCAGTACATCAATGAATATGTCTAGAAAACACTGTACAAGAGAGGGAGGGGTGGTCGTGTAACAAAAATATAAATAAATAAAATCCACAGTTTAATTCTGGTGCATTGTCCTAATATTGGTGGATGGGTTCATTTATCTAGGCTTCACAGCCATTTTCTAAAACTGTACAGTGTTTTAAAAAAGACAAATGTTTAACTGAAAATGGGCTCACCGATGAATCTCCTATAATCAGTTATTGCATACATTTACCAAGCGCCCTGTTACATTTCATTAGCATAACTTCTCCCAACGCTATACACCGTCTTACTGTTGGGATCGCAGTGATTGCTGAGGTAGAGCTTGCTTCTGGACAGATAATTGTATTACATTTTAGTTCCTTCACTTCCAGTTACTGGTGCATCGCTCCGCTGTGCATGGTGTCAATACTGGAAGAGGATACAACTGAGGTCTGCAAGGAATCTTCTAACCCACAGAGTACAGTACCCAATAATGTCTCATCCAATGCAACCATTCATTTTTGAATTTCAAGTCTCATTATTATTAAAAAAAAAGTGATTATGTAAAATAAATCATAGGAGAGAGAAAATGTTAGGTTATCATTTTCAGTAAATACTACAGGGTATTAAGTAACCCTTAAACTGAAAACTGTCATAATTAGGCTTCAAACACCAACCACAAGCAGGAGAAAATAAAATGGGACTGCTTGAGCTCCCATTGGCTATCACCTCTTGTGTGTCCCTAAGCAGCTCTGGGTCTGTAGCCTATCCTCATCACTAATGCAGACAGGCCCCCGGGCAGTGTGATTAACACCTGGATCCAGTGCCCATCTGGATCTCGGCTGCATACTCACCAGGTGTTTATGTTCTTCTCTACACACACCACTGGAATGCAGAGGGTACAAGCACAGAGGCACACTGCCCAGTTCTTTACCTGCACGTATGAGCCAGTACCTTCAAACTCTGTGCATTTCACACAGTTCAACAACTAAAAGCACTGTCCAATGAAGATTTTCAGCTGTTCATTTTTTCAGTCTTCTTGAACAGTTTCATCAGCTGGCCAAACCTCTCATAAACCTGCAATAAAAATAAATAAAAATCACAACAAAAAAATCCAGGACAAAAAAAAAACCACACACAAAAATAGACCCTCCTCCTCCTCCTCCTCCTCCTCAAAGCACAGTGCAGGAAAAGAATGGAAAGATTTCAAGCACAGTCCAAAAAGATCTTAAATAAATTCTGAAATTATTCCAGCTCATCAAGTAAATTAAAGCAAACCCAGGCTGATTCTTACCTGAGATGGAGACTTGTTTAACCTGGAGGCCAGTGAGCAAAAGGTTTTTTCCGAAGCCCCTTGCTTCTTGATGTCAACCAGAATAGCCCGGTCATCATCCCTGTGTGATAGCAGGAGCAAAGAAATCAATGAGCCCGACAGAAAGTGACACCATCACATGAGCATGCTGACTGAACTGAAATATAAAACGTCAATGTGGAACTGTAAATAAAACAAACCGGTAGAAGGGTCAGTAAAAAACAAGGAGACCCAACATGCAAAAGACTAATGATAAATACCACTTAAACAAGTAGAGCAAACGTCGCACACGGTTAGTGAATCTGTGCAATAATGTGTGGCTTTATCACACTGTTAGCTTTCCGAAAAAACCACGAAGTGCTATTACTGAACTTGCGAAACAGACTTTTCTCTTTGGAGGTGTGAAACACCAAGCCAAGAATCATTGTACACAGACATCAGCTCCCCCAAAAGAGACACTAAATAATGTTACAGCCTTCTCATTTCCAGCCGGCGGCCAGCTAAATTGCCATCTTCTTTGGCAATTTAGCTGGCCGCCGGCTGGAAATGTTCACTGAATAGTATTCAAAATCTTTATTTTCTTCCAATGAAATAGCGGTAATTTCCACAATTCATTACGTATGCAAGTCAAGTAAAACATTCCTTCTCCGAGGGCATTTAGTTTCCGGGCTTATGTTTCCATGGAGACCGTGAATCTCGATGGACCAATCGGTTTCGAGCTGACAAGTGATGTTGATGATGAAGGCCGCACTGTACAATCATATACTGTACCCGAGTCAGTAACTGTACAGCAGAGTTATGAAACTGTATAATACATTTTTTAAATATATTATTTATTAATGCACTTGCGCATTCTCACACTCAGTAGTTCTCACACTCGGAAACAGCGACACGGGAGACTAAAAATAATTGTAAGGACTGGTTGGTTCCATTAATATTTTTAGAAACTTAAAATGGGTCTTGTTTTTGTTTTTTTTGTATGAAATAAAAAAATGGAATACATGAAAAAATAGAACACAAAATACAGCTTATGGCTTACCTTTTCTGTGTTCAAATGTACTACCAATTAATACTGCTTCATATCTTGTGTCTTTAATTTAGAAATTGCTTCACATTTTTCTCTTCTGTCTCACTTGGTATTATGGTATCTATATTATGTGACTGTTTGTTTTTGTGCCCGAAATACAATTTCTTTATTTCATTGGTGTCTGGTTTGGTCCTTCTGGGTGTAATAAATTATTGCAAAACCAAACTGAGTTTGCTTAAAAATATGTGGACTTCACTTATTTTAAAATGTACTGCTAAGACAAGTTTGTGGTTTTAAAATTCTAATATAACATTATTTTGTAATTACTTTTCATAGACACATAAGTAACTTTTGCTTGCTCTTTAAATCTTGATTGCTAAAATCATAAAAAAATAAACAAAGTTACACTTCTTTTGAATTTTGGGTCCCTATTACTGCACATATTTAGGCCCAGGATAGGCAGTTTTAGATCCCTGCAATTCATTTTCAGTGGGGGGCATTGCCCTGCAGCCACACTGGGGGAGGACCCCCATACCCCCTGCCTTCTACTTGGGATTTCTAGCCACATTAAATGAAAATGAAAAGACTGATGTTGTTAGGGTGATGAGAGAAAACAGCTTTATAAATGTATTTACCTTGTCCATGCTACCAAAACCGCTCCTTTCTTTTTGACGACATTCTTGGCTGACAGGCTGTTGGGTGACTGTGCAGGAAAGGATCTTCTACACTTCTTTATGCTGGGGGTTTTTCCTCCTTTTTTAGAATGACTGCTTCTTTCTTCAGACTTCTTTGTCTTTTTCCTCTTGCCTTTGCAGACGGGGGTCGGGTCTCTTTTTGGTTTCTTTGCAGCGGGCTCAGAATGGCACCTCTTCCGCTTGTTGCTGCCAGAGCACTCCGCACCGCACTGCTCAGACTCACTGTGGTCTTGGGATCGCCCAATCGGCAGCGAGCAGTTCTGAGAAGCCCCCTGATCAGAAGAATCGTCCTCCTCAGTTCCTGATAATGTTCTGGTATACTGATTAGAAGCAGGACTATTCATTGAATTTAATACCTTTGAAGAACTCTCCTTACCTAAATGCAAATCTGTGTTGTCACATAAAGCGTTTATGACCGTTTTGCCAGGAGTCCCATTGCAAATTGCCACAGCTGCATTTGCATTTGTTGTGCACGGTTGCATTTCCTTATCTTCCAAGGGTTCAAGTAACTTACTCTCACTGCTCAGAGACTTCTGCTCAGTTTCTGAGGGGACACTGGTAGACGTGTGTCTGATTTTAACAATAAAGTGGTCGTTGGATCGTTCCATAACCACGGCCTGCATTGGCAGATGGGGTTTGAACTGGAAGCCAGGTGGAATGGCCTGGCTGGGCCAGGTGGTGCTGCTATCGGAGCTGCTGCTGGAGTTGTCTGAATCCAACACCAAGTGGATGTCCTGCTCAGTGGCATCCTCCCCATCACAAAAGGCATCTTCACTATAATGGGCACTGAGGACGCTATCCGGAACAGCCGTGACCTCCTCGTGTTGTGGCTGCAAAAAGCTCAGGTGACTGTCTGATTTTAGTGGGGAAGGGATGGTGAGGGAAACCGCCAGGTCTTCTGTCAACATAGAATGAGAGATTGACCACTGTGGAAGGGAGGAACATGTGGCTTCTGTATCCACCGAATTAGCACAAGGGACTTCCAACATACAGCTCTCATCTAACACAGCTGGGTTCAGTGGTAGCCCAATTCTTCCACCAAAAGCAGGGAATTTCTCAGGACTGATAACAGACCAAGGGGTAGCGGCTGAGACTTTCATCGGTGTTAAAGCTTTGCTCGGGGTGGGCAACATGAACAACTTCTCTTCACCAGGAGCTGCCTTCCGAGGAGTCCCAACCAGCCAGCTGTGGCTCTCCACCCCAGAAGTACTCTGCTCCAGCAGGTCAGACCCCTGCAGCAAACACTTAAAGATCTCCCCCATCTGAGAGTCTGTGACCAGGTTGAAAGTCAGGCTGGATGCCTGCTGCTCTGTTAAGATTTCAAAACTGAAATCTGATTTGTCAGGGACATTTAAAGGTTTCCTTGGGGTAAAAGTGGCTGGGTTTATTGTGGGAGCAACATCTTTTTTAGGCAATTCCACTGTGTTTCGTGTATTAACAGTACACAAGCCAGGGTTTTGTTTGAAAACCTTATTCGATGACTCTATATCATGTTTTGCTTTATCCTCCTTGTAGTTATTTAGGTTTTTGCCCCTACTTCCTAAGCCAGTACTTGAGGATTTAAAGTTTGGGGACTTAAATAACTTTTTCTGCTTTTTCGAATCAGACTTTGGTTCAGTCTCTAAGGCCTTCCTCTTCGCTTTGTTGACCGGGGTCTTTGGCGATTTGATCGGCGTCTTCTTGTCCTCCTTAGTTTCTTTCTTCATATGGTCTTTATCCTTCTTTCCCTTCTCATCTGAAGGTTGCCCCAGATCAGCACATTCGCACAGATTAATCAGAGCAGCCTGCAGTTCTCTGAACAAGAAGTCAAATTGCTGCTCCACAAAGATCCAGAGCTTGCTTTTGAGATTGGGAGCCTTCTGCTCAAAGATGCGATTGACAATACCGTTGTTGGAAATCTGCTTCAGCATCGCTGTAATGATCTTGCAGAGTTGGGACTTCAAGTTCTGTTCCGAGTTGGACAGTTTGGAGCAGTTTAGATTCTTAACAAACTCTGTGAACTCCAAAAGGGACATTTGAATGACGTTGTAGAATGTTTTCGCCGGAAAGCTTTTGTGCAGCTTCATGTACTTTTTCCTTATTTGCTTGCGTATAAACTTTAGCATGTCCATAACCTCGTGTATAGAGGAAGGATCTGAGCTTGACAAAGATGTCATAACAGTTTGAAAGCGTCTCTTATTTGAAGGGGATTTGTTTGAGGGGGACTGAGAGTTTTTTATTGCTGTTGAGTTGGTTTTGCTTTTCTTTGCAATGTTGCCTTGCGAAGCTGCTGGTTTGACCTGCTTAGCTGGGGTTCTAGCCTTAGGACTGCTTGGCTTCTTCACAAGCCCAGGACTCTCTTTTATCTGGCGAGTACAGGGGATCACCACCTGCTTCTCTTCTTCCTCGTTGTCACTCACAATTTCTCCTTCTTCTAATTCATCCTTCACAGATGATGACGAGGAGCTTCCATTTTCCTTTGTCTCTTCCAGAGAGCTACATTCTGGCTCCTGATTCTCCTTGTTCACTTCCATAATTTTTGTTTCTGGAGTGAAGCTTTTAAGAATGCCAGATAATTCTTAAATAAAAATAAAGTTAAAGAATTAGTGCTGTATACAAAAAAAATATAATAAAATGAAAAAGATTTAAAATCAACGTGTTGACTCTGGTTAATACAATTTTTTTGTTTTTTAAATACTGTAAATAAATTAACATCCAGTGACATTCATCCCCTGCCATTGCTGTAAAAACAAAATGAACACACAACAGTTGATCGCCATGCCCTTATACACACTGCATGTACAGTAGAAATGTAAGTTTGGCATAGACAGATGGAGAGGTGCTTTCATATACTCTCAGCCTCTAATACACTCAATAGCTTTACTAAAATATATCCAGACCAAGTTTAATCAGAACTGAATAAGTGCTTCAAGATATTTGTAAAAATTAGGGGTGCACCGATAAAGATTTTCTTGGCCGATACCGATAGCCATCTACCCATATCGACACAGGGCCTATATTTAAACTGTTTTATCATTATAAATGTTAAAAAAATGAAATACCGTTTACTTCTTGTATTTATGACAAATTAACAGGTATTGTTTATTTGTTGCATTTACTTCAGAAAACGAATACAAAGAACAACATAGTATTATATTGTGTGCCTGACAGCAATTTATACATTTGTTTTACAACAGTCACACAAAATTAACATTTTGCATTTGTACTAGTAAAAACACTTCTGCAGAAAAAAATATATAATGTGACTAACTTTTACAGCTGCTTGATGTCAAACACTGCGCATTATAATTTCTACCTATACTGTACAGTAGAAAAGAAATGTAGCCCACGCAACGTCAACTACGACACCTTTTGTTACATTTGTATTTTAAGCACACACTGCTTAAAATGCAGCACAACTTACATTGTTCACTTAATCAAAATAAAAAAAGGAGGTCAAAAATATTATTTCCGGTTACAAAATTCAGTCAAACGAATTTGTTACTTAACAAAAGACGACACAGTAATCAATGTCTGCTTCAAAATGCCGCTGAATACACCCGCAACCAATGCAGATTATAAAAGTAAATTACAAAAGGCCATTTTGAAGTACATTGTGTAATAGTATTATTAATGTAACGACCCAGCACTCTGCGCTAACTAAGAGGATATCTTTTGCTGTTTGGATGCAGAAAATATTCAAAAGAGAGCATTTTTAAAAAAGCATCAGAATATTCTACTCGCAGTTAATCGTTGGATTAAATGTAACATCAAGTCTGTTCTGCTGCACACAGCTCGGCTATCCTATTGTTGTCTTCAGACATTTAACAAAAAATATTTTGAAACATATTTACTGCAGGTTGATCGCACGTTACACAGCATTGGGAAAATGACTGTCTCAGTATAGCAAGCGCGCCTGACTAAACATTTAATTCTCTGCTGGAAGAAATTCAAGCATGAATATCGTGTACATTATCGGCTAAAATAACAAAAACTGCTGATCGCCGACTGTTTTTTTTCCTTATATCGGTGCCATGCCGATAGGCTACCGATTATCGATGCACCCCTAGTAAAAATGTCAGTGTGACTTGCAGATGGTAAGGCAGGCAGGCAGACAGACAGACAGACAGACAGCTACCCTCCATAACCCCTTTGCATAAATCAGGAGTAGACAAGCAATTCTCAGACAGTCAAATTAACAGACTCCATAAACCCAGAGGTAATTACATTTGATATAACTTGCCGTAAAGAAGGTCTTTAGCAAGGTCCTTTGTGACAACTCCATCAGCACTTATGCAAAGTGTGACATACACCTGTACAGACCCAAACATGCCTCCACTATACCCCTCCCCCTTATAAAGGAAGCTTTTGTTTTATTAAATCAATAACAGAGAAACACAATAAAAAAATAAACAGTTTGCATACATACCCTTGTCTAAGCTCCTTACATATGGTGGCTTGCCTGGGCACTCGTGCCTTGGACTTCTCTTCAGGGGTCGAGCGGGGCTTGTTAGGGGACTGATAATCTCAGGAATGCGACGGATGGTTTTCAGGGCAACCAGCATAGAATCCTCATCATGAAGCAGCACTTCTGCAGGGCCCTTAGGCAGAGGCTCTGAATGAGACGGCCCAGCATCCAGTGTGTCACATTCACTGGAATCCGGCTGCAAATGACAGCTGGTCGTATCAGCGAAGGCTAGATCTCCACTCGATTCCTGCAACGTTGATGAAATGCTACTTTCTTCCTGCTGTGCCAACAGCAATCCACTCCTAGCTTTGCTGCTTTCTTTTATCAAACTGTTTTTCGTCCGATTGCACCGTGAACTCGTATCCATGTCTGGATTTTCAGCTGTGAAGTCTTCCTCGTAATCTGAATTTTGAGTTATTGCTAAATTGTTTTCATGCATCACAGTTTTGTCAGAACTTAGCGGTTCTGTTTCTATGGTGTCAGTACTGGATACTAAATCTGTAGAACTATTATTTGACTCTGTGTCCATGGTAACATCTTGGGATGCTGTGTTTATAACAGTATTGGCCACATCACCTATGGTAACAGCCCGGGCCTCTGCTTCTGCTGTACAGCTCTTGTGTTTTGTCTGAACATTAATATCATGCACCTCAGTGTCAGCAGTAATGTCAGTGTGTGTATCTACAGTAAAGTCGTGAGCAACGTTGCCCACGGTAATGTCTAAAACTATGTGATCTTCATTATCTGTAGTCATTTTACAGGCTTCAGCCTCTAAGGTCACAATGGGAAATTGAGTATTTGACTTGTCAAGGGTCTTGTCATTTCCAATCAATTTCTGGGCCTCACTAACTATGGCAACATGGTGGACATCAGTATCATTGTGGGCCTCAGCACCTACAACAGCATCAAGAGCTTGCACAGTATCATCACAGGTCGTTGTCTTGGCAGTTGTGGCACACACTTCTGGTTCTTTGGTTAGGAGTTCAGCTTTTATAGCATCACAGTCTGCTGCCAAAGGTTGGACAGGTGCATCCACAACAGCAGCATCTACTTGTATAGTTTCTTTTAAAGATACAACATCTTGCTCCATCATATTAAGAGGGAAAGGGATCTTTTCACTATCTGCATCATTAGCGGCTGGGAGACTCTCCAAATCAATTTCTGCAACACAGTCTGAATGTGTCTTTTGAGAATGAGTATTGAGAACCTCTGAAACCTCTCTATCCTGTTCTGATGATTCACTGCTTGTTTCAGCCTCATCTAGCACAACGTATCCATCACCAAAAAAATCTGACTGTCGTGCTTCCCCACAATCACCCGCCAACTCTCCCTCTCCAGAAAGCCTCTTTTCGAGCTCCCCTTCCCCGGTGGACATCTTTGGTTTTTTCACAGGTGAAAGCGTGAGATTAAGCGTTTCCATGAAACAGAGTTTCCTATTCCTGCCATTTTCTTCTGTGCTGTTTTCTTGGCCCGATTGACCATCATTGACTGCAAGTTTTTGCACTGTGCTACCCTGGATCTGAACCCCATTTACAGACTCTGCACTTGTGTCTTGATTTGCAGACTTCTTTTTGGGTTCAGAGTCTTTTCTGCAGACACTGGAATTAAGCTTTGTTTCCTCATGCCTCCTTTTTTCATCTATTTTGCTGTCCCCTTTCTTTTCTTCTTCTTTCCTTTTACCCTCGTCTTTCCTTCTCTCGGTCTTACTTTTGTCTCCCTTGTTTCTTTTCTCCTCTTCTCTCCTCCGCTCTTCTTTTCTGTGTCTGTCTCTGGTGGGGCTCTTCTCTTTTCTACTTGAAGAGGTCACAGCTTTGTCCCCATGTTGGCTTCTAAAGGAACTGCTGTTGTGCTTTCCTTCTTTTATGCTGGACTCTGGGGCTCTCTTCTCTGACCTTTCCTGGTCTTGACGGTGTTTCGGATCCTGCCGACTGCTCCTGCTTACCAGTTCAGTATCTTTCTGACGATTTTTTGAACTGTTGAATTCGCTAGATAGATGTCTTGAACTCTCCAACCGAGGACTTTGGTTCTTTGAGCGTGGAGGACTCTTTCCCTTCCCAGATCTCCTCTGCTGCTCTCTCTCAGTGTGCGCACTTCTCCGTCGGCTTTGCTTTTCCCTATCTTTTTCAGACTCTTTAAACTCTCTTCCTGCCATCTCCCTCTCTCTTGACCTTTCCTCTTTTTTACCACTGATGCCAATCCTAACGTTGTGATTTCGTTCCTCCTGGTATCTGAGCTTTCTTTCTCTGCTCTCCTGGGCCTCCGTGGTCCATTTTTCTGTAACAGTCAGTTGCTTTGCTGTAGTTTCCATACAGGACTTGGTAGCTTGTTTGTGGACTTTCCCAGCTGCCTCTCTGCGCAAGTGTTCCATGTCTCTAGAATCATTAACATAATTGTCACTAGAACATGGGACTGGTTTATCAGATCCCAATACATCATGACTTGATGATATACTGTTCTGACGGATTGGCACGTGAGCTGAAGAGTCTTCTTGTACAGTTCCAGTAGCTGCTTTCTCTGGCAGCTGGCTGGTGTTATTTGCTCCAGCACTCTGAATACATGTATTCCTGGTCCCCCGTGATGCGTCAGTAGAGGAACCTCCCCCTCCACTTGGGCCATCTGTGTTCCCTTGCCTGGTGTTCACATACCTCTGAAAGTTAGGCGAAGACCGAGGACAATACTGATTAAATCCACCCCTCCCACTCCTGTAACAAAAAAGAGAGAAAGAGGTATAGATTACAGTATGTGAAACATTGTAATTAGGAAATCAGGTCATTTGTAGGTCAATGACGAAGAAGGACTTTAAAGTCTGAAATCATATATAAATTAGAACGCTCCCACAGAATAACACTATTTAATGATATACCATACGGAACACCGACCCCCAGAGGCTCCTTGTGACTTGTACAATCAGTACAGAAATGTCCAACCTCAGTTTGACTTTGGTGGTTAATACGTTATCTTCTGCTTAAAAATGCACCGAGCAGATAACCTTTTTGAACAGCTTTTGCTACTGTGAGCAATGACGCTAGCAACACAGGACCACTAACAATACTAATCAGCTCCTCTTGATGTAAGACCACTGCATATTATGGTATTATTTTTACCTCTGTTGAAGTCTGCTGATTTCTTCATCCTTGCGTACAATTTCCATCCGGGCTGTTTTGATAAGTGCAGATATGTTCTTTTTTAGGAGCATATTTTCATTATTCAGACCAATGTTCTGTGAAGAGAGAGGAAAAATAAATCTATCAATACAGATCACACAGGCATCCAAACAAATTAATGATGCTGTTCTTATGTTCTAAAAAATTATTTACCATTTATATATATTGTTCTTTCATTAGCTGCTGCACTTTTACATAGCATTTATGTTATAAATGGACAAACCTGATTCTGCATTTCCTGTAGTTTGCAAAGTAATTCTTTAACATGGGTCTGAGTTTTCTCCAACTTCGCCACCAACTGTAGCAAATGAAAAACAGAAAAGAAACAAACATAAATCTTCTGTATGTCAGTATTTTCAATGTAATAAATGAGCCACTGCCCAAATAATTAGGATGAGGTTCAATGTGTTGGTTGGTTAGTTATTCTGTATCCTGCGATTGTGCTAATTCTACTACTACGTCTAACGTATCATCGGGTGTCCCGCAGGGATCTGTTGTTGGCCCTTTGCTTTTTAATCTCTAGGAAATGTAATTCGAAAGCATGGATTACATTTCCATATGCTGATGACACACAGGTATATATTGAATTGACTACTGATACTACAAATGCTTATTCCAGGTTATCTGCTTGCTTGGATGATATTGTCGTTTGGATGACTAAAAACTTTCTACAGTTGAATTCTAATAAGACCCAAATTATTTTGATAGGCACTAGCAAAAAAACATCACTATCCCTGACCTTATGTGGTCATGTCATTTTTGTGTCCACTTCAGCCAGGAATCTGGGAGTAATCTTAGATTCTTGGTTTTGAGTCTCATGTTTCATCGGTGGTTAAATCTTCTTTCTACCACTTACAAAACATTGCTAGAGTTCGTGCTTACCTTTTACAGAAGGATGCTGAGATTTTGATCGATGCTTTAGCAACATCGCGTATTGATTACTGCAATGCATTGTTGATTGGGCTGCCTTCTCACCTGGTGAACCGGTTACAACTGGTCCAAAATGCAGCTGCACGAATACTGACTTGTACAAAAAGGACTGAGCACATTACACCTGTTTTGGAAAATCTGCACTGGCTGCCCGTCAAGTTTGGTATTACATTTAAGATGTTACTCTTGACTTAAGGCTGTTTGGGGAATAGGGCCTACATATTTATGTGAATTGGGGGCTGTGTGGTCCAGTGGCTTGTAACCAGGAGGTCCCCGGTTCAAATCCCGGTTCACTCACTGACTCATTGTGTGACCCTGAGCAAGCCATTTAACCTCCTTGTGCTCCGTCTTTCAGGTGAGATGTTTTTATAAGTGACTCTGCAGCTGATGCATAGTTCACACACCCTAGTCTCTAAGTCACCTTGGATAAAGGCATCTGCTAAATAAACAAATAATTGCTGCATCCCTATATTCCTAGACGTCAGCTACACTCTTCAAGTTTGAAGTTGTTGACCATTCCCTTATTCAGGTGAGTCGCTCTGGGAGGTCGGAGTTTTCCTACTTGTGGTCCCTCCCTCTGGAATTCCCTGCCATCAGTTGTCAGAAACTCCAACACTTGAGGAATTTAAGTCCCTATTAAAATGTAATCTTTTTCCAAGCTTACAGAAAATAGACATTTTATATTTGAATTGTTAGTATTTAAACTGTTGTAATTAATGTTTTAATTTTTGCTTGTTTTGTAAAGCACTTTGGGATGGCGTGCCATGAAAGGCGCTATATAAAAATAAATTGATTGATTGATTACATACCTCACTGTGTGAGGTTTCCCTCTCCTTCCTTTCTTCGGCAAGGACTTCTTCATATAAATCAAAAGAATCTTTAGTCCTCAGAGGTGAAAAGGGGTTGGCACATTTTTCTGCAAGAAAACCAGATATTCCTCACTACAGTTATTTAAAAAACACACAAGATGCCCGGTTATAATTTATTGCTAGTGACTTTTGTGGCTTTTTAAAGCTAATTTGTATGCAAACAATCAAACCAATCCGAATAAGGTGTTGAATTCACACCGAACAGGCAGTTCTCGTATCAAGCTGGATTGCAGACTACAGATGGAACTGGCACTACCCCCAGTTTGATATTGAAATGAGAGGACATTGTGTTTAACAAAATTTATATACAGAATATACTTCAGAATTTACCTGCATTCGAGCTGCATCTGGGACTGTTTTCATGGTCCAGCCCAGAATAAATATCCAAGGAGCTCTCGTCACAGGCCACAGGCGAATCTGCCAGGAACATGGGGAGATGATGCATCGCTTGTGTGTTTTGTCACTTTAAGATCGAAAAGACCTCAAAAAAAGGGTCCTCAGTACCAACCTACCTAATTTTGTAGCACAGTACATCTTTCTGATCGATAAAATTGCTTCATTTTCTATTTATTTTTTCAAGCGATCATTTAAATTAACCGTTATAGACAAACACTAGATTTCTAGACCTCAAAACCTTGATTAACACAGAAAAAAAATTAAAAAAAAGTAGTATTATTTTAGTGATTCAATAAACACTCGTGGCTGTATCACCAAATCAACCTTTTTGTGAAGTGTGTCAGTCTAGCTCTGGGGAGCGATGCTTAGGCTAATTTGTGCTGCTACTGTTCTGTTTTACCTTGCGATAAACAGACTGACAGGAAGAATACAGATGCAGGAACAATTGTTATATAGCAAGAGACAGTAATAAACATGCGTTACATATTTGAATACACAGCAGCTCTTGAACATCAACTCCCTCTGTCAACGTTAGGCTTGTTTCCATTAACCGCTCTCTGTTGCTGTCTTTACAGTTAGTAAATGTGGAATTTCTTACCAGAACTACCTTGGCCAAAGTCACCATACAAGTCATCAAGATAACCGGATTCCATGTTGTTAACTGCTTACAAATTCTCCATGCAAGTGCACCTGGGGTCCTGAAATTAACAAGATCAACGATATTAACCCCCTCTGCTTCTTAGAGCAATTTATTGGAGCACAATCTTCTTCCACAACCCTATGATAATGGTCAATTTCAGGGAAACAAAGAGGTGTCAGATACAACTGTTCTCAAATGCATTGTAGATTAATCACAAGCTTGTAATGAGGTGTGAAAAGCTGACATTACAGGATGCTAACTGGTCTTAGGGTATACAGCTATGGCTAAAAGTTTTGCATCACCTACACTTTTAGGACAGACAAGTAAAAAAATAAATAAAAAGCTATATGAACATAATTTAGATATTTTATTTAACATCCTGTAATCAAAAAAATTACAAAATGATATTGCAAAAGTCTACCGGAAGCCATAATAGTAGTACAGTATTACAAGTTACATTTCAAAATGTCACATTTTTCAATTTTTCATGGAAAACTACAATGCATTATGTAATTCAATATGTTAATGTAACATTACTCAGCAGGTTTTATTCTACTTTATGAAGCAAAGATGAGTTCCTTCTATAGATTGATTATGCAGCACTTTTAGCCATAGATGTACATGTAGAGGGAAATATGCAAATGCTATAGTGCAAGGTAATTGAGGTATCTTTTTACAGACTTTAAAATTGGTGTTTAAGAAACAGACAAGTGGCAGGAAATTCAGATATCCACATAATGTTTGCTTGGTTTCAGGTTGGTTTTGGGTCAAACGAAAAATGTCTTAAGACCATTGGGACAGTTGTATGAAAAAGAAAAACTTTGAAATAAGAAGTTCTGGTGGGTGCATACTGTAGTTTAGTGCATTTGTACAAAACCATGACAATTAACTGCATTGTCGCCTTGTTTCCAGTCAAGTCTAACACTTTCTACGATGATTTGAATTACTACTAAAAACCGTATATGAATATCCAGTATGAAACACATTTAAAAACATACAAATGTTATTAACATCCCAGCGATTTAAACGTTTGACACACATTTCTATGCCAGCCCTTGCAGCTTGTTGCTTGTAACACGTGCCTGTGATTGTCTATTTGTCAGATAGCAACAGTTTATAACTAACAATACCATTGAAAATATACAGCGTGTGAAATGTGTGTGTGTGTGTGTGTTTAATACAAAAGCCTACAGCAATAGATTACATTGTTGCTGACAAACTGAAATACTGTGGCCTGGGCCCCTTGACACTCAAAAGTGTTATTTAGTGTCCCCAGTGTTGGCCTTTTATACTTTCCATCAAGTTTTTTTTCTTTTTTGACCAAATCTTGTCATGAATGAGATAGATAGATAGATAGATAGATAGATAGATAGATAGATAGATAGATAGAGATAGATAGATACGGTATATTCATATATATTTTTTAAACTCACACCGTAAAAAATAAAAACAAAACACACAATTGCATATGTCTTAATAATAAACAAAGCGACCTGTGTAAAGAATCACTATATGATGCACACAGGTGTATGTTTTATCAACCCGAGCCGCTTCTAAAAAAGTGCTATATTATAGTACCGAAAAAACTGTTAAAACCCATAGGACTGCGTTAAAACACTTTTAATGAACACAGCTGAATAGATAGGTATACTTTAAAACGCAAGAGTAATTATTTTTACACCAATACACAACTAAATGACACTTCTTTAAGCGGCCTCACAGACCAACGCCAATTTAGTGATAGTATTACTATTAGACTTTTACAACCGTCTCCTGTCTATCACAAATTAGCTAAACGTATGCCCTAAAACTTGAGATTGGTTAAATATAACATTACCGAAGAAGGAAAGTGTTGAATTATGTTCCCAGTGCTGTTTTGCCGTATCCTGTGTTGTACTCCAGCCGCGCCAACCCTAGTACAGCCCCTACCTAACCGGAAATTACGACACTTTCCCGCGGTCCGGCGCAGTAAGAAACAACCTCCCGCCTAGCGGAAACTGAGGTTCTGATATATGAACCAGAAAATGCAGAAGAAATGCAAATACACAGATTGTGTTCACGAGACTTTGTCGCCGGCTAGATTGCAGCCAAAATCTACGGCTGACGTCACAACCTGCGCTGGCGGAGCTTGGACTGCTTTGGAACGGCAACTGCAGAGCCGAAATGGAGGCCACCCCGCGAGACATTTTGATTGCCGAAGAAACTGAAGCAATTGAAGTGCCTTTAAGAACATTATAACAGAAGAAAGTCTACAAACGACAGGAGGCCATTCAGCCCATCTTGCTCGTTTGGTTGTTAGTAGCTTATTGATCCCAGAATCTCATCAAACAGCTTCTAGAAGGATTCCAGGGTGTCAGCTTCAACAACATTACTGGGGAGTTGGTTCCAGACCCTCACAATTCTCTGTGTAAAAAAGTGCCTCCTATTTTCTGTTCTGAATGCCCCTTTATCTAATCTCCATTTGTGACCCCTGGTCCTTGTTTCTTTTTCAGGTCAAAAAAGTCCCCCGGGTCAACATTGTCTATACCTTTTAGGATTTTGAATGTTTGAATCAGCTCGCCACGTAGTCTTCTTTGTTCAACACTGAATAGATTCAATTATTTTAGCCTGTCTGCATACGGCATGCCTTTTAAACCCGGGATAATTCTGGTTGCTCTTCTTTGTACTCTTTCTAGAGCAGCAATATCCTTTTTGTAACGAAGGTGACCAGAACTGAACACAATATTCTAGGTGAGGTCTTACTAACGCATTGTAAAGTTTTAACATTACTTCCCTTGATTTAAATTCAACACTTATCACAATATATCTGAGCATCTTGTTGGCCTTTTTTTTTATAGCTTCCCCACATTGTCTAGATGAAGACATTTCTGAGTCAACATAAACTCCTAGGTCTTTTTCATAGTTCCCTTCTTCAATTTCAGTATCTCCCATATGATATTTATAATGCACATTTTTATTGCCAGCATGCAATACTTTACACTTTTCTCTATTAAATGTCATTTGCCATGTGTCTGCCCAATTCTGAATGCTGTCTAGATCATTTTGAATGACCTTTGCTGCTGCAACAGTGTTTGCCACTCCTCCTATTTTTGTGTCGTCTGCAAATTTAACAAGTTTGCTTACTATACCAGAATCTAAATCATTAATGTAGATTAGGAATAGCAGAGGACCTAATACTGACCCCTGTGGTACACCACTGGTTACCTCGCTCCATAGTCCATGTGCATGCATTTCCTTGAATCCCTACTGCGTTCAGTTTGAGAATTAATCACGAGCTTCAACAATTGGAGCAGCGCCAGAAAAGGTAATAATTATGTAATTGCAATACATACATAATATTTACTGCTCAGAGTGTTGTGTTGGTGTGAAAGAAATGGCATATTAATGGTTCATAAACTATTTGCAGCCAAGTGATCAATATATATATATATATATATATATATATATATATATATATATATATATATATTTTTTTTTTTTTTTTCTATAGGTATAAACAGAGCACCAGAAGACTCGTCCCACAGATGTCAAGATTTTGCCATGGAAATGACATATATGTAGTCTGCCATCATATTTTGTCAATTAACTGGATGCTTACGTTTAAGTTAAGTACAGTCTGAGGTTTGAAATACAATGCGTGACCGATCTTTATTATTATTCTAGGAATGTAGCAAAAATTGGTGAATATGTGGCAGAGGTAGTTCCACTATACATCGTAACTGATTTCAGGAGTCACTTTCGATTTAATCCAGGACAAATTGAGGTAAGCAGTACATCACTGTGAACATATTGTACACTTACAGTAAATACATCATTCCTATAGTGCTGCTTTTCTGAGTGGAATAAAAACAAAAAAATAGTAACAATGTTGATATAAATAGAATTACAGGACTTGGTAAGAGATTTACATCCGTACTAAATGAATCTTCCGGGTACAAAATGGCCAGTTAGAAATACCAAGCTTGCCTGTCTGTGGACATTGGTAAATCAAGAGTCCTACAGAGGAGTAGCAGACAGGTTCAATACCAGCAAGTCTTTGATATGCACACATCTTCATGAGGTGTGTTCCCTCATATCTACACATCTTGCATACAAGATTCCCTGGCCCATTGGTTGTGATGTCAATGAAATTGAACAGGGTTTTCTGGCAGCTGGTTTCCCTAATACACTGTGTGCAGTTGATGGATGCCATATACCAATTGCAAAGCCACAGAATGTCGACAATCCAGATTCCTACTTTAATAGAAAGCATTTCTATTCAGGAAATCTTACCACATATTGTGTGACAATACTGCAAGATTTATTCATGTCAATGTCGGGTATCCTGGAAGTGGGCATGACGCTTGGGTGTTCCGCATGACAGAGGTAGCAAGAGTCCTTCAGGAACACCCACAGTCACTTCTACCTGATGGTATGCACATCATAGGTGATGCTGCATATCCACTGTCTCAATATCTGATGACCCCGTTCTGTGACAATGGACATTTAACTGTGCAACAGAAGAGATATAACAGGAAACTATCATCAGCCAGGATGGTGGTTGAAAGACCTTTTGGACTCCTAAAAAACAGATTCCGGAGACTGAAAAAGCTCCACATCTGAAACACCAGCACTGCTGTCACAGCATGTTGGGCCCTTCACAGCATCTGCTTGGAGACAATGTACCTGAGGATGTCAATGATCAAGCTGTTATTCCAGATAATGATTACTCTGGAACTACAGTCAAACCTGCTCATGCGACCACCTGGTCTAAGTGACCACTTTAAATTCCTCCCAATGATATTTGTGCTTTTATTTAACTGTATTAAGCGACCACCTGTCTAACACGACCAGCGACCACAATTCTCTTACCCAGCTACGGACTCAAACCTGTATTGTTATAAGAAAATGATGGTTTTAAATGGTAGCCTACGTCCTAAATTCAAAGGAATACAATAACCATTATAGCGGTCTTTTATCCATAATCAGTAAAACAACAGCGCTCTCTTGTAAAGTTAGAGAAAAAACGTGGAGAAACAAAAGGTCCAGCCCTGGTGACAGAATTAAAGTTATTAAACTGTAAAGACAGTAAGTGCCAGAAAAACTGCTGAAAAATTCGGTACTAGAAAGACGCAGATACAGCATTTTGAAACAGAAAGAACTAGGGCTAGAAGTTTGGGGTTTTTATTTTTGTTCACGTGACCGTGTTTTGAGCCGATTCAATATATTAATTAAACTGTTAATTACTAAACAAAGATTCTTTTTACCTTGATGTCCTGATTGACTTGCTGATTCTGTTTCACCTTCTTCATTATTCGAACACAAGAGCAAGCAATGACATTAATCACTTCCCCCAGATGCTACTTTAACTTGCATTTCGTTCTCACACTTGCCTGGGAACTAGGTAGCTTCCAATGTGTCCGTTTCAAGTTGTGTTGTTCTTTCCCGCTAATTTAACAGAATGTTCTCATAATTAAGATGTAACGGCTTAAGACTTAAAGGCAAACCGTTAAAAGGAAAATAAACACCGACAAATTCAAGCCATACTAATAAGAGTATGAAAACAATGCGCGGTAATCGAAAAATATCTTATCAACACGTACCTTAAAGGCAGACACAGGCATTGAAATTTGCAAAGGATTTTAAACATTTTGTGCAACCTGAGACAGGCAAGCATTCATTACTTTCACAAAATAATTTGTTTTGTAAATGCATTATCTAAATGAATGTTATTAAATTATATACTTCCTTTTGTTCCTATTACATCTTCTGGCTTTTACAGTGTATGGAAGACATAACTAATTACAGAAAAGCATGTCAGAGACAAATAGAAAATCCATGTGTTATAGGCCCTCTTTTCAGAGACCACCTGTTTTAAGAGGCCACTATTAGACTGTCCCTTGAGTGGTCTCTTAATGCAGGTTTGACTGTAATGAAATTGCTGCATCATTATAACAATTTCCCATTGCAGAGTACACAATATTTATTTCCTGTCCAGATTGTTTTTAAAAAAAAAAGTCGTGTTGTAATGCAAGGTTTTCAGTAGAAACTGTAAAATAAATATGTATTTACAAAACCTTAAGCTCATACGGTCATACCTTGTGTCTGTTTTACTTTATATGCTCTAAAACCCATTCATGTTCAGCTAACTGGCAACATTTAAACTCATAGTCTAATGGTGGTAATGTAGTCAGATATTTTTGGAACAATTAACATTTAAAAAAAAAAAACGTTATACCCAGAGTTGCATAGTTGCACAAAAAAAGAGAAAAGCTTACTATACAAAGAATTTATTTACAGAAACTATAATTTGCTTTTGAGATGAGCAAGGATCCGATCCTGCTTCACAGATCTCTCATGCAATGTGGTTCACATGTCTTTTAAACACTCAAGCATTTTGGTATCCATTTGTTCTCTTTTGTCTCTGAGCCTTTTTCGCATCTTTTTTTGCTTGTCATCTCAATCCAGAAGGGACTCGATTGCAGAAGTTCGTCTCATGGCGTGTTGGTCATATTGTTCTAAAAAGGTGCCAGTGGCAGTGGATGGAGGTCTTGTTCTTTGTGGTTTTTGGATGCGTCTGAGTTGAGGATTGGTATTGAGCTGGGGAGGCATGGGGTAGGAAGTGTATCAGTGTGGGAAGGACAGGTAGAGGTGTCTGTGCAGAGTGCTGGCGGTGGTGTTAAGTCAGGTGCACATGTTACTGGGGTTGTGTGAGATCATGAAGCTTTGGAGGTGAATAGTGGTGTGGATGTGATTGTGCCAGATGGTGGTGCTCCCACAGTCTTGGAGAATAGTTAACCTGAAAAAACAGAGGAAGAATATTACATTCAATAGTCATACATGGACTCTCTCAGTGAAAACCATGTCTGTCCAGCATGCAATACATTCCAAACAGATTGCTTTTTAAATCAATCTGTATTGCCAATTATTTAGCACTGATTGGTGGTTAGATATAAAAGAAAATGAAACTACTACGTGTAACAGACTTCAAACCATTACTGTGATTATCTCATTCAGCTTAAGATTCTCAACCCTCACAAGTAAGGCCTGGAGTATGGAGGGAAAGTAAAGGCTATGAACATGTATTGGGAAGTATTGCACTGTCTGAGCTGTCCTACTTACAAAATTGATGTTCAGTACCTAATAAGAGCCAGTTTAACTGTTCAGTGAAAGCAAGCTTACCTTGTGTTTGCACTGTGGTGTTTTTCAGCGCTTCTGAAAATAGACAACTGGCGTAACCAGGGTCTAATGGGTAGTCGAGAGTAAGTGGTTAAGGAAATAAATTAAAAAGGGCACATAGTGAACTATGAACATGTAATTTGTACAAGCCTTTAATATTACCCATAGAAATAGCATTGTAATGCTGCAATGCTCAAAGACCATTTGTAGAAATGTCTTCTAGATCTGTTTCAGACCATTAAAAATGCAGTTAGCAATTGGAGAAAATACATACATAATCAAATTAAAAGCACACCAACTGCCTTGCAGCAATACTAGTAGGAAATATATTACACAACTTAAATATTCAAAATAACTCTTACCAGACTTAATCTTTTCACGGACTTCAGCCGACAAAGAGAAACTGATGTTAGTGGTGCCATCAGTGAGCTGGATCTCACTCTCCATTCTTACAGCACTGTATGCTCTTTCTACAAGTACCTTCTATAGGCCATTTCAATATATGACCCAGCTGTATATCGTGGACTAATCATTAATTACGTATGTGTGGTAGCCATGTAGTTATTATTCATTTAATCTTTATCCCTGTTATGTACTTAAGACAACACTGTGGTGATTTTGTTTTCATACTCTAAACCGTTATTACCTCTGCTTCAAAAATGGTAGAGTTTATATTGAAAAACGGTATGTTATATTAAAGTCTCACAATTGACATAATTATCCTAGGTTTGATTTTTTAATGTACTCTCTCTCTCTCTCTCACACACACACTCACTGTATATATTATATTATTGTATATATATACTGCTGAATAACCTTATATGTATATATGTATAACATTCTTTTGTGTTTTCTTTTAATACTTCATCGTTAACAGAAGGAGCACCTCCAGCATGCTTTTTACGTTATAGTGCCAGATGTTTCTGTAAATGTCCTGTTACAAAATAAAATAACCTGCAACGTTATTATTATTTATTTATTAGCAGACACCCTTACCCCAGGCGACTTACAGTCGTCACAAGATATACACATTTATAAAAAGTACAAGAAGAGCAAGTACAATATATATAGTAATTTCAGTACCTAATAAGACGAGCCAGTTTAACTGTGTTAGCAAGAACAAGAATGGGGTAGATTAGGGTATCACAAGATAAACACATTTCAAGACGTGTATTAGCAGTAACGTATTAACAGAAACGCTACGTCATTCTGTTAAACTGCTGCATCTGTGTATGTAATTGACCCCATACAATTGCCGATGCCCTTCGCTGTATGTGGAGACTCTTGTGCTGTTTTAAAGCCGCGGCTGCTCTAGCGCAGTGCCCCTCACAAAGCTGCGCGGCTGTGCCACCTCTGAAGCCTGTAGCTGCGTGACCTGGTGACGTTGTTTCCGGCTGAGGCTGCGCAGAATCTGCGCAGAATGATCTCCGCGAACGCACCCACATTCTTACTGTAGCCTCGGGGCATTTGGTGATGTTTCTATCAAATACAACAGGGTGGCTGTTTTAGGGGAGGCAGTGGTAGCTATAAGGTACAGGTTTCATTTAGTATAAGCAATATAACATTTAATTAATAGCGAACCAGGCATGTTGTACTTATATATATTTATTGTAGCGTGCACGGGGGGTGGGAGGGGGAGGGCTGTCAGATGATGCACTTACATACGAAGACATATTAAACCCCCTACTAGCTCAGCCGATGAGCCTGCTCTTTTGAACAGCGGTGTCGACGCTATGCTTCAGTGCGGGAGGACCCGGGTTCGCATTCCACCTCCGGAAACGAGATCGTTACAATATCATGTGGTAAAAACATGGACTGGATTTCTTATTAACCCATTTTAAGCACAATATTTGCAAATCTACCCCATTACCAAGTAACTTTAACAACTAACCCACACATAGGAGGCTGTGTGGTCTAGTGGTTAAAGAAAGGGGCTTGTAACCAGAAGATCCCCGGTTCAAATCCCACCCCAGCCACTGACTCATTGTGTGACCCTGAGCAAGTCACTTAACCTCCTTGTGTTCCGTCTTTCGGGCGAGACGTAATTAATTGTAAGTGACTCTGCAGCTGATGCATAGTTCACACACCCTAGTCTCTGTAAGTCGCTTTGGATAAAGGTGTCTGCTAAATAAACAAATAATAAAAGCACTATGTTAACTGTAAATTGCTCACTCAACTCCAAATATGTGTAAAAACTAAAACGTTGTGAACGACAGCAGTTTTTGGATACGACAGACACACACACATTTTTTCGTATGGTATAAGAACCTGAAAGTACAAAAATATATATTCGATAACTAATGCAATATGAAATTAGCAGTTCATTTGCATTTGAGTTAATATTATGTGTCGTTGTGCTAAATTTCCACTTAGCTTCTGCACTCACTCGCGCATCATGCATTGCGTCTTTTCCTGCTGCGTGATCTCTACAGTTAAATCGGTAGCGCTCGTTCTGTACCGCTATGCTGGAAGCATGCAACTTGTTGACCCGGAAATTCTACAGAAGCATTTCCCCACGTGTTGACTGAGTGTTACTGGGACTGCACGCTGAACAGTGAAAGCTGGAGCGATGAGACAGGATTAACAGGACACACCGATTCCAGAGACTTCGGACACCAATCGCGAACAAGAAAACACATTATAAAGTATAACATGGAGAATTTAGAATTGAGCCTGTCTTCACTGAGTATAATCTCTAACCACGCTGAAAAAAGCCGGAGTGAACTCAGCAAGTACTTGGCTAAGCAGGTATGCCTACTACTGGTCATATTATGTTGTAATATATTGCTATTTTTGTTATTACGAATTGCTTTAATTATATCAAGTATATATTATGGAATTGTGTGTCATATTAACTAAGCAGGCAAAAACTTTAAATACGATTATTATTTTGGAGAAGTATTCACGGTGCTTGATGTCAGTGTCAAGCATTTTAAAATTTTGTGTGTGTGTATGTATATGTATGTATATGTATGTATATATATGTGTGTATATATATGTGTATATATGTATATGTGTGTGTGTGTGTGTGTATATATATATATATATATATATATATATATATATATATATACACACACACACACCGTATATATGATTATTTACATTTGTTTTACCTCCCAGTGCAGGGATGGAAATAAGAATCCCGTTGCACAGCAGTTTGATCCATTACTGGTTTTCTGTGAGTTTAAGACACACCTGAGCTTGTTACCTGTACACTGTGGCTTATCAAGCTCGTAGTAAAACCTGGAATTGGTGAAAATGCAATAGGAGCCTTATTTCCATACCCGCACTTTAAAATCTTACGTGTTATTTCTGTGTCAAAAGTATAATTATATCTATGTGTATATACAGTAGGATGGCTTCAACCTGATCACAGACACGATTTTAGATTTCTGTAGTTATTTAACCAAATCTGGGTATTGGACTGACCACACTGTTAGTCTTCTACAAATGAATGCAAGCTACAGTATTATAAACAAATGTAAGTTTATGTAGCCTTGGTGGTGTTTCACAATGATGGGGTCCTTCTGGCAGTGCAGGTAGGTCCCTGGAGCTCCTGGTGCTGTCAGCTGATGCAGGACGACTTTGATACTTATCAGGTGTGGAGCACAGCCAGCTGTCCAACCCCTTCTTATCCCTGACTCGGCTTGCTAACTGGCTTTTGAAAACGAGGAGGACGGACAGACTATAATAAACAATTAGCCTATCAGTTATTTAAATCTGAGCAGTTATGTGCCGATACACAAGGTATATTATGTTGCATGTTAATGTTAAAAGGCTGTGTACAGTATTCATGAATCCAGTTGTATTTTCTTCCTTGCTGTAATAGATATGGACTCAGCAGGACCGGCAATGCATCCTGAACACGTTAGCTCACTTGCTGCTGGACAGAGAATACACGCTGCTGATTGGACGCCACCTGCGGCCTATAGTTCTGGACTTGCTGGAAAGAAATGCAGAGATCATTAAAGCAGATGGCCGAATCAACCATGACCTACATGAAAGACTGTGTGTGGCTATGAGCAAACTCCTGGAGGTCAGCCCTGATGCACTTCCGTAAGTGTTGGTCATTGAGTTCAAAATGAAACAATATTGCTTCCAAGTGGCGCATCCGGTAAAGGCGCTGTGCATGGAGTGCAGGATGCGCCCTATAGCCTGGTCGTCGCCGGTTCGAGTCCAGGCTATTCCATTCCCGTGGACGGGATGCGGCGCACAATTGAACCCAGACAGAACTATGTTTTAGTAATGATAGTGACGTTTAGTACACATATGTGATAGATACAACTTTTTTAAAACCATCCAAGGAATGAAGGAACACAAAGTGGGCCCATCTGAAACAATAAGTACAGGTATTCAAATGCAGCTTGAAATTTATTCGGCAAAAATGTCCTTTCTCATATTTGTTCAAATAACATCATTAATAAGTGAGTGCATCAGAAAGATACCATGCAGAGGAAATCAATGCATGGATGTCCCTTGAAATAAATAACACCCATTCTGTGTGTTTCCGAGTGTTCGGTGGCTACTTCTGATTACTGTTTGCTTGATTAGAGGTAGCCACCGAACATTTAGAAACATCATTTAAATCTTAAAAAAAAAAAAAAAAAAAGATATCAACACACTTAATCTGTTTATATAGATCCTGGTGTGGTTTAAACATTTCTAATGCTTTCTCATTGACATTCTGAGTGCGAGATCTACTCTGAGTGAAATTATAAGTGTAGTCTAATGTTAGGCCCACATATTTAACTGATATGCATCATGTTGTTACTTTAATGTTTACATCCCTTAAAGGCAACATGCATTTCGAAATTGAATCAAATGAGACAACACATGTTTTTCAATCTGCAATTCTCCTGTTTTCTTTATATGTGTTTGTTTATTTTCTCAGATTTGCGCTCAGGTACTTCACAGATGCCCCACCAGTATTCCAGAGACTTTTTCTGACAACTGCTGAATCAGCTGCAATCCAGTATGGCAGAAAGAGGATGAAACTGCGGGACCTGATGGGGGCGACTCTGAGGTTCCTGCAGAGTGACTGTGCCAGGTTCAGGGATCTGTGGGACTGGAGTGTCTGCATGTCACTGCTCCGAACTACTGATGTTTTAGTGCGATGGTTTGTACACACTATTTCTTTAGATGTATTATTGTATTAGTGAATGCTTATAGACATAGCGTTTGTACTTGGGGTATTCTACAGATTTTTATTTTATCTTGTTCAAACTATTAATTATTTGTTCAAGTTGTCCTAATAATATTTATCAGAATACAGACGTTCAGATACTGTATATTGATTCGGTACAAACACATTTTCAGCATGACACAAACATTTTACTCCCACTTACAAAACAATTTATAGAACCAAAATCATTGTATTTTATCTTGCTCTTAATTGTATTTTTACTTGTACTGTGATTCTTGAAATGTATTTTTCTTTACGACTGTAAGTCGCCCTGGATAAGGGCGTCTGCTAAGAAATAAATAATAATAATAATAATAATAATAATAACAGCTATTAACTCCTATCACCTAATAAATACTAAGTAATGAAAGCAGTAGTAATGTTAATGTTGTTTTTTGTTTTTTTTTACAACAGGTTTGTAATTAACATTGGCTGCAAACATAAACATAAACTTTTTATTTTTATTTTAGGTATACAGCACACTGTCTGGCTATGGTGTCACACATGACAGATAAGCAGAAAACGATCTTTCTCAAGAAGATTTTCAGCAATGAAGAACTCTTACATCACAAACTAAAGTAGGTCCAATACACTTTGTGGCTTGATCATTGACCGCAGTTCTCTTCTGTCTATGAATGACTTGGCTGCTCCTCAGACTCTCATTGTAAGCATCCTGTTTAAATCCTCAGCTCCCTGGAAGAGGCACAGCAGCTTGGCGTTGAGAAGGCGCTGATTCTGGCCAACCCAGAAACTACACTCTGGCGTTGCGAGAAGAGTGTCAAATACACAAGGGGGCAGGTTGTGTCTGGTGACCTTTCACGCAATGTAGTTGCCGTATGTGGAGTTGTATTGCCAAAAAAGCAGCTCCCACAGCAACACCAGGTCAGTGCAGACAGATCTGTCGCTCATTCACTGTATGCTTTGTATCTGTGTTTTAAAAATGCCTGTAAAAGCCTATGTTTTATATGTTTGCTACAGTTTTTTGTAATTAACATTATAGCTTAGGGGTTAATTCGATCAACAACTTGTAGCCAAAAAATAGCTAAACTGTAGCCCCAGGTAAAAGCCACAGCATTTTACTATACCAAGGAATCCACCTGAATCATCTGTATGCTTTGTATCTGCTATCAAGCAATTCCACAGTTCCAGCTGCAATGTACAGTGCTGATCCATGTCCCACATGGGATTTCAATGCTGATGAATTGAATAGATATAAGCGCTCTACCCATATGAAAAGGCACATTGCATTCCATAAATAGCTGCTTTTTTTGTTGTTGCTTAACATAGAAGTCTTTTCCTGCTTGTGTGTGTGTCTCTCTTTCAAGTGCATTCATTTAACTGTGAAAATAATTCAATTTGATACTTTTCCTCCTTATAGGGTGTTTTAAAAGACCTTGTGTTAGTGGATTCTACCTGTCAGAGCTTGCAAAGACTGGCCATGGCCGTGGCCTCCCAGAATGCTGTGCTGCTAGAGGGACCCATCGGATGTGGCAAAACGGCTCTGGTGGAGTATCTGGCGGCTGTGACAGGCCACGTAAAACCGCCACACATTCTCAAAGTGCAGCTGGGAGACCAGACGGACAGCAAGGTAAAGAAAGAGCTCTGGGTTGGGTGTAATAATATTTCCTCCTCTCACCATTTCCTTTTCACCAATAAATTAGGGAGACAGGCATATCTGTTTCCTAGAGTTTAAAGTAATTTATACCTCAACTTCATGCATGAAAAAGCTGCAGTTCACAAAAGGAACTCAGTGTTTTTTTTTTTCCTTCTGAAATGCCAACATGACAGCATAAAGAATAATCTCCTTCTGGCAATGAAGTGTAAATTGCAGCAAAAGTTAGTTCTCATGGAGCCTTGTTTATACAGCCCTGAAACACCAGTGGAGAAGTCAGTGCCAAGCTCTGAAGCAGCAGTATCAAATGAAGCTGGAATCTATATGTTCAGGTTGAATAGCACATGATCACTTGATCACACAGAGCCTGTTCTTCAACCTTCTGCCGAAGGGTCTTCATTACTCAATGCTGCTGATTCTTCCAGGGATGCCTGTGCCCTGCTCAACTCAAATTACTGAGTGCAGTTTGTGATTGGCTTAAACATTCTTTCACGTCTTTAATAGATGCGAGTTGTTTTCCATCCTTATTTACACTTATATGGGCCTGCAATATAGAACAAGCTAACGAACAGTCAATGTAAATTCAATAGTTTATTTTTTTGTTTGTGTTTTTTTCCAGATGTTGCTGGGAATGTACCGGTGCACAGATATTCCAGGGGAGTTTGTTTGGCAGCCTGGAACCCTGACACAAGCTGTGTCTAATGGATACTGGATCCTACTGGAGGATATAGACTATGCACCATTAGATGTGGTAGGTGTAGTCCATTTTTTTTTTTGTAAATCTATATTGCATTCTATTTGTTGTTTCTGAATTTCTCATATATAGTGAAAGATTTAAAAAGGTGTATACTGGTACTAAGACTTTGAGATTTGTTGAGCTGAATGAAGTGTAACGGGCAGTGTGGTGTGATGCATCACTGTTGTGGAGTCTGTGCCCTGTCAGTGAGGTGAGATGATATTAAAAGCAATATAATCACTATGCAGATGAGCCTGGGGTCGCCGGTTCATGCCCAGCCTCCTCCTTTATACCTAGGGCTTCTGAAAAAAATGAAATCAGTGGGTAGCCAATAAACACCGGAAAAACTGCAGAAATGGTTAATCAATTCACATTGACTTTACCCTTTTCCCATTAAAAAAATAAAACTTGCTACAAAAATAATAATAAATACATTTCCCAATGCTGCTGGGCAATGTCCCGCCTTCCTGACTTGCATCTATCATTGATTTGTTCTCAATACTTTAAACCCGCCCCAACTACTGAGTGGCAGCACATTCCTACATTTCTATTGGAGACTCCGCTTGCGAGATTTAAAACGAGATTACAATTAGGATGGAGGCTTGTTAGCGGGATTTAAAGCTGTATTACAGTTAACATACAGAGGATTTAAAACAGAATTGTGGTGAAATGTACAAAAATGCCTACTCACAAAAACCCCAGAAGAATGTGCCTCTGACCATAGGGATTTCGATGTGGAAGGCAAAGGAAAGAAGGTACAACTTAAGTGTGCAAGTACTGTCGAGTTACTACTATACATATTTTGACACAAAAAAAACGCTTTTTGGAAAGTAACCGGAAACACTAATTTCATACAGTATATTAAAAAACGAAAGCCCTCCAAAAAAACGACATAAAACTCATAGTCAAAATAAGCACAGAAAAATACAATTAATAAAACCCGAAAAACAGAAGCCCTAATTATACTCAAGCAAGAGAGATCTTGGGTTTTATACTTTAATCAAAAATAAACTTCCTGTATAAATAAAAGTAAATCAAGATAAAACATTTGCATATTTGAAGACACTTCACACTAAACAGAAGTCGGTAAACAGCTTGTGTTCTACTTCATGAATATTGCAGATCTCTGTGCTGATCCCTCTTTTGGAGAATGGAAAGCTGCTGATTCCAGGGCGTGGGGATTGCATTGAAGTGGCTCCAGGATTCCAGTTCTTTGCAACTCGAAGGTAAGAAATCCCTACCTTCTTTATTTGTGTCTTATAAGCACCTGACAACGAAGCACCCACTGTTGGACCTTAAACGTGTCTGTCCGATGTGGGCGTAGTGAATGAAACGGACAGGGATGAGATAATTGGGGGGTGGCCCATATTCACAATAGTCTGTGTTACAGATCATTGATGTGTTCCGTTTTTGTATGTCAATCTTGAAGGCATTTTTACTAATAGTTTGGTTTGCTGAAAACACATTCTGATGTGGCACCTCATCTTTCATCACAGTGCCACACATTCTGATCACATACCTACAGCTGATTGTAGTTTGCATTATTGACAGCTCTTTGCTAATCCAGGCGTAGAGCCTAAATTGTACAGTGTATTTGGTGGACAGACCCAGCAGTGGGGACTTTATGTCTGTATTATAGTTAAAGCATCCTCATACAGGAACATGTTTGTTTTCTTTTAATCTTATGTATTGCAGGCTATTCACATATCTTGCTATCTGTGTTTTTGTTTGTAAGGTTGTTTGGCAGTGCTGGTGGTTGGTATAGACAACAAAATACCCATGCTGCTTTGCTGGATAAACACTGGACCAAAATACAACTGGGTAATATGAGCAGGGCTGAGCTGAAGGAGGTATGTTTATATTTCATAAAAGGTACTAATAAAAGTACTAATAAAATAAATTATTGGATGGGACAAATAACATGACAAAGAACATGCTGCATATATTGCCTTTACTAAAGCATGCCAGATGCCCTTGGGTAAACAAGTTTTGGGACTGTTTCTAATCGATTTCCATATATGTATAACTTGGCAAAGCTTTGCCTTAACTTCCAACCAATTCAGTGCAGAACGTGCAGTCTCAATGTATGGGCAAGTCAACTGCAGGGGGATGCTGCACGCTTGCCTTTAACAAATGACAGCACTCTGTTTTAGTAAGGAAGCAAGTACCACTAATTGTAGGCTTTATAGTGTTCTGAAATACTGTGTACTTAGGTTTATTTTAATGTTTAAACAGGTCCACGAAATGTCAGCGAAATCCTAATTTTATTCCGCAACCTATCCGTGAAATACGTAAATTTACAGCGATTTAAGTAGACCCCTAGTTATAATCGGGGGACATACAGTGCATTCTGCTTTTTTGAACGGTATATACTGTATTATAGCTTACGTTATTTATATACGTTGTGGGTTTTTTTGCAGGTTTTTTTTTTTTTCAAATTCTTACGTCCTTTAGATGTTTAACATTTAAATGGAACTCATACACAAACGTAAATTCCTTTTTATAGGTGGTACTTAACAGGTACCCATCTCTAGCAATTGTGGTGGAGCGCCTTTTGGACATTTATTGCCAGCTGACTGGAGACAAACACCTGGCAACAGAGAGTCTTCCTCCTGGTAACCATGGAAACCAAGCTGCTGCTGACGGGCCCCAGCCAAAGAGTGAAGACAGAGGACAGGGTCTTGAAGGAAGGGGCTTGTCACTCAGGTAGGACTTCCATTCCAGGGAGCTTATGTTTGTTACATTTGCCTCTTTATTGTTCGTTGGTGACAGTCTACTTGCATTCTTCCATAATTTACCCTTCTGCTGACTCTACATCAAAAGACTGTGCTGTCTTCATGTTTCTTAGGTAGTTTCGGTACAAGGCCCACAAACATCCTCAGTCCTTGCCACTTTGTCAGTCTATGATTCTCCTGCTTGATCTTGTCAGGCCTCAGAAGCTCCATGGAAAATCAGATCAGATAACCAGCCAGCCAGTCCCCTGGTTGTTAATTAGCTTTCCACTGGATGCTGATCAAGTCGATGGCTAATTTATTAGGTTTTCCCTTGTAGAGAGCTCGGACTTCAGAGTGGAAGAGGCTGAGTGTTGAAGGTGTCATGCGAGGACAGCCTCTCGTAATGACCTCCTTTTTTTAAATCCCTTGCAGAGACTTGCTGAAGTGGTGTGAAAGGATTTTCAACAATTTTGACAGCACATGCTCCTCTACTGCCCTCAACATTTTCCTCGAGGTAAGGCCAAAGCATTGGAGTGTAAATGTTCTCAGTTCTAGTTCGCCTTCCTAACTGGGTGGTCCTGTAGCTGTGTTAAGTCATTAACCCTTTGCGGTCCATTTATTCAGCGTGTGTCAGGTGCGTCAGGTCCAATTTATTTTCACACGCGCAGTTAATTTTAGACGCGCTGTTTAAAAGTATTTTTTTTCCCACAGTCAAACGGGTTTAAAAGGCCCTGCATATCAACAAAGCACTCACTAGGCATCTCCAGCCCCGCCCCACCCTTTCATTCGCTATAGCTTTCACATATGCTAAGAAATAAATAATAATAATAATAATAATAGTCGTACATACCAATCGATCATCTCCTGATCACTCGTTTTATCACCAAACTCCTCAATAATGCGATCCAAGTCATTATTTTATTACTATAACATCTCAAAAAAGCTCTGCAAATGTCTGTATTATTCTCTGTGCGCTGATTCAGTAACAGGCAGCTTGTTTCCTTATGGCCGCCCCTATCTGATGCCAGGGCAAGTATGACTAATCATGAGATACGCCCTTTTTGTGTTTGTTTTTTTCGCCTTGTCTCGGCTCCTGTCGCTCCCACTTGGCCATTGAATGGTTTTCTCCGCTTTTTCTGTGAAAAAACGACTAAAACCCAGTTTATTGCGTCTTTTTGATGTCGGACAGGGTCCGACATTGGACCTGATAGGAATAATTGCAGTGTCGGACCAGGTCCGACATAGGACCGCAAAGGGTTAAAGCAGGGGTTTAATTTGGACCGGTCAGCTTGCAAAGTCTAATTATCTCTACCTTGCGTAACCAGAGCTAGGAATATAATACCTGTTTTCCACTGTACAATGAGCTATGCTGGGACTGGCAGGAGGAGCCGGGGTGTGTTTCCACTGCAGAGCCTAAGCCGTGCAAAAGATGTCGCTCGCAATGACGTGTCGAGTCGCATTTAGATGATGCAGTATTATGAGGAGCTGTGTTTGATTTGAGAATGGTGGATCCCGAGGTTGAGTTTTTCTTCATTATGGTTCTTCATATATTACTGAATACAACTGAAATGCAACAATGGGCTGATTAATCAAAGAGAAGAAATATGCTTCTCTGAGAGAGCAGTCATTTGGATCTGACGAGCAAGATACTGGGCCTTTAGACACCGCAACATAATGACGAAAATCATAAACCCCGCCCCAGGCCCTGGCCCTGCTTGCTTCTGAGCAAGATTCAGATATGTTGTGAGGTCAGAGTTTCACGGTTTTATTTTTCTTTGGCTTGACAAATAGCCAGTGGAAATTTCTGAATTAAAGGAAAATCTCCTCTTGCATCCAATGTGCCCTTTGCTCAATTATTGCTTTTTAGGCAGTGTAAGGAGCAAAGTGACATCTTAAATAGGATTATACACTATATTTAATTCTCTTTTTGTTAATAACAAAAAGTAGGTCAATCAAGTCACAACAATTCCTAACAAACAGCAGTTAGATGATATTTTGGCCTCAGTAAGACTGTATAAATAAACCAACAGGTTTTGCTATCTAATATCACACATTTAGTATCTAAATCCCAGGATTAAACTTCTTCTGACTGAGACATGTCAAAGGAGGTCTCGCTGGCCCTCAAGAGTGATTCAGCCTCTGTGCTTATTTGTCACGAGAATGGAAATGATCCCGGTACATGTGTGTTCTGTTCTCCACAGGCTCTGGACTGCTTTACAGCAATGCTGTCCAAACCAGACAGCAGACAGAAGATGGCAGAGATTATTGGGAGCAAACTGAACATTTCAAAAGAAAAGGTACTTGCCTAAGTTAGATCATCTGTTTAAGACTAGGTAGGTATGTAGGTATGTATGTATGTATTGTTATTTCTTATTTCTGATACAGCTCTTTAAAAAGTGAAGATCTCAAGCATTACCATTCCTGACATAGTCCAACAATGGTCTTCATTTTACAATTTTATAGGAATTGTATTTTGCAAAATACAATTCCTAGACGTCTGTTTAATTTGTTCTTGATCATTGGGAGACTATGTGGTTTTTCAAATGCTGTTGGTAATCTTTTGTTGAAGTAAAAACAGAACTGTTAATTTTAATAATTGCACTTCGTTATAAAGACCCAAACACAGTGCTTCCTCAGTATGTCACAATGCAGTGCTTCCTCAGTATGTCACAATGCAGTAATTCAGCATTTGATCATTCACTCCTTTGATTAATTCACGGTTAGGCCATGTTGACAGTAGATTGTACAGGTACTATGTTTTACTGTACAAGGATCCTTCACTAATTTATATGTTTAAAAAAAAATGAATATTTCAACTAAAGTGCTTGATTGCCAGGGAATGTAATTTATGCATGTCCAAATACTTCTTCAACAGGCAGAACATTTCTGTCAGATGTACAAACCAGGAATTACCTTCAAGGAGCTGGAGGTTACCGTGGGGAGAGCCACTGTCGCCCGGATACGGAACGCAGCAGTCACACTGCGCATGTACGTTATTATTGTAGTGATACCCGCTTGGCATGTCTGTAGACAGAGGGGCTAACACGTACCTGATAGGTTGATAGGCTCCCTGCAGTTAAATTGAATAAACATTGAATTGATTCCCTTCGCCACTGGTCTAAAAAAAGACTTTCAAACCGTCAAAAGGAGACATGATTCGCTTGTGCTATCAACTCGCATTTCTCCTGTTTTCATGCCCGTCAAAACATTGGTCAGTCAGCTTCCTCCACTCTGAGGTAAGATGTTTGGGATAGAGAGATTTAGACTTTTCATTAGCTATTGGATAGAGTACAGAGAAATGTGACAAGAAACTGAGCTATACTATCCCTGGCCAACTGCCACGTCGAATTACATTCCCCTTACATTTGAACTGTTTTCTAAAGTGTGTACCCAATCAAAGGAGAGGACTTTCCGTTTCAGCCATTCGATACCTTTTTTTTACTCTCAAGGCGGGATTTAATTTGTTTTTGTATATGCTTTATGAAAGTTTGTTAATCAAGATACCTATCAATTTTAAAAGTCTGGACAGAGTACACTTGTTCAATTCAGTATTAATATAGATATAAAACAGCAGACTTGCAGTCCCAGCAACTCATTTTAGAAGTGTATTCTGATCCTATTGTGTGAAAATACTACAATTTCTGACGACCATAGTGCTGGTTTTTTTAAACAGGATCACAATTATTTCAGGCCTGCCTTTTTGCTTAGGATGTTAAGCAAAACCAGTGTATAGTAAATGAGATTTGCTTTAAAAGTATGTTACTTTTCTATCCGTTTGTTTGGTGTTGGTAAATAACAGATCTGTTTTGTCACTGGTTTGTCCTCATGTCTAATAAATACAAAAATGAAAATGTGTTTAATATTTTAAGGAGATAAATTCTGTGTGCATGATTTCCTATTGAGGTGTTTTTGTTATTACGTGTTTCTTTTTTTTTAACTCAGGGAAAAGCAGACATTTGCAGCGACACGTCCCTCCTCCGTGCTTCTGGAGCAGCTGTCTGTCTGTGTCAATAAAGGAGAGCCTGTTCTGCTAGTAGGGGAGACAGGAACAGGAAAGACATCCACAGTGCAGTACCTCGCGAGTATCGCAGGTAACCAGTCCTTTACACCAAATCTTAAGTGGAATAACATGGTCACTAGGACTAGTTTTGAATGCATTGCTTCCAACGGAGCTGCGCTTCGGTATTTCAAACAATCCTGCTACCCATACATTTAAAATGTCTGAAATCATTTCACATTTCTATTGTTGTTTTGATTTGGACCCCCGAACGAGTTTAGTCAAGAAATGCCAGTTACTGATCTTGCGTCTGGCTTATCCGAACAGCCTGTAGCTCTTCATTAGCAGCGGTAATGGTAGGAAATAAGAGTGGCTGCAAATTGACGGACTGAGCTCAAAGTTCCATCTAAAAAGACGTTTGCGAAGAGGCCATAAACAGGGTTCAGAATTAATCTGCATTGAAGCATAGTCTTTTGAAAATGAAAATAAAGATCTGCCAGGTAAAATAATCCCTGAATTAATTGATTTAATATAAAATATGTACACGTTGTATTGCTGTTTATTTAAAAATGTACTTTGTGGTATAAACAGACTATATTAAATGTGATATAAACAGACTATTAAATGATTGTTCGTGGATAAACCACTCACCTGGGTCCAGTCCTCTATTTACAGTCTTCTTTTAAACTGTTAAATCATCTGCAGGATTCATCTTTGCATTGTTCGGCTTTGTGTATCTCACTGCCACACTCACCTTTTCCATTTTGGTGTTCAGGTCCAAAGTGCATGACATTGCTATAGACAGCATGCCGGTTGTGTTGTTAGACTGCAGTTTAACCCACTGTAATTACTGCAATTTCTGTGCACTATATTTATTTCTTAGGACAATTAAGCAGTATGCAAAGTCATTTGTTATTGCAGTTTCTGTTGGTCCTGTACAGTGGTTTTGATTGATCTGTTGCTATGGAAGTTGCTCTTTAATCACGGCATGGATTTGATCCAAATAAAAATGTAATTGTGTGTGTTGCAGGACTCCGGATAAGGGTTGTCAACATGAACCAGCAGAGTGACACAGCAGATCTCCTGGGAGGGTGCGTTGCATGCATTTATTTTTATACCAATTTGTTAGTGGTACAGTAGAATCTAAATTAAAATCACAGTTTATGCAACACATTTCCCAAACCCATTGAAAGTATTATTAAATTATAGGCAAAAAACGTGTGGGTTTACAGCTAGAAGCAATGTACTGTAGTGTACTACCGGTAGTTCCAATTCCAGAATCTTAGTTACATTTTCATGTTGACCCCACCCACAAATATACATATTTATACTTTTAAAAACATTTTACAAGATTGTATACAACAGTTACATATTGGCTAATTCCCTATTATTTTGTATTATAAAATTGCAATACCAGTGTCTAAACTATAGAATTCAGCCACAGATTTTTGCTTTTAATATGCATGTGTTTGCAGGTACAAGCCTGTGGATCATAAGCTGGTTTTGCTGCCCCTGCGGGAGGCCTTCGAGGACCTGTTCTCCCAGACCTTCTCCAGGAGACAGAATAGCACCTTCCTTGGGCATGTGCAGTCATGCTTCAGGGAGAAGCGCTGGCAGGACCTGCTCAAACTCATGGACCATGTGTGCAAATCTGCTGTCAACAAGGAACCGCAGAAGAAGAAGCAAAATGGTACGCCCTAGTGTGTACAGTTAAACACAACATTTATTGGTGAACAGCAATAACTTCAGAATGTCATGATGCAGACTATAGGGTTAAGATGCCATGAGCAGCCAGGACTGATTCAACACAACAGGCCTGCAAGGAGCCGTCAATGATAAACCCTTCGAATTCCTTCAGGAGAGCTGGGGTTGGCCATTGTGTCTACACTGACTTACAACAGGAAGGTGCAGCTTATAACTATAACAGAAAACGTGCCATAGGCCTGCATGCGAGTCTGTACAGTATGTCTAAAACATGTAAATGCATTGGCCTTGACGTGCAGATTTGTCTTTAGACTCTTTGTCTGACTGTCTTTTCTTTTAGCAGCGTTGCTGAAGGAGCAGTGGGAAGCATTCAGCTTGAGGTTAAACCAGGCCCAACAACAGATAAAACTGACTGAAACAGCTCTCGTCTTCGCCTTTGTGGAGGTGATTTATTTTACTCTCTGCTTTACAAGTGGGCCACAGACCTTGCTCTCCATCCTGCTTGTTTTCCTGAGCTGCTGCTTCTACACAGTTTCACTGGGAGATGGACTAACACACTAATACTGTTGCAAGAAATGTTTTGTGAGATGCTGTTTTTACATGGCTGTGTCTCTGCAGGGTACATTGGCACAAGCAGTGAAGAAAGGAGAATGGATCTTGCTGGATGAAATTAATTTAGCCGCCGCAGAAACCTTGGAGTGTTTGAGTGGGTTACTGGAAGGAAGTGCTGGGTCTTTAGTTTTGCTGGACAGGGGAGACACAGGTTAGTTCAGCTCAACGTCTGCTTCGTGCACGCCAGGTCTCCAAACCTAAATATGTTTTTACGTCTACCCCTTCAAAGGAGAGAGAGATTCTGTTTTTGCAAACCTTGTCCACCTATATCAACATTACAGGAATCTAAAAATGCTAGATGTTGCTATTCATTGTTTTCTTGTTTCCTATTAGACCCCCTAGTACGTCATCCTGATTTCCGTCTGTTTGCGTGTATGAATCCAGCTACAGATGTTGGGAAGAGAAACCTGCCTCCTGGAATAAGAAACAGGTACATCATCATCATCGTGGTGATGATAATAATAATGATGGTGATAATAATTGGTAATTCCTGAATACACAAATCCATGTAATATCGCAAGAAACAAATGCTCTTTTTTTTCTTACTTTGCTCAATAGATTCACAGAACTTTATGTGGAAGAACTAGAAAACGAAGGAGATTTACGAATTCTTATCTCTGATTATCTGAAAGGGTTGAATGTGAACAAGAACACAGTCCAAGGGATAATCAGGTAAGGACTATGGGAGCTGCCCTGCAGTGGTGATTTATTACATCTGTATCTGACCGAGCTTTGTTTGATATAAAGATTGATTTTCTTACCTTGCTTGGCTTGATGTTCCAGTGCTGTTTCTTATCTCTCTGTAAATAGCTTCTACTTGGCTGTGCGTAAAGAGGCTAACGCCAGGCTAGTGGATGGGACCGGACACAGGCCTCACTACAGCCTCCGAACACTGTGTAGAGCCTTGAGATTCGCAGCGAGCAATCCTTGTCACAGCATTCAGCGCTCTCTGTATGAAGTATGTAGAATACTTTTTAATCTATTATCTGTTCAGCAGCCATTGCAAGACAGAATATCTCAATATAAGCTAAGTTGTATGCTGTGCTAATATACATATACTGGAAACCACCATACAAAAACATGTTCAGTGATTTATTTATTTTAAATCTTTTTAATGAAATGCTTTTATGTAAAATAATTCAACACACAGAACCTGGCTATTGTTCTTTTTTTTTTTTTTTTCTTTAGGGATTCAGTTTGAGTTTTTTGACCCAGTTGGACCGAACCTCCCACCCTCTGGTCCAGAAGCTGATCTGTCTACACATCTTGAATAAAAACACCAAGTGTCTCAAGCAGGTATGTCTTTCCTTAAACTTAAAATGGGTAAGACCACAGCTCGGTACAACCCCAGAGCTTTGTATCATGGTTTTATTTCAAATTGTATTTCAAATTAATTATATCTTTACTGTAATAGATAACAAAAACCTGTTCGAGTTCTGGTTTAAACCGAGCTTGTGTGCTGCAGGTCTCAGTTGAATTATTTCTTCATTGTAGAATTGTTTTGTGCATTTCTTTCCCACTGAAGCCTATACCAGAACCCCCTGGTAAGAAGTGTATCCCAATGGAAGGCTATTGGATCGCGAGAGGAGAGATGGAGGCAGCGGTAGACAGTACCTACATCCTCACCCCATCTGTGAAGCTCAACCTCAGAGACCTTGCCAGGGTTGTATCTGCTGGGTAAGTGTCAAGTTATTCGGGCTGCCTGTGTTTACCTGCATTCTTCAGCTCTCGCCATTATTACAAAATAACGCATTACAGTCATTTAATTCTGGTCATTTGCGTATCTAGGACACGAATATAAGGAATAGCTTTCAGATTTCTACTCGCTAACTTTACTGTTCTATAAAACTTGTAGGACCCACCCGGTGTTGATTCAGGGAGAGACCTCAGTGGGTAAAACCAGTCTGATCAAATGGCTGGCTGCTGCCACTGGAAACCAGTGTGTGCGAATCAACAACCACGAGCACACGGACATACAGGAGTACATTGGCTGCTACGCTTCTGATACGACCGGGAAGCTGGTCTTCAGAGAAGGTAAACCCGAGCAACGTATTTGAGGTCTTTTTTGCATTGTTAACTTTGGTGCCCACTCTACGTCTTCTACAACATTGAGTTGCTGTGTGGCCCTGTTATTAATGTTATCTCAACCAGGGAATGCTTCCTCGTGTCAGTCAGTGTGATACCACTTATTACCTGTGGCGGCAGCGGCCCTAGAATCTGCCCATCATTTGGTGCCTCCACCTGCCAGCTGTCATAATTATTGTGTTTGAAAGCTCTTAATACAAGCTTCAAAATGATACTAACATTATACATGGGAAAAAATAGGACAGAATGGAAACTTATGCAAACTTTGGGGGAAGGGGTGTGTGTGAGTTACACAGTTCTTATTTTTCATGCATAGGACACCTACTCCATAACATGCGAGTGATGTCTCATCAAGCACAGATGCTGTAAACTCCTCCCTAGGATTGTGTCCACTTGAGCTTGAATGACCCGTAGATGAACAGTATAGGAAGTGGAGGCCAGCATAGCAGACTGTGTGTAATAATCTGCGTTGGTCCTCCTCACAGGTGTTCTCATTGATGCCATGCGGAAGGGTTACTGGATCATCCTGGATGAGCTGAATCTGGCTCCCACGGACGTGCTGGAAGCTCTGAACAGACTGCTGGATGACAACCGGGAGCTCTTCATTACCGAAACGCAGGAAGTAGTCAAAGCTCATCCCAGGTTCATGCTGTTCGCCACCCAGAATCCCCCAGGCCTGTACGGAGGCAGAAAGGTATGCTGTGTTTTCGGGTGTTTGGTGCTTGGTATCTGTATTGATCAAGGAGGAAAGTTCTGTGATGCGGCTTGTACTGACAATTGTTTTCATTTAACACCTTTTATGACCACTTGGACAACTGCCATTCAAATTTAAACTAAGCTAGCACCTAACCTGACAGTTCTTCCGCTGCGGAATAATTACTTTGAGCAAGCATACCACTGAACACTTAATGAAGAAAGCTGTTCTCCCTTCCTGTTCACCCCGGAGACCTGCATGTTTTCTGGTGCTATGTGGGTGGCAGACGGAGCTCGTTGTGTAGAAGCGACACTGTACCCAGATTCTTCTTCATTGCAGGTGCTGTCGAGGGCCTTCAGGAACCGCTTTGTGGAGCTGCACTTTGATGAGCTGCCCAGTGGGGAGCTAGAGAGCATTCTTCACAAGAGGTGCAGCCTGCCCCCCTCCTACTCTACCAAGCTCGTCAGAGTCATGCTGGAGCTGCAGGTAGCACACTTTTGCTACAGTAAAAAAGCCTTGTTTATTTCACTTTTTTTTTTTTTTTAATTTAGTAGTCGGCAATTGTTTTTATCATTTTTTCTCCCCAATTTGGAATAGCTAATTATTTTTAGGCTCAGCTCACCGCTACCACCCCAGCGCTGACTCGGGAGCGGCGAAGACAAACACACGCTGTCCTCCGAAGCGGGTGTTGTCAGCCGACCGCTTCTTTTCACACTGCTGGCCCACCATGCAGCCACCTCCGAGCTACAGCGTCGGAGACAACGCAGCTCTGGGCAGCTTACAGGCAAGCCCACGGGCGCCTGGCCAGGCTACAGGGGTCGCTGGTGTGTGGTGAGCCGAGGACACCCTGGCCCACCTAAGCCCTCCCCTTCCCGGGCGGTGCTCAGCCAATTGTGCGCCGCCCCCTGGGATCTCCCGTCCACGGTCGGCAGTGAAATAGCCTGGACTCGAACCGGCAACGTCCAGGCTATAGGGTGCATCTTGCACTCCACGCGGAGCGCCTTTACTGGATGCGCCACTCGGGAGCCCGCACGTTTGTTTCACTTTTAACATCACTTTCTACAATGAAGTTGGTGCCAGCCCGCAGTTGTTTAGATTCAGAAATTAAACCCAGCAGTGCCACCACCCTTAGCGGTTATATTTCTGTTTTAACAGTTGAATATTTTTCATGCTTATTGATGTTTTATTGTGAACAAAACACTTTTTTTTTTTTTGCACATTCTTTCTTAGAAGCTGTTTTGCAATTCAGTTTGATCCATTTTGTTTATTTTGGTTTTGGTATGTAAACAGACTGCATTTCATTTCCCCTGCTGTTCGTATTCAGTCACATCGAAGAGGCTCAACGGTGTTTGCCGGGAAGCATGGCTTCATCACCCTGAGAGATCTGTTCCGATGGGCTGAGCGCTACAGGCTGGCAGAGGAGAACCAGGGGGACTATGACTGGCTTCAGCACCTCGCAAACGATGGTACTCGGCTCTGCCAGTTCCTCCTTAGAAAAGTTGTATCAACACATCTGCTGTATTTTTCTTAATCTGATTTTATTTTTAATTGGTGAAAGAAGCAAATCCATTTAAATGTTTATATGATTAAAAAAAATACAATTAAGTTTCCTGTTGGTGTATAATACACTTTGATTTGACTGCAGGTTTTATGCTGCTGGCTGGTCGAGTGAGGAAGCCAGAGGAAGCAGCCATCATCCAGGGTGTGCTGGAGAAACATTTCAAAAAGAAACTGAACCCAGGAGCCCTCTTCTCTCAGGACAACGTCTCCAAGCAATTCTGTGAGTAAACTAGCGAGAAAGGAAAGACGCATTAGCTGAAATGATTGATTCCTTGACTTTTGTTAATTTCATTTGGGATAGTGAACACATAATTTACTATCCTAAATATTGTTCTGTTTTTAGGAATCTGAATAGAGAAGCTCTTGTATGCTGAATAAAGGAACGAGCTAGTACTGGTTGAGAGATTGATTGGTTATGCAACTTAGAACTTTAGAACTTGTATCTCCCTCAAACAGCTGTCGGATGGGCTGAAATCGACCAGACAATGAGAACTCACTCGGCTGCTTCTTTTATACTGTGTTATTAACTTATTAAATAAATGAACAGAACAACACATTAAAAGAACAAGTAAGGCTGTATTCACACTGGGTCCATTTAGAGGGTTTGGTCCACACACGGTACGTTTGGTGTGAACAACAAAGTCCGCTTGGGAAACGAACCGTATCAAGTCCAACTAAAGAGGTGGTCTCGGTCCGTTTGGCAAACGGTCTGGTTCACTTGCTAAACCTCAATGTGAACAACAGATGCACTTGGTCCTTTTGTGCATAGGAAATATACGAGGTAACACCACTCGGAAGTAAACATTCTGTGAGTAATTTAGTTCATATTGCGAAGAAACAAGTACAGATCAAGAACAGCTTTAATTTTTTGTCCCGGTCGTAAACAGTAAAATTGTTAAATCGTCCCAGCATTGTGATTTTTATCACTTTTTTTTATTATTAATAGCTGATCTATTTTTAAATCTGGAGTTTCGTACATATAACATGTTTTGAGATGACCATATAAAGAAAACAATGAGTTGTTATCTGCAGTAAATACACCCGAGATGTTTAATTTTTAAACTATTATTTACTGTTATTTTTAACAGCTTCGGAGTTGGTACAGAATTGGTGAATTGAAGGGAAAAAAAAGTCCCAGTTTTTCACTGCAAATCTGGTAACCTAATTACATAAACAGTGCGAGAAACTAAAGCGCTCATATAAATTTGGTCAAACACCAGAATCCAAGCCGAACAACTGGACAAAATAGAAATAGTCAATATATTCAGTCTTTTGACAAATGAATGCCAGTAGGAGAACAGTGCAGTGTTGCGTAACTGAATGCTGCACTATTCTCCTGCTTATTAAATTAGCGAAGTTCTCTCCCGTTCCTCTGCTTTCTTCCACAGCAATATGTGAGAATCTAAAACATGCTGTTAAAAACTGGAGCAATACTTCAATAGCTGCCATCTTTCAAGATACCTTTCAGGATATTGTAAACATTCAGTTCACAGACAACGAACTGAGTGCGCTTGCAAACTGCATTGTGAACACAAACAAACGTGGTCCTGAAAAAAATTGGAAAATGACCAGAAAAAACGAACTCGGTCCCTTTGCTCACAGATAGTGTGAACAGCAAGCACATTGATAAATTGTTTCAAACTAAATGAACCAGACCGAGTCCGTTTGAAACGGACCCAGTGTGAACGCAGTCTTTAAACATGTAAGGCCTTTCTTCCCTCTTACAGCACTGCATTGCTCCACTGTTTTTCTCTCCTATACAGGGATACTTTTATTTATGACATTTTTAGAACCCTTTCTATTAATTGCCTGTTTATTATCCTATGACTACAGCTGTGTTTCTTTCTATCTATTTATGTATTTATTTATTTATTTAACAGATTTCTGTTAACTTTACCCATTGTCATGTAATATGTAGTTTTTCTGAAAAGTTTGTGTAAATATACATTTTTTTTATCACTTCAAAAGAAACACAGCAAACATGTGCTGCACTACCTGTTACTCTGCATTTAGGAACCTGGCAGCCCGTTTAGTTTGCTTCCGGTAAATGATTGAACACACACTGCATAGAGCTGCACGATTTCTTTTAAAATGTCTACTGGAGTCAGATCAGTGTACATATTTCACTATATGCGTATGTGTTTGGTGGGCTGTATGTTCACAAGTTCTCTTCGATGACGTGTCATTCCACAGGTAACCTCATGCCACATACTGCTGATTTGCCTGAAGAGTTCCGCCACATCGTGTGGACTCATGGCATGCGAAGGCTTGCAGTTCTTGTTGGGCGAGCGCTGGCCTTCGGCGAGCCTGTGCTGCTGGTGGGAGATACAGGGTAAATGCTGTTGAATACATAGCTCTTCATTGTAATGCATTGCAATACTTAACCCTGCTGCAATTACAAAAACAATCATTAATCAATTAACCTCCCTAATAATAACCATGACTCTTCCTTTCACTTTCACAATACTATAAGTTGCCTTCCTGTGTAATATGACCCCCCCCCCCCCCCCCCCACCAGAGCCTTATTACCTTGGGTCCTATTACCTGAAAGGGGAGAATACTTCCATTAAACCTGCAGTGCTGCCTTGCAACATGTGTATGTCATGTAGAAATGCTTGATCAGGTGGTCATTTAAACATGCTGTTGTTATTTTGTCACAGGTGTGGTAAAACAACTATTTGCCAGCTGTTTGCAGCTCTGTCCGGCCAAAAGTTTTACTCGTTGAACTGTCATCTACACATGGAGACATCCGACTTCCTCGGAGGATTGAGACCAGTTAGACATACAAGTAAAGACGAGGTGCGTCTACAAAACATTCGACTGTCAATGCAACTGGGATTGTAACCAGGTCCATGTATGAACCAGACCTGATTCTTGTGACTTGCTACCACTAATCCTTAATTGCGATTTCAGGCGGATGGTGAAAACACCAAGCTCTTTGAATGGCACGACGGTCCTCTTGTTTCAGCGATGAAAGAGGAAGGAGTCTTCCTGATGGATGAGATATCTCTGGCAGATGACTCTGTGCTGGAGAGACTAAACAGGTAAGTGACAAAGAGCAGGTTCAGTGTCAAACCAAAGCAGGCTTACCGGTATGTTTTTCTTTCACACAAAAATCTGGTCGTTTTCTTTATTTACTGCAAAAATGGGACTTCTACCCCTTCTCCACTGGCACATCCGACCCATGAGTACAGTACGGGTACGGGTGGTTCTCCACTGGCTATCTGTCGAGCCGAGCGAGAACCAAACCATGCAAGCTGAGCCAGGGGCGTGGTTAAGGATTTTCATCATTACGTTGCATCAGTCAATACACTCCAGAAAGACAAACAACAAACATGCCGGGCAGCGAGTGTGATGAAAGAAAAGTACAGCCTTGGGATGCTGAGGAAGTGCAGGCTATAGTTTCTCTGTGGGCAGATAGTGTTCAAGCAGATCTGGAGTCGTGCGTCAGAAAGTTTATGCCTGAATTTCTGACGATTTGAAGCAAATGGACATAAACCGCAGGTACCGTACACTTGACTCACAACTTCTACCAAATTTCTCATTCTTGACCTTTTATTATAGTAATACAAGGAAAAAAAAGTGAAAATAAAGCAATCTAAACTTCTTTACAAAAATGTAGTCAAACAAAATACTGTACAGCTGTACCACACATACAACTTCGGCTCTCATTGCGCTCGGTCAGCTTTTTTTTTTTCAGGCACCCGAACAAAAAACAACTCTTTGGCAATATATCTTTGGCAAATCATATTTTTAAAACCTTTCTTCCCCTTCAACAGAACTAATTGACCTTTTAGTAAGTCGGTTTATAATCAGTAAAATTTGTGGATTATAAAGACATTCCTAAATATATTTACAAAATATAGTGATACAAGATACAGCTGTACTGTTGGTCTATTCATTTTAGAACACCATTTGTTTGCGCATCTTTTGGCAAACCTGAGTTAATAACAATAATTAATAACAACTGTCTTTCGCTGCGTGTGACGTCAGTAGCACGGCTCAGCTCTGCAGTGAAAAAACAACCCAGGCTCCCCTGAGGGCTCGGTACGGCCCTGGCGCGGCTCGGTTGTGCAGTGGAAAAAAGGCATTATTTACAGTACAATCGTTTACTTGATAAAATATCGAACATTACTTTGTTTTCACATGATCGGAAATAAAGCTGCATTACTTGGCTTAAAATAGTCAATAGCGAATAGTCTTGAAAGCTGTTGAAGCACATGTGACTGTATTCTGGAGAATGGGCAGTTTTCTCTTCCTAATGACATCCTACATGTATGTTTAGTGTCCTTGAGACTGAAAAGACTCTGGTGCTGGCTGAAAAGGGCAGCGGGGACAACGATGATGTGGAACTCATCGCTGCAGGAAAGCGATTCCGTATCCTAGCAACCATGAATCCAGGTGGAGACTTTGGGAAGAAGGAGGTAGGCTGTCCTGATGGAAACACTGCCTTTAGCGTGAACACAGACCCTTTTCTTTATTGCTCATTCATTCATTTGTATTGATGTGTTTGTTTATGGCAGCTGTCGCCTGCTCTGCGGAACAGGTTCACAGAGATCTGGTGCCCCCAGAGTAACAGTCGTGAGGACCTGGTCCAGATCATTAAACATAACCTCAGACCGGGAATCTCCCTGGGTGGAGTCCACCCTCAAGGTTAGCCCCTTTCTTTGGAAGCTGTCCGGTTCTGTTGCCCTGCCTGTTTCCTTTCTGTCTGCCCTGTCAATGTTGTTGCTTCTAACACAGGGCTTGTGGTTATACTGTGGCTTCATAACCTGATAGATTATAAAACATTAGTTTGGCTAACAAATTAGGTAAACTAAAGCTGTAAAATGAAATAGTTATCAAAATAGTGCTCCCTCGTTATAGCAGTAATTTGCAAATATGAATAATTCAGCATTTTACTATTTTAACCATCTAGAAAATTATACATGTACTGTATGTGAGCTCTTAACAAAATCAGACAGTGATAATAATACAGATGTACCATTATGGGCTTTTTGGGGTTAATGTGACGATGTGGTACATTTTTCTGGACTTTACTGCCAAACATAATATAAGAAGTATTTGAAGCTGTACGCATTGAATGTTTCCTGCCTTGTTCCAGGTAAAGACGTTGCAGACGTCATGCTAGACTTCATTGACTGGCTCATGGCTCAGGAGTTTGGGCGCCGGTGTATCCTGAGTGTGCGTGATATCCTGTCCTGGGTGCACTTTCAGAACCTCATGACGGAGGCAGGCGGAATGGAGCGCATGGACGGGGGTGCAGTGGAGGGCTGTGCTTTGAGACTTGATCCTGTTTCTGCATTCGTGCACGCAGCCTGTTTGGTATACATTGATGGAATTGGCTCAGGTAAGTCAAACTATGTGTTTTGTTTTGGTTTGGTTTGGAATTTTCTTTCAGTATAATACAAGTGAGTCTACAGTAGAGCCTGTTCTATCTGATTGAATTGGTTCCAGGGGTCATAGGATATGTGAAAATATCCTATCTGAGGGAGTCGTTATACTCTGTTGTAGGATTAACGTCAGGGCATTCTAAATTAACAATGTCAGGCACATCAGTGTGTGTAAAACACCGAAGTACGGTACTGCACGTATACTATACAAAGCAGATCAGTGAAAAATGATTGCAAAACAAAGCACTAATACAGTATTTGGCAATTTAGAAAAAATGCATTCCAAAAACAGTTCTTGGACTATGCAGAAGTAATCAGAGTGCAAGTGCATGCTAACCTGAGACAGAAAGGGAGCACACAAACTGGCTTTGGAGGTCGGCGAAAAAAGTTTCAGCTTTTTAACAGAACAGTAATTATATTGAACCCTTGCTTTCTTGTTTTCTTTGAACTGGGCAGTTATGAGAAGTGACAGCATGGAAAAAGGGAAACAATTAACCAATGCAATGGAATCCATTCTGTCCTGCTAAGATCTAAATGGACTGTTTTAGACCCATGATAAAATATGCATTAATCAGTTTCCATTAGTACTGTTCAGTTGGTAGCAGCCAGTGTAAATGAGGACCATGTGTGTACAGAGGGTATCGTATTTTACAGGATCAGATATGTCCGGTTCTACTGTATTTTGAAAAGATGGAACTGTAATGCCCACAGTTGCCTCCTCTTATTTTAAACTCCCATAGTGACATGTATTATAACCAATAAAGCAATGCTTTAAAACCAACCAGAACAGACAAGCCGCACTTCTGTTAGAGGAAATCAAGTGAATTTCTGTGAATGTTATATTGTATGCACGGGGCGCCTTCTGAATCTCGTGTGGTTTGTTGCAGGGACAACGTTCTCTGCTGCAGAAAACGCCCTGTCGACTCGGAGGTCATGTTTGAACTTCCTCTGCAAGCAGCTCTCCAGAGTCACCACTCTGGATGACGTGAGAATGAACACCCTGAGGATTTATGAAACCAGGGTGGTCAGGAAGCCTCTATGGGGGGAGAACTATTTTGGCATACATCCATTTTATATACCTAAAGGTAGGTATTGCATCATCATGATGATGATGATGATGATGATGATGATGATGATGATGATGATGATGATGATGATTGAGTAGGTTGTACCTGTACAGGGATGGAATTAGACTCCTATTGCATAGCAGTTTTACCCAATACAAATTTTACTACAAGCTTGATTAGCCACAGTGTAGGTAACAAGCTCAGGTGTGTATCATTAAACTTATAGTAAAGCCAGGAACAGATCAAACTGCTATGCAACGGGAGTCTTATTTCCACCCCTGCTACATCTAGGCTATTTTTATGTTGTTGCTGGCATATGTATGTAATTTAATCAATATTGGCATCAAGTTTATAAGTTAAGGTCAAGACTAAAAAATTGTGGAACTGTTTTACAGGATTACTGTCCTATGTCTGATAAAAGCCTTCTAGTTTTGTACTTTTCCCCCAGTAGTTCACATCATTCATCAGTCTCTGTGTGAGACCCTTAATGGCAAGGTGTTACATCAATGTAAAGGTTTATTAGACCCGATTATCACCCCAGGGCTGCAGATGTGTATTATGCGCTGTAATATTTATTTTTATTCTATATATTAGGTCCTCTCATTGAAACCAGCAACCTTGCTGACTATGCCCTGAATGCTGGAACCACTGCAGTGAATGCACAGCGCCTGCTGCGTGCCTTAAAGCTGAACAGACCTGTCTTACTGGAGGGATCCCCTGGGGTGGGCAAGACAAGCTTAGTAGCAGCTTTGGCAAAGGCTTCAGGAAACCATCTTGTTCGAATTAACCTGTCTGAGCAAAGCGTAAGTGTTTTTAAAAACATATTCATCAGTTTGTATTGCCACTGCCATTTTGACAGGTTCATGGCCAGCCTTAGACTGGACAAGGCTTTCAAGCTCTGGTTTCTGTATGTTAAGTTAATTCTTTACTTGCAGGATGTGACTGATCTGTTTGGGACAGACTTGCCTGTTGAGGGAGGCAGGGGAGGAGAATTTGCTTGGCGAGACGGACCTCTACTGGCAGGCTTAAAGGCTGGGCACTGGATTGTGCTGGATGAGGTACTATAGGGGCTAATGGCATTTACAAGTATTCTCTAGTATAAATATTTGTATTCAATAACATGCATGTAATCATATTATGCAAACATAATCTCAAATTTATAACTTTAACCCTTTGCGGTCCATTTATTAATTGCACGTCAGGCACACCAGGTCTAATTAATTTTCACACGCGCAGTTAATTTTAGACGTGCTGTTTAAAAGTATTTTTTTTCACAGTCAAACGGGTTTAAATGGCCCTGCATATCAACAAAGCACTCACTAGGCATCTCCAGCCCCGCCCCACCCTTTCGTTTGCTATAGCGTTCACCTATGTAAGAAATAAATAATAATAATAATAATAATAATAATAATAATAGTCGTACATACCGATCGATCATCTCCGGATCACTCGTTTTATCACCAAACTCCTCAATAATGCGATCCAAGTCATTATTTTATTACTATAACATCTCAAAGCTCTGCAAGTGTCCGTGTTTTCTGTGCGCTGATTCAGTCAGCCAACTTGTTTACTTCAGACCGCCCCCGTTATCTGATACCTGATACCATGTATGACTATTCATGAGATACGCCTTTTTTTTTTTTTTTCGACTTGTCTCGGCTCCTGTCGCTCCCACTCGGCAATTGAATTGTTTTCTCTGCTTTTTCCGGAGAAAAAACGACTAGACACCCGTTTATTGCGTTGCTATAATGATGTCGGACCCAGTCCGACAATGGACCGCAAAGGGTTAACATTCATACATGTTTACTTCTCAACCCACAACCCATATCTTCAATAATTATTACCGAATAGGAATAGTATGCCAACATAAGCTTTTAGTACCTTCTGAATGGTCTGTTTGATACTTTGTGTATCACCTTGCATCAGAAGTGATCTGTTTATTCCTGCAAACTAGCCCTTTTTAAAACCAGCTCAACCACAGCACGCTTCATAGACTGATTGTATTTTCTTGGCTCTGAAAAGAAACCTGCTGAAATCGATAGAGTGAACTGCGTGGTTGGTTTCTGATGAGTTTGTCCCTGCAGCTGAATCTGGCCTCTCAGTCGGTGTTGGAGGGGTTGAACGCCTGCTTTGACCATCGCGCAGAGATCTACGTCCCGGAGCTGGGAATGAGCTTCCAGGTGCAGCACGAGAAGACCAAGATATTTGGGTGCCAGAACCCCTTCACACAAGGAGGAGGCAGAAAGGGCCTGCCCAAGTCATTCCTCAACAGGTTCACACAGGCAAGTGGTGGTGGCTACTGGCTGAGACTGCTGCAGATCCTCAAGTCGGAGCAGTGTATTTATTTAGATATGGAGATAGTGGGGTACAGCATACAGTCATACCCCTACAGACACAGAGAAGTGGATTGAATTGGGAGGGGCTTTTAAACAGCTGACAGTAAACAGGGCTGCTGTACCATGTGAAATCTGTGAGGATGATGTGGAGTGCTGAAACTGAGATAATGACAAGCCCCCTCCTAGAATTTATAGTTGTAGGTGCTGTGTTTTGAGTGAATGGTTGGTGCTGTAGCATCCCTGTCTGATAGTAAAACATGTTCCTCTTGTCTAGGTTTATGTGGATCAGCTTTCAGTAGAAGACATGGAATTTATTGGGGACTCTATCTTTCCTGACATAGACAAGCATATCATTGCAAAAATGGTGCAGTTTAACAACAAGGTAAGAAAGACCGGGGGGGGGGGGGGGGGGGAGAACAATTAATGGTTTAAAGAAAATACACACTTAATAAACTAAAAAATAACATGTGTTATGCAATGTCATTAATTAAACTCAGTAGAGGGGCCATCTGGTGTATTGATTTCATTGTTTTATTTCTATCAGGGCCACAGACTGTTGCTTATGCATGCTGGCACAGAGATAGTAAATCGCTAAGCATGTTGATATGAAGAGGCTGATTGATGTGAAGCCTGTGTTGGTCCCTGAGGGGCACTGTCCTGAACAAACTGAGGGGGACTGCTGCTATCTGAATCAAAGTGCAGCTCCCATATTAACTGCTGTCTGAAACAAAATGCAGCTCCTATATCAACTGCTGTCTGAAACAAAGTGCAGCTCTGATATTAATGCTGCTGCTTTTGAAAATTCCTTTTTCAGCTTGTTCAGGATGTAATGGTGGACAGAAAATGGGGCCAGAGAGGAGGACCATGGGAGTTTAACCTGCGTGACCTATTCCGATGGTGTCAGCTGATGCAAGCCGACCAGTCACCAGGGTTTTATGACCCCGGGCAGCATGTTGGGCTGGTGTATGCAGACAGGATGAGGACCCAGGCTGACAAAACTCAGGTGAGCTCAACGGGTGTAGAGCTTGCCAATAGTCCTCCTTGAATTAATGATGTCATTTCTGTTTGGTTTTTAAATCCATTCTTAATTGGTATTCAGTGTATCACCGAGCAAACGCAATAAATCCAGTAAGTCTTACCTACAGTAGTATGTATTACCACATGACAGGTCTCGCATTTTCCTGTATGAAGACACATTATGACATTGTTAGTTTGTGATAAAATCCCACACTTACCCATTGCATGGGACGAATGTGAGTCTGAGGAAGAGCAGCTGTTTGTTAGTGAGAAGGACAGACAACATGTGGAGGAGCTGAAGTGACTAAGTGAATATGTCTGTTTGTGTTCTATACAGTGCTGAGAGATGACACAAAATGAGATGCACTGGAATGTTCTGAAATACTTCATTAGTTTAAAGCTTGATGTTACCAAGTTGGCTATTTTCTATAGGAAGTGTATGTTGCCTTTCTTTCAGGTACTCTCTCTGTGTAAGAGTGTTTTTGGAGACGATTTCACCCCATATACTGGTTCAAGACAGTTTCACATCACTCCTCAGAATGTCCAGGCAAGTGAATAATATATTCTTAGATTTTATCAAATACATTTCTGTGTTTTCAAAAGTGTCCCGTGACACTATTATTATTATTATTATTATTATTATTATTATTATTATTAGTTTATTTAGCAGACTCCTTTATCCAAGGCGACTTACAGAGTCGACTTACAGCTGCAGTCACTTACAATTACGTCTCACCTGAAAGACAGAGCACATGGAGGTTAAGTGACTTGCTCAGGGTCACACAATGAGTCAGTAGCTGAAGTGGGATTTGAACCGGGGACCTCCTGGTTACAAGCCCTTTTCTTTAACCACTGGACCACACAGCCTGGACCACACATGCTTTATACTTCTATATCAAAGTATCAACAGCAGGAACCGGTAATGTTGGCGACCAATACAGGCATGAAAGTGTCATTCAGATCCACGTTCACATTGTGTGTTGTTGTTATTGTTGTATTTTTGTTTTGTTTTGGTTTTTTTTCCCCCATATACAATAACCCTCAATTTGGTATTCAGGTTGGTTTCTCTGTCCTGCCCCGCGGAGGCTGCACCGCCTTTCCTCCCAGCAGACCGCTCTCTCTCCTCCACCGGGCTCTGCAACCTCTGGAGTCGGTGATGAAGTGTGTGGAGATGGGCTGGATGACCATCCTGGTGGGCCCGGCGGCCAGTGGCAAGACCAGCCTGGTGCAGCTGCTCTCCCTACTGACGGGGCACAGGTTAAAGGTCATGGCCATGAACAGCGCCATGGATACCACTGAGCTGCTGGGGGGATTCGAGCAGGTTTGTTTACTGGTTTTGTTTTTCATAAAAACTCTAATATAATTGTGGTTCTTTATTACACTAGAGAGCAGTCTTGGAATTAATTGAATGGCGACTCTACTAAAACAGTTATCCATGCTTTTACGCAAGTAAAATGACATGACTGAAGTTTTGCAATTGGCAGTTGGATTTTTTTTTTTTCAGGCTACAAAGATGGCTCCCTTCCGCTCTGTTTTTTAAGCAGCTGTTGTTTTAAAATGACTCTATATGAAATTACTTCATAATACATTCTATACTGTACTTGTATTATGTATAGCTCTGTAATGCCAGTTTAGTTTTGTTTTTTTTCTTTGTTGGTATTTTAGTATCCAAACCTCTCCTTTTTTTTTTTTTTTTCCCTCAGGTGGATATCATGCGTCCATGGCAACGTGTCCTGGATAGCACAGCGTGTGCTGTTGCCATGGTGATGAGAAGAGGCCTGCTGTCTTCAGAGCTGGTGACTCAGGACACTGAGGTCCTACTGCAGGCATGGAGCTCCGTCAGGAAGAGCTGCAAAGCTGTGCCTTGTGCACGGGAGGGAGGGGGCGTCAGCAACGAAGCCATCAATAAACTGGAAGCCATGGTTACACTGCTGCAGAAACTCAACCTCAAATTAAAAGTTTTTGCAGGTGGGTGTGCATGTTGTTAAGTCCACCTTTTCGATTTTTATTTTAGCGTGGCATGAAAAAAAATGCTAATGAATACATGAAGTAATAATTGGTTTGCCTGCTACAGACTAATGGAATGATGATAGGACCTGTACTGTGGTTTTGGGAAGGCAAATATTCTTTGTCTTAAAAGCACTAATACTGTTCCTAAATGCTGTAACACAATTCTAGTATTAAAGAGCAAGAGGATTCTGCTGCGCTGAAAGGAATGTAGATTTAGTCTTGCTGTTGCAATGTTTTTGTAGATATGTCTCAGCTGGTAGCAGACTTCAAGCAGTTCAAACAGCAGCGGGCTCAGGCTATGGGTGGACACAGCCATGGCACCTTTGAGTGGATCGATGGGATGCTGGTGCAGGCACTGCAGGCTGGAGACTGGCTGCTTATGGACAACGTCAACTTCTGCAGGTGGGTGGCAAAGAAATGGTAGCTGGACAGATTCACACATCTGATTTTCCACATTTACCTTTTATGATTAGGGGTCTACCTAATTTGTGATTTTGCAGAAATCAGGAAATTGAGGGGTCACTGAGAAATGTAGTGGCCAATGCATACTAGACTTTAACCCTTTGCGGTCCATTTATTAATCGCGCGTCAGGCACGCCAGGTCTAATTAATTTTCACACGCGCAGTTAATTTTATACGCGCTGTTTAAAAGTATTTTTTTTCACAGTCAAACGGGTTTAAATGGCCCTGCATATCAACAAAGCACACACTAGGCATCTCCAGCCCCTCCCCAGCCTTTTGTTTGCTATAGCGTTCAGCTGTGTAAGAAATAAATAATAATAATAATAATAGTCGTACATACCGATCGATCATCTCCAGATCACTCGTTTTATCACCAAACTCCTCAATAATGCGATCCAAGTCATTATTTTATTACTATAACATCTGAAAAAAGCTCTGCAAATGTCCATGATAGTCTCAGTGCGCTGACGCACTTAGCCAGCTTGTTTATTATGGACGCCCATTATCTGATACCTGATACCATGTATGACTATTCATGAAATACGCCTTTTTTTTTTTTTTTTTTTTTTTTTTCCCGACTTGTCTCGGCTCCTGTCGCTACCACTCGGCAATTGAATGGTTTTCTCGGCTTTTTCCGGAGAAAAAACGACTAAACACCCGTTTATTGCGTTGCTATAATGATGTCGGACCCAGTCCGACAAAGGACCTGTGAGGAATAATTGCAATGTCGGACCCAGTCTGACAATGGACCGCAAAGGGTTAAACAAATTTAAATTAACTACTGCACACTGCAAGCGATCACAAACTATGTATCTTAATTCTGTAGATAGGCTTTTTTTATTCTGTCACCATCCTGTGTGCATTGCACTTTGGCAAAACAAAAAAAAAAAAAGTACCTTGGACAAATAACATTAAAAAAATAAATTAAATAAATAAATAAATAAATAAATACTCAAGCGGTAACTGTTCACATCACAACGATGTTTTAATCAGCCTATAAGTGCGTCTGTACTGGCTTTTCTGTGAGCTGTACAGTAGGAGGTGGGACAAAGTCAGTGTTGCTTTGTTATTTTGATTTAGGCTTCTAAAATCTACTAGTTTCCAGCGGTGGAGGTAAAATACCAAAAATTAACGACAAAGCAAAAAAAAGCAAAGTATATTTCGGCTGAGGACTGTGTCAAGAAATTTCCCAAAGAAACTTTACATGCAGATGGAGTTTTAAATTGTTTTGCACATCGTGTAATGTGACTTTGGAGAAAATACGATCGATCGATATCATTAAACGAAAGAGTACCACAGAGGCTGCTAACAGAACGTAAAACAAATAAGCTTCAGAAAACTTGAAAGCTTTGTTTCTAATCAATTAACTATATAACATGGCAAAGCTTTGCCTTACACTTCCAACCAATCCAGTGGATGCAGACGTGCAGTCTTAATGTATGGGCAAGTCTTCACAACAGACAGTGTTCTGAAATATCTACTTCGGGTTATTTAATGTTTCAACAGGTCTGCGAAATGTCAGCGAAATCCTAATTTCTACCCGCGAAAAATATGTAAATTATCCGCGATTTAAGTAGACCCCTAATTATAATGACTATACAATGCACTTGCTTATCCCTGTAATGGAAATTCATGCTGCACACATTACAAAGGGTTTTTTAAAAGCCAGATGGACATTACTGGGTTACTTTGCATTGGATGTATTTACTAGTTTAATGTGCCACATTCTTCATTCAAATATATATACATATATAATTACATGTAGATACCTTAAACAGGAGTTGTAGAAAAGATGGAAAAAACAAACGCATTAACTATGACAAAGAAAATGTTACCAAAGTATTACTATAGATACATTTTTTATTTCATACCAGTTTTGAATGTGGTTGATTTGAGTTTTGATGAAGGGTGCGAGGTTCAGATGTTTGACAGCATGTGTGTGTGTGTTTTGCCAGCCCCTCTGTACTGGACCGTCTGAATGCTCTACTGGAACCAGGCGGTGTGCTAACCATCAGCGAGCGAGGAGTGATTGATGGTACAACACCAAGCATCAAGCCTCATCCTAACTTCAGGTACCGTGCACAGCCACGATTTCACTCTCCTTTGACCAGGTTCTGAAGCAGATGCCAGGTACTGTTCTGAATTGCTGTAAAGTGCTGATGACATTGCAGAAGGCTTGGCTAAGAAATTACGTTCCCAATGACCTTGCACTGTACATTTACACGTTTCGATTTAATGTTGTACTTGGCATACATGACTGTGAGGCGTGTGAGTAACAATGGAATGTCCAGACAGTAATTTGCATGTAACAAAAATAAGTTTTTTAACTTCCTTAGTCTTCTTCACGGTGACCCTGGACATAAAAAGGGGATAAAACAGAAAAGAAAATGTTAGTGCATATTCTGCCCCCATTCCAACAAAATGAAAACAAAACAAGCCAACTCCTTCGTCTCTCCCTCCGCCTATTCACCCCGCCTATGTTTTCTAGGACCAACCCCGAACACAGTAGTACGTTCCCTTTAGTATGCAACGCCCCGCCCCTGTAGCCAGTGGAACACCAATCCCAAACTGACAAGTGTCCTTACAACTCACTTGACTCCAGTGGCTGGAAATTACACACTCGTACTGCCGCCCCTCGTAAAGATGACTTTCGTCATGGTCACGAGACCTTGGTAAGGGAAGTCCCGAGTTGGTTTGATGCCTTCTACTGTCGGGAGGCTGAATTACAGACCGAAACCCCTTTGACTCATCACAGTGACAAAAAGCGTAACCTGTGATATTCTACAGTTCAGGTGCTATCTGTGATGATACAGAAAGCGGTTTAAGTCCCAGGCGATGGTTTATTTAAAAGCTGTCCCTAGGCACTCCACTTGGCCATTCTCTTCCTTGCTTTTTTTTTTTTCTTGCTAGGCTGTTCCTCACGATGGATCCTGTCCACGGTGAGGTGTCCCGTGCCATGAGGAATCGAGGAGTGGAGATCTATATCCCTGGGGAGAGTGAGGGGGCATGCTGGGATCTGCTGGATGTTAAAACGGTGCTGCATGGTGTGGGTGTGAAAGGAGATAGTGTGTGCAACCTGCTACTGGCTGTGCACACGGAGATCAAAGAGAGCATCTTAGGTGAGTGTATTATGGTATGGATTTGTATGCTTCCTGTAGCCTTTCTCTAGAACATGTTATGTAAAGCTGCTGTCATGGCAATGAAACTTTAAAAAAAAATTAAAGGGTTATATTAGATTATCCTGTGTTTTTGTTTTTATATGTTTTTGTTTTTATATGTAAACCCTAGAGAAGGCCTTATTGATTTTACCACCCTGGTTTCAAGGACGTCACAAGTAGTTATACATTCTCATTTGCATTTTGGTTTTGTGTTTCTTCTCTTAATCTTGACAGTAAAAAACCTTCTTTTAATCTTGACAGTAAAAAAGAGGCTCTGTTTTGTTTCTGGTTTAAATTAAAACCTTTTCATGCAGGTTCTCCAACCTCCTCGGTCTCCTCACTGCTTCAAACCGCCTCTCTGCTGACCAGCCATCTGCAGCGAGGCCTGGACCTGCCTAATGCACTACGGCAGGCTTGTGAGGAGGCCTACATCCTGTCTCAACGGGCTTCATCCAGTCAGAAGGTATGAATCCGCTCAGCCGCTGTGTGTTATTATATCTATCCTCTGTCTCTGTGTCCTCCAATATCTATTAAAGTAGATGTGAAAGAATCTATTTAGATTTCCCTTTAATATTTTTTGTGTATTCATGGTAAGAGGATTCAAAAACATTTCGCATTTATGCTAGTATTTTTTTTTTTTTTATTATTATTCTAGCTGGGGATTCGCCAGCTACAGTGTTAGTATGAATGTTCATTGTGAAATTCTTGGTGTCATTGATAGAACATTTTGTTAGTCCATGAAATCCTGTGCTTCTAGTTTGAAGAGGAAACTAAACGAACAGTGTTAATTCTGATCTGTGTTTCAGCTGGCACGAGAGATAGTAGAGAAGCATCTCTCGGCCTCCAGGGACACATGGGGAGGCTGTTTGCTGTCTGCTGGGCTTTGGCCGGATGCTGTTCCCTCAGCCCTGCATTCAGCCGAGGACTCCTGCTTTGCCACAGTCCAGAGGGATGGGCAGGTCCTCACCTACTGCCTCAACAGACTGAGCCTGAGTGGTAAAGGGTGAGCGGGCAGGGGATCTGGGCATCTTCTCTTTTATTTAAACTAATGAGCTGTGAGTGATACCTGAAGGGAGCAGTGCTGGATGGGTGTGTGATAATGACAGCGAGCATTGACAGTTTAAGGAAGATGGGTATACTTTCATTGCTTAAGGTTTATTAAATAGTCAATAGAATCTGTATTTAAAAAGAAGGCATGACTCACAGGCATTTAAAAAATGCCTGCGAGTCATGTGACTTAGCTTGACTATTCTGCACGTTCCAGCTTGACTGGACCACTGCTGCTTCAGAAACAAGTATCTCCGTACATGTTACTCTGAATTTATTGGTTAATAGTGTTGAAATAGGCCCATATTGGCAACTAAACTGTTAAGATGGCTCTTTCACTCGTATTGGGTATTTCTCATTGTTGGTTGTGTGTGTGTGTGAATGCAGGACTCGTCCTCTGAGCCTGTCGGACCTGCGCAGAGTTCTCCAGTGCAGTAACATGGAGGGCCTCACGTTTCCAGGCGAGAGCCTGGAGGATCCTGGGATTGAAGAGCTCAGCCTGGTCCCTGCTGCTGTACGGCTCATCACAGAGAGGGCATCCAATCAGGACTGGGTCCTGCGGACCAGATGGCTGAGTCACATGTCCAAATGTCATAAACATGCACCAGGTTTGTTTCTGCTTTGTTTCTCCTCACGGAAATGTGTCTTCAAACATGGCGGCCTGTTCAATTCCTACTGAGAGGACAGGTTATTATTATTATTATTATTATTATTATTTATTTCTTAGCAGACGCCCTTATCCAGGGCGACTTACAATTGTTACAAGTTATCACATTATACATTATTTCACATTATACAGATATCACATTATTTTATTTTTATTTTTTTACATACAATTACCCATTTATACAGTTGGGTTTTTACTGGAGCACTCTAGGTAAAGTACCTTGCTCAAGGGTACAACAGCAGTGTCCCCAACTGGGGATTGAACCCACAACCTTCTGGTCAATAGGCCTGAGCCCTAACCATTACTCCACACTGCTGCCCTGGTTCTGTGATGTGCTGACAAAACATCTCAAATTGGTATTGGAATATGTTGGCGTGACGAGGCTAATGTGATCTGGACCATTGCAGTTGTACTGTGACACATGCATTGGTTGGAATCCTCATCAGCCATTCAGAGCTCTTATTTTGTCCTTGCCCCAGTTATTGATAAACTTACAAAACCTACAACAATGAATAAATAAGGAAAATGTCTTGCATCCTATTCAAGTCACATTTAGGTTAATGTTCTTAATGAATTTTAGTTATGTTCTATGGGCATTTATGCCAGGGTACTTCAATGTATGATAATAAATTATGCCTTCAAGGCACATGTGAGTATGGAAGTGCGAGCCCGTTTACATGCTGTGTGTTACAGGTGCAGTGCAGGTGCAGCTGGAGGCGGGTGCCAGAGCTCTGACCACGGTGTTCTCCAGCAAACTGCGTGGGAAACTCAGGCAGATAATGAATCTCATACAGCCTCCCTCGGCAGGTAGGCTGGCAAGTGTTTCTGCAGCTGTATTTCTCCCCTGGGTCTGATCCTGTCATGCTCCTAGTGAGCTCATATACTTGTGTGTTTGTTCGGCAAAATGCATGTTTTGTCCAGCCATCATCAACGTCACCACTATATTTAATGCCAGAAAACAGTTATTTAATAACAGTTAGTTATTTTGTATTAATTACTGTTATTGATGACTTCAATGTGACCACTGATTGATTGCAAGTGCTTTTAACATAAAGTTGCTTAGTTTCTCGTTGTTGTTGTTTATAGGGGGGGAGGATTTAAGACACTTCCTATATTTTATTTACCCGAGTAAATCAAGCTCCAGGCTGTTGTGGAATGTAACTCTTTTAAGACAATGACTCAAATTAGGTCAATTTTAAGGCCCAGTGGAATTTTATAAGAAATGTATTGAGGATATAACAACTTTGGAGAGAGAGAGAGAGAGAGAGAGAGAGAGAGAGAGAGAGAGAGAGAGAGAGAGAGAGAGAGAGAGAGAGAGAGAGAGAGAGAGAGAGAGAGAGAGAGAGAGAGAGAGAGAGAGAGAGAGAGAGAGAGAGAGAGAGAGAGAGAGAGAGAGAGAGAGAGAGAGGTGTAAAGCACTTCACTGTGACACACACACACACAAGAGAGAGCTGTGTAAAGCACAAGCACTTCACTGTAACACACACACACACGAGAGAGAGCTGTGTAAAGCACAAGCACTTCACTGTCACACACATACATGAGAGAGAGCTGTGTAAAGCACAAGCACTTCACTGTCACACACATACATGAGAGAGAGCTGTGTAAAGCACTTCACTGTAACACACACATGTAACAAGGCCACAAAGCAAGGAGAAGGGATGGAGTATTGACAGGTCTCCCTTTTTATTTTTATTTATTTTTTTTCTTTGGGAAGATGAATTCATGGTTCTGGTGGACCAACGATGGAACATGCAGTACTTGGATATTCTGACCACCTCGTACAGCTTTGATTCTGAAGGGGACTATAGGCAGTTCTTGGAGGCTTTGATTTCAGTTGCAAACAGGTATGTAAATGTTGGTATGTTTTACAAGAATGTAGTGTACTGTCAATAAGACCTGGGCTCACATACAACTGCAATTGTGTCATTTGTAATGAATTGTAACTGCAGCTGAACCTGCGAAATTGGAATTGTAGTATATCATTGATCGAATTACAGCTCAGTAACATTTGCCATTAGATCTATCCTTGTATTTTCAACCACTTTTGGTGACCTCATTTTGTTTGAAGAAAATACATTTGTATGTAGTATGTTTCTGTATTTGTACCTGTGATTTAGCTTCCATGGGTTATTTAGAATAAGTAGAGAAATTTGTTAATGTGTGTAGTTGTTTGTTTCATTTTAGTGTAATTTTATATTTGTAATCGCTGCAGCATAATTGTAACTGTATGTAATTAAACAAAATAGCATTGTAATTGAAATTTCAGCAAACAATTCTTCTGTAATTGACCCCAGGGCTGCTGTCAATTCTTCACCAAGGTTCACTGTATTAATCTGAATGCAGTGTCTCTTAAGTTCAGAGTCTCACAGACTCGAGGGTGGCATTTCTGTTTGTTCTTTGTCAGAGTGACCCTTCTAATGGACAGAGAGGAGCAGATGCATGTGGAGGAGGCTCTTCTAGGATCCAGCTCTGCCAAAAAATCCATACAAAGCAGCGCTTTAAGAATGTCAACTGCTTTCCGGCAAGGTAACTCCGCACACCTGTGGGATTCGGTGCCACAAACACATTTCTATAATTGTGCGTATGCATTTTAAAGGGAAAATGCATCATCCCAGTTTATACTACTTATTTGTATTTTTGTATACTACTTATTTGTGTCACTGCGTTCTACAGTAAGAATTAATTGCTTTTTAAAATTATTTTAATGGATGTGATTTAATGGGTATTTTATCATTTTATCTTTTACTATTTCTCAATTGTTTTTCTGTAATTATTTTTATTATTTTTATCTGTAAAGCACTTTGAGGCGATTTTTTTTTTTTTTATCACAAAAGGCACTATATAAGAAATAGATTGATTTATCAAAATGAAATGATCAGGAAAACCTAACAAAGGTTAACAAACAAACCTCTCAAAATAACGTTTTTTTTTTCAAAGTAACTCCTTGACTAAGCAGACACAACTGTTTGTTTATTTTTTTATAATATTTATTTTACAAGCTAACCTGTCTTTTTTTTTGTTTGTTTTTTTAACCCAACAATGTGGGAGTATTGAACTGTAGGCCCCTACTGTGAACTCCTCCGTTAACTTGGCTTGAATTTAAGGTCTGGTAAAGTGCAGGGAAACATAAATAAAGCTAATTCTCCTTCCTCTCGGTTTTCATCTACCAGGACGTGTTGACTATGGTAATCTCCCTCACCCGGTGCTGGCTCACATTGCTGCCTTCTTTGAGCTGTGGGATCCCTGTGTGATGCTCTGCATACAGACTAGCCCCTTGATAATATCAGATGACATTCTTTATGAGGTTAGTACATGGTTTTGTGAGACAAAAGCAGTGCTGCAGTAGAATCGGATTCCGGTACTATTTTCTATAGCAGTAGTGGTGTAGTCAAGCCGGAACTTGCATAATAGTCAAGCTAAGTCACATGACTCCCATCTCCCGCACAACAGTCTGAGTCAGTCAGTAGTCCTCTTGATGCAATGAAAAGAGCATTAGGAACTTCTATATCAAACTACTTATTTTTAAAAGTCTAAAAATGCTGATGAAGACGACAGCAACAAAGCATCAACTGGACACAAACACAAATGAAGCCACATAAAGCATTCTGACATGTCCACATTTAGGATTAAGTCCATTTTAGATTATTTTGAATCCCGAGAATTATTTCGTTCTACACCCCTTTCCTCCCGCATATCGATCACTCTGTAATCTTGGGGTTCGGATGTGGTAAAGAAATAACTATATAAGTAATTGAGCTGGATGCAGACAGATTCCAATGTGCCAGTTGTATTACTGCATCTCACACACTGGTTGGTCAATAAAGCTTATTGAATACAAGACCCTTCAATAACTTTATACAAACAATTAGAAGGTAATCCCTAATACACAACTGCATACTGTAAAACAAAGTTAACAGCAGTGTTTAACCAATCGACGTATTCGCCTTTTAACAGGAAGTATTACAATACTATAGAGGACTGTTCCCCCCCCCCCCCCCCCCCAAGCTACGATTCTATTATATGTAGGTCCACAAAGATTGCCGATTTGGTCAGTAGCATATCTGCATGTTTGTCAGACTGACATTATTAAAAATAAATTGCCGAAACCCAGGTTGATCGGTTTAAAGAAAATTCAAACAATCTTCTAAATAGGTCTTCGTAGGTGTTTTTTCGGTTATCGGTTAAAAACAAAAAACTTCAAGTCCTGTCTATATGTGTTAAACGTTCAGTATACAAATAAAATGTGAATTTGTTTAGTAGTCGTCGTTTAAGATACTCGGTGTTCTAGCGGCGTTCCGGTATCTTCAGATTGAGGACTGCACCACTGGTTTCAAGCTGAATTCAAATTTGTCATTTGCCAGTGGTTCACAAATACTTCAAAAGACAAGTATGCCAAATATACATTCTGACCGCATCTGCTATACCAATGTACATTTTCATTGAATGTTTGTTTGATTGTTTGTTTGTTTTCTTCCATTCTCTCAGAGTACTGTGTTTTATTTCAGGTGCTGTCCCTGCTGCTGTGGCGTGACCGCTTCTGGACTGTTTCAGACTCTGTTCCGGGTGATTCACAGGGCATCGCTCTCCTTGCCCTTCACTGGCACTGGGTACAAAAACACCTCATTTGTAAATTGCCCCAAATGCTGATGGGAGAGAATCAGTATGAGTAAGTGAACTTCTTAGATCAAGACTCAGCTGTTTTAGTTTAGTTTGTCAGTCCTGTCAAAGTGGAGGCAGTTTTGTGGCCATAGTTGGGCTGCTACCATCTCCACCTGCAGGGAAGGATCAGCAGAGGTCACATGACTGGGCTTTTCCTGATGCACTTTTGGTTTTGTTTTGGATAGGAAGTCTCGCCGGATGTCACTGTGCTTCACTTGCATACGGACTCCTGATGTCTGAGCGAATTCACTAGAGCCAATTCTCCCAGTTTGTGTTCTAAACTCGTACCCTCAGAGTCCCAGTTCAAATCCATTCATGTATCTCTGCTGTCGATGGAAACAAAGAGAATCAATTTCAAACCACTTTCACCTGAGATTTTCTTTTTTTACCTCTGTTTTCTTTTACAGATGTTTGCAGGAAGTTCAGTCGGTCACAAGCAGTATCGACAGCTTCCTGTCCAGTTCCACTGGGGCCTCTCCTGTTGTGAAGATCATGCAGAAAGCACTTGGAAAACCACTTCCATTTAAGGTACCTGAAACCACTCCCAAATGTGCAACCTCATGAGCCATGCTGCCTGTCCCTCACATGACTACATAATGGCGCACCTGAAATGTATTTAACGCTAACACATAGAAATAAATTGTTTTTACCTATTGGGACATTCAACCTTGAAATAACTCTATTGAAGGTTTTAAAAAAAACAAACAAAAAAAAACAACATTTTGATATCCTGGAAGTTGTATGGATTTCCAAGCACACACTAGATCCATGCTGAGACCGTTGTCCTGTTTCCAGGAGGAGGCTGTGGCGGAGTGTGCCTCTCGGCTGAGGGGGCTCAGCAGCACCTTGGATGTGATGGATCTGAGACCAGAGCTGGGAGGATCCCGGTGGAGGCAGGAAATCCACAGACTGGAAGCAGCTGCCAGTGGGCTGAGCACCAAGAGAAGCCTCCTTGAGGCCTGGGGCCTGATCCTGCAGGCAAACTATCAGCTAGAGCACACAGACTCGGGTAAAGGGGCTCCTTCACACAATTTCAAGCAAATAGAAACTGAACAGAAGAATGCTTTTAGGCAATGCAAGAAATAAGTTAATTCACTTTATATAAAAAAAAACGTACAAAAAATAAATGCCCTGGTTTTTGGCCATCTACAAAAAGACTGAACATTTTGTAAGGAATTGTGGTAATTTTTATTTATTATAATGAATCGGACAATTCTACTTTGACAGAGAATTTGAATTACACGGTTTATTAATTAATAAAATTATTCTTAACAGATCATTATATCCAATACATGATTACATTTGATTATGTTCATTTGGTTATTTAAAATACAGAAACATCACAATTATTGCAACACGTTTTTCTAGACGAGACATGGTAGTCACCTAGCTTAGTCAAAATAGTAATTAGCCATATTACTTTCCAACTGGGAATGCTCTCTGACAGGTTATCGAGGAAGGTTTTTTGTCAGACACACGAGCAATTAATTTAGGTGCAGTCTCATTTAAGCTTATATAGTACCTAGGGACCTTACAGATTCTATATTTTAAGCATCTGTTTTACATTTGTCTCAAATCCTGCTGAAACAGCACTTTGACAAATAGCATGGACCTTTTACAATAGGAGACTTATACCCACTTCTACACTCAACAGTGTCCTCCTGTCGGACCCTTGCAATATTCAAAGTCATGCTTTTATAGTCAGACAACATTAAATGTTCATTTTAACAAAAATGCAAAGCCCCTCCTGATGATAGTTCTGCTTTTTCACACCTAGACTGCAGCTGCTGCTGCTGTTACAATTCTGAAACGTTCATTATCGGACGATTTCTATAGAAATCAGCATTGTGTTGCATCGTGCTATGCCTTTGTTATTTATTGTTGTGATGCAATGCTTTTTCTTTAGAAATCAGCATTGTGTTGCATCGTGCTATGCCTTTGTTATTTATTGTTGTGATGCAATGCTTTTTCTTTAGAAATCAGCATTGTGTTGCATCGTGCTATGCCTTTTGTTATTTATTGTTGCGATGCAATGTTTTCTTTTAAGGAAATACGGAGAAGCTGCAATCCATTGTAGATGCCCTGCAATCTCAGATTACTTCAAGAGGCCTTCTGCCCTCCCAGAGCAAAGAGACCTCTGAGAGTGACATGAGGAGCCCAACCCAGCCTGACACGGCTTCTCTCAGGCAGCTCTCCAGAAGGATCCAGCTCTGGCCAGTGATGGAGTACCTCGCTGTGCTTTGTCAGTATAAATTGGTGGCAGATCTGCTGGAGGCATCGGCACCCAGGTACAGACTCCTTTCTGATAGTGGAAAAACTTCCCCTCCTTCATACTCGCACTGTCCATCTTCTCTCCTCTTTTCTAAGGCATTGTTCTGTATAGGGCTGCAACAAAGGGTACATTTTGACCGTCAAAGGTTCGGAACACATTACCAAAGAAAGCTTCGAACCTTCGATGGCACGAATTTGCATAATTTACTATATGTTATATAGAACAGTAATCATGTTTTATAAATAAAAATACACGTTTATTTACACGTTTTATGCTGCTTGTGTTTATTATTATTATTATTATTATTATTATTATTATTATTATTATTATTATTATTTATTTCTTGGCAGACGCCCTTATCCAGGATGACTTACAATTGTTACAAGATATCGCATTATTTTTTACATACAATTACCCATTTATACAGTTGGGTTTTTATTGGAGCAATCTAGGTAAAGTACCTTGCTCAAGGGTACGGCAGCAGTGTCCTCCACCTGGGATTGAACCCACGACCCTCCGGTCAAGAGTCCAGAGCCCTAACCACTACTCCACTCTCCAGTAAGGTTGCTTTGCAGCAGCACCAAGTGCAGCGGACTTAGGCAAAACAAAGCTTTATTTAAGTCACCATTCCAAACAGGTCACATTTTACTACTGCTAAAAATATTAATAATATGAACCAAGTCAGAGATTGGTTGTGCCTCCATGATACGAGTCGCTTGCACAGTTTGCATTCAACTTTTTTTTTTTTTTTTTTTTTTAAACAAAAAAATCCCAAACAGCAGAGTGGTTTTAAGACATATTTCAATACAGCTTACGCTATACAACGCTTTACTGTCGAGATGGTGAATGAAGAAATTAAAGGTTTGCCTCTGGATAACACGAGCTGAAGGGTGGAGGGGCGGACGGTGCTCAGTTTTCAAAATTAAAATTTAGTGTTGGCGTATATTTTGTATGTTTAAAACATATTCTACCATAGCACTTCTCTTACACTGTCTTGAACACTAGATATTCAGTACATATTTTACTGAAGCACTACAACAGCTGTAGTGCCAGTCCCTAACCTTTGAAATGTGTGTTTCTTTTTCAGGATGGGAAAGGCTCACCCATGTCTTTCTCCGCACATAGACTTCTGTCTGCAGTCAACCCCCACAGCTTCTGAGCACATCCAAGGGCTGTGCTCTCTGCTGCACAGTGACAAGGTAACAGGAACACTAACACCCTTCTGAACCACAGCACAGCCCAGGGCCATAACCGTGTCATTTTGTTATTGTTGAAGCATCTAGTGACATTTTTGAAGCAGTTTCTGGAAGTCCCCTACAGAGTTGCTTGAATAATGCGCTTCCCTGTTTCCACAGTTGCCCCCAGAGCAGTTTAATTTGCTGTGTTCAGAGCTTGTGTCTGGAGCCTTGTCATCGTTCTGGAGAAGCAGCGTATCCACAGATCCCCACTTTTGGCTGACGTGGAACCCCCTGAGCTCTGCAGATGAAGACAGGACACCACAGACACCAGTGGAGAAGTCTATGCAGGTGTGTGCTGACTGGCTCAAATAAGCAGGATATTTAATGCTTTAAATTGTACATATTTTTAACACCATGTTATTTCTTAAAGCCAAATATATATTTGAGTGCTGAATCAGATAGTTGCAAAATCTTGTGCTTGCCCTAAAATTATTTTGTTTACTCTGTTGCCTAAGGGTGGCTCTCAATTGTGTGTGTTTATTTAATTTTTTTTGGTGAACAAAAAAAAAGCCAGTGACTTTTCAATCATTGGGATTTTATTTGGCGTATGTTTTTATTAACCTGCTGTCAGTCAGTTTTGGAACCCTCAAACAGCAGTGTCCTCACAGGCAGTGCTTCAGTGTGAAGGTTTAAGACGCATGAAGAGCTGAACCAGGCACTGCTCTGCTTTCTTCTTCATTCAGGGACCTGGAATTCTGAGCAGAGCCGTGTGGTCAAAGTGTTTCTTTGAGATTCTGACCAGCTGTAGAAAGACAGGCCGCTGGGACGCAAGTGGGGTTGAAGTGCTGTCCTCGTCCCGCGTGACGCTGGGGGAGTGGAGAGAAAGAACCCGACAGCTGCAGGACGTCAACACAGTCCTGTGGACCAACATGGCCGTGTGCTCCTTAGCAGATTTCAGGTAAGACACTTCTGTTGGTACGTATTTTGTTGAAATGTAAGACAATTGTATTGCATACATCTCCAGTAAACACTAATTTGGTTTACATTACTAGCTTTTGTATTTTATTCATGCATTCTAGTCACACGCAATGACACCTCATTTATCCACAGATTTCACACATCTGTGGATCTATGTCCCCCCAAGCGTGCGGATAAACTTCCACTTCCATTGTGTGTGTGTGTGTGTGTGTGTGTGTGTGTGTGTGTGTGTGTGTGTGTGTGTGCACCTATATTTAAACATCTCTCAGTTTAATTTAATTTAACGTACACATTTGTCAGTTTTTAGTTTTGTAAATTTGTAACTCACATAGACACACACATAGGGAGCTGGTAAATCCTACACCTGAATTGGGTAAAATGACATGCTACTTTATGACAAGCACTCACTCAGTGTATCCTATGAAGGATTTAAAGAAGCTAAACATGGTTAGATCAGCTGTGCTTTATTCTATGATGATAATCTAAGAGAACCTGAATAACTGTCTGTTAAAGACGGAGAAGGAAATGCAAATCTCTGTTGATATTCCCCTCTGTCTTTCTTTCAGCACCACAGACTGCAGGCTTCAAGCCATTCTGTTACACAGACAACTGCTGGCCCTGGGAGAGCTTCTCCCCTCTGAGCTGCAGGAGGAGTATGTGGAGTACTGTGACAGACTGACCGTGCAGCGGACTCCTGCAGCCATGCAGTATGTGCTGAAGATACTCCGCGACATCTTTCCAGCAGAACTGCTGCCAGAGGGGTTTGTCTCCAGCATGGTGGCCTGTGTGCAGCAGTCTGTCAGGGTTGCCAGTCTGTCCCAGCAGGCGCAGTCTGGGAGTTTCTGGGTGAATATGGGCTTAGTGCAGATCCAGGTGTGGACGCCACGGACTATATTCGACCCTGCTGTCAAAAAGGTCTACAAACTCAATTACGCGCAGGAGGAGGTGAGTTTTGAATGGAATATACAGGAACACAAAGTGCAACTGGGATTATTATGCCACATAATTTACCATAATCTCAGATTATTAAACCACAGTTCTCTATGACAGTTTTGCATTGTTTGTGCCCTATTCTTAAGTTGTGTGGGAACATATCTAAATTGTTGCACTGCAGTAGTTCCAGATGCATGCTGTTTAAACTGTAAGGACTAAACAAACAAAAATGTACAGAAGAGTAGTACTGTATCTATCAAGCAATTTTGCTGAAATTATTTGGACAAAAACACTGTTCCCTCTTGCGCTTAATAAAATGACCACAGGGCGTACAAAGTGCTGTTACTCAATGTAAATGTCATGTCTGTGCCCCAGCTGAAGACACTACAGAGTGAGTGGAGGGCGCGCAGCCTGTCCTCTGAGCTGCTGTCTGGCCATGGGCTGGAGGAAGAGGACGGCTCCAGCAGACACCTTCACCCTCGCATCAGGTACAGCTGCCACTCGCCGATCCAACCATCCCATCTGAGCATATGTCAATGCTCCTGTACATAGAGTTTACAAATCTAGAACTGCTTATCCAATTTTGATGAAACCTGCTAAGGATGTTATACCAATTAATCGGTTTTCTGTCTCCTGCCAGGTTCCTGTGGTCTCGGATGCAGCAGCTGAAGGAGCAGATTGCTGAACTGTCCAGGAAGCAAGCGTGCCGCCCTCAAGTCCCTCAGTATGAGCGCTTGTACCAGGAGGTGCAGCACTACTGCAGCAGCATTGCACAGCCCGCTCGGGTGCAGGATCTGCTCTCCCGCTTGCTGAAGACACTCCAGGAGCCAGGCCCCAAATCGAGGCCGGGGATCCAGAGCTTGCTGAACGAGGAGGCCGCCTGGCAGACCTCACAGCACCACTTCACCAAGAGACTGGCTGAGGATTACCCGCTGTACCCAGATGTGGTGAACCCACTCAGGGCAGCAATTCTGCAGATGCAGCATGGGATGCGGCTGGTGGCCTCGGAGGTGTCAACCTCTCTTGCCAGTCTGGCTGACCTGCCTGCTCTCGTTTCTTGTCTCCTGTCCTTCCCCTCGCTGTCCCCTTCCCTCCCCTCCTACCTTGCCCGTGCTGAGAGACTGTGCTCCAGGGCCTCCAGGGATGTGCTGAGGAGCCTTAGCAAGCTGCTTCCGGCCCAAGAGCAGAGGGGGGTGATCCCCGAGCCCATGCAGCTGCTGCTGAACGGCCTTCTCTACCTGCAGTGCCACGTGCTGTCCAGGGGGGGCATGGATCAGGAAGCCTTGCAGCTGTTCAGGCACATCTGTCAGGTGGGTGTTTCTTATCATCCTGTGAGGTAACAACCCTGATCACATAGAGCCAGGTTCCCTGAAGTTTCACATGGTAGTTTGAGGTTCACTTTCCATTGGGTGTTGCAAAAAAAGGCATGGATCACCAGCTAGCATTCCCCCATAATAACCACACTGGCACTCTAATCTAACATTTCTCCTGTGTGTGTTCATTTGTTCCTGCTTCCCCCTAAACTCTACACATAAAGTAGCATACAAATTGGCCAAAAAGTGTAGTGTTGGGATCTGTTTTACCTCCAATTCTCGGCACTTATCCTTACTTGAATCCCATCCTTACTTGAATCACATCGTCTGGAGATAATTCCATTAACCAGCAGTTCCTCTGCTATCCCAGGCTTTACTTAATTAGTCATACATGAACTTGGAGTATGTGTCGAGCGGACAGGCTGAGATGGACCAAATTGAGCTCCCAGTAAAACCTGGAGTGGAATTGCTCAAACTGCCACCCTTGTATTTGTCCTATAATTTTAGTTTGCTGTGTATATAAAGCAGGATAGTGGTATTGGGTGCAGCAGTGTTTGATGGATCTGTCCTGTGCAGCAGCGTTTGATGGTTCTGTCCTGGCTCTCTCCAGGCAATCGTTAACGAGTGGGATGAGCAGGAGCGGCGCGCCCGGGAGAGGGAGATCGAGGAGGCCAGCCTGTATCGACACCGCAGCCGACAGCACGGGACGGGGCTGAGCGAGGAAGAGGAGGAGGAGAGGGAGTTCAGACGCAGTTTCCCCCGCTACAACAAGGTAACACAGCCTGCTTTACACAAGCTAACACAGGGTTTCCGTCTGCTCGTTTTCACTGCCTCCTGTGCTGGCAGGACAACACATACAGACTTAGCAACAAGTCAAGGCTTTGCAAGCTGGGGGGATTTACATTGGAGTTACAAAAAACGGTCAGCCTTTTGAAGATGTGATATACAAAGTTAAACAAATACGCAATTTGCGGCTAACTTGGTTCTTCCTTTTTGGAAATGTGTATTTGAGCAGTTTATTGTTAGCAATGAGAAAAAATGTCTCCCATAAAGTTTTTCTCCTCTGTCTGCAACTTGGCTGAAGCCACTACATGACTTCAGATACAGAGGGGGGTCAGTCATGTATCCCTTTTCCTTGTACCATATACTTAACCTTCTTAACCTGTTAGTACTTGCACACAGGCACTAACTACCTTCCCCCCACCCCCCTTGCTCAATAGGATTTTGCAGATATCACATCCGAACCCTCCCTTGAGCAGAGCGTGGATGATGAGGAGGAGGAGGAGGAGGAGGAGGAGGAGGAGCACACAGAGCCCAGCTCCCTATCCCCGAGCTGCATGCAGGCGCTCATGCAGATTCATCAGCGGCTCTGCCTGGGTTACTCTCGCTCCCTGTGGTATCGACAGAGCCCGGCTGCCACGCAGACCAGAGACTATCTCTGCGCCCTGGTATCGTCCTACCAGACCACCGCCCCTTTGATGGCACGCTTCTACCACCTCATTGGTACCTTTTTAAACTTGTATTTTAATGAAACAAGCAAAAGAGTGGTGCGTTTTCTTACACAGATGGTCAAAGAACATGCTCCAGTGTTTCCAGGAAATGCATTACTGTTGTACATATTGCAGTAACCATTTAAATAGTATATTCTTATATCAGTGCATGTCATGATAATCCTATTATATATCCTATTTTTTGTAATATGTTTTGCTTATACAGCTATGGCCAAAACTTTTACATCACCTAGAATTTTACCATTGATACATTAATAAAAAGAAATTGAAAAGAAAAAATATGAATATAATTTTAGATCTTTTATTTAACATCATGTAATCAAAGAAAATACAGAATGATACAGCAAAAGTCTACTGGAACCATAATAGTAATACAGTATTTTATGTTGGATTTTAAAATGTCACATTTTTCAATTTGTTCATTTTTCAAAATTATTTCATTCTATAGGGTAATGCAAAACTTTTGGCCATAGCTGTAATGTCTTTTAACCATACTTCTGTCTTACCCAAATCGGTTAAGACTGGTCACTTTTGCCTGAATGAAAAATATGTTTGTTGTGGTAGTTAATGAAGAATCCCATGAGAGGTTGTTAGTCAATGCATTTTGATTGAGCCACAACCGTCTTCTTTAAATCTCCCGTTAAGCCGTGAGCCATGCACTAAAGCTTATTCCCAAATCTAATGTTGAATGTTTTGTTTTTTCATGAGTGGATTGCTGTTTTCTCAACTTGTAACTCGCATTAACCTGAGGCTTTCCCTGCTTGTTCAGACTCTGAGATGAATGAGCAGCTCAGTGGGAGCCAGCTCCTCCTCAGCTCTCTCATTCAGAACACTGTGTCTGGAGGCGAGACGTCCCGACTGCTCCTGCAGCCCGAGGGTCCATATGATTTCTATCAGCACCCCAACATCCCGCAGGCCCGGCAGGGCCAGCCCGCTCTGGAGGAGTTCAGCAAGGCTGTGAGGGGGCTGCTGCAGGACTGGCCTGAGCACCCAGCTCTGCTGCAGGTCAGGCCCCTTCTACATCATATTGTCTTGAATACTGCATATCAAAAAGAGGCTCAGCTTATCTTTTGGCTATGTAACCTATGAGGTCAATCCGTTGTGACTTTCTGGTTTATTTGAAAAGCAAATCAAAGTATAGGCAAAAAAATGATATTCAGCAATTCTAGGTGCTGTTTCCCAGTTAGATGTCCTGAGTGCTTGTCGTTAGTGTGGTCTACTACATTTCTGAGGACTTGCTTCCTTTGCTTAATGGATTGCCTTGGCAGATGCTGCCATCCAGACAGGACCGACATGTGGCAGAGATGCATGTGATTTCCCAGACAGTTTGACAGTGTCGGTCGTGCTTGGGAAGCTCAGAGAATTGACTATCTAACTGAGACCATTCTCCATTCTGACTTTGTGTGCAACTCGGGTTCAAAAGGCAGTCCACAATGTGAGGGGGGTTTGAAGCATTCGGACATCATTTGAGTTAACAATTTCCTGTTCTCTCTCTTGTTGCAGCTGTTGGTTGTGATTGATCGAATCCTCAGCTTCCCTCTCTCCTGCCCCCTGGCGAAGTTTCTGAATGGCTTGGAGATCTTGTTGGCTAAAGCTCAGGTGAGGCTGTAAGGATTGTGGAAGCAACGATAATCATTTTACTATTTATCTTAATCCATGTTATTAATGAGTAAATTCCATCAAATGTATTTATTATACTTACATTATTAGGAGATTTAGCATTCAAAGATTGATAGTAATACAGCAATACACAGTTATTGCAATGATACCTCTAGGCATGGTATAATGGTCACCTAACTTGAATACAGAACAGTTACAGAATAGGTGCGCAATATCTACCTGAACTGGAGGCCATTCTTTCAGCTACAGGAGTGAAGGATGTCATAGTCTCCTGAATAGCCCACTGATGGTTTCTGAGTATTTATATGCTACAGCTAACAGATAGTATGCCAAGTCATCCTTATCACCCCATGTACTTTAACCTTTGTTCTGTCCACTCAACCACATACACACTCTTGATCAGACCAGTTTTAGCTGGACCAGTGACTTATTATGAACCTTCATAACCATTGAACGCTCGCTGGCTTTGGCGGGGAGTTGAAAAGTGAAGGATCAGTCGTTCATGAATGTGTTTCTGTATCGCTTTCACAGGACTGGGAGGAGAATGCCAGCCGCTCGGTTTCTTTGAGGAAACAGCTGGAGGTGGTCACCCAGCTGATCATTCAGTGGCGTAAGCTGGAATTGAAGTAAGGACTGTCAGCTTTATGTTCTGTAAATGTTCCTTTGTTTTAGAATAAGATATTATTATCCCTCACTACGTGTAAATTGTGGAGGCAGCCCTGTGTACCTTTATCTTACGAAACTCTCTTCTCATTTGATAAAACTTGGTGTTGGCATTCCTTCGTTTGAGAGCTTATCGTTCTTTTAGATTACGTGGACGCATATGTACACAGTCCTCTGATGGCACAAATAAAGGGTATAAGTACTTGAAGTGTCATTTTAATTTAAACTAAAGCAATATCTCCCTACCTCCCTACCTCGCTCACTCGAGGTAAGGTTTTAGGTCTGGGAGTAACTTACCCTCTAGTTTTAACACAGAGAGTAAAATGTATTTTCAGGGTGTACATTGCAACATTACCTTGAAGTCACGTGTAATCTCGATGTAATACTGTACAATCTTTAATGGTGTAGGCATTAAAAAAGAGCCTTCCATTTTAACTGCAATGTTACTTTGAAATACTGTACAACCACGCATGTGTTCTACATGGTTCTTTATTGGCTCGGTGCATTTTTTTTCGAGGTATCACACTGACTGCATTACAAAGCCTTACAGATCAATCCAAATAAGGAAATGCATTCATAAGTTCTAAAACAGTTTGTTTAATATTATAGGCACCTTTCTTTAGCGGTTGCCTCTGATGATGGTTCCAGTTGGATTTGTAGCTGGACTGGGGTGTTTATGCTTCAACCTGTGTGTAGCTTTGAATTTTTCTTATTCTTACAGTGATTGGCTGAACAGGGCTAGCCAGAGATTGAATAATGTTTGTTGGGTTGGTTTTTCTTCTGTATAGTTTCCTAGTAACTGAAGACATTGTATTCTCAGAGATGTAGTTGTTAGTGGAAGTTTTAGGGGAGGCAGACAAGCTGTGCAGGAAAATTGCTATGCGTATTTTTTAATGCGAAAAAACGGCTTATCTGGACCGCTGTGTGTGTATTATTATTAATAATAATAAATAATAATAATTCATCTAAGAGTATATGAACTTGCTGCCATTATTTAAGGTATTCGCTTTTATACTATAAGACTGCTGTAGAGATTAACACAGACAACTTTTTTTTTTCCCCCACAGCTGTTGGTCTGGTAGCCTTGACAATGCACTGAAACGGCACAGAGAGAAATCAACCAAGCACTGGTTCTCAATCTATCAGCTGGTGGAAACATATCTTCAAGAGCAAAAGGAGGGCAAAACAGCAGGTAATGCAGCACTGTCTTTAACATCTTGCATTGTCACATTATCAGACATGTTCCTCTAGGTAGTAATCAGCTCTGCTCCGGTAAAAATTCCTTGATTCTAGAAAACAAGTCTCAAGCCATGGTTTTGCTGGTCTATCAAGGCATTTGTTGAGCAGTTTGCCTGTTTGCGTATAGTTTCTTATAGTTGTAGCTCCCATGTTGTGATTGATTGTTGTGCTGTTCACAGTGTTATAGTTGTAGCTCCCATGTTGTGATTGATTGTTGTGCTGTTCACAGTGTTATAGTTGTAGCTCCCATGTTGTAATTGATTGTTGTGCTGTTCACAGTGTGTTACTGTATTTTCTCTCTTCTCCAGTTGCAGACCCTGAGTCGGAGGAGGTCTCGCCCCTCTCCTCAATCACCGGCACTCTGCAGGCTTTCATAGAGGGAGCCACGGTGGGAGAATTCCACACTCGCCTCGTAATGCTGCTGGCTTTCCACTGCCACGTCATGCTGATCCCTGAACAAGAGGGCAAAGGTGCTGTGCACTTCCTTTACTGACTCAGGACAGGGGAACACGTACTCCTCTAGCCCAGACATATTCAGATACCTAATTAATTAAACCGTTAACGCAACAATGCTACATTCAGTACTTGAGTACCTTTCAATACACCTTAACAGGTGCATGTTATCCATTCATTCAAACCATTTTTTAAGACATTTTAAGCAGTTATAAAAATATTTTTTGTTTTCTGACGTGAGGGCAGCTTGCTCCAGACCCCCCCCACCCCCCACCCCCCACAGCCCCAGTCGGTGCCATCCTGGCTGGGTGCTGAGGAGCCGTCCCCCTGCCACAGCGGCACTGCCGTCAGTGTATAGATAGGGCACCGCTTACTCTGTCGCATACCATTTTTATTTCTGCATATTGGCTCATGACATTTGTTACGACACCAACCTTTTTTTTAATTTATTTTTACAGAGCCTTTGTCCAGTGTCCTTTGGAATTTATATACCTACTACCAGCAGTTTTCAGAGTGCGTTCAGGCAAAATTAACTGAACTGCGGCGGCCTATTGAAAAAGAGCTCAAGGTAAGAACCCATTGGAAGTTTAAACTTTCAGTTGACAAATGGAACGACTGTATAATATGCTGCTAAACCAGCAGACACAAATGTGTGTTTACTGTACAGTATCTGGAGTTGTTTTAACTATCTATTCTTTTTTCTGTCTCTGTCTTTACAGGACTTTGTGAAAATCTCCAAATGGAATGACGTTAGTTTCTGGTCCATCAAGCAGTCTGTGGAAAAGACCCACCGGTAAGTATAACAAGAAGGTAGCTTGGGAGCTGGCAATCAAAAATGAGATTTCAGTGACTTGGTGGATGAACACTTTCCATGTGAAGAACCATGACTTCAGTGCTTTTAACCTACAGCCAAAATGATATAACTTTCTCTGACAAATCTGTTCCAGCTGGACTTCAAAGATGGTTGTTTTGTGTTTGCAGTGTAAGTGTGTAATATTGTCCTCATGCTGATCTTAGTAACACTTCTGTGATTCTTCGGTTCAGAACCCTTTTCAAGTTTGTGAAGAAGTTCGAGGCGGCACTGAACGCCCCCTCTCGCCCTGCGCTGATGGAACAGGGGGATGATAGGAGTTTGGACTGCGTGGACCAGCCCCAGGAGGAGACCCCAGTTCAGAGACTCAACAGAGCAGTGAAGAGCATGCTCACCGCTAAGGGCAAAGCAACGCAGGTACTGCGAGAGAGAAAACAACTTGCATTAGAGCTGAATGCAGAGTAGGCTCACTGAGGTACAGGCCATTCAGTAGAGTGGTGCCACATGGAGGGAAATCCCAATATAGATCTGTGTTGGTGTTTTCTTGTCATTTTAAACAATTCTCAAACACAAAGGCCCATGTAACAGTACAATAGAATGAAAACGATTCTCTAACACTGGGCTTTGATATTAAGTACGCCACTAGAAGAGAATAAACTCATAGTAATATACCGTGTCCCTTCAATCTGTGCTTCTGTTGGATAGGTGGGGGTCTCCGAGGAGGCTGAGGAGCCTCTTTCCGTGGATGCTTCATCTCTGCAGGGGCGCCTGCCTCTCCTCACAGGGAAAATGAAGAAGATGTGTGTGAGGCTCATGAGGAAGAGCCCGCTGCCAGAATTAGTGGAGGACCTGGATCAGTTTACAGGTAAGACCAGCATGTGAACAGGAACATGTTGAATCCTTTTAATTCCCCTTGTACAGTGTAGGACTACTATAAGAGCAACCGATTTGTGATCATGTACTAACTCTGCTTTTCTTACAAAAGTTGAACCATTCATAAGCAGAGAAAATGTTATTTTCAAATTTCACATGGCCGTATGTTGCAGTTAGTTTTATATAACAACTCTTTTATATTGGGATACTTGCATCTTGGTATTTTTGCACAGTATTTTTGTAGTTTTACTGTGGTTTGCCATGTGTATTAATGGGCTTTACTATACCTGGCTATTCTTTTGCAATGCTTACCTATGCTTCACTATGCTTTTATTACACTTTGCTATGCTTTTACTATGGTGCATGTCTATAAGGGATGTTGTTTTCACATATTGCATGGTAATGATTGCTTGTGATTTGTGTTCCAGCTGAAGTTATCAGCAATGTGCAGGAGCTCCAGAACCTGACTGTGGACCGGGCTGCAGAGAAAGAGAAGCAGAAGTCGGAGGTGAAGCACATTCTGCAGCAGAAACAGCGAGCACTGTCAGGCCTCTTCAAGCTGCTTGCACAGATAGGTGAGTGGCTTCCACACTGCTGCTGAAATCACACGTGCCTCGACAAGACTGTTAAGAAAGGAACTAAGGGATGTCTGATTTTTATTTAGATTCTTTTACAGTGTATTAAGATTATTGCTTGTAGTAGTAGCAATTATTCATTTATAATTTGAATAGCCACTTCCACTGCCAGAAATGTAATTTGTAATTTGTAACCTTGTGTCTTAGCCACACAAACTGTTAGTCAGAGTTTATGTAAAATAGTTTTTTGCAGAGAAAATATTACTGATAGACAAGGGGAAAAAGAAGTATTTGTGCAGCATTTGTTAGCATTAGCAGTGCTGTATTGCATTTGCTATTGTATTCTGTGTTAGCAAGACTAAGCCGCTGTTACGCTGTTGTTTCCTGTAGGTTTGTCGTACCGCAAAGGCCTTGCATGGACACGAACAGCAGATCCAGAGGAGACGTTACGTCTTCATCCCCTAGACTTGAAAAATGCACTCTCTGTGGTGAACAGCACTGACAGGCAGGAGAACATGTAAGGAACAGGAGCTTGTATGTGGGCAAATCAGTCCCTTTTTATTTATTTTTTTACAACAGCTGTATAAACGTGCATATTTAATGAGTGTGTGATGTAAGATAGTGTATTCGCATGATAATTCCACAATGCAGCATATGCTTGTTCAGGACCACTATAGCTTGGCCAATACCAGTGTTTTTGATTTAGCTGCTGAAAAGGAGTCTCAGCAAAAAACTTGTTTGTTTTATTTTATAATTGTTTTATGCTGTTCATGCAAACAATGCCTGAGCGTTGAAGAAGCTCCAATGAGATCTCGATGTTGCAGGTTATTTGCTGAGATGGCTGCTGCCTGGAATGGTTGTCAGAAGTATTTCTACAGGTCCCTGGCAAGACGTGTTGGGCTACAGGCAGCTCTCCTCACTCCTGCAAAGGTAACCCTTTTCATGGGGAAAGTCCCAGCAGACTAAATGTCACGCATTGTACTGCTGTCAATCAATTCCATGAAATTCCTAGTCCAGAGGAAGGAATTCCGCCTTTGTAGGAAATTGCCTGTCGAGCAATCGCAAAGAAAAAATAAATAAGTGAAGCCTTGAAAAGCAGTCACTGTAAAATCTGGAGTTTGATTGTAATGTCTGTCTGTCTGTCTGTCTGTCTCATTCACAGGAGCTTGGCCTGGGGAACGTGGAGAGGTGTAAAGGGTTCACAGCACACCTGCTGAAGTTGCTCGTCCTGCAGAGGAGACGGCTGTCAGGACTGACCGAGCAGTGGGTCCAGCTCAGGTATTGCTCACACTCTTTCATTTGATGGTTTTTCATGTGTTTGTTAAGCAGCTGAATATGGAAGCAACCAAATTGCGCAACCCAACATTTTTGGCCTAGGAGACATTGCCTCCTTGGGCAAAGAGTTTTTCTGGAGCCCTGTATTCTGTGACCAAAGATTTAAGTAGCTTAACAGCTGTATAATTCATAAATTATTTAGAACTGATTTGATTCATTAAACAGTGGGGAATCACTTGCCTGTGGATTTTAATATTTCCTTTTTCCTTTTTAAACAGAAAACTCTTCAGCTGCATACAGGAAATACAATCCCGTCTGAGTCAGTCTGGAGAGAGCGGCGCTGCCCTCCCGCCTCAGGACGCTGTCCTCCTGTGGACTGACAGAACACAGACCCTGGCCATGCAGTGCATGGTCGGCCTGGAACAGCTGTCCTGGGTCCTCCAGTGCTGCCCCGAGGACACGCTGCCTGATGGAGCTCCACTGGCCAGTGTCACACCTCCAGAGAAGCAGGAGTCTGGCCTGCGCTACCCCAGTCCCCTGGCTGCGGAGTGTCTGCCGGCCGGGTGTTGTATGAGACGAGGGGACCAGGCCTGGCAGCAGCTGACTGAGGCAGTGGCAGAGATGCTGACTGAGGCAAAGGCCCTGAAGGCAGAGCTGGATGGATTGAAGGAGCAGCCCACTGAAGGGATACTGCAGACATGGTGAGTAAAGAGAGGAGAATGAGAAGAGTACTGTGAACGTGATATTCAGTCATACTAAAACAATTCCATAATGATGTTCTGTTCAGCAAAACAATTGCCAGTTTTCCATTTCAATCGATTGTAATTCTGCTCAGTTATGCCTTCAAAATTTTTTCAATAGTTTTCTCTTGTTTATTTTTATTTATTCTCCACCACTGCATAATATGTTGTCACCACAACTGTCTTTATGATGAGTAACTCCTTCCACAAAGAATGGGATTGCCTTATTTCTAGATTTTACCCTACAGTGTTTACAACAAACGCATTACTTTACCTTTTACTGTGTTATGTGTTTTGCATATGCCAGTAATATATCTTTCAGCATAATCACGATTTGGTTTGATTCACGCATAAGGGGTTATAAACCAACTGGCGAATGAAACCAGACCAGCGCTGGTGTCGTTCTGTCTGTTGCAGTCGGGAGCACACAATCAGCAAGACGTTTGTGTTGACTGTTGGTGTTCTGATTGCAGGAGCCGGTTTGAAGTGTGCTCTTCGGGGCTCAGTCGGCTGGGTGCAGTGGCTGCCCGGCTGCAGGCTGTGGAGACTCTGTTTACTGCCGTACTCCCCGAGGGCCAGGCTCCTGCTCAGAGGCAGCCAGCGGTGCTCTGGACCCTACAGTACCTCAGGGAGGAAATCGGCCGCAACCTCACCCAGTTCACCGCCTGGAAGACAGAGCTGCTGACTCTGAAAGCTGGAAGCAGTGGTGAGGGGGGCATGGGAACAGCTCTACTGAAATGTGCATGCACGGTATCTGGGGGTTGAAAATTGAAGGGTCTTGGACTGATATTTTTCTATCAGTGTTTTTTATTTGTTTGTAAATCTTTAGATATCTTACTATATTACTAATTATTTTTTCCAAAACTTTAAACTGCAAGAGCTACAGTAGCATCAAGAAATTTAGACAAATGTTTTGATGACTTCTTTTTACAATGTACTGATCATTTATAGAGAATCATTGTTTTTCGTAAGATTTGACGTGTAATTTATGTAGGTGTTTTTCATAGTCAACCCACAGTATTGGTTACATTGGCTGCAGTGTTTAAACATAGATAATGTACCGACGTGTTCATGTGGTGCTGTTTCCCAGAATCGGCAAGCGAGTTTTTATCCGTCTTCTCTGATCAAGTGGAGAGTGCCATCAACTCGGTGCTGTGTGCCATTCAGAGTCTAGTGAAGAGAAAGACTGGGGATGAGGCGGAGGAGACAAAGCAGCTAGAGAAGAAAACTGGTATGTTCCTGCCAATTCATCCATGCACTGCAGACACATTAAGCTGGTATGTTCCTGCCAATTCATCCATGCACTGCAGACACATTAAGCTGGTATGTTCCTGCCAATTCATCCATGCACTGCAGACACATTAAACTGGTATGTTACTGCCAATTCATCCATGCACTGCAGACACAAACTGGTATGCAAACTCTACGGGGTACGACAAGTTGCCCTGCCAACAAAAACATCAATGCATTGTAAAGTTAGTCGAGGACGCCTAACATGCTGCAGGTATATGTGCAGTGATTGTGCAATTGTTAAAGATGACACTGCAATGTCCTCTTTCTTTATTTTAGAGCATTCCTATGTGGTGTGGTGTGATTATTTTAAATGATATATGACACATGCTTCCCTAGAGTTTTAGTGACTGTAGATTTGTGCTCAGGAGTTTAGTAAAGCAGCTTCATTTCCACTGTACAATACAGAACAAGAAGAGGAGGCAACGGAGGACTTGATCAAGCCGGGGCACCTGACTAAACTCCTGGAGGAAGAGCTGTCCAGCGAGGTGTCTGCTCTGAGCTTGCAGAAGATCACGGCCTCTGTCCTGCAGCTCCTTGAAACACTAAAAACACAGAGAGAGACGTGCACAGCAGAGCCGTACCAGGTAAAGGCTTCTCATTGGGGTTTTAATTCGGCACTATTCCAACACTGCAGTCTTGGGCAGGCCCTATGTCATTTTAGTATGACTATTCAATTAGGTTTAACCCTTTCATGCATGAAGTAAGTATTTTTAAAAATAGCTGAAAAGGGTAGTTTTGGACACATAATAAATATATAGTTTAATTTTTTTTTCATTGCTTTATATGGTGGAAAATGGCATCCTCATATGAGGCTATCATGCATTTACATCTTCCATATGTCGCCATGTAAAGATTAAAAAAAAAAAAAAAAAAAAACTCTTTTTAATCTGTCCCCATATGAAGTCATCATGTATGAAAAGGTTAATGGGTTGTCTCTCTCCAAAATGACCTAGTGCTGAAAGAAGAGTACAGTATTATTTAATGCATTGATCTTATTTTACACATACACCGAAAATCAGAGAGGACGTCCCTTGGTATATGTGTACAGAGAACGAGTTTGATCATTGTTTATGTATTCATCAGGAATTCGCATCCCTGTTTATGTATTCATCAGGAATTCGCCTCCCTGACGTTAGTTTGTTTTTCTTCATGTTGCTCCCCTTTCTTATTGTTTTTTTTCATGTTTTCTGACTGGCTTGTGTGGCAGGTGTTCAACCAGGCCTGTTTCCTGTTGGTGCGTCTCCTGCCCATGCTGGCCTCCTACACAGAGCTGGTGCAGTACTACCTGACTGTCTCCATGGCAACTCACAGGAGCACCGGGAAGCTGCTGTCTGTCTTAGCCAACATGTTCACTGAGCTCGCCCAGAAGGTAAGGAAACTCCAGACTGGAATGTGTGCTTCTTGAAGCTGATTGTGTAGTAAATGTGGACTACATAATAGACTTAACGTGTCCAAGTTATATATTTGGTCACCCTAGTTTTAACTTCCTTTCTCCAGAAGGTTGTACACTCTGTAGTGGCAATTTCAGAACTTGTTCTATTTGCACCCTTTTCTATACGAATGCCCATTCAATTGAAAAAGGCGTAATGGTTCCCGAGTCTTCTGATTTTGATTATCCTCAATCTTCAGAATTGGTATACTGTAGGCCTGAGACACTTGGGTTAGTAGACAGTAATGGAACTCTGACCTATAAAATCGTACAATAAAACTGCTGTTTTGTTCAGTTGCGCTGATTCAGGTGCTTTGTCTCGTCACACCACAGGGATTCTGTCTTCCCAAGGAGCTGATGGAGGAAGCGGCCGGCGAGGGAGCCACAGAATTCCACGACTACGAGGGGGGCGGGATTGGAGAGGGAGAGGGCAAGAAAGACGTCAGCGACAAGATCGAGGATGAAGAACAGGTAGGGGGCAGTGGGAGAGGTTGTCACGGGCTGTGTATTGTGCACTGTGCATGTGGTATGATTGGGTTCAAACTGGATGCACCACGAACACTGTAGTTTTATATGCTGACTGGTAATCTCAAGTCCTTTTTATATGCGGACTGGTAATCTCAAATCCTTTTTATATGCGGACTGGTAATCTCAAATCCTTTTTATATGCAGACTGGTAATCTCAATTTCCGTGTGCAGGTAGAGGACACATTCCAACAGGGCCAGGAGAAAAAGGAGGAAGACGAGGAGAACAAGCCAAACATCGAGGAAGAGGACAACGCTATAGAAATGACCGAGGACTTTGATGGAAAAATGCATGATGGGGATCGAAAAGAACCAGGTTTGATGTGGCATTGAAATGTCGGTTTTAATGAACATGTTATAACTATGGTTTACTTCAGTGTAGTATAAATACCAGTAAATCAATCTTTATGTTGTAATCCAGAAACCTGCTTGGGAATGAGAGTCCAGGCTTCTGAGAATCCTGTCCTTAATAAATAATAAATACAAACCAAGCAAGTTGCTATCTGATTTCCATATTTGTATTCGAGGCTTGAAAAAGCATCACATGCTTATAAGCCACTAAATGGAGCCTATTTGAAAATATTGTTCTTTTGAAGTTTGAAGGTTACTCTTCTGTTGGTTCTGAGGATGGATTTGAACCAACAAAACAATTATGAAGACAATGCCACGTTTCCATCCGCACAATGAAACCCGATCCGAACTCTTTACAATATCAAACAGGCTACCCAGGCTAGTTTCTTTAATGGTTTCCCTTTTGAATCTATGATTGAGTGTTTCTTAAGTTCATGATGAACCAACAAGAACCCCCTGGTTGGAATAAGCAGTAAGAGTCTGGCTGTGAAGGATGCTTTCATGCGGTTTTGAATGTTGCTGTCTGCAGGGGAGGATGACGAGCAGCAGTCGGAGAGCGAGAGTGAGGAGGAGCTGGATAAACAGATGGGTAACCTGGGCGAGGGGGAAGCTGACAAGCTGGACGAGAGACTCTGGGGTGATGAGGATGACGATGAGGATGAAGGTGCCAGCGACAAGGAGGAGGAGTCCGGCCAGGGAATGGATGAGGTAAAAGATGTACTGGTTTATTAGCCAAGATATTAAGACAAAAAATTACAAGACACAGCAAGAGTACACAGACAGTCTCCATATATCATACCCAAATGTGTTCTTATCAGGTAACTTTCCACAAGCTTGCCTTTGCATTGGATTTATAGGAAATACATATGCAAAGCCTAGCAACATACATAAATAGAAACATATTCCAAATACAACATGTTCTCTTCTAACGCTTTGTAGAGCAAGTGTGTACAGTGTAACATGGTGGCCCTATTCTGAAGCAAGTGTACAGACTGCTCAACATTCTCAGAGAACAATAGATTTACATTACTGGTATAAAACTAAAGAAATTCAGTACTGAATTGATCCTTCCTGCAACTAACCCTGTGGTTATGCTCTGCTGTCTTTTGTAGCCACTTTTTAAAAAAAAAAATTCAAACTGTGGTAATTGTGTGCAATTCTTTAATGCTAACACTGCATAATTAAAATATAATGTGGAAAATGATTGTAAATTATTATTTTTTTTAATCCATAAAAGCATTTTTTCCTGGACATAATTCCCTCCAAAGGAACAGAGGTGTATCGTATTTAAAATCTGGAATAATTGGAATGGAATGATGTGCTTTCAGGGGGAATCTGAACTCGTTGCGAAGGATGACAACTTGGATGCAGGAAACTCAAACAAAGAGGACAAGAAACAACAGGATAAAGATGAAGAGCCTGCTGACACTGGAGAAGGAAAGGAGAAGATTCACGAGCAACTTGATGAGGTAATACTGTGAGGCTGTGTCAGTCAGGGCAGCTTGATGAGGTATTACTGTGAGGCTATGTCAGTCAGGGCAGCTTGATGAGGTAATACTGCGAGGCTGTGTCAGGACAGCTTGATGAGGTATTACTATGAGGCTCTGTCAGTCAGGGCAGCTTGATGAGGTAATACTGTGAGGCTGTGTCAGGGCAGCTTGATGAGGTATTAATGCGAGGCTGTGTCAGTCAGGGCAGCTTGATGAGGTATTACTGCGAGGCGGTGTCAGGGCAGCTTGATGAGGTATTACTGTGAGGCTGTGTCAGGGCAGCTTGATGAGGTATTACTGCGAGGTTGTGTCAGTCGGGGCAGCTTGATGAGGTATTACTGCGAGGCTGTGTCAGTCAGGGCAGCTTGATGAGGTAATACTCTGAGGCTGTGTCAGTCAGGGCAGCTTGATGAGGTATTACTGTGAGGCTGTGCCAGGGTGGCTGTGTGCGTTTCGTATAAAGCATGTGATTCTGAGCTGTCCGTGTTTGTGTTGCTCAGAGGGAGTATGACGAGAACGAGGTGGACCCTTACCATGGCAACCAGGAGAAGCAGCCAGAGGCTGAGGCCATGGACCTGCCTGAGGACCTGAACCTGGACAACGAAGAGGACAAGGGGGAGGAGCAGGAGGAGGGTGAGGAGAATGAGGAGAAAAGGGAGGGAGGGAGGGAGGGAGGCTGGCTCTTTTAAAATCAAGCCATACCACAGTGAATTTAGTCATTTTACCCTTGTCCATTTGATTTAAAATGCACCTTCAAAATACCTGTATGGATGAACCCGGGACAAGTAGATATGTATATGAGGAGAGAAAGAGGTACAAAAACTCTTTGTAGCAGAAGTGCATGTCATTTTTAGGTGTAGATAACCGTCATATACACAATCATCAGTGATTTTTGAATATGAATAAATAATCAGTGCAATAAATAATCAAAACAAAAAATAATTCATGAAATAGCATTATTGCACAATTATTGTTCCAAAATGATTATGCCTGATTTCCAGTGTTTCTTATCCGTCCCACTCCAGAGGAGAATCCCTTTGAGATCGAGGAGAAGCCAATGGAGACGGATGACAAGGAGGAGAAGGAGCAGCAGGAGGGAGTGGAGGGGCAGGCAGAGGAGAGCCAGGGAGAGGAGAGGATGGAGGAGGAGGTGGGGGGCGAACACAAAGAGGAGGAGGAGGAGGAGGGGGGCGAACACAAAGAGGAGGAGGAGGAGGGCGGTGAACACAAAGAGGATGGGGACCCTGAGGAAGAGGGGGCCGAGGCAGATGCAGCTCCAGAGAATAAAGAGGAAGAGGAGGAGAACGAGGCAGCTGGAGACAAGGAAGAAAAGGGAGTCCACACAGATCAGGGCCAGCAACCCAAGGTCTGTGCTTTTCTTATTCTGCTTCAATTCGAGACATGACAAACGAGGGCAAGCGGGCCCCGTTGCATCATTTATTATTCGGCTCCTTACTGAGCATTAAAAAATAAGTGAATAGCAGAAATAATCTGATAATGCATTTGTTTATGGAAATGTTATCTTAGCTTCTTACTTTATTATTGAGTAGTTTGAAGTTATAGATAATGTTGTGTATCAATAACCAGCCAAACAACAAAATATAACATCGCTGTTCTCCGAAGATGCAGTAGTCTGCAATATGTAATGCAAAACTTTTTTTTTTAACATATGCAAGTTTTGTTTTATTGTGTGATAGCTCTGTACACCACAGCATTTGACCGAACACGGTATTCTCAGCTAGCTGATATTTTTCATGTCTGTGCCCAGGGAGAGGAGGCGAGTGCTGAGGAGGACAAGGAGAAGGAGTTCCCCGAGTCCGCGGAGAGGAAGCAGCACGAAGCCGACGGGCAGACAGGGGAGGAGAACCTGCAGAGCGACAGTGCTGTGGAGCTGGCTGGCGCAGCGTCAGAGAGGGACCAGGCCAAGGAGGTAAACCAGCAGCACATTTTTCATCAAAGTCTTTCTGAAAAGAATGGTTTGATTCAGGAATGATCCCCTAACCGCAATATAATAGAGGCACACAAAATATCTAGAGAGTCCATCAAGTTAGGATGGAACTCGGTTAGTACATTCTTAAGCTATTGGTTATTGAAATTAGAATCTGGATATATACCTATATCTGCTTTGTCCATTTGTGATGAAACTTGTTTAGTAAGTTACGGTTTGGTATTTGTGATAGTATTTGTATTTAAGTGCAACTGTAAAACATGTTCTATGTGCAGTGACTTGACACACAGTACCTGTCTGTGTATGTATTGCACAGGAGCATGGCAGTGGGGCTGCTGATGCTAGTCAGTCTGAAGGTCATGAGTCCAAACTCATGGCGCGAGTCTCATCGCAGAAGCAGACCAAGGACAGAACTCAGGTAAGTGCATTCCTTCAGTCTTCTGAAACAATATTAAAAGGCTGCTGTTTCCCTTGCCTGACCGTTTTTTAATATTGCATAGTTTTCCCATCAGTGCTGTCTGGAATATTAAATACATCTGCATAAAAACATCCTTAAAGGTATGTCAAAAGAAGGTAGGAATTGGCTACCATTTATCAAAACCATGAGATAACTGAGGGAGGTTCGCCTTGTAGTTTTACAATGAAATAACTAAGAAAGGCACATTTCTACTTTTGCTTTTAACTGCAGTTGGGCCGCCCTGAAATTTCAGTTGAATTAGGTGATGCTATGGGCAGTTTTAATGGGGCATGTTGACCTGTAAACGGGCTATGTGTTACAGTTGAATTAGGTGATGCTATGGGCAGTTTAATGGGGCATGTTCACGTGTAAACTGGCTATTTCAGAGTTTCAAGCGGAAGCCTGGGCAGGCAGACAATGAGAGATCCACTGGAGACTACAACGAGCGAATCCACAAGAGGCTGCGCACAGTGGAGGCCGGTGCAGAGAAGAGGGAGGACAGGGCTCAGCCTGATGGGAAGAAGGAGGAGTCCGATGTATACGAGCACGTCAAGGAGGGAGCAGAGTCTTACGATGCTCAGACTTACGGTAGGGCAGCAGTACACTTTTACCAGCTGGACTATGCGCTCTGACACCTGCATTGCTCATGGTTATTTCTTCATTTATTTTATTTTTTGTATCTACAAAAAATGTTTTTAAACCACCCCACTTCTATAAAACTCAGGAACATTTTCCACATACAGTAGGGATTTTTTTATGTAGTACACAGTATATATTTGTCCTGTAACAGTACAGATACATAAAAAGGTGAATTTATTGCTTGAAAGTACATACGATACCTCTCATTAAGAACACGACTGCGCGTGTAATTTGAGGGTTGTGGTTGAATGCTCTCCTTTGCCGGCTGTAGATGTTGCCAGTGCAGAACAGCAGAAACCAGCGGGAGCCGCCCAGGAGGAAGAGGAGGAGAACGAGGGGAGTGATGTTGCCATGGAAACTGAGGAACAGAAGGATGAGGATCTGCAAGCAGTGGATGCACATGAGTTGAAACCAGAGCAAAATAAGTCCACCTCCTCCAAGACTGAGGGTAAGTTGGAACCTGATTGTGTGAGTTTTCAGCTCAGAAGGATTTGATTGATCCAGATTTTCTATTGCTGTTAGGTGATCTACACGTGATCTTTTATAGAAGGTTTTTCTAAAGTATATTAATGACCGCCAAGTCAGATATTGTAACGCATGATTTAATTTGATTTTGATGGTATTAACCGTTTTTGCCAACAAAAATATTGGACGGCAGGGACCTGGTAGTGATGAAGTAAATGGCACAGTGAAAGAATGTTTTTGTAACAAGTACAGTACTTATACCTTGTTTTGTGAGAGTTATTTGGTTTCATATGTTGGCCCACACTTACATAAGAGCTCAACCATGGCTGTAAATGATGGGTAAATACTAGGGGTGTAATGATACACTAATATTATGATATGCAGGGCCAGATAGGATCTATCTATCTATCTATCTATCTATCTATCTATCTATCTATCTATCTCGCTATCTCTCTATCCCTATCTATCTCTCTATCTCACAATATGCAGGGAGGATATATATCACGATACACATGGCCAGATATATAACCCAATATGCAGGGTCAGATAGGATATGTATCACTATACATGTGATGGTTCTAATAGGCTACCTGATGGACCTTTTTATTAAAGATAAATATTAAATGGGATAGGAAGACTGTATACCTACCATTTATAAAGCACATATTCTTCATTCAAGAACCATTCGATTAACTACAATCTTGTGTTACAATACAAACAATACACACCTTTATTACTATACAGTATATCATGTAGACAAGGAATCCTTACACCCCTAGGAAATACTGTACAGCACAAGGCAAAGATCTTCACCAATTTACTAATGACAAGCCCTTAATATTGGTTTCTTCTATACTTTCACTTTCATGAATCTCTTCAAAACATTGCAACATGGTGTTAATTTTGCATATATGCACCCCTGCATGTGCACTTGTGTGGGTGGTTGGATGGTATTAAGATGAATGCAGAGTACTGTGCAGGTTTCAGTGCGTTCTGGTCTGTTGTTGTCAGGTGTGGAGAATGCAGAGCTGGAGCTGCAGCCCCCACGGATTGAAGAGGAGGAGCATGAGAAAGAGGAGTCTCAGAACAGCAGAACGGATGAGAAGCTGGACAGGCCAACGGAGTCCACTGTGCACACTGTGCCTGAGCTTCTGATGGACACGTCCGCAGAGGTACAGGAAGCAGGGCAGCAGGGTCTGAGGACCGCTCTTATCAGCAGGGTCTGTGGACTTCTCTCTTATCAGCAGGGTCTGTGGACTTCTCTCTTATCAGCAGGGTCTGTGGACTTCTCACTTATCAGCAGGGTCTGTGGACTTCTCTCTTATCAGCAGGGTCTGAGGACTTCTCACTTATCAGCAGGGTCTGTGGACTTCTCTCTTATCAGCAGGGTCTGTGGACTTCTCTCTTATCAGCAGGGTCTGAGGACTTCTCACTTATCAGCAGGGTCTGTGGACTTCTCTCTTATCAGCAGGGTCTGTGGACTTCTCTCTTATCAGCAGGGTCTGTGGACTTCTCTCTTATCAGCAGGGTCTGTGGACTTCTCTCTTATCAGCAGGGTCTGTGGACTTCTCTCTTATCAGCAGGGTCTGAGGACTTCTCTCTTTTCAGCAGGGTCTGAGGACTTCTCTCTTATCAGCAGGGTCTGTGGACTTCTCTCTTATCAGCAGGGTCTGAGGACTTCTCTCTTATCAGCAGGGTCTGAGGACTTCTCTCTTATCAGCAGGGTCTGAGGACTTCTCTCTTATCAGCAGGGTCTGAGGACTTCTCTCTTATCAGCAGGGTCTGAGGATGTCTCTTATCAGCAGGGTCTGAGGATGTCTCTTATCAGCAGGGTCTGAGGACTTCTCTCTTATCAGCAGGGTCTGAGGATGTCTCTTATCAGCAGGGTCTGTGGACTTCTCTCTTATCAGCAGGGTCTGTGGACTTCTCTCTTATCAGCAGGGTCTGTGGACTTCTCTCTTATCAGCAGGGTCTGTGGACTTCTCTCTTATCAGCAGGGTCTGTGGACTTCTCTCTTATCAGCAGGGTCTGAGGACTTCTCTCTTTTCAGCAGGGTCTGAGGACTTCTCTCTTATCAGCAGGGTCTGTGGACTTCTCTCTTATCAGCAGGGTCTGAGGACTTCTCTCTTATCAGCAGGGTCTGAGGACTTCTCTCTTATCAGCAGGGTCTGAGGACTTCTCTCTTATCAGCAGGGTCTGAGGACTTCTCTCTTATCAGCAGGGTCTGAGGATGTCTCTTATCAGCAGGGTCTGAGGATGTCTCTTATCAGCAGGGTCTGAGGATGTCTCTTATCAGCAGGGTCTGAGGACTTCTCTCTTATCAGCAGGGTCTGAGGATGTCTCTTATCAGCAGGGTCTGTGGACTTCTCTCTTATCAGCAGGGTCTGTGGACTTCTCACTTATCAGCAGGGTCTGAGGACTTCTCTCTTATCAGCAGGGTCTGAGGATGTCTCTTATCAGCAGGGTCTGTGGACTTCTCTCTTATCAGCAGGGTCTGAGGACTTCTCTCTTATCAGCAGGGTCTGAGGACTTCTCTCTTATCAGCAGGGTCTGAGGACTTCTCTCTTTTCAGCAGGGTCTGAGGATGTCTCTTATCAGCAGGGTCTGTGGACTTCTCTCTTATCAGCAGGGTCTGTGGACTTCTCACTTATCAGCAGGGTCTGAGGACTTCTCTTATCAGCAGGGTCTGTGGACTTCTCACTTATCAGCAGGGTCTGAGGATGTCTCTTATCAGCAGGGTCTGTGGACTTCTCTCTTATCAGCAGGGTCTGTGGACTTCTCACTTATCAGCAGGGTCTGAGGACTTCTCTTATCAGCAGGATTGGGGTCAATTCCTGTTTTTCCCACAACATTTTAAACACAACCTCCAAATTCAGTATATAAATGAATACGGATAGAATACAATAGTAGAATATATGCAGTTGAATTTTGTAAGAAATAGTCACTTGCATTTGTTTAAAACATAACTTGAAATGTAATTACAGTATGTAGTGGCAATGTAGCAATGAAACTTCTTGAATTGCTATGCACACAGTACTGTAGGTCTGCACATTTCATTTTCAACCTTGGTCCTATTGTCTTTATTAGAGATCCATAAAGGACCCTGAAGAACTCCGCAAGGAGCTGGAGCAACAGCTGGATGCCTGGCAGAAACAGCAGCCTGGAAATCAGGAAGAGGTGATGTTTACCTGCTCAAGCTTAAAGACATGAAATACTTTTCCAGTTGCTGTAGTGACAGACCGTAATACACACTCCATTGAAAACAGATCTACCCTGCTGTCTAGCTTGTTTGTCACCAGCAGTGATACAAGCTTCACTGTCCAGTGTCTGTGTTGATTATAACCGATCTTACCTTTTTTTTTTTTTTTTTTTTTTCAGGAAAGGGCTGCAGCTGAGATGTGGCAGCAGTACCAGGTGTTAACATCCCCACTGTCACAGCAACTGTGTGAACAGCTGCGTCTTATACTGGAACCAACCCGGGCTGCAAAGCTCAAGTGAGTTCTGTTCCTGTAGACAACACTAACAGTGAGAGAGTAACTTGTCATGTAACGGAATACATAACCAAGCCGTTCCAGGTTTTAATACCATCAACTAAATGCATAAGTGGTCCTGTATTAATAAGAAGCCTATTGATGTCTGCATCTTGAATGGAGAACCCACCTCTGTGACCTGTGTCTGCAGCTGAGTTGCATCTCCCTCTCTTCCCTTTTGCAGGGGTGATTTCCGCACAGGGAAGCGGCTGAATATGCGCAAGGTCATCCCGTACATTGCCAGCCAGTTCCGGAAGGATAAAATCTGGCTTCGCAGGACCAAGCCCAGCAAACGGGAATACCAGATCTGCCTGGCTGTGGATGACTCTTCAAGTATGATAGATAACCATTCAAAACAGGTACAAAAAGCATGCAATGAGAAATGCCAGAACCCAATACAAAAATTGATGTATTTTTGCTTTTAATAAAATAATTTAATAGTTTAAATAGTTTTGCCCATTCATGTTTTTGAGGGCTTTTGGGAGAATCCACATATTTTTGCTTCTTTTAAATAATAGTGTTCTCAGTGCATCATTGTTCCTGGGGATGGTAGAATGTGACGTCTGACAGTATCTATGCTCTCTGTGTTGTGCAGCTGGCTTTCGAGTCCCTGTCAGTGATTGGGAACGCACTCGCTCTTCTTGAAGTGGGACAGATTTCTGTGTGCAGGTGGGTACTGAAATTCAAAAGGTGCCTTGGATAATAAGCTGTCTCATCTCTCAGTCAGAGTTGTTTTATACCTACTAGAATTCACTGCTCAACCGGGGGTCCACGGCCCCTGAGGGGGCCTTGAGGAGGTTTCAAGGGGTCCTCCAAAAATAAACCAGAGAATGTGTTATTTTCCCTGCATGCTTATGTCATAAGCATGCACAGAAATGAACGTGTTCTCAGGTTACATAACACATTCTTTCTTGGGTTACGTAAGGTGTAATAGAGCTATTTCAGCAGGAGCACAACAGATTACAAAGGAAAGGAAAAATCATTGGAAACGCACACAATAAATACCAGATATGGATGCATTTTTAATTCGACCTTCAGCATCAAAACAACAAAACACACAGAATGATGATCCAGAACTTCAACAAGTTTAACTGTAAGGGCTGAAGAACAGCGAGGAACAGCAACATTCATTTTTTTTTGCAAAAGACGGCTAAGGAACTGCTTGGTATTAAAGCTGTAATGAAATCCACAACTACCGCGGATAGAAAGCTTGCAGTGTCATCGTACATAGTGGCACAGAAAATTGCTAAAGCAAAAAAATCGCATACGATTGCTGAGGAGTTGATAATGCCGTGTGCCACTGAAATTGTAAAGGAAATGTTTGGAGAGCAGAAGGCCAAGGAACTGGCTAAAATAGCAATGTCAAATGACACTGTCAAACAGATCGCTTTTATGCCAGAAGACATAGTTTCGCAGTGCATTGATCGGCTGTGTGACAATGATTTTCCTACAACTCAATGAATCCACAGACATTTAAAAAATGTCCCATTTACTTGCCTATGTTCGGTATGTGTGGAATAAAGGAATAAAGGAAGACTTTTTGTTTTGCAAGAAGTTTAGGACAACAACAAGGTCAGACGATATTTTCAAACTGTTAGATGATTTTCTGACTTCAGCAGAAATCGGCTGGACTAATTGCACTGGGGTCTGTACTGATGGAGCCGCAGCAATGACTGGAAAGCATTCTGGTGTTGAATAAAATCTGTTGCACCTCGTGCTATTCGGACACATTGCTTTTTACACGGAGAGGCGCTTGCTGTTCTGAACACAGTGGTAACACTCGTTCATTTCATTAAATCCAGAGCAACAGACTCCAGGTGCTTTGCTGCACTTTATGAGGAAGTGGGCACAGAGCACCATTCCTTGCTCATGCATACAGAGGTGAGATGGCCATCTTGAGGCAGACTGCTTACCTGTATATTTAATCTAAGGCTAATAAGAAACCCGAACTTGCCGAAGTGCTGAAAGATGACGTGTGGCTGGCAAAACTGGGTTACCTCGCAGACATATTCAGTGAAATGAATAAGCTGAATACAACTATGCACGGTGGGAGCACTCATTGTATTGCCCAGCGTGAAAGAATTTCTTCTGGAAATTCAAATTAGAACCAGTTAAGGTACAAAGATCTGAAGTACAAGTAGAATGAAAAAGTATGAAGTATCTCTAACTTAAATAATCCTGAATGCTACATCTTGGATACTTAAATAATCCTGCTAAAACCAGTTTTTATTTATTCTTCTCTTTTCTAGTGGACCTCTTTTTCGTAAATTTATACTTTTAGAAAATAGAGAAGGTTGGAATTAATGTAATGTGCTTGCAAACATCTATGTAGATCTGAATAGAGAAATATCCCCTTTTCAAATACAGTATATGAAACCTGTTTTAATGGGCATGATGTCCCGCTAGTGCAGCAGGTCCTAAATGTTACTAAATTTCTACTAATGCTGAGAATTCGAATGACTGAGTGGCATATTTGTTCTTAATTTTACCCAAACCAATATGTTTTGGCAATGGTGACTGCTATGAGAACCTCTCAAAGTATTACTCGTATGAACTTCTTGTTCTACATAAATAGGTTTTATTTGACCCTGCTGCAGAGTGCCCATAGAGCCAGCTGGAATCTGTCTTGCAAGATAACTTCATTCTTTTAGACAGTATATATTTTGTTTTTACTGTGCAGTAGTAGATTTGTAAGGTTTCTGTATTTTTCTTTCAGTTTTGGAGAGACTGTTCAGCTTTTACACCCATTTCATGAACAGTTTAATGACCAGTCCGGAGCCAGAATACTTCGACTCTGCAAATTTCAACAGAAGAAGACTAAAATCGCCCAGGTGTGTAGCGAAATGATTTGTGATCCAAGCAGTCTAGCCTGATTTACTTAAGGTAACCCCAGAGTCAATCAACAGCCAGGTTTTTTGAGCATCTTGCGCATTCTGTTTCAGCAGTTACAAATGATGTTAAACGTTTACTACTAACCTTAAAAATCTCTTTTGAAATGCTTCCCCTTTTTGCCTTGCAGTTTTTGGAATCGGCAGCCAGCATGTTTGTTGCAGCTCGACAGCAGTCCCACAGCTGCAGTAACACAGGTGAGTAGTGGACCTCTTTCAACACTGCAGACCTCGTACACTCCACGTCAAGCAGCAGACCTGGTCCCTATCAGGGGTATATCCTCATATACATTTACTGCATGGCTTATTCCCATACAAAATACCTGAAAAATATTGTATTATTGATAGTATGGTGCAAAGTTAGTAGTCAGTAAATGAGAGGATCCAATACGAAGTCACTTGAGTTTTGTAACCGCTGGATTTTTGCATTCTGCAGAGAGTGTTTGTTGCTCCTTTTGAACTTGAGTATTTGTATCCCTAGAAACGGCTCAGTTATTGCTGATCGTGTCTGATGGAAGAGGCCTTTTCTTGGAAGGGAAGGAACGGGTCACAGCAGCAGTTCAGGCAGCTCGAAACGCCAACATCTTTGTCATCTTCGTGGTGCTGGACAACCCCAATTCCAGGGTAAGAGCCCAGAACGGGTCATTGGGGTTTAAATCTATAAACTTTGATGCAAAAATAACCAATAAAGAAATCCGTCATGGGACTGTAAACTTGTTGCTTTGAGTATCCGACTTATAAACACCCAAAGGTGGTGTTCCGCAGTAAAGAAAATTCACACATGCCCATTTTCTTGTGATTTTTCAGGACTCCATACTGGACATTAAGGTTCCCATCTTCAAAGGTCCTGGAGAAATGCCCGAGATCCGCTCCTACATGGAAGAGTTCCCGTTCCCATTCTACATGATCCTGCGAGACGTGAACGCTCTCCCGGAGACACTGAGCGACGCACTGCGACAGTGGTTTGAGCTGGTCGCAGCGACCGACCAGTAGTGAACAAGCCTGGAAAAACACACCATACACAATGATATACATGGAAACATACATATACATGGAAACATACATATACATAGATAAATCAGTATACATTGCTGCTACAGTTAAGAGCGAGGGCTGAAGGGACCTGCTTCTTGCATGTGCCTTTTTTCTTTTTCTTTTTACCACAAGCTCATTCTCTGTGGAACTGTTACCTGGTTACAGTGGGTCTTTGCTTTCACTGCCCTCAAGAGAACTGAAGAAATATTTACCGAAATATACAGGTTTTCCTTTTGTAAATGTAATATTTCAGAAGCCGAGTTGTTTTAGAGCGCGATACACTTTGTAAAGCGGTTTATGTTTTGTCAGAAACTGTTGTATAAAATAAAGATGACATTGCTGGCTGATCAGCACCCTTTTAATATTGAAAAAAACAAGGTCAAAGCAAAAAGTATTTCCAAATGTTTTGTTCAAATCGAAATGCATCATGTTTAAGTACGTCTGGTTCTTTATTTTAGTTCAATTTTTTTTCTTTCAAAGGACTGCGCTGCAGTAATGGCTACAATGAACATGAGCTGAGTTACAGTGCAGATGGTTATAGGAGTAGTGCTGTAATGCCCAATGGTTGAAATATTGTAACTGTTTACTTCAGCATTGTTTGTATTTGCTTTAATGCAGCTCATTGTGTTTTAAGTTATTGTACAGACGGCATATATTTTAGCATGATTGTGTTCACTGGTTCATATTGGTGCAATGCTGGAAATCCCTGAACACAGATAGTTCAACAGGCTGCAGAAGAACGGTTTCAGAGTGAATATAGCAAACCTTCAAATGCTGCATACAGGCAGTTCAGATTGAATTGTGAACTATGCAGGTACTCGGTAAGTGTGGCCATTATGTTTTGTATTCTATATAATCAAACTAAAATCACTATATATGAAGGATGTTTCGTTATGTTTATACAGCACAGTGTATCAATAATAAAAATGGGTTATCTTCTATCATGGTGTATTTGTTATTATATTTACCATCTAAGGTAACATACATTTGTGTCTTTATTAAACCTCCACAATGATGATGATGATCGTGTGTGTGTCTATATCTCTATCTCTATATTCCAAATGCATTATTACTGAAAAACCCTGACTCCAACCTAGGGACGACAAGGACTGCATCATCCTAGATTAAACCATTAAATACCAGAGAACACTAGCTGTATTTATGTAATTCGATGCATTCTAAATCCGGATTTCTTCATAGAATTTCTTTTGAAATCCTTCATGTTGGCTACAAACTGCTGCGTCCTGTTTGGAGGACAGTCAAGTTAGACGAGCCCGTAATCAGAGCAGTGAAATTTCACGCTGGCTATGAAGCTGAATACGTAGAATATGGTGCTTTATCATCACTGTGGGGAGGAAAACACAAAGAAATGGATCATTTTTCTTTGTATATTGAGGTGTGAAAGGATCTGAAGGGCTTTATTTGCATATTTTTCATATATGTTACTCAGCATTACTGCAATAAACCACAGTAATTCAGTGGTTTGAATATGTTTCTAATGCAGTACAATCCAGAAATAATATTGCAGTGTACTTTACAAAAAAACAGTTAAACTGTAAGATTAGAAACTTAGTGGGCTATATTATATTTGTAGTAGTTTTAGTATTCAGTTGGAGGTAAATAACACAATATTGGTACTATAGGTCTCCATGTGCTGAGTTATAGCAATTAAAAGAACAATTTTAAATAAAACATATATATTCTCACCACAATGAGGATTATTAAACATTCACAGATGAATATAAAATGCATAATGTGCAGGGGTTGATATGAAGTACACAATTAGGAACTGTTTTTGCAACCAGAAGTATTTTCAGTTTAATAAAACTTCTCCGGTCCACCAAGGGGCGCTGCAGTCAACAAAGAAGTTTGTATCTCCTCTTGATAATCAGGTTTGTCGACAGTGTGTTTGTGTCGCCTGGTTTCATGTACTTGTCCGAGCTGAATGAACTGTAGCGTAGGTTAGGGCGTTTGTATGTGTCGTGCTTTGTGAGTAAAGACGAAAAAAGAAGCAGAAATACGTCATTTCTACATGGCAGCCTCCAGATTGCCTCCCGCAGCATTAAGCCTTAAACAGGTAAGCACTCGGAGTTATATATAGCACTGCACTGTGTTTCTGTAGACGCAAAACACCATATAAACTTAATGACTTGAATCACAATGTCGCGTGAGAGTGTGTGTTCCGTTATTTATTTACACGAGAGGTAACTTACTTTAACCAGATGTGTTACAAAGAAATATTGTCACCGATGGAGCGTCGTCACAAATTTCTAAGCTTGGCAGCCGTTCCTATCAACCCTTATAGAGAGTTTTCGAATGACGTGATCCTATAGCTGGTGGGCAGGCAAGCCCTATTCATTTAATCTCGGTTTCAGACCTTAAATAAAGGTTAGTTTGCTTTTATGAAAAAATGGTGAACACTTGTGTAGTTATTGGCCTTTGCAGTAGGCACGGACGAGACAACGTTTCATTTTATAGGTTGCCGAGGGTTATACAATTGCAGGGAGAAAAAAATATATATATAAAAGACACACACATATATGTGGCTAGCTAGTATATCAAGGGCAGACCTGAAGGAGTGTGTTCACGACATTTCATTTTAGGTATGTTACTTTTACCGCATTACTGAATAGTAGTTAATAGCAGTTATTTGAAATGCCCTGTTTCAGAAATATAATATAAATAAGTTACAGTAATATAAGAATTTAAATTGAGCAACATATATTTTTACATAGAGTATATGTTTTTTATTTGCTAGATATACCCACGCTTGTTATAAGCACTTTGGGGTCCTTGTGATGAAAAGCGCTTTAGAAATGTGAATTGTTGGTTATACACTTAAACATGCAGCATACTGCACACCAGATATACTTAAACATACAGAATAGCGCACACCAGATATACTTAAACATACAGCATACCGCACACCAGATATACTTAAACATACAGCATACCGCACACCAGATATACTTAAACATACAGCATACCAGATATACTTAAACATACAGCATACCGCACACCAGATATACTTAAACATACAGCATACCAGATATACTTAAACATACAGCATAGCGCACACCAGATATACTTAAACATATAGCATACCGCACACCAGATATACTGTGTTGCAACTGTTAATCTTTCATGTCTGTTTTTAGTTTTTACAGCGTCAGAAGGTCCTTTGTTTGTACAGGACATTGCTGCGAACTATCCGTCTGGTACCCAATGAGGCAGATCGGCAATACCTGACGAGCTGGGCTAGAGATGAGTTCAAGAGGAATAGTGGGGCCAAAGAAGAGGCAAGTCACCTTTTCTGTTCAACTGAATCCTGATAAACCAGACGTGATGTATACAGCAGAAGTAGCTAACTACACACAGATGATGGACAATATTTGGATTTAGCTGCCTTATTATAATAGTGATGTAGTTGGACCTGGACATGGATATGTAGTGAACTGATAATGCTTTAGTGAAAACAGCTAAACCACCAATTAAGCACTAGAAGGTAGGTAAATGTTGTGGCCATACCTCCTACTTGCCACCCAGTTCCGTGTCTTGCTACTCATTCATGCTGGATATGTATTGTATGGTGTTTTGCCCATTTTACAGTTACAGTTAGCTAGCCACCACACAGATTGGTATCTTATATAATTATAAGAATTGCAATGCACTGTTCTATAGAGGTACTAGGTAAATAAATCCAAGGGCAGTCTTCAGTGAAGGGAAACTGAATATCAGTCTTGGAATGCTGGTGCTTCTTGGTCAGTTTGAGACAGTTCTCTGTGAGTGTACTTTTGAAGTAAGCCATAGTTCATATGTCAAATTGTGACCTGGAATTATCTCAAGAACCATTACTACTACACGCTTATATGGGGGTCCTTTTTTTACTCTGTCTTCTGAGACCACCTCCCCAGAAATGTGTCCACTTCAGCTACAATAGCACTTATGTTTGTTTATTTATTTATTTATTTATTTATTTTTCTGGAACTGTGTAAAATCTTCCATTCCTTTCCCACAGGATACGATTCGGATGATGGTATCACAAGGCAACTTACATCTTCAGGAGCTTCAGAGAACTCTTCAGCTAGCGAAGAGTTAGCGGACAAGAGTTACTGAACATTTTCAAGGAACAAGATCATGCCAACTGCGCTATGAAAAGAACTGTAATATATATGTCAATGTGTTGATCCGGCTACCTTTGCCAGTACACATTTATACTGAGAACATTTTCAAAGGAGTTGTGATGGGGTGGTGATTAAAAATTTACTTGTATTAAATAAAACAACTTACTAAAGTACACAAAGAGAATGTTTATTTAAATAAACAGTTTGGCTGATGAACATTCAGGTGCATATTGGAGAGATGTATGTTGTGATGTAAATCTATTTGTTTTACTCACACAGCTCCTGATGACAAAGTAACCAAGCTTATACCTGCATTTCACAGTTTTTACTCCACACTGAAAAACAGAAAATAGAAATTTGTATATACAAATCTAACACTACAAAAAAACAAAACAAAAAACACAACAGGATTTGTCAGTACATTAGTCCCGTGGTAGACTGAAACACTCTCATGAAGTTTAACACTTCAGTCCGCAATAGAGCGCTGTCTGGTCAGCCTCTACGTGATATAGTCATGTCAGGCTAAGGGTTCGATTTACTATTGTGTTACGAAGTTGGCTGGCATGCCCGGTGCTGAAATGCCTTCTAGTGATGAATTAACGTGACAGAAACCGAAGGAAAGCCAGAACATAGTTTTCCAGTTCTGTTTTGCCTCAACCAGTAACCGCATGCAAATCACTGTCTCATTGTGACACAGAAACATATGTGGGACTGTTCACATTGGCATAATAGCTGGTAAACAATGGGTTCCTACCAGGGTTGGGGTCAATTTCTGTTTCCAAATTCCAATTCCTTCGAAGGGTTTGGAATCCGAATTTATATTTTAAAGACATCATAATTGTTGTGATTGTGCAACCGCTGTTATTTGAATCCAATTTAATTGACTAACAGTGACTTCAGTTTCAGTACTTTGTTGCTACTGTGAGAAGCTCATTTTAACAGAATACGACGATTGCAAGTTTTAATCAATGATGTGTTGGAATTGATTAGAAGGGAATGAGAATTGGAACTGAGCCCAGTCCTGGTTGTTACATGCACGTCAACAACGTTTTGTCATTTTTTTTGTGCAAACTGCACTGGAGCACGTGCGTTAATTAATAATTATTCCCCTTTTAACCGTTTATTGTTAGCAACTCATTCAGTGTGTTTTTTTCAATGGGTGTAGGCAATGATATGTTGTTTAGTATAAGTGTTGCCCTTTTTGAATAGCACCGTATACAAACTATTGTAAAGAAAAAAAAACAAAAACAAACACTTCTCTCCTTTCATGTTAGTAGCCAATAAAAAACATATTTATATAAAAACTGAAGTTACCAAACCTTTTTCCAGATATTCCAGTTAGTAGAAGGTGTTAAGAACCTTGTTTTAAAAAAGCTCAGATTGTACATCATCCTAAAACACAACATCGTCTATCACTCAAAATGTAATATAATGCATTAATTCTGGGTTCATATTATTTTTGTTTGTTTCATATTTTAGATTAACAAATTGTTTCCGGCTGCCCATTTAGTCTGAATATCCAATACAGAGCCACCTGGGTTCCATTAACCAGAAATGTAACCTGCAGTCTTACAACAATCATGCAACATTGCTTGGTATTTGCTTACTGCATTCTTCCATAAATTAGTCTGCACTCTTTCACATTAGAAAGCAGACTTTATTGACTGCTTTGTAACTTTACATGCTCCAAAGTGGACAACATTTTTTTTTTTCATCATGGGCTAATAAGAGGTAACAAACTTTTGAAATATATTAAAACTCTTTTCTTTCCTTTTTTTCACTCCGTATAGGACGATGTACCGTTTGATGAAAAATCTAAACTCGAGGTGAATGCCTATACTGTAACTATGTTTTCGCGGAACGGACTAGTCGTGCACACATTCCCTATCTCTCTGCTAGCTCTCCTCGTGCATGTTAGTCCGTAGCATTCGGAGCTCCTCCTCCAGACCGAGGACTCGCTCCTGTAGAGCTGCTCTGTCCTGCTGGGCTTTCTGCTCACACTGGGAACGAGCCTCCTCGATCTTGTGCTCGTACCACTTCTCCATCTGCTTGGCGACGGCCTCAAAGAAGTACTGCGTGATCTCCAGAGCATGCAGGGTGTCCCGCTCCTGCTGGGGGGCGGGGAGCTCTGGAGGCCTGGCCTGGCTTGGCTTGGGTTTGGGAAGGTCGGTCCTTCCTTGGGAGTGTCTCCTCGGATGTCTCCCCCCGTCTTGTCTCTGTCTGCTGCTGGGACTCTCAGTAGGTGGAGACAGGCTGCTTGTTCCTGCGCAGAAGCTCTCTGAAGCTTTTATCTGCACTTGTCTGGGTTGAGAAGCTGGGGTCTCTGTCTCTTGCAGTTCCCCCTGTGTCCTACTGCAGGCAGCAGAGGCAGATGTCCTCTCTTTGGGCCGAACGACTCTGGGAGACGTAGCTATGGGTGTGCTTGAAACGGGTGCGGTGAACTCAATCAGCAGGGGCTGCTGTTTCACATCTGTACCAACAAGAGTAGGAGCCAAGTCAATAGCAGTGTGGAGATGCACACACACACAGACACACACGGCTACACACACACACACAGGGAACTCGCATACACAGAGAGACACACACACACACCCAATCACTGTACACATTTAACAACAATGCATTCCAATATTTAGCTTTCTACTTTGTGGAATTCACATTGATAGCGCTAACTGTAGTGCTCTCCCTCTGGTATGGTACAATACCTGGTGGGCTGTCTTCCTGAACCACAAAGTACTCTTTCCCTGAGCCCTCCTTGGCTAGGCTGTGCTGCCTGGCCTCTCCAGATGGGAGGGAGGCAGCCCCACTGAGGCCATTGTCTCGAGGGCTCGGGTTACTCTCGGTGGTTTGGCTCTCAGTAAGGGCCTGAAAAGCAGAGGACTTGGGTTTTGAATTTCTGGAATCTCCAGAAAGCCGCACCTCAATGTTCTGGATCTTAGACATGCACCAGTTTTTCAATTCATTGACTACAGATGCCTGCAAAATAAAATAAATCAAATTCAAATGCTGTGTGCAACTAGGACAATTTTTTGTTGCAGTTGAAGTTTTGTGTAGACTGCTGACACTTTGAGTGAGTGTGCTTTGTCACCTGTTTCTTTTCCACCTCCAGCTTCTCCAGAACAGCCCGCTGGTCAATGCGATGGAGACACTCTGTTCTTTCTGCAGATAATCTTTCCAAGGTCATCTTATCCATTACCTTTAACTGTAGGGAAGGTGAAATATATACAAATGAAAAGGCTTTAATTGAAGAGTAACACATTATCTTGGGAATCTAGATTCACTGAAATATCAGATTGGCTTTCAACGTATAATTACACTGACAATCTGAATTTGAATTAAAGAGCACTAGTTTCAGATATTCTGTTGGAGTCAGCATTTGTTGCCAATTATTTACTATTTAGAATGTCCAATTATTTTTCCCCACTGAGAACTGAAGGTTCAGTATGCGTCCTTCGATCCCACAACCAAACCAGCTTCCTCTTTTACACCCAGGAACTACAGAGCGGATGTCAGCAAGCTACCGGCGTCTGGAGGATAAAGGTCAGCCCTACAGGTGTCCGCTCTGAGCTCACTGGGCACCTGATTAGTAGGGTTTGCTGTAGCGTGATGAGGAGAAACAGAATCTGCAGCTGTTCTTTCACCAGGTGAGCCACTTGGGGACCCCCACTTAACTATTTGAACCCAACCCTGGATTTAAGAATCCGGAAGTGAAGGCGTCTGTACCTGCAGTTTGTTCTTGTGATCGAGCTGCCCCAGTTTGCTGTTCATGCGTTCCTGGACAGTCTGAATCTCAGACTTTATCTCTTCTTTGGTGGCTTCCAGCTGGTTTTCCAGTTTGTTAATTAGGGGTTCACAGCGACAGCCGTTTATTGGGGCCTGAGAAAAGAAGGCAGAATTACTTTTCTGATCACAGTCGGAAACTTTAATGGGTAATTACCATTGTCTGAATGGTTTTGTTACTGTACTGTAGAATGCTACGGCTACAGCATGGCAGTAGTCTAATGCTAATGCTATGGCAACAGACTGAGATTTCCTTTGTAATTATTAAACTTCGGGTCCTATCTTACAATCTTGATAAATAATTCATGATGAGTTCAGGCTTTGCAAATATGGCCATATATGTGTAGTCTGTATGTTAAATATAATTTATAATATAATTTGTATGGTTTTTTGTGCACTCAGGCTGGTCCTACCTGCATGACCTTTCCATCCTTCCCCCTGTACAGTGTGTAGAGCTGGTAGGCCTTATAACTGTGGGGTGGCTGCAGGGAGGGGCCATTCTGTTTGTTTCTCTTCTTCTGATTGGTCTCACGGTGTTGGGTGTCTTTCCTGGGGGCGGGCTCTGACAATGCAGAGGGCTGCAAGCAAGCGAATGAGCTTCACGTTATTATTTGAGCTGCAGTGCAGTAGATCTGTGATGAATACCCCATTCCTTAACTGTGCCTCGTTGCCTGGATTTAAGAACACTTACAAGCTGCTCACGGTTGTTTTTAGGAGGTCCCTTCTCCTTCTCCTCCTTCTTTTTCTTCTTATCCTTCTTTGTTCGGGGCTCGTACTTGCGGTCTCCTCTTTCGGACGGCGGGCGGTCACTGCTGTGGGTGTCGTCTGCCACACTCCCCTGATTGGACGAAGCAACACCCAATTAGGGACTCCCACTGTGCAACAGTGGCTATTCACTGGGATTTGGCCACAAAACACCATGTAAAGAAGGCAGTTCATTCATAACGATAAATCTGAAAATATATATACAACTATAGAGTAGTACAAAAAGAACATTTAGAGCAATACTTTGGATGAGAAGTCTTTAACAAATATATAAAGTGGGGTTTTATGTTATTTTCACCATGCAAAACTAAACTTGTTTTTCCAAACATTCTATGGCATCTTCACAAATTACATTCTACAGTTAAATGAAGAGTGCACTTACCTCTATAATACCTCTCAAGTTCTTCAGCTCTTTATAGTTACTTTAAAAATGACAGGGATGTGTAATCAGAACACAGCTTCATAAGCAGTTGAGACGACTGAACTGGTTTTACCGTCGTGAGTAACATTTCATCCCTGGTTTTACCTTCGTGGGTAACATTTCATCCCTGGGCACAGAATGTGCTCGCCGCTCTTCTTTTAACTTGTCTCTTCTCTTCCTCACACTTCTGCCTCGACTGAAGCTCTGGACCTGGTTTGTGAACAATTGCAATAATAAGGGGCCACATTTAACACTGAAACTCAACTCAAATCCATCACAGCACATGAGTTTAGCTGATTGTTTATTACATAAGAACAAGAACATAAGAAAGTTTACAAATAAGAGGAGGCCATTCAGCCCATCTTGCTCGTTTGGTTGTTAGTAGCTTATTGATCCCAGAATCTCATCAAGCAGCTTCCTGAAGGATCTCAGGGTGTCAGCTTCAACAACATTACTGGGGAGTTGGTTCCAGACCCTCACAATTCTCTGTGTAAAAAAGTGCCTCCTATTTTCTGTTCTGAATGCCCCTTTAATCTCCATTTGTGACCCCTGGTCCTTGCTTCTTTTTAAGATCAACATCGTCAACACCTTTTTGAATTTTGAATGCTTAAATCAGATCACCGCATAGCCTTCTTTGTTCAAGACTGAATAGATTAAATTCTTTTAGCCTGCATACGACATGCCTTTTAAGCCCAGGATAATTCTGGTTGCTCTTCTTTGCACTCTTTCTAGAGCAGCAATATCCTTTTTGTAACAAGGTGACCAGAACAGAACACAATACTCTAGATGAGGTCTTACTAATGCATTGTAAAGTTTTAACATTACTTCCCTTGATTTAAATTCAACACTTTTCACAATATATCCGAGCATCTTGTTGGCTTTTTTTTATAGCTTCCCCACATTGTCTAGATCAAGACATTTTCTGAGTCAACATAAACTCCTAGGTCTTTTTCATAGATTCCAATTTCAGTATCTCCCATATGATATTTATAATGCACATTTTTATTGCCTGCGTGCAGTACCTTACACTCTTCTCTATTAAATGTCATTTGCCATGTGTCTGCCCAGTTCTGAATGCTGTCTAGATCATTTTGAATGACCTTTGCTGCTGCAACAGTGTTGTTTAAAATGTTTACAATTTGAAAGTCATATTAATTACAGTATATTGAAATATCTGTGCCATCAAAGCTTGGTTTATGTAATGTAATACAAGGCACTTTGGATATAACCATTTTTTGTGTGTGTTTTTTGATAATTATGTTGTTCATTAATCTGTTAGCTGTTGACTTCTTTTAAATGAGTTAATAGTAAACGAATGATCAGAATATGGTGTCCCTTTTTACATTTCAAAGATTAGGACTGAATATGGCAGGTGGTCCTATAGTATGAAGGTTACAGTTTAGTTTATTGCTGTTAGTGTACCTGTAAACAAAAAATAATAGACATGATGTACTGCCCTTTTTACACACCGGGGAGAATGCTCGGGGTTACGACAAAACCAAAGTGAATGGAACATTCCTATGGGCACAGAGTCTCAACAGGATAACCCCCCCCCCCCCCCCTGCAAAGTATTGTATGCAGCTAACAAGACATTACCTTATACATCTTTTACTTATGCAATCACTGAATTACAAAGATTTAAAAATGTATCTGAGTGATATTCTGACCACAAGTGGAGACTGAAATCTTTTGGGCAACATCTAAGCCTATAAAAAATGTAATTTACTGTTGTTTGTGGGGGGCTCCCGAGTGGCGCATCCAGTAAAGGTGCTCCTCGCAGGATGTGCCCTATAGCCTGGAGATCGCTGGTTCGAATCCAGGCTATGTCACAGCTGACCGTGACCAAGAGTTCCTAGGGGGCGGCGCACAATTGGCTGAGCGCTGCCCGGGTAGGGAGGGCTTAGGTCGGCAGGGGAATCCACGGCTCACCGCGCATCAGCGACCCCTGTGGCCGATAGGGCGCCTGTGGCTCTGCAGCGGAGCCGCCAGATCTGTGTTGTCCTCCGGCACTATAGGTCTGGTAGCATTGCTGTGGATCTGCAGTGCGAAAAATGACGGCTTGGAAGGAGCACGTTTCGGAGGACGCGTGTTTCAGACTCCGTTTCCCGAGTCGGCGGGGGGGTTGCGAGCGGTGAGCCGTGGATACAGATAATAATTGGGCATGCTAAATTGGGGTGAAAACCGGGGTAAAAATAATTGGCGACGACTAAATTTAAAAAAAAAAAAAATAAATTACTGTTTGCTGTACTGTTCCAAAGATCAAAACCAAGTGTATAAGCTGGAGAAAGAACAGAAGCCTCATTATACAATACAACGTTGCATATCCAACCCCCTGTGGACTGGGGTATAGGCGGATATGTGAACATCTATAGAAAAAGCATTTACACATCCATAAATAGGTTAGTGAACAAAAACAACATGCAAACTGCTTTAAACATGGGGAAATGTTTTGCTTTAAAAGTAAGCAAACGTAAACGAGATTAATTAGGCTACAAATATACAGTGTTGCTATGCGGTTTGCTATAAGCCATCTCCACGCAAAGCTTTTTTAAAAACAAAAAACAAAACAAAACAGTAGATGTACAGTAACCTGCAACTGAAGGCTTATTTCTTAACTCTAGAAGTCCCTGCCTCCCTGGTTCTGCTTTCTTAATATCTTTGTCACGGTACTTGGTGCTCTTTCTTGATATTGCCAACAGCCGATAAGCAGCTTGGTTTGAATTGCTTCGGCTATTTTAAACAAACAGCCGGTAAGCATTGCGTTTATGAAGCTTGCTTTGTTTAATTAAAATGCATTTAAAAGCTACAACAACACGCTGCCAATATCTGCAAGCGTGCGCTCCATCATGTAAACACAAAAAAACAAAAGCTTTCTCGACTGGTGTATTGAAACGTCACTGCTACACGCAGCTGACTGACACACGCACACAGCCCACCTCTCTTAAAGGGGAACGCACCAAAAGGCTGATTGCTAGAATGCTTTCTTTGTTTCCATCGCGGAAGCTGCATTTGCTGCCAATGCCATTACTCTTGTAGCCTACTTTTAATATTTATTTATTTATTTAGCAAGGTGGTTAATTGATCAGGGCGGTTATGTGACAGTCGGATATTCGACGTTCCACTGTACTGCCTGTTCTGATGAAGCTGAAGTGCTTACCTGCGGAGCTTTGGTGAGAAGCAAGGCCACTTCAGGGCTGTTCTGCTCTCTGGCCAGATCCAGGGGAGTCTGACCTGCCTGCATGGATTAGAACATCATTACCAGCAGGGCCCTACTGAATACTTCAATACTTTAATACATGGGCATGGAAACTCAGTGTGTCTGAAAAACATTCTTAGTAACCTACCCAAGACCAGAAACTACCCCCACCCACCCATTGACAACAAAACACACAATGCTGTAATACTTTCTGTGTTGTTATAGCAATAGAATTGCAATACAACTCTTCTCTAAATATAGCATAGTGTAGTTCGGGGGGCAGGTAGCTGGGGATCGATAATTAAGTCTCTAATTCCCTATTTAAGACCTGATCACTGCACTCCCACTGACTAGTGTTTTTGTTGTAGCAAACACTCAATATCTTCGCTAATATCTAAACTTTGTTGCCTCGTTCCTTTCACTGCAGGTCACTTCTCTGCGTAGCGCTGCCAAGATATTATCAATTATTTTCCTACCTGCTCCGGTGATTTTTCTCATCATTTAGCCTCTCTATTTGGCTGCAGGAGCTCCAGCATTAGTCTTTCCTGCTCCATCCAGTCTCCACCTCAGCAACAGCGCTGTTCAAAGCGCAGCTTCATTACTCAACTTGTCCGTGACTTTATCAGAAAGACTGGTCCTCCGCTAAACTTTCAAAGCTCCTTCGACTTCGACTTGCCTTTGTCTGCTGAAGCTCTCTTTACTCCTCGCCTGTAATCAGGCACCACTCCCCACTCAGCACCCGCTCCCACAGAGCCAGCGCAATCTACCGTCCCATTAGAAGATCCGGTCCTGGACCTCCATCAGGCACGTTCAACGTTTTAAAGACCTATCAAGCCCATTGCAAACTCTATTCAACCAGTGGCGGCTCCTGACTTTGACGGGTCTGATAACATACTCCAACGACACTGCTGTACTGCAACTCTTCCACCGGCGCCTCACAGACCATGGTAACCACCGCAACACCCTCATCTCGTGTCTACGGGGAGTGGCAAGTTGACATAGTGACCAGGAAGCTTCATCAGGCACTGCGAGCCTGTATCTCAGTACTGCAATCTTCTGGCTCCTGCTGCTGCACTTTCACAACCGGTGAGAGCAAGTTCAACTCACCGAATTGTGACATCTAAATACTGCAGGCTCGTCTTGCAGACCTACGTTAACTTATTTATAACTAACTGTTCTAAAACATGTATCGAATTATTCAAAACTAAAAAGAATACGCAAATGTTTTTATACATAGACAAGGATTTTAATCACAATGACAAAATATATTCTACCCTACTTCACTGAAGCCAGTGGTTTCAATTCCAATCACAACCTCTAGACAGCAGCATAACACCACTAGTTCTACATAATTTAAGCTGGATGACTATCGCTGCGAACCTTTCACACTCCAACCTTTCTATCCATTCGTGCAGTTCGTTGTCACTCCGAGGGATTCTCAGGAGTCCCCTCCTGCCTCACCCTTTTGCCTACCTATATGTACTGACATTCTTCAATTTTAACCTGGTCATGAAGCCACGCGCTTATTGGCTTTCTGAGATGCTCAGTATCTATTCCTGCAACCTCTTCCTCATCTGGCTCCACTCCCCCAAAACGACCAATTTCATCAAGGCACTATACAACTTCAAAATCACCATTTCATTCAACGTGAGCTGGCAGTCAGATACGGAAACCATGTCCTACAATTATCAATGTTTCAGTCAAAGCGTCCTCCTACCCCGCAATGGACAATACACTCATAGACTGCTCCTGATCAAATCAATAGGTTTCACAGCAGCCTCAGAGCAATGTATTCTTCACCCTCTCAGGTTCTGCAGCGGCCTCAGATCTATGCATTCTTCATCTCTGCCCAAAGGCAGCCCATCTCCGGCACCATCGAAAACTCTCAAAGACCAATATCCACATTCAGCAGGTCTCTGCTCTCTACAGCTGGGCCACCGCACACTACTGACAGCACTCCTTCGTTTACTTCCTCAGAGCTCTACTCTTAATCGCTCCTCACTACAGCAAATCTCGGCTCCCTCTTCAGATCTGCTCACTCGGATTGTGGCAGCCATTTCCGCAGTCAAGGCTAACGCTAATCTCCATCTAATCAAAAAATAAATAAATAAATAAATAAATAAATAAATAAATAAATAAATAAAAAATGTAGGGAGCTTGACTTCCTCAGCAATCTAGTCATATGTCCGCTCATCCTCTCAAATACTACAAGCATTAATACATGGTGAGAGACGTGGTACGAGACTGGAAATCTGTCTTGATTATGAGTAAAGGAGTTCCACTATTAGGAGAATGACTGGAGTTGTGAAACCCAAATCTCTGAATGCAAGTTCACTTTTTTTCCATTCCAAGCAGACATGATGGTAGCAAACCGCTGATCGATCCCTTATTAACTAACACATAGGATGGTCGGCATCTCATCTGTCTGCCCTTGTTTCCAGAATGGGGTGCAAAGGGCGCTGAGCTTCCTCAGCAGTCGATTCTTATTTTCGTTCAGCTGCAGCTACCACCTCAGCTCTCGGTTCCAGCACTCCTCCTGCCTCTACATTAAGTATCTAGGTCCTGCCTGCTTCCCCAACCCCCCTTCCACACTCCTCAGTTTCACCAGCTGCTATTCGACTGAATCCTACTCTCAGTAACCTCCTTAAATCTGCTCAGCATTACAGGTCTGCAGCCCTCGCCCCTTCTTCAAGAACTACATATTTTACAGCCTGGTCAGCGTCTTCAACTTTCTGTGCCCAGAATCGGATTCATCCTATTCCTTCAATTAAAACCAGATCCTGGATTTCATCATCCACACTATGGATTCTCTCCATTTCGCCACAGTATTTATTAAATCTTATATTTCTTGGATCCAATATCACTTCTGAATCATGTCTATGACTTCTCCCTCCATTCTCTCCATACCAGCAGTTCACCTGACCCTCCATGGGATTCTTCAGAGCTCCAAATTCACTGTTTCTTCTGCTTCTAGTTTCCCTGCGGCGGGTGTTAGTTTCTGTGACCTTTCTTCTATTTCAGACGCCTATATCATTCAGCTGCGTACCTCCAAGACGGATCAATTTCAGCGTGGTCAGTTCATTCAGCAGTCAAGTATCATGTCCCCTATTTCAACGGCAAGGTATCTCCCCAGCAGGAAACCCTGCCGCCCCCCCGGGACCCTCTGTTCATTGATTCCTCTCGCTCTATCATCCCACGTCCCTGGTTCTCAACCCACCTCATCTCCAGAGCAGGCCTCCCTCCTCAGCTCTACACACCCATTCATTCCATATTGATGCAGCCACCTCCACCGCGAGGGCCAGAATCAATCACAGTCTGATCAAGAATATGGGGAGCTGGTCCTCTTATGTGGTGGATTCTTACAGTCATTCATCCTCCTCTGATATAGTTGCAGCCCATTCTAAAATTGCTAGTATACCCAGAGTGGGGGCTTCCTGTCCGCCGGGGCCACCAGAGGTTTTCCCCTAATCAGCCTCAAGGGGTTTTTTCCTCTCCATTGAGCGGCAGGTATACACACAGTCACACCTACTAATAATTCCTAACCACCTCTGTTTGTCCTTTTAGTCTTTTGTATATGTTATGCGTCAGCATGTGTTCTTTGTCATTGTCTCATGGTGCAGGTGTTTCGCGGAGAGCCGTGGGTCCATCCTTTGAGGGGCAAGTGAATCTCACTTCCCCGACCTCAGGTTCAGGCATCTGCCTACCTTCCTTCTAATAGGGGGGGTTCTCACCACTGTGAGTCAGAGCGGACCACTGGCCACACTCTATCCTATCGCAGCTCATGCGCTTATCTTACCTCACCTAGTGAGGCTCTGTTCTATCCATTCCTCTCTTCGGGACGTGGCCGCTTTACACTTCCAGTGCTCGAGTCCCATACTAACCTGCATGCTTTCTCTTTACTTCAGGTCCCAGGCAGCGCGGAGTCTTGACCAATCACAGGGTTTAACGAGCGCCCCTTTACAGAAGCCTCAGATGCTGGGTACCCTATTATCCCGAGGGGCGACTCCCTCGTACTTCCATTCATGTCCTGGCCCCCAGGACCGATTTCCTCTCCCAAGGGTCGGCTCTTCGAGTATTAACCCTCGTATATATTTTTTGGTAGCTGGGCTTCGCCCCTGGGATGCGATGGCTACGCCACCCTCAGTCAGCAACCACCTATCTATCCTAATTTCCAGCCCAGGCCATCAGCCTGCTACTAAGTCTGGGCTTCGACCACTCCTCTGTCCCAAGTCCGTTCCTTCAGCGGCACTCTGTCCTACTAACTGCTCTTTCTGCTTCCTCTGCCCTATCCTTACACACCCAGCTCACGCCCCGTGAAATGGCTAATCATTTTGTGCTGTGTTACTTTAGTACTGTAAACACTGCTGTCATTATTAGAAGATGCTAGGTGTTTATAGCTTACATTGTTTAAAGTGGTTGAATCTGTCCCTGCTTCCAGCAGAAGCCTTGCTGTTTTCTTGTGGTTTAGAGATGCAGCAATATGGAGTGGTGTGTCCCCTGCCTGAAACACATTTACAAAGCATTACAATCACAACCAAGTCACTCTCTGCAGTCCCTTGAGGGCAAACACATTTTATCAACAAGAGAAGAGTGAAACCCAGGGGATTCCATGACATTTTCACCCATCGCAGCTCTATATGTATATATGCAGCTGTATGAACTTACCTTGGGAAGTAAAGACAACTTGTAAAACTTAAAAAACTTGACCCATTATCCCAGGTAAAGTAATGCAAACATCCTACTAAGTTGAATTATTGAGTGTGTGCGTACAGAACAGGGTGGAGATCCCCTTTGATTTATTGCATCCTATAAACCATGTGATAACCCACTATTTTTATTCCGACAGAGGTGAAATAAGATGTTACTAGTGCGGGAAAGGCATGATGAAGAGAAACACATACAGTATAAAAACCATGTGATCTTCACATGCACTGACCTGATTCTTGTCACTAACAGAACACAAAGCACTGAGGAGTATTGTAATTATGGTCACATGATTGTAGCGGGCAGCAACATGCAAACATGTCTCACCCACCTGAAACAAATGGACAAAGGAAACATGAATGCAATGTAGGAAAAACAGTGCAATAATCATAACCTTTAAAAACACCACATTTAAACTATTCACGGTGGCTTTTGGAGATCAAACATGTACTTGATGAGAATGTTATTTTTTTCATAGAAAAAAACCCTTTGTTTTCCAGTTCCTATTGAAACTGGACACTTTAGTCATACAATGCTGTGACCATATCTAATGAAGAAACATGTTGTAGATTTCTCAACAAGCATTTTTAACATCTACGGGTATATTAGGTAATCGCTAGCCCCAATAAACTAATTTATTTGTGTATTACATGAGTGGTACATAAAGCAAATGTTTACAGCCATGAGTAGTACATCTGCAGTTTCAATAAATGAGTGACAAATGATTAGATTTGTGGCACAGTACCTATGATACACAGAGAACAAAGAGAAAATGGCATTGTGAGACTGGAGTCTAACACTGCACTGAAGATGCTGCCCTAATCATACCAGAGAGATGCATGTCTTTAATGAGCTTTTAACTGGACATCAACATCTTTTTTTCTTGCTGTATCTTGTGTGCTGTGCCTTTATTTTCTATAACTGCATTCTCTATTAGCAACATTACATTCCTAGCAAAAAACAACTATGGTGGTGCTAGTAATGAGTAACTCAAATCCACCCCACGCCCCTGGTGAATAAACCAAACCAGATACTGGAATAAACCAACAATGGTTTAATGAGAAATACACTGGAAATAAATTATAATCTATTGCACTCAGCAAAGAACAAGATGGAAGGGCACATTTAGACTGACATGCTGGTCTCACAATACCCGGTTTGGTGTGTTTATCATGTTTAGTGCCACCTCAACAGCAAGTAAATACCGGTGCTGTAAAACTGATTCCCCTTGTGTACTTACTGATTCCAAATAACAGAAAACAATTTTATTTAATGTCACTTTTACATAGAACATGGATTCCAAGTTCCATAAAACAGGCCAAGCTGCTAAGACACACACAAACACAAACACACACACACACACACACACACACACACACACACATCCCCTTAACTTACACTGTTCTTGGTGTCTGACCTGGATCCACCCAGAAGCAGCAGCCTGCAGCTCTGGGAATGGCCATTCTGACAGGCGAGGTGCAGAGCTGTGTTCCCAGCCTTACAGGAGACAAAGAGACATGAGAAACTCTGTAGGGCTCCCCCTCACTGTGGATGCCTCTGTTCTTCTGACGCTCAGCAACGCTGCATGGTTTACTTTACTATTGCGGTATACTACGGTAATAGCATAGTTAAAGCACTGGGAAATCATGCTAAAGCGTGACCATTGTAGGAATAAATGCCCTGAATTATAACTATTTTTGATAGAAGTGCATATCTGGACTAATCTCTTGTACCCCTTTCACACAGACGAGTTATGACTGCTCAGCATTTTGGCCTGTGAATTGCCTATACCGTCGCAAAGCTGTCATGTTTTATGCCCTCTCTGAACCAACTTGCATGGTAAAGCACACTGTACATGCAATACATTTACCACAGTAAACCTTTATAAGGCATATGACTATCATCTCAAGTGACTTTTAATCCTGGTTAATTAAAATAATCTTTATACACATAAAAACATAGTAATGTGCAACATCACTGCAACAGCATGTGGGCACTCTCATCTCAAAACATATTCTGTAATTGTCTAAAGCATATCAGTTGATTTGAATTATTGTTTTTGTGATATGACGTATGTTTTGTATGTCAATTCAATGGCCACGATTGAGACGGCAGTGTACTCTCATGCAACAGCAAAACACTACATTGATATGAGAAATAATTTCACCTAATGGTAAAATGCAATTAGAAAAACGGGATATAAAAAATCATGCATGTTTGAGATTGATATCTTTACCTTATTCTTTGCTTGAATATTTGCCCCTGCCTTGACCAGCAGTTTGACAGACTGACTGAATCCATGCCAAGAAACTTCATGCAAAGCAGTGTTACCATCCTATAAAAACACAGGCAAGACTCTCAGTAACCAGATTCAGCTGTGCTGACTCTAGTGACAGAGGGCTGAAGAACACATGGACACGATACTGCACTCTAGTGACAGAGGGCTGAAGAACACATGGACACGATACTGCATTCTAGTGACAGAGGGCTGAAGAACACATGGACACGATACTGCACTCTAGTGACAGAGGGCTGAAGAACACATGGACACGATACTGCACTCTAGTGACAGAGGGCTGAAGAACACATGGACACGATACTGCACTCTAGTGACAGAGGGCTGAAGAACACATGGACACGATACTGCACTCTAGTGACAGAGGGCTGAAGAACACATGGACACGATACTGCACTCTAGTGACAGAGGGCTGAAGAACACATGGACACGGTACTGCACACCTCTAGAGGCAGTATCTCTGCTCCAGAGCCAGGGGAGATGCCAATGAGAAGCTGCTGTGAGCATGCTAGTAACGTACAGCCTCAAATCAAGGTCTGTGGCATCTTTTTTTAAGCAGCTGTAGCTATCCAAACATTACCTATTGTATCCCCAGCATTACCAAAGAATAATAAGCAATATATGGAAAATGGTTTACCGGTTACTAATTACTAATACTAAAGTTGTTCCAAAAATCATTTCCAGTCATAAGAATTGTGTAATAAAATGGATGACGGGATCAATAGGATAAACATTATTATTATTATTATTTATTTCTTAGCAGACACCCTTATCCAGGGCTACTTACAATCATAAGCAAATACATTTCAAGTGTTACAATATAATTGTAACAATATAAACATGCAATGCATTCAGTGACATCAGCTGATTTTTAGGTACACAACAATTTATACAGTATAGTAACAAATACTTACATATACGCATAGACAGAATCTCTACAGAATTATACAATAAACACAAAGGAAATGTATCCACACAGACAATCCATGCTAGTGCATTATATATTGTTCAATATTGTTTTATGAAATGTTGTTGTTTCACCATGTAAGTGTCATAATCCAGTTATGCTCCAGCATCGCACTGTAAGTCCTGGAAAGTTTACCTTGTCCTGTCGATCCAGAGCACACCCCTCCTGGAGCAGAGCCGAGATGACATCAGTGTTCCCCACTACTGCTGCACGATGCAGGGCTGTCTGCTCACTCTGTCACAATGCAAAGAAACAGCCCAGAAATGTACAGTGGCTGTGCCGTTCACTGCTCTCTCAGCAATGCCCAACACTAGCTAGGGTTTCCTGGCTCAGATTGGGATCTGTACAGGCAAGGCTGCAGAACAAAGAAATCCCCAGGAACATACAGTTCAGTAATTATGAGCCCTATTCGTAACGCTTATTAAAATAATGATTTCTGTATAAATTACATGCAGGATATTGATGAAACTGGTGTTGGCTTCTTTGATAACAGTTCAAGAAAGCTCAATTAATGCCAAGCTTTATTTTATTCAAAATAAACATCTTTACATAACTGAAATAAAAATAAAAATAAACTTTGAGGATAAGGTATGGCTGAACAGTGGTTAGAGTGAATTCATTAAGAACAAAAAGCACTGGGCTGATTGCTGTTGTAAACAGATTTTCTATAGAATTTTGCACTCATTTATAAGAGAGGGGACAGGATGTAAAAGAAGAAGAAAATAAGTGAAAACGTGTGCCATGGGGTCACACAGGCCACAGAGCTGGCCTCTTCTGGCTGGTAGTCATAATAATCCCACTCAGATGGGCATTGCTTTAACAGGGCTGGGGCTTCATATATAATTCCAGGACGGAATTAGTGGTTTCAGAGAGCTTGTTTTCTTTCACCCTACTCTGCTGAAATATGGTAAAAAAAAAAAATACCCAGGAATAACAAAGGACCGGAGCATTCTCTTGTGTGGAAGGTATGAATATGCAGAAAGTGGTTGAAGAGGTAGTACTGTATAATCAATAAAAAAAGGTAAAATTGAAGTATCCCAGAACCCCCTGCAGTGTTTACAAGAAACATGCTACTTTGTCTTTGCTGAGCCCTGTATTGTCCATATCCCAGGAATTTTTTTAACCGGATAGTTTTTATATTTTTTATAGGTCACAAGGGGATTACTTTTTTTTAACTTCTACTCAAGAATATTCGCCAGGAGAGAGATTTTTCGTAGTGTATCCGGTTCATGGAAAGGTCCGGTTCATGGCGTATTGTGGAACAGAAGACCAGCACTGTTGCAGGAGGGAGTGTGATCTGGATACGTGGTGATCCTTGAAGGCTTTTATTTTCCTCCTGGTGAAGGCTCCCAAGTAAATGTTGAGAAATGTGTTGCCTGGTTGATTTATGACCCATGATGTGATTAAAAATGGTCGGCAATATGTTGAAAAATATAACGCTGAGATTCAGACAACACGAGACACAGTAAAGGTAAGGTAATGTGTTTTTTGTAAACTTTGCAGGCTGTTCTGTAACACTTTAACGGAAATACTTTGTCACCACTTTAACAAACTTGACGTTGATAATATCCCTTGCATATTGTTTAACTACCGTAGAATGAGCTCCTTGCATGCTGTACAACAGGGAGATTTCCTTTTTATGATAAGGGGGATGTTAATAAGACTGTAGATGAAGACTGGCAGCTAGTAAGAGAGAACGCAGCAGCAGGCTGTAATCACAAGGCACTCACATCATCCTGAATGTCCAGATCACAGCCTGCCTTCAGCAGAATGCGCACCACTTCAGTGTGGCCCTTGTAGGCAGCCAGGTGCAGCGGGGTACGTCCGTACTGTTGAGAGGAAATGATATAGATGCCTGCTTTTAATACAGCAACACTTATACAACGTCTTTCAAGAACACTCAAAGCACTGAACACATTTCAGCAGAGCAAATATTAAAAACGTCTTAGTTTAAAATGAAAAAGAAACATTTTTGTATGAGTCAGCTATTTAAAATCAATGCACAGTCTTAAGACAGTGTACTAGGAAATGCCTTTTCAAAGAGCTATGTTTTTAAAGGAGATTTAAAAACAGGAACAGACTCTGCTTGTCTGACCAAAGGTGGAAAGTAATTCCAAAGGCTCAGGCCGAGGCACAATAAGAGAACATCCTTTCAACGCTGGTACGCATTTTACACTATTGATTTGATGTAGATTTTTCTTCTGTTCACTCACTTTGCATTTTGTTAATTGATAAATATAAACTATTAACATGTCTATTTTTGAAAGCATTCTTACTTTACAGCATTTTTCACACCTGCCTAAAACTTTTGCACAGTACTGTATATATATATATATATATATATATATATATATATATATATATATATATATATATATATATATATTATGTCTCAATCCTAAAATTCTAGGTGATGCAAAACTTTTGGCCAGAGCTGTAGGTGTTGAATGACTTTTTGTTCATCAGTCTAGTATTGTTATTAAGGGTAGATTCAAGGATTGAATTGGATCAGTATACTGAAAATAGTGCTTGAACACTGGAATTCTGAGCTGCATGAAATATCAAGGAGACAGACAAGGCTGTGTTCTTCCAACAATACACTGCATTCACTCAGCTATTCATTCTAACTTGTAGTCACTATATTTTAAGTAATAATTCAAGCTGTTTCAATGAATTCAATTAAGTTTGTTTAATAAAGTTCTTTATCAGTCTAGAAATGCCTGCAGTTCCTAAATTGATTAAATCCACCTAAAAAATACAAATAAAACATCCCCCTTAAAATTGCATTCTCAATCATGAGATGATCAGTAGTAACTTATCGACAATTATTTTTATAAGAAGTGCTTTTAAATGTGTTTTGTGTTTTAAAGACGAAACATGCAAGACATTAGATAGATGAAGATGAAAACGCATGGTCTGTGCTTTCATAGCCTTGCACTTTATCGTGTAGTTCTGCACACTCACCACCAGTTTAAAATGGGTCCTTTCCACAAAAGTTTCAGGACTGTTCTAAGGAATGATTGTTAATGACTCTTAACAATCAGTCAATTCAATAATTTTCAACTGTTTTAAAGAGGGTTAGAAGTTTATTTTACATCTTCAAAGCACTCTCATCCAAAGAGAATGTTTAACCTTCAAAAGAAAACCTCGTGGAAGACAATAATTACAAAAAATAAGGTTAAAAACTCATTGGAAAACATTCCTTAAAACAGTCAAAACTGGGCCCAACGATTCCAGTGGGTAAAACCTGTTCTCCTGTATAACCATCCTTCTTTGCTATAGTTCAATGGGCTGCAGGGGTTTACAGCACAGCTGTGGACAGAACTCAATAAACAGACAATAAAACAGTACTGCTATGCAACAGCAGTCTGAAGAAATCCAACATGTAAGAGTGCTCTTCAAACCCTCGTCACAATACAAGGAGCTTCTAGGTGATAGACAGCAGACAGCAACAGCCAATCATATTAGAGCTGTAAAGAACTCAAGCAGATAGAATATAAGCCTCATAGCAGCCCAGGCTGTACTGTAACACTAATGTTGCCCCCTGCTGGATTCCATTTGCAAGTAAGTCCGTAGAGTCTTCCAGCCATCCAGTCGAGTAGGCTGAAGTGTCAATGATACAACAATGTAACAGTTTGCGTTTATCCGAGTGGTGACACCTCTAGCCACAGACACTGTGACTCACAGACCGCAGTTCGCTTTTTCTGGTTCTTCTGGCTCAACAGGCACAGGTAACATAATCGCAAGATCCCAACAGATACCTCAACGTGTCATCTCCTGCAATGTTACATCCGGCATAAACAATTTCAATGATTTATCTCGTACTATCAGTGTACTGCATGACTGTTTCAAGCACAGTACTTATGCAACAGAATTCCAACTGGAAATTGAAGTTTGTGTGAACCAACACAAAGCATCCTGGGTGCATAATTTAAAGGGAAAGCCATATAAAATGGATATGTGGAAAAGATCATTGATACGTCCACAATGTGGCAGGGACACTGTCTCTAATGGAACTTTATTAATACACATGCTCAAGCTTGCTTGAAAGAACCACAGAATACAGCTGTGTACCACCTAGGAATCCAATATCTCGTAACATTTAGTGTTAAGCTGTTATTTAGGCATTTGAAATACCCACAGCGTGTCATCGTCCACTGCTGGGATAATGACGTCAGGATGGCTACCAGACCACATATGAAATGTTGAGCAACCCACGTTTCTCATGGAATACTGAGGAAAATGTTTCTATCCATTTGCAACAAAAACTAGTGCTGCATAAAATCCCAGGAAAAAATAATAAATTGTGTTTCATGCAGCCATTTTCTAATAGCAAAAGAACCCTCATAAGAGGGCTTTACAGTCTGGTAAGGCCCTTCTTGTCCCCAATTTGGCAGCCACCTTGTGAAAGGACATTTTGCCTGAGGAAGTTCTTGAACCTTGAATTCGACGACAGATGGCGTCAGAGGAGGTAACAAGTGGGTTCAATAGCTGGATCTTCAAAGACTATTTCGAATTGCAGCCTGACCAAAGAAATATCTCTGTAAAATGTAAACTGTGCCGGAGACGTAACTAGCTACTTTACTGTAACTAATGCGTTACTTTTAAAAAGGAACTTCCCCAACACTGTTAGTAGTTTACTGTCAGTGGTTGAATCTCTGGGGCCCCATTGAAAACGGAGTGCTTTTCTACTTCAATTATAACACTTTGTGAATTGTGAAACTGAAATGTAGGTGAGAACAATTACCTGACATACAAGGTGAGCTTCCCAGGTAACTCATGATGATACACAAGTTTTATAACCATCATAATGGTTGATATATTATTTTCCATAAATGCCAGCTAGTTGCAGATGTTTCAAGTGAAAGACAGACCAGCTGTGGCCTGTCTGCCTTTACCTGTATTCCAGTCAGTGTTGTGTAACTCATTTTTTCTACCTCATAATATTACAACCACTGTGATTGGGGTGTTTCTGTACATTCAATATGTTATCTGAATGTTCCAGTGGACAGCTATCTTAAGACAGTTCCTGCCAATAAGTCATTGGATCCATGCCTTTCCTGGAAATTCAAAATTAGAGCCTTCATATAAAATAGATCATCCGACTGACAGATCGCCTCTGTGTACTCCCAGGTTAAGATACGCCAAATAACTTGTGCTAAGAAAACATCATGGGGTTCTCTAGATATGAAAAATACGGAGTCTGGCATACAGAGGCAGTAGAACAGACCGAACGACGGCCTCCATACACCCCAAGTAACTTCATCCTCAACAACTTGAGCAAAATAAGTTTAATCTTTTCTTCAAAATTGGACAAGCGCTTTTCCAGATATATGCAAAACTGCAAAGTGTGGTGTGGTTGTGTGTGTGTGTGTGTCTGTGTGTCTGTGTGTGTGTCTGTGTGTCTGTGTCTGTGTGTGTGTCTGTGTGTCTGTGTCTGTGTGTCTGTGTGTGTCTGTGTGTGTGTGTCTGTGTGTGTGTGTCTGTGTGTGTGTGTGTCTGTGTGTGTGTGTGTGTGTCTGTGTGTGTGTGTGTCTGTGTGTGTGTCTGTGTGTGTGTGTGTGTGTGTGTGTGTGTTTGTGTGTGTGTGTCTGTGTGTGTGTGTGTGTGTCTGTGTGCGTGTCTGTGTCTGTGTGTGTGTGTGTGTGTGTGTTTGTGTGTGTGTATCTGTGTGTGTGTGTGTGTGTGTGTGTGTGTACTTACATACTCCTGCCTCCACTATATCAACATTAGAAGACGAGATCCCTGCAATAACAAAGTAACTAGGCCTGGTATTCTAAAGAAAAACAGCAAATACAAATTGTTTTACTAAAGTACTTCAAAAAGTTAGTTGTAATAAAAGGCTGGTGCCTAGAAAATTGACCCGGTTACCACCTGAAAATAATGGAATTATAAATCCAAAACAAAAAGGTTAAAACACCTAAGTGATTACACTGCAGATTACTGCTCCAGGGAAGTATTTGATAAATGGTATGCCACCACCAGAAATACATTAGTACAGCATTAAAGACCTACCACACTGATCACAGGAATGTGCTTTTAATCCCTCTGAAAAGCCACCGCTGCTGTAGTATCATGGCACTCCACTGAGAGGGGCTCCTAAAATAATATCCTAATAGAAATGTGGTCAAAGGCAAACTTGTTTTTGCTGTGTTGAGTGCTCTTTGCTATGGAGACTCACTCCACCTATAACCTCTTGCGACCCCGCAGTACAGTGTATTGCACAAAACAGAAAGATTTTAGATCACTCTGGATTAGCAAGAGAATAATCTTACTGAAATAGCGGTTTCTAACTGGATAAGACACTGCATTATTTTGTATTGGATGATTTCATTGTTGCAGTTCTACATTGTTTCTAAACATAAAAGACAGCCCTATTACCTTTGTAAAAAAAAAACCAATGCCTTACTGAACAATATCCCTGTAAAATATCTGAACCTCAATCCTGCTGCTATTTCCTGCATTACACAACAATACAACATAGCCTAAACTCAAAAACAAAAGTGAGATCTGATTATCAAATCATTCATGTCTAGATATACTGCACATTCCTAATTCTATCTGATGTTTAAACAAAGTAGACATGATGAGTATTATGTAGAAAAGGACCTTGAAATGACCACGCCCGCTGCATTGTGATGTTTTCCTGTCTAGGATCTTCATCTTAAGGGATCGTATACTGTAGCTGTAACATGTTCCTAGTGTTTCCAATACTACACTTTTGTTATGCATGTACAGAAGAAGTCATTCTCATTCATGGCAATGTGCATCTTCAGTGTCCATCCAAAACACTCAAAAGAAACTAGTAACATTCCTTAAACATTTCAACGAGGTGTTTTAGTTTGTCGTGTACACTGCACATACAGTACAGTCTGCTCAGGACTCTTGTTTCACTGTAAGCCTAAAAAAGAAAGACTGGAGCAGAAGTAAAAACAATACACAATAAAGCAATAAGTGTTGGCCCTGTTGGGATGCTAGTACACCGTCCATTTCTAGAACAGTGTTTTAACTTGAACCATTAATACATGACATAATGCACACTACTAGACGACTTAGTGCACTTAAAAAGATGACGCCACGGTTATCAGAGCGAATAGGAAACACTGTTCTGGTTTAGGTGCACTGCCTTATAAAAGTTCACTTTTAAATCATTCCATGTATGGTAGAGAATCTGCTCCTTCATGCAATGTAGTTAGAATTCATGGTCTTCCAATTCCATATGTTCAGAATGATATCTGAAAGCTCTAGAGCTCATGGTCTTCCATTCCATATGTTCAGAATGATATCTGACCTCTTTGGAGTTCATGGTCTTCCATTCCATATGTTCAGAATGATATCTGAAAGCTCTGGAGTTCATGGTCTTCCATTCCATATGTTCAGAATGATATCTGGAAGCTCTGGAGTTCATGGTCTTCCATTCCATATGTTCAGAATTATTTCTGTCAGCTCTGGCAAAAGAGGAGTCCCATGACTTGAAACAGAGGCCTAGATGACTGAACTAAATTGGTTTAGGGTATTTCATTTTCATCCCACTTGAAACAGAGGCCTAGATGACTGAATTAATTCATCCCTCTTGAAACAGAGGCCTAGATGACTGAATTAATTCATCCCTCTTGAAACAGAGGCCTAGATGACTGAATTAATTCATCCCTCTTGAAACAGAGGCCTAGATGACTGAATTAATTCATCCCTTTTGAAACAGAGGCCTAGATGACTGAATTAATTCATCCCTCTTGAAACAGAGGCCTAGATGACTGAATTAAATTGGTTTAGGGTATTTCAATTTCACCCCTCTTGAAACAGAGGCCTAGATGACTGAATTAAATTGGTTTAGGGTATTTCAATTTCATCCCACTTGAAACAGAAGCATCCCCAGCAATTCTGGAACAGTCATCAATTTCTACTTCTGGTTTTGTGGCTCACGCCAGATTCTGCTCTTTTTTATTTGAAGTAATTTCAGCAGGAATATGAGGCTTTACTTGAAGGTAAAACACATTTGAATACATCATATATTTCAGAATGTGATCACAGGTGTCAGTATGAAATATATCTGGTCCAACAAGTCTTCATGGAACCCAATTATATAATTTTTTTTTGAAAAACTACTGTAGGTGGCAAAATAGTTTTTATAAGCCCAATACAAGTCAAAAGTGACATTATTTTATTGTCTTTTTTGGTGGTCTAAATCAGTTTTTAAAAAACAGCTTTTAAAAATAAAGGACTTCAATTTCCATGTTTTCATTTGTTTTCTAGCAGGTCCACTTGATAGATTAATGAAGGATATCTGATCTGTTACTGCTCTGACTCAATGTTCTGAGTGCAATTCACCTTTCCTCTGAAACTTCACTGCACTGTAACCCTAAACATCAACAAGAGGAAGCGTGCTGCCTTGTGCTGACACTAATTAAAACAAGTTATTCTTAATTGCTTTTTTTGTATTTCTTGACACTTTTGTATAAAATCCTCTGCGTTCTTACCACTGCTTCATTTAATAAACCTCTGGCATATGCACATTTTGGCACAGGATCAGACATACTTGGTATAAACATTGCATTGCAGCCAGCCTGAAAGCATTATCTAAATGCTATGCTATGTTACTACTCCTGCTGCAAGGTATAAGAAATGGGTTAGCATACACCAGACTAGGACATGTGCTTGCTAAACTCATTTTCTCATCTCTTATATAGGAATACATCCTGTGTTTGCTGCTCAATAGTAACATTTTAGAAACTTTTGTCAAAACGTTTGTCCACAATTACTATGCTGCATTTTCTATTATGTTTAAGACTCTAATCCTCATCAACACCCACACATAAGATACTTTATGTGTTTAATTCCCATACACTATGATGCAGCTAACACCAATCCCTGAACTTTCTGTTTCAGCATCTGAAAAATAAAAACATTCTCAATCACTAAAGCATTTCATGCTGGGAGCTGAACTGCATGCTGTAAATCTTAATGAAGAGCTTGTAAGGCACAGCGTCTCCTAAGAAACAGAAAAAAGGTATTGGGGAGTGAGATTGGTCATGTGGATCACACTTGAAATAAATTAAAGGTCTGAAAACATTTTAAATACACTTCGTTATTAAGGTAAGATGCATCGCTAAAATAAATGATATATAAATCAGGGGGTGAAATAAAAAATAAAAAAACAGATCTTATATGTGGACCATCATAATTATTTTGGTCCGCACTGAACCACTAGTGGAAAAAAAAAGAAAAAAAAAAACACATGTAGACATTAAATGCATGCATGCGTATTTACAGTATTCTGAAAAGCCATATATGGATTTTAAAGGATGACATTTTTTTCTTCACATGCTCAAGAAACATCTCAAGAAACTCAGTAAACATAAATAATAATAAAAAAATCAGTATGTGTAAAAATAAATAAACCTTTAGTGTTTACATTCTGCAAGCACCATTTCAGACTCATATTATTATTATTATTATTATTATTATTGAAATTAGTATACAAACAATGTCACATCGCAACATTATTCATCATTCAGGTTTTCTATTAAACGCTGATTTGTACTTGAAAAGTCTCCCCTGAAAAGTGCATCCTCAGAAGTACAGAAAGTCGTCTTATTGAGAGACTTGTTTAACCCTGCCATGTAGGTCGACTTTGATGTAATTATTAACCTTGTCACTTAGAAATGCATTCCTGGATCAGAAATGATGTACACGCTGGTACCTTTCTATTGCATTCAGTCACAGGTTTGTACAAAGCTGGGTGCAGTATAGACTACAGACTGAACACATTCTGTTGTTGACAACAATAATGGTCGTCAGGGAATAAAGGGTTAAGCCCAAGACTTTGAATGCTGCTCAGACTGCTCAGATAACAAGCCCTTGCTCTGCTGAGTGATGCAGGAAATGCAGGTGGACTCAGAATGGCTCAGTTGCTTGTAGTATAGACTGGCATAATCAGATAAATATTACATAAGCCTGATAAGTCTGACAGGCAGAAGCTTATAAGGGAGACAGCATGTATGGAAATCTGTCAAAACAGAATTCTCAGTTTCCTGGCAGACAGCTACTGATTTTCACAGCTAACCAGAACCCAATGCTTCCTCCTAGAAACAGCAGAGGACTCTCTGTTTGTCTGATGCTCCATGCCAGGCAATACTGAAGCATGCTTTCCCAACACTGCCCTGCTGTCATTCCCCAAGCATGGCACCTTTTTTATACCCAATTTGAAATGCCCAATTCGAATGTCCCATCACTAAGCACCCCAGTTACCAATCAATGGACGACCTACAGTCATGCTGTCAAGGCAATCCTCTTTCCACCCCCAGAATCCAGGGAAGTTTGGCTCACCCTGCACTCCAGCTTGTCGAGCATGGTGTGGGGCTTTCTTTTTTTTTTTTTTTTTATTTAGTAGTTGCCAGTTATTATTTTTTCCCAATTTAGAATATCCAATTATTATTTTTAAGCTCGGCTCACCACTACCACACCTGCCCTCAGGAGCGGCAAAGACGAACATACGCTGTCCTCCGAAGCATGTGCCATCAGCCGACCGCTTCTTTTCACACTGCAGACTCGCCATGCAGCCACCTCGGAGCTACAGCTTCGGAGGACAATGCAGGCAAGCCCGCAGGCGCCCAGCCAGACTATAGGGGTTGCTGGTGCGCGGTGAGCCGAGGACACCCTGGCCGACCTAAACCCTCCCTCCTGAGTATCTGAGTTTTAACGGCAAGTTTTGTCTTATCTGTTTGCTTACAACTGAATCCCAGCAAACACATAAGAATACACATCATGAACTTGCAAAACGAGCCAGTATCTAAACTGGTTTTGACCTTGTCAGGTTACAAGATTGTTCTTGGCACTAGAAGTATAAGCAAATTAGGGGAAATATTTTACAAGCCCCATCATGTACTGAATGAACTATAACATTGCAAACAAACAGCCCGGTAACGTGGCTCCTGCCTCATGCCATATCTCACAGACTTTAGCAATGAAATATACGCATGTATTGTTATCACCGTCACTTGGACCTGGAGTGGCCAAACAGCTGTCAGTGTGCCAGTCTTTACCTGCTGCTGCAGTGGATCCGATTGCACTTTGAGCAATGTGCAGCAGGTCTGGATCTGCTAATTGCTGCACATAAAAAGACTGCTTTACCAAGACTGATGATAACTGCTCTTACAAACTGATAAACAGAAAATACAGAACACATAAAAAAGCTGTTACTTAACTAAATCTTAGTAAGCCGGTACGATAATGAGCAAAATAAAAGATAAAAGTTGTTGAAGTAAGATGAATCATGAATTGTATTTATTATTTACTCTATTGAAATGTTTAAATCAGGATATTCCTAGTTCGACTGACCTAATAAACATTTATTTTAACCTACATTTGGCTTGGGGGTTGGGGTTTATTCCTGTGTTTCAACACACTCACAAACCTTAGAGAAAGTAAGAAAATACAAAAACAAAATCATCTTTGAAGGCTTTGCAGATATACTGTACTGCATTGTTACAGGCATGCCAGTGGGTAAGGCTATTACACAGTATGTTTATTGTTTTTACTGCCCGTTTTAACAATGTTCTGAGACCACACAGAGACCACCTCTTCAATAGCTTATTATTTTCATGCACTGCAGCAGAAACACAGAAACCAGCGCTTGAAGGATATCCACTGAAATGAATGCAACTGCAGAAGATGTTGTGATGTAAGCACACTAGTTTTGTTATACCAATAACTTATGGTGCCAAAGCCACCACATGCCAGCTTCCACTGATCATTTCTTGTCAGACAATCAAAATAAGCAATTACACTGCCCAAACAAGCCACAGTGTGCTAGATGCTAAACAGCCCAAAACCAAAGGTTTATAACCAGATAGCCCAAGAGCAAACCAGGCTCTGCAGACCACAGCTGGCAAATAGCTGCTGCAGCAGGGCCAACAAAATACAATCACAATATACACCTTGTAAATCATAGACAGGATGATTCCACAGGAAACCAATGGGATTTTAAAATCCACTGTAAACTACAATAATCAATTCTGGACAGCTCAAATAAGGGAACAGTTTTTTTTTTTAGATGACAAATCAAATATCCTGGTGAATGAAGGCATATTAGCATCTGCGAAGAACTCCCATCCAGCTGTGAATGCAGTAACCAGAAACCAATTCCCCGTTCTGCTGTCCTGTCAATGGACCTCGGGGGCAGACACAGTGACCCCCGTGCGATCATCTCTGTTCATTGGTTGTTGGAAGCATCTGCACATTATGTACCATTTGTCCTGGCAGAATGAGATATCCCTGAGCATTCTGAGGGAGGGAGCTGGATATGACTAAACATGATTTGATATGGATTTTGTTTGTTTCCATTGGCAGAAGATCAATATGAATCCGATGTGACCTGGGGCTCCTGAAAGCAGGAGTTGAAATCCAGAGAATCCGCTCTGACCCAGACAAAGTCGGTCGGATGGAGCAACTAATGATCACCCAATGCAAAGGGAGAATGGAGGCTGGAGGCTGGTGAATTCATGTATAACAGGCAATTATACAAAACATTATACAAAGACCTTTACGTAACGTCTGGAGTGCAGATGGAACCGGTGGCAGAGCCAGTTGGAATGAGATTAGAGTTTTACAAACCGGTTTCATGGTTCAGATGGAAACATGGCATAAGATTTTCATTTTCATTTAATCTTTATTTTACTAGGTAAGAAGATTGAGAACAAATTCTCATTTACAACGACAATCTGTAAATAGCACATTAACAAGTACAAACATGTGCATCACACAATAGTGAATTCAGATTCCGATTTAAAACATCCTCCGAAACAAAACTCTGTAGTTTTAATTTGATTTGAAATTCATTCCAGTCATGAGCAGCCGCAAACTGAAATGAATTATACCCAAAAACAGTGAACGCTCTGGGAAGAACCAATCTAATAAATTAATCTGATCTTAAATTGTAAACTGAAGCAGAGAACTGTAATAGGTTGCACAGATATAGTGGGGTTTTCCCAGTCAGGGTTCTGTAAACTAACCTAAGCCAATGATCCAATCCTCTAGTGTGCAATGAAGGCAATTCAACCATAATATAAAGATCACAGTGATGAGTAAGGTAAGAAGCAGCAGTTATAAATCTTACAGTAGAATGGTATAAAGCACCAAGCTTCCACAAACACATGGATAACTTCTCTGTACCAGAATCTCTTTCCACGGCAGTTCATTTTTTTTAAATGAATCCTAGCAGTATGCCTGGGATCCAGAAGGCATCATGCAGCACCATGAATAGAGGGGCTGGTGAGTATAAACTCATGATAAACCTCTCAATAAGGACCATACTGCAGCACTGCCACTCAGCCACAGTGAAAACAGGCCTAAAGGAACAAATGAATTCAGAAAGATTCACAGAGTATCACTGTAATAAACAGAAAGATTAATAATAATATTGACAAAACTGTTTTAAAACATTGGCTGGGTTTACATGCACTTGAAAATCGACTCTACAGTCATGCAGTCACACACACACACACACGCGTGCACACGCGCACACACTCTACATTTATGGACTACTTAAACACAAGAACCGCAGCGGTTATACTCGTACCTGTCGACCGCAGTCATTATGACGGTTACATTTTAAACAACATCAATATTAAAATGAAAAACAAACTATCGGATACAACTCAAAAGTTTTATTCAAGCACATCATATCAAACATCTGCACAGCCGAAACGCTGTATTTAAATGAACAATTAAACGTAAAAGGGTTTATTTTCTAACTTACCACACACATAAATATAAATTACAAGTAGTAAAACTTGTACTTAGTAGAAATTATATTTTATATAATCGTGTGTGTGCGTGTTTGTTGGAAAGGTAACCAGACAAACAAGTAGCTAATGCGTGGCGTAATTCAGAATGTGCGCGACAACACGTGAATTCATTTCTCTTGTTAAATGTTTTTATCTTCATGGCAACGCATGAAGCTCTCCTCATGATATTCAGAGTCGTTCTTTTCCTAAATCAGAACTGCACAGCAAAGCATTTCCTGAAAAGTATGGCAAACAGGTCGTGAGGAACACTGTCATGACTTGTGCATGTAAACGCTGCCATTGTTGGTTTCTTTAACAATCAAGGACAGATTTTAATAAGTCATGAAAGCTTTGTGAATAAGGCTCATTATGTTAAAAGACATTTTAGTCTTTATGATGTCATCTAAAAAGGGGGTATTAATAGTAGGATTTCATGGCACACTAACAATGACTGGTTACACTTGTCCTATTCTCACAGAATCATTCAGTTAGTGAACAACATGTTGAAACAGAACAATGAAGAGCCAGTTCTATTGTTCTACCGGTCCGAGGCCTGCTCTTTAAGAGCACGCTGGGGGACAATTGGGTTTTCCAAATGGGGGAAGAGCTCAAGTGCATAACTGTCAGGACACTGACCGAGACAGAGGTCACTTATGAAAGATTTTATTAGTCACTCTGCATTTGTAGAAAATTAACCATATTTGCTTTACCAATTGGATGAGGTGATTATACATTTAGTGCCAAGATATTTATTAAGGAAGGTGGAGTAAAATAGACAACAGATTGCTCACCCCCCACCCACCAACAGTGTGATTATTGGGAGAGAAAAGAGAGGCTTGATTTTTTAATTTTTTTTATAAATGTAGTTGCTAATTGATGTTACCCCATTTGAAACGTCCAATTGTAGGCTCAGCTGACTGCTACCACCCCTGAGCTGACTTGGCGAAGACGAACACACACTGTCCTCCGAAGTGTGTGCCGTCAGCTGACTGATTCTTTCAAACCAGAGCTACAGCGTCAGAGGACAACGCAGCTCTGGGCAACTTACAAGCAAGCCCGCAGGCGCCCAGCCAGTCTACAGGGGTCGCTGGTGCGCGGTGAGCCGAGGACACCCTGGCCCCCCCCCCAGGGAAATGCTCGGCCAATTATGCGCCGCCCCCTGGGAGCTTCTGTCCAAGACCCCTTTCCTCTCTGTGTGGGAGCACGGTGGCTGGTACTGTGCATGCATTAATCACATTTCCAATCGTCAAAGTCGTGATCCATGGACAGCCAAAGCAGAGGACAAAGCTAACCTTATGAAAGTGTACTGCAAAGTATAGTAGGTGACATTTATAAATATAAATATATAGAAATATAGTAAAGAACACTAAAAGTAATAGAAAATGGAAAGTATAGAAAAACCCAACTAAAGTTTTACACAGAATATTGGCAAACCATGACTCTCAAATAGCTAGACGCCATTGAACCTGACTGTTTGGGTCCACTTACCCTATCCTGGCAATGATGAATGCAAAAATGCACTACATTAAACATTGCTAGAAAGAATAAATACACATGCTCATGTAAATTGCACTGCTTTGGCAACACTGATAAAAAGCTTGACAATCTTTGGGAATGCTCCTTTTCTGGTTTGATGGCCCTGAAGCAATCAGCAACAAAGACCTCACCAGGATAAACCTGTACCACAATCAAGGGAACTGTTCCTTCATCGCATCACTGAGTCCTTCCACGCACTGCTCTCCATACAGCTGCCCAATGCACTTCTTAATCCTTTCATATGGTTCTTTTACACTAGGCTGAAATGTCGGCTGCTTGTGCTGCAAGCCCCAGTCAATTAGGTGGTCCTTTTGTATAAAAGAAGGCATAAATATTTATGTGGAACACCCTTGAATTCATTCTCTTTCCTGGCAAGTAACTGAGCTAGGCTTCAAATGGAACACCAAGACCCCAGCATGACATGCAATCACAATTTGGCAGATACGGAAAGTTGAAATACATTATTTTGGTTCAATGCCTCTGCGTTTTCTCTAACAGACTGCTTTTTGTTTAATTTTTTTTTATGGGCTCCCGAGTGGTGCATCCAGTAAAGGCGCTTCGCCGCGGAGTGCAGGATGTACCCTATAGCCTGGAGATCGCAGGTTCGAATCCAGGCTATGTCACAGCCGACTGTGACCGGGAGTTCCTAGGGGGCGGCGCACAATTGGCTGAGCGCTGCCCAGGTAGGGAGAGATCAGGTCAGCAGGGGAATCCACGGCTCACCGCGCATCAGCGACCCCTGTGGCTGATGGGGCGCCTGTGGTTCTGCAGTGGAGCCGCCAGATCTGTGTTGTCCTCCAGCACTATAGGTCTGGTCGCATTGCTGTGGATCTGCAGTGCGAAAAATGACGGCTTGGCAGGAGCACGTTCCAGCCGCCATTTCCCAAGTCGGTGGAGGGGTTGTGAGCGGTGAGCCGAGGATACAGATAATAATTGGGCATACTAAATTGGGGAGAAAACCGAGGTAAAAAATTGGCAACGACTAAAATTTTAAAAAAATAAATAAATAAATAAATACTTTTTTTTTTTTTTTTATTCCTTGAACTAAATACATTTTGATGGGGCGCCTGTGGTTCTGCAGTGGAGCCGCCAGATCTGTGTTGTCCTCCAGCACTATAGGTCTGGTGGCATTGCTGTGGATCTGCAGTGCGAAAAATGACGGCTTGGCAGGAGCACGTTCCAGCCGCCATTTCCCAAGTCGGTGGAGGAGTTGTGAGCGGTGAGCCGAGGATACAGATAATAATTGGGCATACTAAATTGGGGAGAAAACCGGGGTAAAAAATTGGCAACGACTAAAATTTTAAATAAATAAATAAATAAATAAATACATTTTTTTTTTTTTTTTATTCCTTGAACTAAATACATTTTTTTCCTTCATTACTATGTTCAGTGCACTGTTTATTACACTTTACCGGATGTCGCAGAAACTAAATTATGGGTCAGGAAAATGAAATGAAAATTAAAAAGCAGATCTTCCAGTTCCAGTATTAAAGAGACCCCCTTAGTAAAAGCATGGCAAAGTGTAATAAAGCACAGTGAAAGCACAGTCAAGCAAAGACAAGCATTGTAAATGACAGCGAGGTATGGTAAAGCATATTAAAGAACATGGCAAACCAAGGTAAACTATGGGAAATGCATAGTATAACCATGAAAAAAGCAGAGCAAAACTGCAAAAAATACAGTGGAAAACTTTTATAAAGGTCTTAATCAATGTTAGTTACTCATGTAATCTCTTGAAATATAAGCTGACATTAATAAAGGCTGACAATTGATATGAATTTCAATACAATTTCATATTCTGTTATGTTTTGTACATACTTTCTAATGGATAACCTAATTTAGACATAATTTTACAGTGTAGCATTTTGGAATAGGCTGGGCCCTTGTGAAAGGTTCGCACTGCCTATGCTTCCTTAGCAGCCTAATTAACAGGAATGCTTCATTCTTGGCTGCACTCCAAATTGGAAGCATTATGTTATAAAAAAGAATTGAGGAATCAGGACCGGGCCCCTGTCTAAGCCACCCACTGCAAAGCTGTAGTGGAATAATGAATGCAAACTGGCAGATGTGAGGAGATAATCCAGTTAGACTGAACACCGACTGCTCGGGTTTGTCCCCTTGAAAAGAGGCTGAGAATACAGCGTTATGTGTTTGTGAAAACACTGCTCTTAAACGCTTAGTGATCGCAGAGGAGGCTGACGGGCCTAATCACACAAAATCCTACGGATCATTTTGAAGGGTTAATTGCTTTAAAGCAATAAAATGTTTTAGTGCTCCCTCCAATCAGGAGGGCAGTAAAGCAGTGGTTTTATAGTCCCTTGAAGCCGTGATGGCAGTATGTACAAAACGGCTTTGTTAGGAGCTGCTTTAGCTTAGCTACTATACTATATTATATGTATATTAAAATATAAAAGCTATTGAAGTTTTCCCCTCCCTTTCAGGTTTTGCAGCTAAACTGTAATATTGACAGTGTTTGTTTTTGTCATTTTTGTTTTTATTGACATTTTGTTTTCTTTTATGTTAAGAGAAGTAAGACATAAGTGCTCATACCAAATTCTGAAGCAATGCTATTAAAACAAATAGCCCAGCTGCAAATGTAAACCAGCAAACTGAAGCAGCCTTGCAATGCTGCTGTGCACTGTGCACTACAGTGGGAAAGGCAGTGTGGCCACACACTCGGTTCTGATGCCTCCTTCAATACAGTTAGCATTGGACAGACACAGTACACATTACATACTCTATCGGGTTCTTTTTTCTTCTCAGAAAGGGTTTTCTTAGTTGATCGGATTCTTCATGAATAATAAGCAGCTTAGAGTCTGTAATTATCCATTAAGGACTATCACTTCACATAATCCACCTGGTATCTGCTATGAGTCCTTCCTCCCCCAACTCATGAATGTGTTCCCACGGGAATTGCTGAAATTCTTGCGAGTAGTAGGCTTAGACGATGCATGTACAGAAGACAGAATGACTTTCTACAATACATGTGTGCTATACTGAACCACAAGCAGTATAGATAGATGAGCACCATCATGCTGCTACACACTGGACACTGGACCCCCTTTGAGGAAGATCCAGTTCAAATTGATAATGTGAGAAAGAAGAACTGCCATTATCAGCACAAATGACTGGACACCTATAAACCACAGAACCAAAAACAGCAAGTGCTTCCACTAAAGTTGTTCAAGGCTGTTCACATGGGTCATTCTACAGTTAACTGCGAGTCTGTGATCAAACTGAATCTTCACTCATTCTAATTACAGGAAAAGGGATTTGTTTTCTTTGAGCTGGAGTTTTTACTGCCCTTAAGGGGATTTCAAACTGATTATTTCCTCTTACCAAGGTAATTACTCTTTCCTGCTAATTGAGTCTGACAATGGCTTTTTACAATCACATGGATACGAAACATTACGCTTTGAAGTTACTGCAAAATCTGCCAGAATATCTACATTGGCACGACATACTGTAAAAAAGCTTATAGTCGTTTGTTACTTTTAAATCGTATTTACAAAATGAGCAATACAAATGCAGGTTATGCATCCCAGTATCCAAATCTTCATTCGTTTGATGAAGGTTTTTCAATGAAGTACTGTCCATTAGATTACTGTACAGTCCTGTACCTGCATACTCAACATACAGACCTACGTCCCAATACTATTGAAGGGTAGTGTACACAGGTAAAAACAGCAATGAAGGCAGCACAATGAACTCAATCCAAACACTGAAGTTTCCTTGGCTTTCCTTGGTTTTCAGACCCACAGCTGAATGAATGCAATAAAGCTACGCTGGATTCAACCAGGGCTGTTTCTCCAGAGACAAACTCATACACACACACTACAGTATTTATCTGTCCCCTGGAACTAACCTTACAGTTCCATTGCAAACTGCCATATAATAACAACTGGTTGAGGGATACATCCCTGTGAAACCAGATATACTCTACAACACTCGTCACATTCAATTCAACACAGAGCACACACACCCCAGCAGAGATAATATTCCAGTCCTACTGTACTTACAACAAAAGGATCCACAACGTTGCGTTGTGTGGTGGAGATTATATCCTTGGAGCCTGTAGTACAGCAGGAAGCCTGAACAACTGTATGTGTCTGAGAGCACAGTGTAAAGTGACTGGCAAAGCACACACACACAGAGGGAGAGAGAGAAAGAGAGAGAGAGCAAGAGAGAGAGCGAGAGAGAGAGCTGGAGTAAACAGCCCCCGAGCACTCACACTGAGAGAAACATCCAATTTACATGTCAATAGCCGCTTCACCAGGGGCGGTCAGAATAATTAATGAATGACCAGAAGCAGCTCCCTGGCCAAGCCTGTCCTGTCTCTCCTCTCCTATATCATGCCTGTCCTGTCTCTCTCATTGAAGTCTGTCCTGCCCTGTTTCTCTGTCTCCTCTATCAAGTTCTGTTGATATGAAATAGCAAATAAAAAGTGCTTGGCAAAGCGTCTTGGGAATGTTTACATTCCGCTCTAGCAGCACGACTTAGGAATCCTTTATTGTCATCTACTGCCTGACAGTCTACTCTGAATACTAATTAAGTCCTAACCCTTTTCTTGTTTGTAAATAAGTAAATAAGTGTTGTGTTTTGTTTACTCCTAATTTCCCAAAGCAATCAGACACTGGGCTTGTTTTATTCCGTTGTTTACCTATTAGTGTATCAACGGCCTGAGTTGTCATACCTGACATTTCAGTTTTGTTCGTACACTTTGGAATACTAAATGTGATACTCATTCAGTGCAATACAAACGGTTTAGGGTCAGGGTTCAGGTTATTGAAATGAAAACAAGAAGCTTTGCATTTTTTCCTAGTAAGTGTTTTAAATAAATACATTCTGCTATGCAATTACACAAAGGAAATGCACTCAAATAGCAAACACAAAACATCTATTTTCTATGGTGAAGAGAACTGCTTTCAGAATGGAATGAGACTACAGTAGCTTTGGATAGTCACAGTTTTTGCCTGAATGTTTTTTTTTAATGTTTTTTTTTTCTTATTTTATTATTAGGACCTGATTTAAACTATTTTAAACTAGGCTTATTTATCTGTGTTATTTAGTCAGCTTTGTATTTAACAACACCTAAGCTTAATAAATGTTCATCAAAATGAAACCGACTACTTTATTGTATTTTAACATCAGAAATGTTATGTGGTTTAGCATTTTGTTTCCATTTTAAAAGTCACACTTTGTATTAAGAAACCATATCCACCTTTAAAGTTGTTATCGTTTATATGCTTTTATCATCTTTAACAACACAGAAAACAATTGTGACTAAAATAGTCCCAAACATTATTATTATTATTATTATTATTATTATTATTATTATTATTATTATTATTATTATCAGTAGTAGTAGTAGTAATAATTGAGTTTATTGTTACTACACAATTATTTCTGACCAAACAGCTATTGAGTCTGAGCTCAGAACTCCATTCATGAGCCAGGTCTTCACAACACGGTTGAGAAACAGTTCTTGACCAGCTATTAACAAAGGAAACCCATCAGCTGGCTGTATCACCACCTGGTAAGCATGTAAATCTCAGTGGCATTCTGCAGGACAAGTTACTGTGCATGTATAATCATGTATTTATACAATGCCTCTTTACAGTTCCTCGTTTACCTTTTACTAAACAATGTATCAGTGTTTAATTATTAACTGTGGCAGCTTTATGGAAAAAGAGATGTGTTCTACAATATATGAATATGTATTATCTAACAACATATGACACTCCCTTATTCCCAGTCATTCTAATCGTGTCCCTTATCTCTGTCAGATAACGCATAACACGTTGGCATCCTCCCAATGCTGGATTACAGCAGAACCCTACGGGGATTTAAGCCTTCTATGTCATTACATCACAATGCACATCTGTTCCATGCCTTTCCCAATCAGATTACACATTTCCTGTAAATGAGGAAAATATACCAGCAGAATACACAGTCAGTTGATGCGTTCAATAGCGGAGGTGAAATGTCCAAAATGGCTGAATATTGTATCAGACAGACCAGGCACTCTGGACGTCTGCAAAACTACCAGCATTCATAGTGCTGACATTTCCCAACACCTATAATAAACATTACTTATTCGGTTTTTACAATTGTGTGTCCTTGTGACAAAAATACAATGATTCTTGGTTGTAAATCTCCCTCCCGACCTGTGAGGGCGCTAAACAGTGAGAACAGAGTTCCCTGGATGGGCTGGTCTGACAGTTCTTTCCCAGGGTTCAAGGGAAGTCGGCCAGCTAGGATGGGGGTGAGACTTCATTGCAATAACGCATTGACCCAGAAGGGAAACGACGTGGCAGTCGCAGATTGGAGGGCCGATTGCACTCGTTTACCAAGAGGTCATCTGTGACAGCATAAAAGGGGACGGAGAATCACAATCTGTTCCTTCGCATTGGTTTGTTTTGAATAGAACCGAGAAGGACTTTGAGAGACCCTGTGAGAAAACAGTATCGTGAGTGTTGTGTTTTGTTTGTTTGCAATTGTCTTCGTTTGTTAAATTACTTGACGGCTAAACATGTTTCCGGAGCTGTCGTCGAGGGCCAGCACTAAGTCGGAACGTCACTTTACCACTTTACCCTTTCCAAACAGATTTACAAATCTCTGTGTGTTTCATTACCGCACTGCATCACCCCTGCACCTGCATCCACTCAGCCACTTTGCCAGTCCTTTATATGGAAAAAACATGCATCATTATTATATGTAAATACTGCTTTATACAAAAATAACAACGCAAGCGTATGTCACGTGTCACTCACAAACATACAAACAATTCCAACATAAACACAGAGCTGGTGGATGGTGTTGTTACACTAAAACTGTAGAGAACGCATGGTCCCGCTTTTCACTCTGAAAACATAAAGATGCAAACGTAGGCTACACATAGCTTGTATTTTCATGTGACCGGCAACTTAAAAAAAATACACAGAAATGATATGGGGAAGACTTTCCCTCCCCTGAGAAAGTTTAACAGTAGCTCTCAGAATTTGGGCGATACAGTGCAAGTGCAGTAGCTGTTCCCAGCCAAAGGCTTGGGTGACCACCACCACCAAATAGAGGAGACTCATTTAAATGCAATGCCGTGCCATTGAAACCTGTAATAAAAAGTGTTACTTTCACTCAGACCCAAATAGCGTCACAGAACACAAAATAAACAGCAGACAGCTTGGAATGCAGTCCCAAATGCTGAACTGGTACATTGCCTAGTTAAGGACACTATTGGACACCAAAGTTTCCTACTAAAATGCACCATCTGATGATCGTCGGCAACAACTCTATTGTACTTCGCAAGCAGGAAGAAACTGTGAAGAAAACAACATTAGAACTATGACTGCTGCGGCCAACTGTCAGAAAAAGGAAGTAGTTTAGTTTAGGGACTGCTCTTATATTGGATGACTTATCAAAGCAGGTAAAATTGCACTGCATACGTGTATTACTGTATGTCAGATTCTAGTCAAATATTTGGATTTATCTCAAGCAAAAAAGGTGGGGTTACCACCTCGGAGGTACAAATAAACAGGACATGTGAGATTGGAAGCAGGGTTGTTCAAAGTTTAAACCCTCTTTAGAAATCCTATATTCATCCAAAAGGTAACATTCATAATATCACTACTATAGTATTGCCAATGGTGTCTTTATCTGGCATTTTGGTGTTGCTGTAGTAATCTACATGGATGTGGAAGCATAAGATTACAAAACACATGACCTTTTAGTGTCCTGAGAAGGCATATTGAAATCCCAGGACACCTTCCTCAACACCAGGACAATCCAGGGCCAATTGGCAACCCTAGATACAGTACTGGTAAACTTCTGCCTCTCCAGCTGTCAAGGCCAGACGGCAACCATATGCCACAGTGCAAGTAATCATTTCTTTTAGATTCATTGCAATATGTCACATTATAACACTACGCTGGGACTCTAGAAGCCCACCTAGTAAAATCACTGCCACTCGGAGGGCGGTGGAAGTCATGCCAGCGCTGTGCCAATCCTGCTTAGGCCAAGTTGACAATGTTGGCTGAACTGGGGAGAGCTCATCTCCTTTCCCTTCAGCAACCCTAACTGGACAGGCGCCCAGAGAGGCCAGAGAAGTGTCCTTGGCTGGGCCCTTGCATCCCAGGTTCAGTCGCTTTGTAATATCCGATTGTGGCAAAGCGGTTAACAGGGAGCAGGTGCAGGAGTGCTGCGGTGATTAATAAACAGACAGACAACGATAATCCAGGTGCAAAGACCATTCCATTATTTTCCAAAGTCTGATGACAAAACACAGTAAATAATAATGAGAACAGGCAATACAGCGGCGTGTATTGCTCAGTTTTAATCCACAGGTTGGTCCCGTAATTATAGTCCCAATCTTAAACACCCACACGTAACACAAAACACAAGTCCACAGTGAGTGTTAGAGTGCTCGTGGTGTAAATACAGGTAATCGTGAACAATGGTGCAGTGTCTCTGGCGACAGCTCCAGATCATGTTAGCCGTCTATTAACAACAAACAAGCAATTTTTAGACACGACAAATAAACAAAACACTCACGATAACAAGGTTTTCCTTCCAGTTCAGCATTAACCATTCAAAGGAACAGATCACTTCGCTATGTCCCCTTTTGTACCTTCAATCATGACCCCTTGGTTAATGAGTGCAACCGCTCCTCCAATCCACGACTGCCACATCGCTTCCCTTCCGGGTCGATGATTTGGTGTACCGTAGCTCCGTCCCCTTTCTAGCTGGCCGACTTTCATCTAACCCTAATTGTCTGGGCATCCAGTCCAGGGCACTCTGTTCCCTTTACACAGCGCCCTCACAGGTCGGGAGGGAGACTTATCACCAAGAATCATTCTGTCTCTGTCACACTGATGCTCAGACTATGTGGTTGAAATTAGGACATTTGCTTGAAAGCAGGAACAGAAACCATCCGTTGATATTCATGGGAACTGTCAGTGGGCTGCAGCGTTGAGGCATTTCAGAATCAGGTTTCTTTTTAAGCATTGATTTGTTTTTTCTTGCAAAACGGCAAACACGGTAAAAAACATTTTTCTAATAATAATTTTGATTTGGAAATTCAAATGATAAAGCATACATTCAGTGACCTATTGTGATTAAAAGTCAAAAACTAGAATTTGATTTATGATTCATTGTGTGTTGATGGTGTAAGGCGGTGTTTAGAGTTAGGGTTCCAATGAAAAGAAAAATGACTATGAAAATTGTAAGTTTAGGTTTTTTGATAACGAAACACATGTAGTGCTGATTGAGATAGATGGTTTTAATCTCTTGTGAAACAATATTCCTGAATAGATTAAAAGAAAAGGCTGGAATTTTGTTAAAATGACCTAGTTTTGGTGTCCAGAGGTGCTGCATTACTCACTGTGGAGCATTTCAATAGTGAAGAGCTCCTGTTGGGGTGGAACTCTACAGGGAAGCCGTTCTCTGGAATAGCCCCTAACTTGTTATACTGTTCCTGCAGTTACAGATCTCAAGGATTTACCAGCAGAGGCCTTCGTCAGATCTGCTGCCTTGCCCATTGTGACTAAGAGTTGCAACAGAGTGATGACATTACAGAATACATGTCAGGGATGCCATACTGTATGCATGCATGACATATTAATTACTCGTGCAATGCACTGTCCACTGGAAAATAAATATCTGGGTTCAGGTCACCGAGCACCTGGAGTTTGGGAAGCTTTTAATTGGCAGTAAGCAACATTTTTACCATTTGAAACCTCAGAACTGTTAGGAATGGTTACAATGGCCAAGGCTGTGGTAGCATGCAGGTCTAGCACACAAGATTGTAGTTCATGATTAAATACCATAACGACTGGTTACTTTACGATTTCAGATGTCCTTAGGGGTTTTGGCAGTGAACAGCTGTTAACAAATTTTCCTTTAAAAAAAGCAAATGACAGACAAGAGAGGAAGAATGTGAGGATAAAAAGCAGTGTCATCGGAGCGGGTTAAGCCTGATGAAACATGCCCAGAGTTCAAATTTGGGCCAACAGGCAGTAGTAAAAGCTGCCCTTTAAACGTAAAGCTTATGATTTAGGGCTGAGGTCAAAATGCAGATGGCAGAAGATGAGAGGCAGCTGTTTAAAAAGTGTTACAAAGTTCACCGATTCTCTCCATCACAGTTTCATAGTGAAGGAGGGTTGTTTTAAATATTGACAGAGGAGAGGGGGCAGAAACATAAACTGAGCGCTGCACCGCACCTGGAACAAGGGTAGCGAAAGCTAAGGCCATGCCTGCCTCCGTACAGTTTATTAATGACAAATCATTCATTCTCCCCGCCCAGGTTTCTAGGACTGGTTTTGTTCCAGACACAGCACCTCCCAGTTCAGCTACAATCTCAGCAGGTCTATGTCCCCAATTGAAAAACCCATAGCAGTTTAAGCATCAAAACAAAGAACTTGGGAGGGACAGTTGAATTTGAAGTTTTATTTTATTTTTTTAATATAAAAGTACTTCTGCTACCCTACCTTGCACACAGAAATGCAGTGAAGTTGGAATAAGAGCTAACAGGATAGTGATGTGGGTTCTCCAGGCAACGCTGACAAGAGCAGGGCAGCAGCATTGGCAGGTATCATGTTTCCTTACTGGAAATATCATAACAGATCAGCGAACAGAAACTACTAAAGCTTTGAATAACAAAGAAAGTATTTTGTTTTGCAACGTTAATGTTTCTATAAAGCATGCGCTAACGATTTCCTGTGGGATTCAAACCTGAACCGTAACACTTGTGCCTCACCCCTGCATACCGGTCTGAGTCATTCAAAACAAATGACTGAGGCCGGAGGGTGAACAGCAGTTTGTTTTTTGTTTTTTTTAAACTGAAATGCCATCCAATCAGGCCTATCATGTGTGCTAATGGAGAGGGAGGCTTGTGGCTCTCTAGTAAACGGCTTACTCCAAGTATAGGGTGGTAGCAGTAAATTACAGCTTTATGTACGAGAGAGTGAAATACGTATACGTGCTTCCTCGCCATAAGGCTCTCGGTTATAACGCGCCACAGATATAACGCTCTTTCAGCATGTCCCCCAATTCCCTATACTAGTGATTCGTGCAATATTTCTACAGTAAATACAGTGCCGGTGTTGTTCAAACTGTAAACAACTTCTCAGTCTAACTTCCATTTCTGTCTCTCCCTTTTGATACAGTATCTGAACTGAAGAAAAGCTGCACTGGCACTTTATAACACAGACAGCTTATTCAGCATTCATTTTATAACTAAATAAATATCAGGCCTATTATGTGGTTATCTTTCCTCTTATTGTATTACTTGTATTGTAACGCTTGAAATGTTTTTGCCTACGATTGTAAGTCGCCCTGGATAAGGGCGTCTGCTAAGAAATAAATAATAATAATAATAATATACTTTTTTGATGCGAGAGGAGCTGCAGCTTTCTCCGGGAGACGAGACACTTCAGCCCCGCTCCAGCAACCGAACCTGGAGCGAGCCCATTCCCTCTTCCCCTCTCCCGACCAGCTCTCCTTCTCACACTTGGTTTGCTTGACGGTTGTTTCGAACTGAACTCCTGACCGACGTTTAGCCAGGCTATTTATAGTTGAAAAACTGCTAATTAAAATGATCCACGAGTGGGAATGTTACCTTTTTATTTATTTATTTTTTTGTAAAAAATATAGGTTGATTACAGGTGTTTTATGCATGGTTAATTCATGGAAAGTTACATTTTTACATCACTATATGTGCATTATAGAGAGGGAGTTTTTTTATTTTGTATTTTAATCAGATGTGTTGTTATCATGTGTCCTGTGGCACTCCCCACCCCCTCCCACGTTTATAATGCTCATATTGTGCGTCCCCCGAGACCCACGTTATAGCGAGGGAGCACTGTATTTCAATTATAATGGGGTGGGTGGGGTGGACAGCTGCACATGCTATTTGATACACACACACACAGAGGAATCAGAAGGGCCTGGTGGAAATTGTGTCATATGGACAGGTCTAATGTGACCTCATCACCAGAATATGGAAGTGGTATACCTACTCACCACAAGGGAAACAAAGGAAAAATCTAATTTAATTTTAAAGAACAATGAGCAAGATGTTCTGAGCGTTAACTCTTGTCTTTAATATTGCACACAGTAAATGTAACCCTAACTGGGTAAGCGGTTTCCTAGTTCCGTAGTACTGGTTAGTAATTCTCTTGATTAACCACCCCAGTCCCACTCTCCCCACGTGTTTAAAGCTGCATCCTCACATCATTAAAATGTATCTTCTGTTTCCTCGTTTCAAAGGGTCTGTTTGCTTTGTTATCAACGTAGATATACTGCTGCCAAGTTGTTGTTTTTTTTTTTAATGTTTGCATTCCATATGAAAATCAATCTGATTAGATGGCAATTTGTTGGCACTTCTTCCCAACTTTGACTCACGTAGATGTACGTCATCATCTAACCACTAAACAAGTGTGACGAGAAGCCAATCTAAGCCGATCTGATGGGTGATACAGACAAACACACTTTACTCACAAAGACATCACAAAGTGGATTCAGAAAGTGATAGATTTTTTTTATTTTGTACACGCAATTTGAAAATGATGCAGAATTTCAACAGGAATAAAAATAAAAAAAACTTTTTTTAAACTGCACAACTTCATCTCTTTGTTTATTAATTTCTTACACAGGCAAAGTTAAGCAAGACTATCTGCAGTGCTTTCCAGTGCTCCGAGAATCAGTTCTTTATGGGTTTGCCTGTACACTTCAGAATACAGGTACACTGTAGCCACACTTCATCTCAATCACAGAATTGTGTACGAAGTGCATTTATAGGGTTTCTCTAATTCACTGAGGCGGTAGCAACTCTGAAGCTGTTCAAATAATAGTAATACACAATCATCATTTAAAAAATAAACATTGCGTGTATTTATTGTCCATCATAAAAACTGTTTTCTTTCTATTATCACCTGATCACGTTAAATGAACAAAAAACAGATTAGAAAAAATAGATCAGCTATTACCTTTACACATGTGAAGAAAAGGGCTTGTAACCAGGAGGTCCCCGGTTCAAATCCCACCTCAGCCACTGACTCATTGTGTGACCCTGAGCAAGTCACTTAACCTCCTTGTGCTCCATCTTTTGGGTGAGATGTAATTGTAAGTGACTCTGCAGCTGATGCATAGTTCACACACCCGAGTCTCTGTAAGTCGCCTTGGATAAAGGCGTCTGCTAAATAAACTAATAATAATGTGATACACACACAATCAGAATTACAGGTATTAAACAAATATTCCATAAGACTGTTTATTTTATTTCTGATTTGGTGCTAACACACCCTAATTACACACCCATTACTTTGCTGTTAACTTGCTTAACACAGACACAGTTTTGTACTTTAACACAAAAATGTGAACACAAAACAGCAAAACTGGGCCGATTTTAAGATTTTACACAAAATTCAGGCTAATACCAGTTTTCCTGTGATGTCTGGTAGCGCAATGCATGTAGTAAATATATCAGTATGACTAGTTCATGAATCTGTATTTTGCATATTATCGAAGATTGGATACATTTATAGAGTGTATGTGCAAATGCAACAAAACAATGGCCTGTGAAACAGGCTGAGGTAGTTTCAAAGCGCTGAAATGGAATCTGTCCCTGCCCCTTTGCAGCCTGAATGGATTTCACATCTAGAGCACAGAGCACGATGGGTGCCTCATCTCTAGTTCTAATAAACACTATCTAATATCAGTGAAATGAATGCAGACCATGTGAGATTCAGTACTGTTTCCTCCAGCCCATGAATATGACGAGGTATGTCATTTAACCCCCGAGGATCTCCTCGGTCTCACCTGCTCGTTTCAGGGCATCGAGCCAATGGGAGTTCTGGCCAGACAACACAAAACGTGATGGCCCAATTCAATTGAGGGGAAAACATTTTGGGAAAATATTTATGGCGAATCAAAATAAATCTGAACCCACATATGCTCTGTTATACAGCTAAAGGGCTTGATTTTATACCCTGCCTTTCACTGCATGCATCAATGAGTTAAAAGGGACTAGAGAGCTTGCCATTTGTGTTTCTTTGAACCCGACCATGACACAAAGCAATGACTGAGTCAGCTGTGTGTTGCATATCTTCAACCCTGCAGGGAAAGTAGTCCTGCATGTCTCACAGCAGCAGTGCAGCAGAATGAGAGATACCAGGGAGAGGATATCTACAGTGTAGATTAAGGGCTCAGAGAGCTGGTTTCCAGTAACCATCTCCCATACAAACACACTTGCTGGCTGGCTACCCTGAGGTTCTCAATGTCTAAGGAGTCAAATGCAATTAGTGTGTCAAGTACAAATTACTTTCTCTTTCCTGGCACTCGACAAACCCTTTAACATTATCAGCATTGGCCAAGTCCACGGAATAGCACTAATGATATCAAGATAATTTAATTTTCTGAGGCCAGGATAACAATGACCAATCAGCAGTGATGTCTCAGCCCTAAAACAGGGGGCATTGGAAATTCCCTGACAAAACCACTGTTTCAGGGGGGAAGAAATTACAGGTGCACACCTAATCAACTAAATATCCATGCATGAAAAAACTGTAATAAACAGCCCTGAACTTCCAGTGTTTAGAATTACTATTGAAATGCTCAGGGGACCACATTTACAGTCTGTAAATAGCTCTGACTAGACATTTCTTCCTGTTAAACACTGATGTTACAATGACAAATCAGCAGTTACTTTTAACTCTATAAGGGTGGAGAAGAAAGCCAGCCATGGGAGTTATGGACACCAATGGCTCAGTCTTGCCTGAATAATGAACACGTTTTATTCACAGTCAATCCATAGCTACACAACAGAACGGATAAAGAATTCACTTTATTATTATTATTATTATTTCTTAGCAGACGTCCTTTATAGTGAACACTTATAATTGTTCAATTCTGCTACCAACATTGTCGCCCGGGTTAGACTAGTTGGTTATCCTCAAATGAATTTCTCCTTTTGTATTTGAAATAAGTATTTCATTTTAGAGGTTGACAGAAGTGTTATGAGGGTTTATTAGCACAGGTGGAAGAGTATAGAGATGTGCTTGTTACACCCAGCTCTTTCCTAAGCTTCTGCTCCAAAACACGTTACTGCAGAAGAACACGCCTGCATTGCACAAAATAACCCAGAAACACTGCTAAGCTGTTACAAATTATATTTAATAGAAAAACTAGGCTACTTCAAGTGTGCTTTCTATAGAAAAGACTGACAGCTTTCAGCATACACAAGACGGGTCCAAAGTCATTACAACACAATAGAAAATTAAATCAGCGTGTAACTTTGAAGCGAGAGAAGTAACCTTTTTCAATGCGCACACCTATCTGTCTTGATCTGTAGTGTACAGAGTGGACGAACTGCTTAACTGAAGTCCTAAATTCAAATTGATGGCATCACAAAGTTATCACCTGTCTGCTACAACAACAACTGCCAAAATGAACTAATACATTATGCAGAAATAAAATGCCTGCCTAAAACTATAGGATATATTTAGGAAAACACACATTAAACAATAATTAAAATAGCTATTGAATCGTGTGTGGTCTGTGCGACTCTCAAAATACAGTACGTTTTTCACTGAGAGAATGTCGAGGCATGGAAACACGATAGCAGTGTAGCCACAGCCCAAATATACAGCTATCCTAACAACCACAAATCCCAGGGTCCATCAGTGCTGAATGTTATAGTAACCAGCTAAAACAAGTGTCTGTCTATTGGAAACGAAGGAACCCGTAGGTGAACGTCTTTATAATAAATATTTGTGAATAAATAATAATACATATGATAATAAACATTTACATCCTCTTCATCGTTGTAAATTCTTCCCCCCGTTCCCAGTTTTGCATGCTTGGACTCGGAGGCGGGTCAGTTTTGGTAGGCGGGTGAAAGTTCACAATGGCATGAAAATATCAGGTGACAATGTGGAATAGCGCTGCTGCACTAGTACTGGGAGAGTTTAATTCTGGAAACTCATAAACGCGTTTGGGTACAATGAGCCAAGATAACAAAAAGTATGGCGAGGAAGAGGGGGAGGAAGACAAGTCGCTCACAATGACTGGTGTTGATGATGACGATGATGATGATGATGACGATGATGACGATCTTGACACCTTTACCGACGGGGACCTTGACAGCGGGTGCGAGGATGGGGGTAACTAAGCTGCTGTTAGAGTACACTTATACTTTTCTATCGAGTTCAAGGCATTAAGAAATACCCAGGTTATGAGTGTCGCTACACGCCGTTAAGTTTGTGAAAATAAGTATCGACATTTTATATTTAAAAACAAATTATTTTGAAGAAAAAAAAAAAAAACGTTTTCAAAATAAATGTCTGACGGTCCACAGTAAACTTGGTTTCACAAAGGCTCGTTTTGCTTTTTGTGTTTGGGGTGAAATTTCTGTAAATTAAAAAGCGACCATGAAAATGTACGGCAGACTTTGTAACTGGTGTATGTAACTTTTTAATTAGTATGTATTTCCAGTGTTTTGCTAATTGTAACGGTAAAGCTCTGAAGCATACGCATGCGCGTGTGAAGGGCTGGGGGTGTGGTTGGAATTTGACAAGTTGCCCTCTGGAGTGAAAATGATACATGTGTCGTCCGCCTAACAAGTAGCTCAGTCACTGTGGAGGCTCATAATACATGAACGTGTTTTTCTCTCTGTGTTATACCTAGCACATTCACTTTTTAGTTTATTCAAACGAACATGTACCATACTCTGTTACAGAGCCCGTTTTGAAGCAAGCAGAATGCTAACGTTAGCATTTTTATAATGCTATAAAAAGATAGTGACCACAAAATATGTTACGTGCTGTATAACAAACCCATGCTCTCTCCTTTCCAAAAGAAATACATGTACCACCCACTGTTGTCTATTCAATTGCTCTAAACGCATCAAAATACCTGCTGTTGTGCAAATCATTTGAAGAAGGTGCCCAAACTCTCACAGGGAGATTCTTTACTGTATTTTGTCTTTAAAAATATTTTTAGGTGGATCAATTGAATAGACACCATTATGTTAGGATGAAGGCTACAGCAATCCTTCTTCAAAAGAGATTTCAAAATATAGGGAGCACTATGTTTGAAGTCATTGTGAGTGCTTAATATTGCAATTATTTAAACACTAAACTAAAAATAATAATAGAAGACTCACTGGACTCCTTTGTGTTTCTTACAGGTTATGGTTCACAAATAGCGTTCTGTATACATATTGCTGTGGCTGTTCAAAATGCAAAATTGGGTTTACGAAGTCATCAATAATCAATTGGATTATGCAGAAGTAGTTTTTATGTACAGCTATGGGCAAATGTTTTGCATCCCCCTATAGAATTAACACATGAAACATGCTGAAATGTTACGTTAACTTATTGAATTACATACCGCTTTGTAGTTTTCCATACCCTTACACAAAAACTGACAAAAAATGAAAAATGTGACATTTCGAAATCTAACATAAAATACTAGTATTACTATTATGGATTCCGGTAGACTTTTGCGATATCATTTTGTAGTTTCTTTGATCCTGGTGACTGGCAGTAAAAGAATTGAGCACAACAAACAGCAAGTGAAAAGCAAGTGAAGAAGATGAAACTGGATTGTGTGTGGCTTCTATCTCCGAGGACCCCTGCTAAACAAGACGAGGAGTCTAAAGAGATACAGCATATATCTGGAAGAGCAAAAGGTGCCTCTTAACTATGCCTCTTAACAAAGTTTAGGTTCATATACTCTATCTGCAAACTCAACAGGCATGCTACCTCTCGGTTTTGGATCTGTAGTTCAACTTGAAGCCTGCAACCTTTTTCATACTTCAGACTCCAGTGTTCTGTATCCTAAAATGAGATGGTCCTTTCCTTATGGTCTTTACAATGCCACTCTTGTCAGGTATATAATTCTAATTCAGGAACACCTGCATCTGATTATTCTGTTCTTATATGCAACAGGAATACAGATGGCTGATTCATCAGGGTTCTGCTTAAGACAGTCCAGGAATGTGGTCTGGGCTCCGCGTGTCTTCAAAATGAAAAGCGCTCATCAGAAAGGGTTTTGTTACATAAGGGTCTGCGTACATTCTACAGCAAGTGTTGTTTCCACTGGAGTGATCAAGAGAATAACAGAACTGTCAACAACAGCATCGTCTTCTAAACAACCCTGAGACGCTCGTCACATTTTTACACAGCTTAACAGAATTAATAGGGTAGCTTGTTGTGTCACTTCGACAAAACAGGATCTGAGAGGCCTGTCAGTTTAGGAGCTTCGCCTCTCAGATGTCTGCTGTAGCAGTGAAGTGAACGCCACCTGGCACGACACTTCTGTCTAGTTACCCACCTCTGGGTCAGCAAATCCCTGCCAATGGGGATCTATTGGGTATGGCATATTTACCAAACCCCTACCCCATGTTCAATACCCATACAAAAATGTACTTCTTTTATTGTGAACCCCACGGATTGTCTCCGCTAATCAGGTTTTTGAATGGAGCGGTCAATATCCCACAGGTAGATGCTCTCTAAAAGCCAACAGGTTTTCAGAATCTTGACGCTCGCTTTGAATAGCAACATGCAGGTGGTGGACAAAAAAATGGAAACACCAATGTAAAGTCACTTAATAGGGCGTTGGGCCACTATGGCATCCTGCTCTGTGGAGTTCTCGGCGGACCGTTTTCGATGAAACTGGCTGCTCGTGCCCCAGGTTGAAATTTGCAGTCAATTGATCTGCATGCTCGGCTGTTTTGCCTTGCACTTCGAATTAATGCACGGATATCACGATCCTGGAGTAAGCGCTTCCGCCCACTGTTGCCCTTTGCTGATGATGTCTTTCCCTCGGAGTTCCATGCCGACATCACCTTAGACACCGTTGCTCGTAAAACATCAGCAAGTTGAGCTGTCTTGGTCACTGAAGCTCCTTACAAACGCGCCCCAACAATCACCCCTCTTTCAAAGTCACTGAGGTCTCTTCTTGCAGCCATGTTAGTCATAATTATAGGCAACCAGGCCTGTCCAGCATTTTTATACATGACCCTAAGCATGCTGGGATGTTATTTGCTTAATTAACGCATGAGCCACACCTGTGTAGAAGCCCTTTCTTTCAATATACTTGGTGTCCCTCATTTACCCAGGCGTTTCCATTTTTTGTCCACTACTTGTACGTTTCAAACAGCCAAAATATAACCTCAAACAGTGGTACTCAGTTCTGACCCTCATGATCTAGTCCAGTCAGGGGTAGGTATATTCGGGTTGTTTATGATGAGCCAGTTCTTTAATGGGGTGGGGGGGGTGCTCTCCTGTGCAGTGTGATTTACACTGACAGGTGCTCTTTCTACACAGTCAAACCAGACTGTTCGTTCATGTCACTAAACGTTTTTTTTTTTTCTCCCTTGACACTGCGTTGCATGGGTTTCAGTTCTAGGGTGCAGGGACCCCTTCAGCTCTGAAGTGAAGCCGCGGATCCTGCTGATGGGCCTCCGGCGGAGTGGCAAGTCCTCCATTCAGAAAGTGGTCTTTCACAAAATGTCCCCCAACGAGACTCTCTTCCTGGAGAGCACCAACAAGATCTGCCGGGAAGACGTGTCCAATAGCTCCTTCGTCCACTTCCAGATCTGGGACTTCCCTGGGCAGATCGACTTCTTCGACCCCACCTTTGACTATGAGATGATCTTTAGGGGGACCGGCGCCCTGATATTCGTCATCGATTCTCAGGTAAACAGCATGGGCTACATTTTGAAAGCTTTTAATGTAGTTACCAGCATGGTTTCTGTCTAAAACAAAAGAAAGAAGGGTTAGAGACCACTTACTGTATTATTGATAACTTGTCATGATTATTTATTGCAGTGATACATTATGAAACCAGTAGTCGTATTGTCTGCGATAAGCATGTTTATGACAGAGCTACAGCTAAAAGGGATCAGCGGCATTGCTACCAAGATGTTTTGTTTCTCTCTTCCCGGAGACAGCTGATAAAGAGATGCTGGAGGGAGGGGGTTAGGAGCAATGTAATTAAACTGGGCATAAAAAAAAAACCGATGCTGTTCATGTGTTTATTTATCAATTTAATTGTCCAATTGTTATAAAAATACAGTCTGCGCTTTGGTAAAGTAGTTACTAGGGAGAAAATGCTCATTATGGTTCAATCCTAGTTCTATGAACATGAAGCCCAACATTACATAAAAACAACCTTGTCCACACTGCTCAAATCATTTCAGTTTATTTAGCAGTCATTATCACTGTCCAATACGTTCCCCCCCCATGTAAAGGATGACTACGTGGAAGCCTTGAGCAGACTTCATCTTACAGTGACCAGAGCCTACAAAGTGAACCCCGACATCAACTTCGAAGTTTTCATTCATAAGGTTGATGGACTGTCAGATGACCACAAGATTGAAAAACAGAGAGACATTCATAAGCGAGCCAATGATGACCTTGTGGATGCGGCTTTGGAGAGAATCCATCTAAGGTAGGAATTAAACTTTGTTGACAGAGAAGGAGATATTCACTGTAGGTAAGTCAGGTTTAGGGAAGCAGGGCTTTTAAAAATAATATTCTACATTTGAAATAGAAAAAAACATACTGACGTATTAACCATATTTCACATGTCAAAAGCTTTTGAGGTTGTCTTGTAAGCACAATGTGGTGGCTTTCTCTGCACTACTGAATCAACCTTCTCAACAATAACATTTTCTAATAAGTAAAACGCTTCTCACAAAAGTTAACTTTATGATTTGCTAAACAAGCATTGTGGCACTTTCCAGGTCTAGGTTATGTAGCTGAGCGTGGCTAAACCAGTCAGCAGTGTAAGTCAGTGATGGATCTACTTGCTGTTTGCAAGTATGTTTGCATTTATACCCAGATGATGTGTTTAAAATGATACAGGGTTGCTTGAAAGTTGTTTTACTAACCCAGCCTGTTGATTCCTGCTCATGGATTATACGTGACATTCTGCACCATTTGTACAAAGTATGTGAAGAAAGCGACATTTGAAAACAGTGACAGATCTTAATACTGACACTCTAAAATGTATAAACCTAATTTTTTACGCACCTTCAATGGGTTAATATAAAATTAATAAGTGGCAATATCTAGATCTGCCACCATTTAGATCCCATTACCTTTCACCAGTTAAAAAGCAAATGTCTATAAAGCAAATACTACTACAGTTTATAACTTTCCTAATAATCTTTATAGTATCGAATGTGTTAATATTAAGAAATGGTCAGAGTTGGTGGTTAAGTTGTGGGGTATGTAAAGTAAAAAGAAAACAATACGTTATATAGAGTTAAAGCCTTGCTGTTTAGAATTGAAATGGACCTCGTAGAGGCCCTCGAGTGGCTCCCATGGTAAAGGCAGGGCCTCATGGTGTACAGGGGCCGGTAGCTCTCCACAGTCTACTATAAAACTACTCAGTGTAAAGAATTAGCATCTCCGCGGCATCGCTGGAGCCCTACTGACCTTCAGTTCTCCTGAGCTGTTGAGCGGAACAGAATTGTACATTCTAAATGAGGTACTTTTCTGTGAATATGGCGGTACGGAGTGTAACCCTGCTGTCTTCCTGCCCACAGCTTTTACCTGACGAGTATATACGACCACTCGATATTTGAAGCCTTCAGCAAGGTTGTGCAGAAGCTCATCCCCCAGCTTCCCACTCTGGAGAATCTGCTCAACATTTTCATTTCCGTAAGTGCATGTGTGCGCTTGCTGTGGAGAACATTGCAGTTAACATCAGATGCCCAAGAGAATAAAGCTACTCAGATCTATTTCACACTAACCACAAACTCAATATTAGTCTGTTGACGGCCGGTAACTGTTTACTATTGGCCTCCATCCAGTAAAGACAGGGCTGCCAGTTGAGTAGCAGAAGGCATTAGAATTTTACAAAGGCAGATTGGTTGACATTTGGCTGCTGTAGTTTTACTAGCGAGACAGACATGTCCGGACAGTACTACAGAGGTAATTTAATTTAGAAAGCTCTTCCAGTCTATTTGTTTTTTAAAGCCACAGCACAATGTTATGTAATCTCTATTAAAAACAAAAAAAAGGTTGGATCTACAGTTGTGGCCAAAAGTTTTGCATCACCTAGAATTTTCAGATTGAGACATAATTTTAAAAAAAACTATGTAAACATAATTTAGATATTTTATTTAGTATTCCTGGGATAGGGCTGCTAGGACAGCAGCAGTTCAGTATTCCTGGGATAGGGCTGCTAGGACAGCAGTGATTCAGTATTCCTGGGATAGGGCTGCTAGGACAGCAGTGGTTCAGTATTCCTGGGATAGGGCTGCTAGGACAGCAGTGATTCAGTATTCCTGGGATGGGGCTGCTAGGACAGCAGTGATTCAGTATTCCTGGGATGGGGCTGCTAGGACAGCAGTGGTTCAGTATTCCTGGGATAGGGCTGCTAGGACAGCAGTGATTCAGTATTCCTGGGATGGGGCTGCTAGGACAGCAGTGATTCAGTATTCCTGGGATGGGGCTGCTAGGACAGCAGTGATTCAGTATTCCTGGGATGGGGCTGCTAGGACAGCAGTGGTTCAGTATTCCTGGGATGGTCTTTTCATCTCTAGTCCATTGTGATTAAAGTGAGGGAAATATTTTATATATTACAGAATGCATGAAATCTAGCTGCCCTTTTACACACACATGTGCTACATATTGTCTACTGTACCTGATATTTTTATTTTAAAGTGGAACTGTAATGCAAATGAGCAGTATATCGTATAAAAACCATTAAAACAAATTGACATTGAATGTACTGGAATGTATTGGAGCTCTCTTCCGTCTTGCTTTGTGTGTCGTCCTGTCGTTGGCTCTCTCTATAGTCACACATAGTATTCTATTCAGCGTATGTCCCGTTCCTATATTATGTATTGGAATGTATTGGAGCTCTCTTCCGTCTTGCTTTGTGTGTCGTCCTGTCGTTGGCTCTCTCTATAGTCACACATAGTATTCTATTCAGCGTATGTCTCGTTCCTATATTATGTATTGGAATGTATTGGAGCTCTCTTCCGTCTTGCTTTGTGTGTCGTCCTGTCGTTGACTCGTTCTATAGTCACACATAGTATTCTATTCAGCATATGTCCCGTTCCTATATTATGTAGCCATTGTTTTGTTATGGCCGCCATTTTGTTGGTTTAAAGGCATAGGCACACAAAAATACTTTTTGTTACAGTTTTTCCTTTTGTTATTTTTGCACCTGAACGCCCTGCTGGCGTTCACTGCTGTGGGTGGCTGACAATGATATGACGGAACAGCGGCACCAGAAAGATTCCAATACGGCAGCGGCCTGCATTTCCAGCTGACCCAGAAAGCTGACACAAAAATTGAAATACTGGCCAAGCGCTTGACTTTTTTTTTTTTTCTATAAATTTAGTGGTCGCCAATTATTTTTATTGTTTTCTCCCCAATTTAGTAATGTCCAATTATTTTTAGGCTCAGAACACCACTACCACCCCTGCGCTGACTCGGGAGGTGCGAAGACGAACACACGCTGTCCTCCGAAGCGTGTGCCGTCAGCCGACCGCTTTTTTACACACAGCAGACTCACGATGCAGCCACCCAGAGCTACAGCGTCGGAGGACAACGCAGCCCTGGGCAGCTTACAGGCAAGCCCCCAGACCCCCGGCCAGACCACAGGGGTCGCTGGTTCGTGGTGAGCCGAGGACACCCTGGCAGACCTAGCCCTCCCTCCTCCTGGGCGGCGCTCGGCCAATTGAGTGCTGCCCCTTGTAGCTCCAGTCCTCGGTCGGCAAAGGAATAGCCTGGACTCGAACCGACGACGTCCAGACTATAGGGTGCATCCTGCACTCCACGCGGGGCGCCTTTACTGGATGTGCCACATCCTCACAGTGTTTTATATCTCTGAGACCCCAGCCAACCCAACCACCACATCCTCACAGTGTTTTATATCCCTCAGACCCCAGCCAACCCAACCACCACATCCTCACAGTGTTTTATATCCCTGAGACCCCAGCCAACCCAGCCACCACATCCTCACAGTGTTTTATATCCCTGAGTCAGACCCCAACCAACCCAGCCACCACATCCTCACAGCGTTTTATATCCTGAGCCAGAAAGTGATTATGTAGAGGCATAGGACCCTATTCACAAAGCATTGACCACAGTGCTAGGTTTGCAACATTTTATTTTTGTAAAAGCAATGCTGTAAAATTACAAAAACTAGCAAGAAGCAGCTATATTGCATGTAAGAGCTTAAAGTATCTCTTTGAAGCTTTGGAACATCAAGGGTTTTTTTGGAACAAAAAATGGTGTAACATACTGTGATAAAATCTTTTCCCATAGTTTAGTATTGAAAATATTATGTTTCTTACCTGTTTATAATATATAGTACAGGGGGAGGCATCTATTATGTCCACCAAAAGAAGGATTCTTAATTGAAATCTGGGCCAAACAGAACATTTTGAAATGGACTGATCTAGAGCTGGTCACAGTGGTAGTATACTGCACTATGCACTGGCACGTGAAATTTGTAAACTAATAGACGGCTCGGTTTTATCCCGCAGAATTCCGGAATCGAGAAGGCATTTCTTTTTGATGTTGTCAGTAAGATTTATATCGCAACGGACAGCTCTCCAGTGGATATGCAGACCTATGAGCTGTGCTGTGACATGATCGACGTGGTCATAGACATCTCCTGCATATACGGGTGAGAACATGTGCTTAGTCAAGGACCTGATTGAAAAGCTTTGCATTGAAGCCATCAGGGCATTTTGAGTTTTGCATGTTGATTAAACTGAAGGAGTATGAACGCAGTCAGTCTCACGTGTTTACAGTACCTGTGACTTACCAAGTACTTTCATTTATGCTTTCAATTGCTCTCAATATGGGCAGCAGTGTGGAGCAGTGGTTAGGGCTCTGGACTCTTGACCGGAGGGTTGTGGGTTCAATCCCCAGTGGGGGACACTGCTGTTGTACCCTTGAGCAAGGTACTTTACCTAGATTGCTCCAGTAAAAACCCAACTGTATAAATGGGTAATTGTATGTAAAATAATGTGATATCTGTATAATGTGAAAATGTATAATGTGATATCTTGTAACAATTGTAAGTCGCCCTGGATAAGGGCGTCTGCTAAGAAATAATAATAATAATAATAATAATAATAATAATAATAATATTTATCCAAGAAATCTTAACATTTGATCAACATTATTGAAGCTGAAAGTATCAGTCAAATGAAGTGTTTCAAGGTGCAGCACCCTGTTTTGGTGACGGCACGCAGGTTTTCCCTTGCATTGCAAAAGAACTCGTCCAAGGTGGGTCCATAATGTATGTTACTAAATAAACGTTCAATCAAATGACTTGAGTACAACTCCTGGGTTTCACATTTTTTGTAACCTAGTTTACAAATATACAAGCTAAATGGACATCATAAAACCCACGTGCATGTTTCAGTTATTTTAATCTAATTCTATAACTGTCCATATAATGCACCATATTATATCACACACTTATTATTATTATTATTATTATTATTATTATTATTATTATTATTATTATTATTATTATTATTATTATTATTATTTATTTATTTATTTCTTAGCAGATGCCCTTATCCAGGATGACTTACAATTGTTACAAGATATCACATTATTTTTACATACAATTACCCATTTATACAGTTGGGTTTTTATTGGAGCAATCTAGGTAAAGTACCTTGCTCAAGGGTACGGCAGCAGTGTTCCCCACCTGGGACTGAACCCACGACCCTCCAGTCAAGAGTCCAGAGCCCTAACCACTACTCCACACTCCAGTAAGCTTGCTTTGCAGCAGCACCAAGTGCAGCGGACTTAGGCAAAACAAAGCTTTATTTAAGTCACCATTCCAAACAGGTCACATTTTACTCCTACTAAAAATATCCCTAACCACTACTCCACACTGCTGCCCAAAAAAAGAATAATTGGGAAATAAATGTAAGATGAGGTCATGTGCATTTTGTGTAATGAGAATGAAAACAAATCTGATGCATAGAAGTGTCATAACATCATGCTTTGCAGTTATCCATTGTCGATGTTGCATCCTCAGAAAAGTCAAGCAGGTTAGTTAGACACGATCTCCCTTTCCTAAAACTGTGCTGACTGCCTCCCAGGATACTGTTACCATATAGGTAATTTTCCATTTTGGATCTTATAGTTTCCATAAGTTTCCATATAAAAGCTTACTAGTGGTATGAACAAATGAACCAATTTGAAATCTGTTTGAAATCTACTGTATCTTTAAACTGTCATTCAGAGGTTACTGAGTCCTGTCCTTGTTTTAGAGTGACGGGGGATGAAGGGGGAATACCGTATGACAAGGAGTCGATGGCGATCATCCGACTGAACAGCACCACGGTCATGTATCTGAAGGAGGTGACTAAATTCCTGGCCCTGGTGTGTTTCCTGCGAGAGGAAAGCTTTGAAAGGAAAGGTAATTTCTTCAGAACTCTACACAGTGTTGTACTGAACTGGCATTCAGTGACAGCGCCCTGTGAACCCTGATCATTCCAGGACCCCCAAGACATGATGACAGATTCGCAGAGCGTTTTACTACTGTCATCATTAGCACGATTCCGGCTAGATCTTAAAGCTCTTTAATCCAGTTGTTCAGATGTTAAAAACACATCCAATCATGTTACCCAACCAGAAATAAACTGACATTTAATTTAGCAGCTTGTGAGTAGTCTAAAGTTGTTCTTATTAGTTTTATTGTTAAAGGGTGTTTATTCCTTTCTGAAAAAAATAGCAATAGCTTAATAATAATAATAATAATAATAATAATAATAATAATAATAATAATAATAATAGTAATAATGATAAACTAAGTAAGTACTTACAAGCCCTCTAAATGTCTGAGTGGTTTGTTAACTTTTTGATGGATTTTTACTTTCTGGAAAAATAGTTCTAATAAGAACATAAGAACATAAGAAAGTTTACAAATGAGAGGAGGCCATTCGGCCCATCTTGCTCGTTTGGTTGTTAGTAGCTTATTGATCCCAGAATCTCATCAAGCAGCTTCTTGAAGGATCCCAGAATGTCAGCTTCAACAACATTTCTGGGGAGTTGGTTCCAGACCCTCACAATTCTGTGTAAAAAAATGCCTCCTATTTTCTGTTCTTAATGTCCCTTTATCTAATCTCCATTTGGAGTAGTGAGTTCATGGTGACTAAATTACAAACAGAGAATGTAGACACATACAATCTATCCAATGAGTGGGCTTACACCAAAGTACATGTGTTCCTATCTGCGAGTCCATGTTCTCAAGTTTAAAACCTAATGCTTCTGATCCTCAAGTACAAATCTCTGCTCTCAGTAACAACCAGCCCATGCTGGTGCTGCCCTTCTCAGTAACCATTCGCTGCGTTTCCTATGACTTGTGAGTTTTCAACATAGCCATCTGTCATGTGACCTCGCTGTGAAGTACAGGACTGAAGTACAAAGATTCTAGGCCAAATATTTTTCACTAACTGCAACAAAAAAATGGTATTAAATAAATCTAGCACACGTTTACCATAATGTGGGAGTCTTTCATGTAGAAAATGTGAGATTTACTGGAATTAAAACTTTACTGGAGCAGGAGAGACACATGAAACTGACATTGCAGCGCCACACAGGCACCCATGATTTATTTACAATATTTACACAATTGCAGCAGTTGTAGTTGCAGGTAGCCCCCACTAGAGTACCAGCAATGGTAACTCCTAGAGCAGGGTTGAACAGGACACAATGGTAACTCCTAGAGCAGAGCTGAGCAGGACACAATGGTAACTCCTAGAGCAGAGCTGAGCAGGACACAATGGTAACTCCTAGAGCAGAGCTGAGCAGGACACAATGGTAACTCCTAGAGCAGAGTTGAGCAGGACACAATAGTAACTCCTAGAGCAGAGCTGAGCAGGACACAATGATAACTCCTAGAGCAGGGTTGAGCAGGACACAATGGTAACTCCTAGTGCAGGGTTGAGCAGGACACAATGGTAACTCCTAGTGCAGGGTTGAGCAGGACACAATGGTAACTCCTAGTGCAGGGTTGAGCAGGACACAATGGTAACTCCCAGTGCAGGGTTGAGCAGGACACAATGGTAACTCCCAGTGCAGGGTTGAGCAGGACACAATGGTAACTCCCAGAGCAGGGTTGAGCAGGACACAATGGTAACTCCTAGAGCAGGGTTGAGCAGGACTCAATGGAAACTCCTAGAGCAGGGTTGAGCAGGACACAATGGTAACTCCTAGAGCAGGGTTGAGCAGGACACAATGGTAACTCCTAGAGCAGGGTTGAGCAGGACACAATGGTAACTCCTAGAGCAGGGTTGAGCAGGACACAATGGTAACTCCCAGAGCAGGGTTGAGCAGGACTCAATGGTAACTCCTAGAGCAGGGTTGAGCAGGACTCAATGGAAACTCCTAGAGCGGGGTTGAGCAGGACACCGTGAGCAGGACAGACCATGACTGTACCAACAGTGATACAGATAAAGCACATTGGACGAAATACACACAGGTGTAAAATAAAGAAATACAAAACATGTGGGGAAAACAGCAAATAAAAGAACGGTTTCCTGTAGGTGGCGAAGCGTTGCTCCCACTTTAAAGAGAGAGCTCGCTGGAGGAATAGGTAATCACTGTTGCTGTCAAACAATGCCATTTACATCACAAGGGTTGTCAGGAACTGGCTCATCAGCCCTGAGGGTGTGTCAGCAGCTCCTTTTTATAGCGAGACACTTCCCCGGGACACGCCCACCATCCGGACAGGGATTCGCATGCGTCCGAGAAGCCAGTGACGGCACACTGTCTCTGTAACAAGGAGGGAAGGAAGCCAGATAGGAATGTCCTTCAACACTCTTCTGGTTCTGGTTGAGAACGTGTACCTTTAAAAAGTGAGACTGCCCAGCTGGAGGTCCCACCAGGCATGTGACTGAGCCAGGCTCGCTAGCAGTGGACAGCTGGCAGTTTGGATTTGTTTTACTTTTATTCTGAAATAAGCAAGAGCCAATCAGCTTTGCTCTTAGTCCTATTTCAGGCATGGGGCATTTTCCTGTTAAGATTAATCATTAACAGGAAACTAACAATCCTTTTACAGAAATCCTTTCCTACATCAAGATGTAAACAGAGAGAGTTTGCTCTGTATACCCTGAGTTCCATCACAGCAAAAACTACTAACTTAGTGTTTTACCTTAGTACCTTTCGTGAACACTCCAGTTCATAATGAAAAGGCTATTTTAAGAAATCTGTACCTTTTTGAACTGTGGCAAACAGAAAACCGGATGGTTCTTCTTGCATAAAGTACAAAAAAACTCATTGAACAGATTTGCGTTACCCACTTAGACCAATTCAATCATGATTACAATATGTATTGACCAGCAGAGGGTATTGTGCTGGCTTGTGTGTGCTGTAGTCCATGCAATGACCTGATGTTAAGGCAGGTTCATTGAAACACATTCGCATATACTGTACATAGACAGGTATGGCATTACTGAACTGTTACATGATCAGTCCTTTTCTACCATACCACATTCTTGCTGGAAGTGGATCAGTCCCAATAATTGCATGCTGTTTAAATATTATATAACTGCTAGCTAATCAAGAGTGTTACATTTCTTGCATACGAATGTACTCTGCTTGTACAAAAAAATATATTAATTCAAGTCGTGTTTTCATGTGCAGTGTCCTGTCATTTTGTTTGGAAACGTTGTAAAATTCTAATGCTGAATTATAAAAAATGTACAAGGAATATAATAGATTGATCCAGTATTGACATTGTCTGTTTGTTTCAGTTTTATTATTCTCCCCATCCCTGAGTAGCATGCAGTGTTCTACCTCCAGTTCTGAATTTATTCAAGCACTGCTGGATGACTTGAAGAGTACTGAGCAGTTGAAAGTGATCTGTTAAGGAGAACAATACCCCCATTTTAATTAAGATACACACATTTGAATGCATGGAATGGCAATGGCATTGGTATTTACTCAACGTATCACGTTTTCTTCTGGACTAATAGTGAAATGTATTTTACTGGAAAGTTATGTCACTGAAGGTTAATGAAATATTAACTACTAACAGTACATTTACTACTCAGGGTGTAGCACACAGTATACTGTACTGTATAATACCCAATTGTGCTGGCTGTCATAACAACACAATTTACACATTTTAATTTGAATGTACAAAAAGAAGTTACAGACAGGGGTCAAAAGAAAGGGGACCCCAGCTCCCACAATCAGCATCCCCAGAAGTGCTGCATGCGTAAAGCTTTTAAAGCAGAACAACCCCAGCTCAGGCAGTGACTCGCGGCGTGACCTTGTGAAAAGCACCTTCCTGCTGGTGCTCCTGTCCCTGCTCTGTACCAGAAGACTGGACGGAGGCAGAACTGTATTCTGGATACATTTGTACTAGCATAACCCTTGAACAGATTCTTTAAACACAATGCATACAATATTAACAATGCCCTCATTTATTCTATTTATTTTGTGTTCATTTTTGGCCTGCTTGGCTGCCTTCCTTCCGTGTCACATTTCAAACAGTAGAACCAAAATCTTTTGTCTTGGTCGTCTTTAGGAGGGGTTATTATTAGCAGATATAGCTGGTTTTTCTACCATTAGCTGAGCTGCCCACGAAAAGCCAATACTGTTACATCATCGCATAGAGGACGACAGGCTGGCTTACCTATTTTCAGATGGGATTTACAGTTAATACGCATCCCATACAAACTGCTGGCTATCTCAGCCTTTGTTTGTTGTTCTGTTTACCCTGTTTACCACGGCACACTTGTTTAATCCATTCCTTCTGTGGTCCTTTATTGTAAAGTATGGCTACATGCCTTCCTGCTTTAAAAAAAAGGTGTTTTAATTGACACTGTGTGTTAAAACCTGTATTAAAAACAATAATAATTGAACATACAGGAAAGATAGTACTGTTTGAACTTCCTTCAGCTGCCAGCTTTCCAGTAAAAAGTGCAGAGAGAGAGCGAAGACAGGACAGCGCAGCAGGGAGTCTGTTACACAGAGAATCTGCCTGAATGTAAAAAACAATTATGAAATCTCTTTACTGTAATGCATGCAATACACAGGTTGGTTATTTCACAGCAAATTATATCTGTGCTCCACTATTTCAGGGCTTGGTTCATACAGCTGAGTTTGAATCCTGGTAATAATGACCAGCAGGAGAGATGCTTTTGTTCCAGTAGGTTTAGAATTGTTTCTTTATCCAGAAGAATAATCTTTTACACATACACCTAGACATGCACTGTTCATACATGTACCAGTCACAAATGTGAATGAGAATCTGCTCCCAGTTGCTTCTACTGTATGTACGTGAATGTGATTGAGCCAGTGCTTGATTTCAAACCCAGAATTTCAAGTGCATGGTCACAAGAACACTGCTCCACTCCCAGCCTACACAGTAGCAACTTTCTCCACTGTCCACTGGCTATTCCTGCTATTTAAAGTTAGGTCAGATATAGTATGGTTTCCGTATTGTGACAAAACCAGAAGCACAGCCCTCACTCGTTTCTTTGTATTTTACAGGATTGATCGACTACAACTTCCACTGTTTCCGCAAAGCCATTCAGGAAGTGTTTGAGGTGCGGTTGAAGGTGCTGCGGTCCCGCAAGCTGCTGAGTCAGAGAAGGAGAAGCAGGCAAGCCACCCCGAATGGCATGCCCAGAGTCCCGTCCTGAGGTGCCTGCACGGCGGACACTCCCGGGCAAAGGTGGCCTGCTGCACCACTATTGCACTGACATCATATTCTAGCTAAAAGAAAAAAGACAATTGAAGAACTCCTTAACCCCCTCACGGTCACGCCTTATAGTTTTTTTATACTTGAAAATAAATTTCTGGTAATTTTTGAAAAAAGCTTGGATGCATATCAAGTTACAAATGGGGTCTATATTAAATGATGTAAGAGCAGGTCTGAGGGGGCAGTGCCTTTGTCATAGGGATTCATTTTGGGAAAACACAGCAAATTGAAAGAGGGGGTTGAATTCTACTTTACTGGTTCACACCTGGGCGGATTTGGCAATAACTGGCCGTTCCAGGGCAGGTTTTGTTCCTCCCTGGCCCCTTAGTATTCAATATTAAATCTGCATGTCCCTCCAGTCCATAGCACTCGCAGCCTGTGACATTTACATATGCCTTTCACTGCTTCAATGTGCCTTTCATCTTCAAATTATCACATTTAATACAAATATATATATTTGTATTATAAAAGGACAACTTGGTAAAGGTCTAAAATATCTTAAAAAGTAAAGTTAACTTCATGTTTTTTCTTGCTGTTTAGAGTTGCTTTGAATTTTCTGTTTTTGTCATCACATTCTAGTGACTTTTTAAGTCAAAAGTGGATTCAATAGAGCTCTCAGAATCATATCTAACTGGTGCTTTGAAAAGTGCATTCAATAGAGCTCTCAGAATCATATCTAACTGGTGCTTTGAAAAGTGCATTCAATAGAGCTCTCAGAATCATATCTAACTGGTGCTTTGAAAAGTCACCATGTGACTGACACTTCAAATTATGCAAAGTGAATCTAAATAACAAGAACAATAAAACAGTTTAGTTAACTCTGATAATGCACACCAAAGTTGCTCTTTAAGTGCACCTTACTATAAAGGAAGCAGCCCTGGCAGAACTGTAGCATATACTGCAGTAGTCTGTTGTAACTACTCTAAGTACAATGGAGAACAAAATAAGAGATATTATATATGATATATGGCATAGCATAATCTAAACTGCAGCTAGAGGATGGAATGCAACAAAATATTGTGTTTTCTCCATTGCTACTGTTAAGAATTTAGAGCTCCTTTAAAAAATGATTTAGGGAGAAAATAAATGTAATGCTTTATGAATACAGACCCCTAATATGGGTTTGCAGTGCCTGCACATAACACACTCAGACAGAATGAGACTATTTAGAAAGATCATCATTTATGGTCAGTTTTGATCATTCTAATTCTTGTTGCGATTGGGGACCAGTAAAGTGGAACTGAAAGGGAAAAATGTGTCTTTCTGCTGATTGTGCAATTTGTAATATTATATTTTGTTCACATAGTTCCACTATTTTTGCAACACATTTTCCTGAAATGAGTTGGCACTGAAAATGCCATCAGGCAGGTAAACAATTTCAGCACCCAAGTGTTTATCACAATGCTACTTTTCATTTAACTTGTATTACTGATTAGACTTGGTAAGCATAACAGTTCACCATGTTATGTATTATCGGGTGTATATATTTGCTCTACAGCAGCTGCAGGAAACACATTTGGGAAATTGGTGCTGTGCTCTGGTGACAACTGAATTCTTTTTAAAGATGTGATACATGGAGTTTCCTCAATGGAAGCCTCCTTGTTTTCTTGTAACACCCTCCTTTGCTGTTTTTGTTTTATTACTAATCCACTTCATATGTGTTTATTTATTGTTTAACTTGTCAGAGTGTTCAACTATTAAAATATTAGCTGTCTACTGAAACCTTTGTGTTTTTATTTTTTGTATTTATTATTATTTTTTAGTTTATTATAATTAGAAAACCTTTTGAAAATCGCACTGTTTATAACAACCTCAATACTGAGTAAGATTATTTGCACTTCTTCCCGGCCTTACTGTCATAATCCACTTACTGTAAGCCTATCAATTAAAACAGGTGATACTAGTAATGCAGTATTTCATCAGACAAGTTGGGTGCCTTATTTAGGGCGAGGTTGGTCTCAATTAGGAGTATTAAAGCACCGTGAGCTTTATACAATTCCATACTTCTCTCATCCTCTAACGCTTTCATTTTCACCCAGGGGAGACGCAGCTGTTTTCTGTGTAGTGTTTTAAATAAAGTTTTTTTTTTTGTTATTATTTTTAACCAAATGTTCCAAGTTCCAGGTTTTCTTCAAATTTGTCACCATCTTACTGACCAGTATCTGCCGTATCCACAAACTTTCTGCCTCGTCAGGACATTTTCAATAATCAAAAACCTCCGCCGACACGACAGTAATCGTCCACAATGTGTTCGTCGTTAAACATCCAATAACCTCCAGTGCTCCTGACAGGAAGTACACTGCCCCGCAGACTGCGGGTTTGGGAATATCGATTGTTCGGAAGACCGAGGCGGGTTAGAGGAGATCAGGGTATCTTTATTTTCTTGTCTCCCTGATCTGACATGGAAATCAAATACAACCTAAAGAGTCCAGGTAGGTTAATTCGTTTTATCGATCGGTCGTTTGTTTGTTTTTGACAATCATTACGTGTTAATGGCCACCCGAATTAAGTGTTTTTTGCTTGTTTTTTTTTTACTTCCGTTTCCCAGGCTAAGGCTAGTTTTGCGTTACAGTATTATTATTATTATTATTATTATTATTATTATTATTATTAATTCAGTCAAAATTAAGTCCCACATTATTAACGTGTGTACATCTACATCCTTACAGGTGTTTATTAGAAAACATGAATGCGGGTTATGCAAACTGTTATCATTTGTGACGCGTTGTGGTTTTTTTTATTATTATTTATTTATTGTAGAGTGTTTTTTGTCAAGTTACATTTTTACATTTATCCTTTATTTTCATTGCCTGTTTTTTTTTTTTTTTTTTTTTTGAACAAGCGCTACTTCAGTGTTTGTTTTTTTGATTTTTAGCCCCCCCTGGAGTTGCATTCAGCTTGCTTTCTACTTGTTTTCGCTCAGATTTCATGATACTCTTGTTTACCTAGGCCGCTCCCATCAGATGCATTTATTCATGCGTACATAGTAATGCTTTGGTTATCACAGTCCTGGAAGGGAAACCCACTCCAGGCTATAACAGGTAAAACTGTAAAATTAGCTACTTCATGGTCTGCATGGAGGTTTAATAGATTCAATTAAACAAGTCAAACAAGTTACTTAATTAGTCTAATGATTTGATTAATTGGACAAATGTAACACTTCTCTCCAGGTCTCAACATGTTTCATAGGCCGTGTATCTTGAATCAAGTGCATTTTTTAAATTAACAAATAATTAGATCAATTATGTTAATTGAGAGTTTAAGTTGGAATGAAAACCAGAAGACCCTGTGGCCCTCGAGGACTGGAGTTTGACACCCCTACTTTACAAGTAGCTCATGTCATGTTTCCCCAAAGCAGCATCTGTTGCAAGAGATGCATTCTTTTTTTAGAATCCACAAATCAATGGTAAATTATTAATCAGTAAAAAAATTACATTTGACATTACATTTTCTTGCATAGCATTTATTATTTACCTGGTACCCCATTGTCTCTGCGGTCAGTTGTTAATGACAAATCACAAATCCCAGGTCCCGAAAATGCCACCGGCTTAGTGCTGAGACAGCCAACACTTTTTTGTACAAAATAATTTGGTTTGGTTTTATCTTTTGTCGGTAGCATTCACTTTGGAATTTTATGCAGATGTGGGTTTCAGTTTGGGAAGGTCTTATCCATTGCATCCCTATCTTGCCCAGGACTACAGTCTGACAATTCACTGCAGAGATGACACATTTATATGAAAACTAAGGAAAATGAAGAAAATCAAATAATAGCTTATAAAATACAAATTAGTTTCAGTTAGTTTGATCACAGCAGGTCTTATATTAAATAACACTTTCAGATTATTTTATTGAAACCATGGGACCGCATTGTTTTGTGTTGAGTAATTAACATGTTTTATTCTATTTAATTAATACCTAACAACTTCAGATTTCTTAAAGGTAAATTACTTGGAAAATATGAGTTTTGGTACTGTGCCGCTAATTACAGCATGAGGTTTGGTACTGGTACTTTTTGGTACTTTTGGATGTTAATGCAGGGTGCTGCTTTGTCAGGGTTTTCAATTCGTTTTAAAGTACGTGGCACTTCTAATGTAGTAGGGGGCACCCATCTCATCGAGACGTGTAGCGCCGAGGGGGGGAGTGTGCGGGATTCAAATGGTGCATTCTGCTGCATTCTTGCATGGTTTAAGCATGTGCTAGGCTAGGAGTGCTCTCCTTGTAATGTCTGACAAAGTACTCCATTAGTGCAACGAACGAGCTTTACTTCATACCAAGGCAAGAGCAACAAGAAGAAAAATTGACTTTGAGCATCAAGGCCCCTGCAACACAAGACTGAAAATGTGTGTGGAATTGGTGACCACATCTTTAATACAGGTGCACTCCACTTATAATGGATCCTGCTAGAACAGAGTTCCATTTATAACGTATTGAGGAGGCATGTCCCTGCCAAACAACATGGGTTTTAATAGGGAATTACTCTGGTTAAAACAGACTCGCATATAATGTATATACTGTTAAATACGTACAGTTTTCCTGTTCCATAGACATGTCTTTTGCATCTAATACGTGCAGTTTAATATATATACAGTACGGTTTATTTTATTTATTTTTCTGTTTTGTTTTTTTATCAGGTACAGTTTTCATGTTCCACAGGCAGATGTTTTGCGTTTAATACATACAGTTTAATTGACAGTCACGGTGGCATCTGTGACATCGGGCAGGAAAACCAGTTGCTGTTTAATTTTATTCTGTTTTTGTTGGCATAGCCGTTGTACAGTTTAAAACGTGTACAATTTTAATTACATTTAGCGAAAAATATAAATTTGTAAAATGGTACTACAGTACTTATTACATTGTACGGCCCACAGGTGTGTTTTGTAATAAACTCCTGTTCTTTGGCAGTTAAGCTTTCTTGTGTTGTTTATATTTAAGGTACTTATGTTTGCATTACATACAGCGTTTCGAATTGTGTTTACTACATACTTTGTTTATAAAGTACTGATTCTCATTGTCCCTTGGAGTCTGTTGTGCACCTGTATGGGAAACAGCATGTTGAAGTAGTGTTATAGAAGTTCTGATCTGTGAGTATGTAACAGACAGCTCTTATGATTACATGTTACTGTTTATTTTTCAGTAAAAACAAGTTTAAGTTGCATCGAGTTCATTCTACTATTTACTGTATTAAATACACCACAGCAAACACATTACAGTACATTTGAGATATTTTCATTAGCACAATCTGAGAGCTAAATGTTTTTGTTTTTTTACTGCAATCAAGTAAGCTGCAGTGCATTTCATTTTTAATTCCCTAAATGCAGTCTGTTCGAGGCAATCGGAAACGCCTGTAACCAAAATGACCCGTCTCTTCCCCTGGCTCACTCGGTGCACCTCAAAGAGGATTACAACAGCATCAGGACCTTGCTGGACACCTTGAAGTATGATGAGTACGGCTGGGACCCCCGGAAGGTGCTGATGCCACCACTGCACATCAAATTGGGCCTTATGAAACAATTTGTCAGAGCTCTAGATAAGGAGTCGGCAGCCTTCAAGTACCTTCAAGACTTCTTCCCTAAGCTGTGTGAGGCAAAGGTCAAAGCCGGTGTCTTCGTCGGACCACAGATAAAGAAGATCCTGGAGTGCAATGAATTCCCCAAGAAGCTCACTAGTAAGGAGAAAGCGGCTTGGAATAGCTTTGTCGCAGTTGTTCGGGGCTTCCTGGGCAATCACAAGGCCGAAAACTATGTGGAGCTGGTTGAGACTCTGGTGAAGAACTACGGCACAATGGGCTGTAGGATGTCCCTCAAAGTCCATATCCTTGATGCTCATCTTGATAAATTCAAGGAGAACATGGGAGCGTACTCGGAGGAGCAAGGCGAGCGCTTCCACCAGGATATACTGGACTTTGAACGCCGCTACCAAGGACAGTATAACGAGAACATGATGGGAGACTACATTTGGGGGCTGATTCGTGAAAGTGATTTACAGTATAATCGTAAATCTCGAAAAACTAATCGCTTCTAAATCTTTTGTAGTCATTTTTGTATTACTTTAGTATAAATACATGTTAATTTGGATTCATATGTTGTTTTTTTCTGACTTTATGTGAACACAAATTCGTCCGTTTTCTCATTGGAAATGGCATGTGGCACCGAGGCGATGGATGAAGGAAGGTCCGGATACGTGATAGCAGGTGCATTCTTGCCATTCCGACGTTTGGAAGGGTCCACCATGCAGAAGTAGCAGTTGCTTGAGTGGTCAGTGGGTTCCCGCCAAATTCTTGGGATAGCGAACTTCATGGCTCTCTTTTCCCCTCTGTACCATCCTACAAAAATACATTTATTTCACCCAGCACTGAATCTATCTGGAATGTTCTGGAAAATAGGTACATTTCAAAATATCACTGTCCTGGTCACAAAAGCAAAGTTTGTGGGGAATAATAGCCATTTTCTATACTTTTGAGGCATAAGCAATTAGGAAATAACACTTGCTACCCAGGAACAAAAATGGTGTTACATAGTGTAATTAATTTTGTGGGGGGTTCAAACCCCTAAAACCATCCCTTAACTACGCCACTGGATGCATGTTAATACATTTCCCAATGTTCTTTACACTCAGCTTTTCCAACTAGGGCAATTTGTTTAATTTAATAAGCTGTCAGCTGTCCGTTTAGATTGATTTTTGTTTACTGTTGTGTGGGCTGGATTGGATTTAAACCCCCACAGAACAGCCAGTGCAAAAATATGCTGAGCACAGCTGCCCTTTTCTATACTTATTTCACATTCATTTCACCTGGGGGGGGGCTTTTCTCCTGTCTCCTCTTTGTTGTTATCTCTTAGTAGACTGATATATTATGATATAAGGATGCAAACTGACTAGCAAAAAAAAAACTCAAAAACTGTTCCCTTAAAGCCATGTTTTAATCAATGTTAAGAGGGGCTACAAAATCGTGTCAGAAAAATGAAGTTTTTTTTTTTTTTTATGTCAAATATACTCCTTGAATCACGTTACTGACAGTCACGGTGTATGTTCCTAAAAGACCACAGGCACCACAGGCCATATACTTCAAGCAGCTGGGACACCTTTCGTGGGGTCTACAGGAACTGGAAAATGTATACAACCTTGAGCTGTAATCAGACAGGTAGTAGTTTGGGTTGAGCTAGTTCCAACTGTAGTAAAGGCATATACTTGTTGTGTTCCTCACTATATGCTGTGATGTAGATCTAGTCTTGATCAGTCCAGCACATGGGACACCTGATCATGATTCCCTTCGAACAAAGTAGTTTACAATACAGAAAGTGAGTGAGAGGGAGCCAGTTGCCCACAGCAATATTGATCTTCCACGAGGGCAAATTCGTCTGGCCCAGTGCAGTGAAAAAAACAAGATCAATGCCCTGATTTAAATCTAGGAAAAAAGTGTCCAATAATATTCACAATGTCAGTCTGCAATGATAGTATGGTGTTGCAGGGCTCTACATAGGTAACGAAAAGGGCAAGGCCAAAAATGGACTTCAATTCAATAGATTCGTAGAGGGCACCAAGGCCACTAAACTTAAGTCAAGGCCAAAGTGTAGAATGCGTTGCAATTTTGCATAGGATTCATATATAAAGCTAATATTTGGCCACAACAAGAAACAACACATATTAACCTAATAATAGCTATTCATTTATTCAGAAAATGCAGGGGTTTTTTTGTATTGTCAACCAGCAGCCTACAGTTGTGACCTAAAATTTCGGGATTTAAAAAAAAAAAAAAACTATTTGAACATAATTTTGATATTTTATTGAACATCATGTAATCAAAGAAACTACAAAATTATATCGCAAAAGTATACCGGAAGCCATAATAGTAGTACAGTAGTCATGTTAGATTTCATAATGTCACAGTTTTTGTCAGGTGTTCGTCAAGTACTATGGAAAACTACAAAGCGATATGTTATTCAATATGTAACAGTCGACTTTATGAAGCAAAATTAGTGAATTCTGTAGTGATGCAAAACCATAGCTGTAGTTTGGAGGCTGCGAGGACACAGCTCCCTGCGCTGAAGCCAGGCATTGGCTTTTATCACTAATCCATGAGACTGTTATTGTTCAATTTTAATAGCATATATTCTACTCAGTTCAACATAAACTAAACTCCGAAATCTCGTTCCCACGTGTTGCATTTATGGATAAAGCTACCAACTTTCCGAGGCCTAAATCTGGGACATGTCTTAATTTGAAAATGCAGGTTACACAGTGTTCTTTATTTTTAATTTATTTTAACTTTAGTAGTCGCCAATTAATTTTACCCCGCTTTTCTCCCAATTTGATATATCCAATTGTTTTTTTAAGCTCAGCTCACCACTACCACCCCTGTGCTGAGTTGGGAGCGGCGAAGACGAAACGTATGCCGTCAGCCAACTGCTTTTTTTCACTCTGCAGACCCGCCATGCAGCCAACCCAGAGCTACTGCGTCGGAGGACAGCGCAGCTCTGGGCAGCTTACAGGCAAGCACGCAGACACCCGGCCAGTCTACAGGGGTCGCTGGTGCGCGGTGAGCCAAGGACACCCTGGCCGACCTAGGCCCTCCCCACCCGGTCGACGCTTGGCCAATTGTGCGCCGCCACCTGGGAGCTCCCATCCACGGTTGGCAATGGAATAGCCTGAACTTGAACCGGCGACCTCCAGGCTATAGGGCGCACCCTGCACTCCACGCGGAGCGCCTTTACCGGATCCGCCACTCGGGAGCCCCCACATTGTTCTTTCAATGAAAACTCTTCCTCACCCCAGTCAAGGATAGTAAACCTCAGTTGAGTAATATTTTGTGCGCTGAGCTTGTCTAGCCACTGTCAGTTGACTGTCAGTGCTGTGGAGCTGTGTGTGTTGATGTTAACTCATATTTACTCACTCTAGTTCTGCATGGAATTCTAGATAAAAAATATTCAAGAGGTATTGTCATGCTGTCTCGTTGTAATTAAGCAACCGTTTCGAGTTTCGGTTGCGGTTTACCTGTTTACGACTTCATTATAATACACATGCAAACTGCTTTAAAATAACCGTAATGCCCTTTAATCATTCTGAATCCCACTTCTCATGTTATTCTGAGAGTTGGAACATTAAAAAAAAAATTTACATTTTTTGGGCCGGAATTTCAAAAACAAATGCCAAACTCTCCAAAATTACATAATTGGTTAATGCTATGTGTCCGGAAGATAAATCTCTTTGAATTATTATCCTATCAGGTGGGCTTTGGAAGATATGTGGGTTGGATTAAATGACGCGCATTTAGGTTTGTCAAAGTTTAACTCATTCTCTGCTCTCTGAGACAACAGCAGCAGCAAGTGGTACTGCATTGACAGAGTGGCTGTCTTGAGTGACAGATGTGTTTTTAGGGGCAGGCTATAGCTTGGAGTGAATTTTCTTTTTGAAAAGTTTTAATATTTAATCTTTTATCAAATAAATTTTTAAAGCTAAGCCAAGATGGCCACCGGGCTGGAACTATAGTCAAATAAGCTTTTACTTAACTTAAACACATCTAAAAGGTTTTTTACACATTTTAAAACCTTTTAGATGTGTTTAAGTTAAGTAAAAACTATTGATAATAACCTATTTTGGGTTTTGTTTGTTGAAATCTAAAAATACATTTCACCACCCTGTATACATTTTGAGGGGCGCTGCAGCAATTGAGAAAGGCATCCACAGCAATTGCCGCATGGCCGGTGTTCATTTCGAGCCCTAGTGTTGTATCTGACCTTTATACTGCAGTTGGTACAAACACATTAGTTTAGAATCATTATTCTGTTGTGTGTGCATTCTTCAGTTGCACACCCAGGCCTTGTGTAACCAGCGTTGGACGCTTGACTTGGATTATCATTTGGCATGTGTCTTGGCTTACTTATAAGTAAAGGATTAAAATACACAGCTGTTTTTGCTGATAGACCATGTCACATGTGTCTTAATGCTCACTGAGATCCCTCATAACGATCTGCTTATATAATTTTACTTTCATGAGCATAATTAATTGAACTCCTACTTAAATCATTTGCTCACCTGCAATTTGATCAGCCTGAATTGAGTGTCGTGTTTTGTCTTTTATGTTTCCGTAGCTGTGAAGCGGTTGATGAAGGAGGCAGCTGAGCTCAGGGATCCAACAGAACACTATCACGCACAGCCCTTGGAGGTATGAACAGCTCAGAGGTGTAGGGGAACTGTCCGAGCTGAATCAAGCATCGGTTTTAAGTGCTATAGAGCATGTGTGTTTATGAAATGAATAATTTCTTACGTTGACGAACGCATGGATTTGTTTTGTTTCAAATGCCAGGGTACTTTCCCATCTACAAAACTGAAGAGACTGAAGGAGACTTTGTCAAACATGTGTCATTGAATTTACCCCCGCTCAAATAACCCTCATTCACAAACCAGTACAATTAAATCCTTCAAACAAAACAAAACCCCCAAAATAAATTCAGATCACCAGTGACATGTCATTTTTATAAACTTTGCACTTGCAGCTTGAAGAGAAAAAAAACAGTTTCATGTCCGTGTTCTGGCTGTCGCAAGACATTAGAAAGGCTGTCTTGTCACAAGTTTTATTGTCACTGCTGCAGTCTATTAACCTTGGCAAGTGTGCTGTACGTTTTGATTTTCTGTTGTTTGTTGTCTCAGGATAACCTTTTCGAGTGGCACTTCACAGTCCGTGGCCCTCCTGATTCAGATTTTGACGGCGGTGTCTATCATGGCAGAGTTGTGCTTCCTCCTGACTATCCGATGAAACCCCCCAGCATTATACTGCTCACAGTAAGAGTGTTGTTACATGCATTCTAACTGATATGTGTACAGGGATGGAGATAAGACACCTATTGCATAGCAGTTTCACAAGCTTAATTAGCCACAGTGTATAGGTAACAAGCTCATGTGTATCTTATTTATTGTAAAATCAGGAATGGCTCAAACCATTATGCAATGGGAGTCGTATTTCAATCCCTGGTATATTTTAACTGCATTTTTAACTTAAAAGCATACTTTATACCATGTTGAAGCCCATAGGAGAAGGTGTAGTGTTCCACCTCCCATCCTTAAGAACCAACATTATTATTATTATTATTATTAGTTTATTTAGCAGACGCCTTTATCCAAGGTGACTTACAGAGACTAGGGTGTGTGAACTATGCATCAGCTGCAGAGTCACTTACAATTACGTCTCACCCGAAAGATGGAGCACAGGGAGGTTAAGTGACTTGCTCAGGGTCACACAATGAGTCAGTGGCTGAGGTGGGATTTGAACCGGGGACCACCTCGTTACAAGCCCTTTTCTTTAACCACTGGCCCACACAGCCTCAACAAGGTTTGAGATTAACTAGCTACTACGCAGGAACCAGACGAGCACTGATGGGCTGAACGGCTTCCTTTCATACAGAAAATGTTCTTATTTTCTCACAATCAGCCTTGAAGGATGTTGAACATTATCATTATCATTTTTATTTATTTTTATTTATTTTTTTTATTATTTTTAGACTTTCCCACCGCTAGTAATGATCCAGTAATTGATTACACTATGTAACACAATTTTTGTTCCTGGGTAGTAAGTGTTATTTCCTAATTGCTTATGCAACATGATGGGAGACTACATTTGGGGGCTGATTCATGAAAGTGATTTACAGTATAATTGTAAATCTCGAAAAACTACTCACTTCTAAATCTTTTGTAGTCATTTTTGTATTACTTTAGTATAAATACATGTTAATTTGGATTCATATGTTGTTTTTTTCTGACTTTATGTGAACGAAAAGACACAAATTCGCCCGTTTTCTCATTGGAAATAGGTACATTTCAAAATATCACTGTCCTGGTCACAAAAGCAAAGTTTGTGGGGAATAATAGCCATTTTCTATACTTTTGAGGCATAAGCAATTAGGAAATAACACTTACTACCCAGGAACCAAAAAAAAAAAAAAAATTATGCTGAATTTCTTCTTGGGCGATGATGCTGTTCAATAAAAAATTATACTAATAATAATTTTGATGGCTAATGTTCAATTCCGTTTCAGCCAAATGGGAGATTTGAAGCTGGTAAGAAGATCTGTTTAAGCATCTCTGGACATCACCCTGAGACGTGGCAGCCCTCCTGGAGCAGTACGTACTCTCCTAATATTACACTTCGGAGACACTTTTTCAGTCTGCCCTGAAGCACACAGTTGAAAATCTCATACAGTTTGTCAAATGGAATCTGTCAACAAATAAACCCAGTACAGAGAGGAGCGCAGAACAAACAGAGACCAGTCAAAGTGCAATATACAGTAGAATGACAGGTGCACTGCAGGAATTTGCTGTTTTCAATATCAGACACAGAACAACATGCATTCCAGTTTATGCATTGATTATGCAATTTACCTGTTTCTGGACATAGATTTAAATAAATAAAATTAATTACTTGTGTCATGGCTCTAAACAGAATATTTGTATTACAGTATCATTTCCATGTAGTTTATTTTGGCAAGCTAAAGTTGCTTTTCTAAAAATGTGCTATTTATTGTTTTCACGTTGGTTTTGCTTGTATTAATGAACTGCATTTGAATGGCATTACTTTACTGCTTACCCCTTGTGTTTCTGCTTCATTCCTTTTTTTGTACTTGTAAACAACTACATTTGTGTAGAGTAAAATGCTTCTTGTACAGCAGAGTGGAACTTCGTAGGTACTGTACTATTAGTGCATGCAGCAGTTCCACAGACAGCAAGTGACCCCGCAGGGCTGTTCACATCACAGGTAACCCTGAGTAGACTGTAGGTGTGATTAATACCATACAGGGGTAAGCCACAGCTGGATTTCACATCACAGGTAACCCTGAGTCGACTGTAGATGTGATTAATACCATACAGGGGTAAGCCACAGCTGGATTTCACATCACAGGTAACCCTGAGTAGACTGTAGGTGTGATTAATACCATACAGGGGTAAGCCACAGCTGGATTTCACATCACAGGTAACCCTGAGTAGACTGTAGATGTGATTAATACCATACAGGGGTAAGCCACAGCTGGATTTCACATCACAGGTAACCCTGAGTAGACTGTAGGTGTGATTAATACCATACAGGGGTAAGCCACAGCTGGATTTCACATCACAGGTAACCCTGAGTAGACTGTAGGTGTGATTAATACCATACAGGGGTAAGCCAAGCTGGATTTCACATCACAGGTAACCCTGAGTGGAACACTTTTGAAACACATTTATGATGTTTTGTGGTTTGTGATTACTATTTCCTCTCAGGATTCCCTATTCATTAATTAAATTATCATTGAAGCTCAAAGGGAGTGTCCTGTAAGAGGTAAATCCACGCTTTAGCAGAACAGTAGCAGAGCATTACTCCATCTTATGTAACATGCGTGTTTGAATTCATTTAATGTTGAATTACAGTTTTTTTTTTCTTTTTCAGTAAGAACTGCACTAATAGCTATAATCGGATTCATGCCCACAAAAGGAGAGGGTGCAATAGGGTCTCTTGATTACACTCCCGAAGAACGGAAAGCCCTCGCCAAAAAGTACGATTTGTTCTATGAAGCGATAGCTCTTTACACACCCAGGCACAGCTAGATGAAGAAGAGGCTCCACTTTAGCAAAATCATTTGCATGGCTCGTAACTACATTTTTATCCTAATAAATGCAACCTAGCAAGTGCCCTGTCCCAATATTTGTGGGTAATCGCTTATAAAGGAGTGAATTGGATTAAAGTCAGTAAAAACAAACCTCCATAGTTTACTTTTGATGCATCATATAAGTTAATTCCATGAATTGTCTATATTATGAAATAAACAAATGCATCAGTAGCAGTTGAAGTTCTGTTCAATTGTAAATAACAGAAGACAATGCATCGTCCTGACAAGTACAGCACTGAAGAAAGTGTTTCAATTGCAGCATTCCCATCATTTTAATGTAATCCTTTGTAAATCCCCAAAAGCTGTGCAATCAGTGCTCGTATGCGTTATTTCAGGTTTTCTGAAAAAATGTCACTGAAATGCCAGGCTGATTTGGCTCTGTGTTAAATCTATCCTGTGATTCCTTGTGTCCTTAAGGTCCCAGGACTTCTGCTGTGCGGCGTGTGGTGGCAGCATGAAGTCTGCTCTGCTGCCTGTAACCTCCAACAGCAACCCAACCAACAATGACAGGGAGGCCAAAGAGCTTGCAAGACAGATCAGCTTCAAGGTACACCAGTTACTGGGCACTTTTTTTTCTGTGTATGTCTGTTTTTTTTCTGAAGACTTGGTTGGTAACCAAGTCTTCAGAAAAAAACAGAGACATACACAGAAAAAAAAGTGCCTGTGGTAACCAAGTCTTCTTTGTACAGGAAAAGCTACAGTTATCAGAGTTGGCATTTAAAACATATATATAGTGTGTGTGTGTGTGTGTGTGTGTGTGTGTGTGTGAACACCTCTCTTTTTTATTAGACCGGTTAGATGAGCTCCAGTTAAATAAAAGCACTACTGTGCATTTCACTTGCCATTATTATTTTAGCGGCAACAAAGACCAATATTCTCTGTGCTTGATTTTACAGGCGGAATCCAGTTCATCCAGTACAGCAGCCCGGAAGCAGGTACTGGTCAGCCCAGTGAGCTCAGAGCCGTCCGGAGAGCAGGCGTCTGAATCCGCAACCCAGACAGAAACTCCCGAGTCCCCTGAAGCGGTAACACACTTCTGCATTTAGTTTGACTTGTTTTCTTTTATAACTTATCCCTGGACTAACAGCTCTAACAGCATCATAAGTAGGCTTGCTACTATTCGATTTTTATTTTTTTGCCAAATCGACGATTAATATCGACGTTTATTTTAGAAAGCATTTACCGTTTTTGTTTGATCTTTATTTTTCAACTCAAGCAGAGAATAGGTGAAATGCTTGAGTTGCTTTAATTAATTTAACATTTAAACATTTATTCCATATATATTTAGTGTGGAGGGATTCTTGGAGGGACACGAGTCATTGCAACTGGAGGCTGACTTTTTGGCTACTTCTTAGTCTGGACCAACTTTGAGTAAAGAGCTCCTTGATTTTTATAACTCATAGAGCTTTAGTCAATCTCTGAACATAAGGGCCTTAAAAAAGCAACTCTTTTAAATGCTGATTTCCTTTAATGTTGAGTTTTGTAAGTTTTAACTACAGAACCTTTGATCACATTTTGACTTAGTAGGAACATAAAATATGTTATAATAACCAGTATATCAACAATAACCTGTTTCCTCTGGCACAGGCGGCCCCAGGCCCTCACCGTTAGATAGATTTTCATAGCCTTGTTTGCTGTGCTGTAGCAGAACCAGGCCATGCAACTGCCTCTCAGCAGATCTGGCCTCAGGCCTAAACAGCTGTTGAAGAAGGTGCAGTGCAGTCTCGGTCCGCAATGGCTCATACTATTACTTTTATTAAACAAATTTCAAGAAATGTAACTGAAAAAGCACGGTGGTTTACAAGACAGAAAGTCTGTGTTGGGTGGTATAAAGTTAGCTATACTTTTACCGTTTGAAGTGCAAAACCCCATTATCATTAACAAAATGTACTTTAACTTGGTGTCAGCTATCGTTTTAAAACAAACAAACTATATAAAAATACTTGGTGGCAAATGATCTTTAACCCAAAAAGCACTAAATAAAAGCTTTGGCACAACTAGTATAAAACTCTGGTGGTTGTTATTATTGCAGTACAATGTATAACCTAAAATAAGCATCAGACCTGCAAACATATGCATAGATTTCATCATGACTGATTTTTAAATAATATGCTAAATTAGAAGCAAGATAAGTCTCACAGCACAGCTCAGACAATTGACAAGAGTGATCCTCATGCCAGTGCTTTTATTTTACCTGAAGTTAATAAAAAGACTCCTGGATCTCATGCGAGAAATTGCAGAGCTCCCTGGCACTGGAACACCTTTTAAACTAAAATACAGCTACTTTAACATCACTTGATTTTGTGAAATCAGGGATGGGCGGCACAACTTACCAATGCTTGTTATATTATTAAGAAGAAAAATTCACTGAGAGAACAAGGCAACCGTTTTCCTTCCCAGGTCAGTGTCTATTGCTATATTACTGACACTTTGCTGCAGTATGTGCTAAATAAGCTATGTTTGTCAGCAGGTACTATGTGTGTATCTCATGTCAGTGGTGCTGTATAAGCAAGGCATACAACTCCAGTCCCCAAGAATGGAAGCCCAGTTCTTTGAGTATTGGAGTGCCGTGTCCGTGTTTGCTGTGCTGTCATTGTATGCTTCTGAACGTTATTATAAAAATAAATTATGCTCTTAAAAATAGCCGTGGGAGTGCAGTTTACCCAAATAAACCTTGTGGCATTTATCTTAATATTGAAAGGCCAGTCTGACTTACATAACTGAGCCTTTAAAGAAGTTGGCTTCGGTTCAGTGCTGCCACCTGACTCAAGTAAATGCAGCCTGGTATTTAGTGACAAATGATTGTTAAACCAGCGTGTCTTCGTCTTCGCCTGCTACCGAGTCAGCACGGGGGTGGTATCGGTGAGCTGAGCCTAAAAAAATAATTGGGTATGCCAAATTGGGAGAAAATAATAAAATAATTGGCGATTTACTAAATTAAAAAAAAAAAAAAAAAATGATCTTGACCTACAGAGGCTAGAATCAGGTATGCTTGCTTTTGGTTCAGGTTGACTGTGAATTCAGAACTTTCCACTATTAATGTCTTGAATACTTTGGTACAGATAATGATATTGGGTCCGCATTAGTTGGGTGACTAATAGTGAATACATTTCTATCACACTTTTCTTTTAGGCTGACTCCCAAACCAGTCTCCAGAGCACTCCAAGGGAAGAGGCTCCCCAGCCCGGCCCTCTGAACAGACCTCTGAGCCCTCGGCAACGTCGTGCACAGCAGCCTAGGAGGCCTGCCTCCCCCACCTACCCGCAGCTCCAGCTCCAGCCTGAGGGCTCCAGCCACGTGGGGTTGGCTGTTCTCATAGTGGTTCTGACTTTAGCACTTGCTGCCCTCATCTTCCGAAGGATCTACCTGGCCAGCGAGTACAAGTTTGACTACGAACTGTAACACTCTTCTTGCTTCATCTGACCACATACTGGAGACATCAGCCAGCCTGTAATCCTGTAAACTACTGTATAGTATCAAAGTCAGTTTACAAAGGCTGTTCTTTTTAGCTTGATTTTTAAATGTTATTTTATAAATACATGTTAAAAATGGTTTAACCCCAAAAAGAGGACAATTTTGTGTTTTGCTGCACTTTAATGCTCATAGTATACAACCAGTTCTTTAAACAAAGAATGGCAGAACAGCTTAAACCGTGCAGTCCCTAATGATGGCAAATCTATATTAACAATGTAAACCGAGTGCTTGCTAACAAATGTCAGAATATTTATTATAATATATCCTGGTATATATGATATGATATCGGTTAAAAAAAGATGTAAATGTTTTAAGTTGCTTTTCTATTTTCTGTATCTTTATCTAGATATATTCAACCACCTCAATGCTGTATAATGTCTTGCTCACAGTCTACAGTACAAAAAAAGCTTTACAGTGTTTACAGTTACTTGAACCAAACCACTATTAAAAAAATTGAGTTGAAAAATCATCCACCTGTCTTAATAAGCAGCCACAATTATGAATTCCCTTTGGCCACGGCTTAATTAATCTTTGACTGTATTTGTAGTGAGTAATATGGTCACAACAACTACCTGTTGGGTATTTTCAGTGACTATTCCAAAAGGTGTTCTGTAATACTGAAGAAAAATAACAAGACAGAGAGAACTGAAAATTGACTTCCCCTTGAAGAAAACTGGATCTATCTACTGTATGCAGTGTGGAGTAGTGGTTAGGGCTCTGGACTCCTGACCGGAGGGTCGTGGGTTCAATCCCTGGTAGGGGACACTGCTGCTGTACCCTTGAGCAAGGTACTTTACCTAGATTGCTCCAGTAAAAACCCAACTGTATAAATGGGTAATTGTATGTAAAAAATAAATTGTAAGTCGCCCTGGATAAGGGCGTCTGCTAAGAAATAAATAATAATAATAATAATGTCAATATTTAACTTCTAGCATGCATATTTCAACTTTCCACCATCTATTAGAATGACCTAATAATAATCAATAACTGGGAGGGATTTCACACACATGTATTGCACATCTCTTAACAAAAGGAACAGGAGACATCTCATCTGTCTTTTACATTAATAAGATGTAGGGTCTGCTGTGAAATTGCTCTTGTGTATTTGGGGGTGGTGGGACATTCTCAAAATAGTTTTCGTAATAAATAGTGCCTGGAAGGAAAATACAACCAATGCTTTAAGTCCAAACATACTGCAAGAAGAATTCTACATTTAATAATTTAGAGTTTATCTGGGTTGATTAGTTCTCTTATAAAAAATATTTAATTGACATGTTACAAGACCAAGGATTTACTATGAACACACATACACACACTAGACACAAGGAATGTTTAATAGTAGTAGTATTTTATTAAGTGCACAAATATTAAACGGAAATCAGAAAAGTCAGAAAGTAAATCTTAGTTTGTAAGCACAAAACACAAGCTAGCAGGACCAGTGAAATATGACACTGCAGCTTATCCTCACACACATCCAGCAGCAGCAGGCTGTGACCTATCTAGTAGTTTGCAGACACAGACTTGTTTGTCTGATAAAAGTCTTAAATGCTATGGAAGTCCTGTAGCCGAGTCCCGGAGTTGCAGCTTTGTTTAGCAGAGCGACAGCACCAAACAATGTGGAGCGCAAAATCTTTAGTTTTGCTTGGATATTTATTGTCTTTTCACTCTGCTGAGTAGCTACTGTCATGAGGTCATTTGTGTATCTTGCCTCTTTAAAACACAGTCCTTTGATGTTTTAATATCTTCCGTCTCGGGATATGTATGCTCTATGTCTTCTTTGAGTCAAACCGCTTGTTGTTGCAGTTTTGAATTATCTGTACATAATTCAACTGTCCTTTCAGCCTCATCCAGTCCAGACGCCACGTCGCCCTGGTCACCTAGTTCACTGGTCACATCAGGCGCGGACTGGCCATCGGGAAGTGCGGGAGAATCCCCGGTGGGCCCGTCTGTTTGGACCTGCGTGGGCCGCTGGTCTACGTTTGATTTATAATTATTATTTTTATTTTTCTTCCCATTACATGCTGAGAATGACGCTGCTATTAACTTGACAGCCTCACTCTCTCATCACCGCACCAGTCATCTCTTGGGTAGATCCAATATCGCAATATCTAAGGGGGGGCGAGGAGTGGCCACTCTCTGATTGGACTTGCCCGGATTTTCTTAGAACGTGATTGGTCAGCCAGATTTCGTCTTTAGTTTGAACCTCTTGTATTGATAGTGGATGATAGTGATGGGCAGTTCGGTTCTTTTTAGTGTCTCGATTCATTTGATTCAGTTCAGTTTGGTGAATCGATTCATTTCTTTCATTTGATTCACTGATTCAATGACACAAAACCAATCAATGTAGACCGCATTAAGATTGTTTACGCAGGTTTATTTGAACCGGAAAGAATGAGTCGTTCACGAACTGCACATCACAAAAGCTAGGGAGAATCTATATTTGGTTGACTGGGTTCATAAACATTAAATTAAATATAGTTTGACAAAAAATAATATATATTTAGAATCCTGGAGATAACATAACAGTTTGAACCATTAGCATTGTTTAGCCATCAGTATAAATCTAATTTAATTTAATCTTTAAAAAAAAAAAAAAAAAAATAGTCAATTGCATTTCGTACGTGTTATTTATTCAGCACATAGCAAAACGCTTGTTTGCCCAATTTGATTGACAGATCCATCTCTCCTTACCACACACCGTCTGGATCATAGATACAGGGTCAGAACAACAAGTGAGATGCCTGAGGAGGATGGAAACAGTGGAGCATGTGAAGAAGAGCTGGAGCTAGAGAACAAAACGTGCACTTCATGCAAAAACTGTGCCAGGTGTTGCTATTTGATTCTGTCCTGATACAATTTATTGACTGATGCAATTGTAATTGGTTTGGGCTAAGTAGCATGTGAAAGGTGTTTCTCCACTCTGAAGTTTGTCAAGAATAGACTGAGAAGCACTATGTCCCAAGAGCACTTGGAAGGGTTCATGCTAATGTCTACAGAGAAAGAGATACCAATGGCCCTAGACAGTGATGGAGTTATTGACAGGATTGCGCAGAAGAGTGCACTGCTGCGACGTCTGCTGGCGACATAAGGTAGGACAGTCTCGTTTACTGTGGATTTGGATGAAGTAGTTGACTGTATTTTGAGATATAATTAGGGGTTCTGAAACCCTATTGTAATTGTGGGTTGTATTGGCGCTGAGTGCTGCTAATGGTTTATAGAATTGCTAAATATGAGCCGATGTGTTTAGAATTTACAGGGTTTTTTTTTTATTAGGCCTATTGAGAGACCGCAATCTGTGTGAGGTCGGTGATGGTTTCTTGAATTGATAAATAAGATATGTGTTTATACTTTACAGTTTACTATTAGGCCTACTGAGGTTGGTGTTGGTGTGCGGAGAATGGCTTCTTTCTACTTGATAAATGGGCTACCCATGTTTATTATTTGCTTACAGTAAATACCAATACTAAATAATAGCCTACCAACTGTCGGCAATCTTGTGTTTAAAATAATCTGATATGCAATTAGATTTTAGACCACCGATTACTGTAAAAAGAAAATTGTAATTGCATACAGCAGAGCCATCAATGAAATAATGCGTGGTGCGTAAACTGGACACATTGGCGAAATAATTTAGCTCTGATACAATGTTGCATTCACTGACCGCAAAGCGGTGGCCGAGATAAAGAATAATGAATAGAAAAATATTTCGTAGACGGAAAAATCTATGATATTTTCAATAGGATAGCCTATTATTTGTGACTTCTATGGCAGCTGTCATAGCCTACACTTTGCCATACCTAAATCGACCCTAATATGTTTTGAAAACCTGGTAGTAGCTATAGCCTACAATGTAGAAATAAGTTTTACCCTAACAATTACTCTATTTTTTTTTATTTTTTACCGATACTTCATCATGACGGCGCGCTGCATACGCTGACTTCATTATTATTTCGGTAAGCTGATTTTGACATAAATGTGGGCCGTTGGACCCGAACTTCCCGGGCCGATTTTTGGTCCCAGTCCGCCCCTGGGTCACACAGTTCAGTATGTCTGCTAGGAAAGGGGCCGTTCAAGACACACAGATTTCATTACTTAGTCCAGTTAGATTTCTAATACACGTTCGGGTATTAATATTATATTCAGGGAATATGCACCACAATGCACTTAAGTGAACTATTCCCTCAGAAAAAAAATCAGGTTACGGTACCCAGAATTATTATTATTTTTTTAACATTTAAACAAAGTGCCCTTGAGTTAAATCTCATCTCCGAAGTAACATTCTTGTTTATACAACTTACTTCTGTACACATGTTAAAAATGAAATGCTTTCACTACCCAATGGTCACTACTAGTAGAAAGTCGGCTCACCTCAATCAAGCACAATATATCAGATCTGCCTGGGTACGGGTCTACAAGATGATGGAGGTTTTTCTGAGTTACGGTATCAGCAACACTCTCCAGCAACTCAAACCGGGTGCAGAATCATAAAGCTGAATTTAATTGCTTACTGCCTCAATTAGGCAGGGAGGATACCAAGACACCACATTGATCTAGAGGGAATGGAGAATAGTCTGGAGAGCACTGCAACCCTTTGAGGCTGTATGAGATGAACTTCATGAGGCATCCCCCATATGTTAGGACAGGATAAATATTACACGTGTCTATCAATCACGTTTTGCTATGGTTGTCATTTGTTGTTTCAGGAAAAAAAAAAAATATATATTAAAAGTAACGTATTGCTTGTTTTTAGTCACTGTCACCTCTCTGAATGTATTCGTTTTTCTTTTTGCTTTAGTTTTTTTTCACAATGCTGGATTTTGGGGGCGTTGTTCCTTTAATTGTTGTAACAGAAGTCCAAGGTGAAGGTTTAAGTTCAAAGTAACAGATGGCAACAAAAAGCCCTAAAGCTATATGGCCATATATGTAGGCCTATGTGTGCATGTTCCTTTGATTGGATCATTCGAATAATGTTAACCAGTGTATTTTTTTTTCATATTATTATTATTATTATTATTTATTTCTTAGCAGACGCCCTTATCCAGGGCGACTTACAATTGTTACAAGATATCACATTATACATTATTTCACATTATACAGATATCACATTATTTTACATACAATTACCCATTTATACAGTTGGGTTTTTACTGGAGCAATCTAGGTAAAGTACCTTGCTCAAGGGTACAACAGCAGTGTCCTCCACTGGGGATTGAACCCACAACCCTCCGGTCAAGAGTCCAGAGCCCTAACCACTACTCCACACTGCTGCATAATAAAATGAAAGCAAAGAAAGTTAAACTATTAGATAAAAACAAAACAACGCTCCCACGTGTGTATCACATTTAAAGGGATTGTGATGCGCTTTTAAACAATGATGTAACCCCCATCCAATGCGCTGTGCATAACGTTAGCCTGAGAGCGGGACACAAGAGGCTGGAAGACGAGCTCTCATATCACTACAAACAGCTGTGTGTCGGGTAACCAATCACCAAACAATCAAGGAAAGGCAGCTTGGAGTCGAAAACAGGCTATCCGTCTCTGAAATGTAATCAACCAGCAGAGAGTTCTCCCTTGATTTCTGCAGCGTTTACACGCTTTGGACTAACAGATGGTTCAATGTTCAAACCACTGCGGGCCTGGACTAAAGGGGGTTTAGACTATTTTCTGGATTTTTAAGACTGCAATCATAATGCCTTATTTTTCGAAACTGATTTTTTTACTTAGTTCCCTGATTCTTATTGCTGAGAGCCGAAATCAAAGGACTAGGAGATGGACAGGTCCCATGGAAACGCAAAAGCACGGCACGTAAGTACCTAGGAAGAGCGCCACAGAAACGGTTACCTCTATAAAAGCTTCTTTTAAAAAAAAAAAAAAATCTACTCTACATTATCCCTTCCTTGATATCAGAGTAGGTTTTAAATATTAATTATATTTTGTGCAGACAGTAAGTAGGTAAAGTATTTAGGGCATTTCCAAAGTTCCTCTAAGGACCATTTGTCTTCATGGATGTGAGGGCGGCAAGTCCCCAGATTTCGCTGGAGCCGTTTTTTATAGACCTGTGATTACGTTTACTGCGCTGCACTGACATTACCATGTAGGCTGCTGACTACAGTTAACTTCCCTCAAGTTTTTCTACCCTAAAAAATGTATTCTTGGGGAAATGGTTGTACAGGTACTGTTGTGTATGAGGTCTGTGCAAAGTATTTCGTACTTTCTTGGTACTGTAGTATCACTTTATAAGCTTTTTAAGATGTCTTAATACCACGACGTTGTTCGTGTGAATAACATGAGATTTATTTATATTTTCATAATCCTAATAATGTGAGCACAGGTATTACTAAGAGAGATCAAAGAGATTTAGACCTCAACAGGTGAATGTCACTGTGCCGTTTGTCAGCTACTGAAAGACAGATTATTGTGTGTGTGTGTGTGTGTGTACTTAAACACTATAGTAATTATAAACACATTGTACTAGTTTACAGTATGTATCAGTGTTGACGTAATATAACTTATCAGTAACTTTAAACAGTCATAAAAACCACTACATTGACAATAGAAACTGGTGCAACAAAATAAAATGGTCCAACTATATATATGTTGGACCACCTGAAATAGATTTTTTAATCATATAAACCTTTTGTCTACACCCCCAAAGGAACTAGCCCGTAGCCTGTAGCATGCACAGATAATTATAGTCTATTACAGAAGGAAATAAACTAAGAGCACAACAACATGCAGGGCAACGAACATCGTTTTATTAAATACAGGTGCTTAACTAGATTTAAACCAGGGGCGGACTGGGACCAAAAATCGGCCCGGGAAGTTCGGGTCCACCTGCTCACATTTATGTCAAAATCAGCTTACCGAAATAATAATGAAGTCAGCGCACGCAGCGCGCCGTCATGATGAAGTATCATTAAAATCTCTTGCATATTTTTGAAGAGGAGACAATTTTCTATTCAGGAATACCAAGATATTAAGTGAGAAATAGTCTGAGTGAAGTTATCCAGCAACAAACTCCCCATCCTCAGGTGTACTGCTTACCAAGAAAAAAGAGAATGTTTACCTGTGAGATGAATTGCTCATTAAAATCTTTTGGATATACTGAGGAGACGATTATGTACTCAGAGATACCAGAGTATTTAGTAAGTAAGGGGTCAGAGTCAGGAAACATGGGCAACACAATCCCCACCCCTAGTCTTGCTGTAATTGTTTGTTTTTTCCATAATTTGTAGCGGTACTATGTATATATCACCATTTTCTTTAGCGAGGACCACAACTTGTGTACAGCAGGTTTATATCTGGTGTTTTACACACATTTTGTTTAATAACATTCAAACACAACCTGCCATGTGATGACATAGTCTGTTCTTACGTAGAGTCGGCCAGAAACACAAGAAGCACAGTCGAGGGACCTACCTAACTAATGCAATGAAAAAATGAACAACTAGAAATGAAGAATACAGAATATACTCAAATCAGGGGCTCCCGAGTGGCGCATCCAGTAAAAGGCGCTCCGTGTGGAGTGCAGGATGTGCCCCATAGTCTGGAGGTTGCGAGTTCGAGTCCAGGCTATTCCTTTGTCGACCGAGGATGGGAGCTTCCAGGGGGTGGCGCTCAATTGGCCGAGCGCCGCCCAGGGGGAGGGAGGGAGGGAGGGTTAGGTCGTCCAGGGTGTCCTCGGCTCACCACGCACCACCGACCCCTGTAGTCTGGCCAGGCTCCTGCGGGTTTGCCTGTAAATTGCCCAGGGCTGCGTTGTCCTCCGACGCTGTAGCTCTTGGGTAGCTGCATGGTGAGTCCACAGTGTGAAAAAAAGCGGTCGGCTGATGGCACACGTTTCGGAGGACAGCGTGTGTTCGTCTTCGCCCTCCCGAGTCAGCGCAGGGGTGGTAGCGGTGAGCTGAGCCTAAAAATAATTGGCCATTCCAACTTGGGAGAAAATAATAAAAATAATTGGCAACGACTAAATAAAAAAAAAAAAAAAAAGAATATGCTCAAATCACTGTTCAAGTACCGGTAATGCAAATATTCCACGGAATAAAGGGCAGGGTTTATGGGGTTTAGGCAAAGGGTTAGTAAGTGGCTAAACATACACTGCATTCGTAGTTATAAATTAAACTGAAGTGTGTAAACTTGACACCCCTATTCAGTGGGAGGTGGCTGCAGGTGATAGAGGGTGGTGACTTATTAACTAAATGGAAACAGAAATGAAAAGGATTTTGTATGAAAAGCCACAGCTCACCATGCAGGACTGGTGGGGGAGGGGGAGTGTGCTGTCCGTAAGTCTGGAGTAAATACAGTGTGCGTGGCGTGTGCTCTTCCAAGCAAGCCTCCAGCAATGTCATCTGTAGGGCAGTGCTTGCCCCCTAATCCTACAAAAGTCATAAAAAAAAACAATTGTGTCAGTCAACTTCTCTCAGCCCTGTCTGAATAGACCCAGAGCACCATCAATCAATTCTCTTTCAAAACTGCACAGCACGTGAGACCTACATAGCAAATTAAAGTTCATGACTTTCTTTTTATTAGCTACAGCATCTTAAAGGGGCCGTATCCTGCAACCACAGCAACTTATCAGGAGTCTGGTTATTGTCGAGTTCACTTGATGCTTATTATTAAACCTATTATAGTAGGAAAACGGCAAACATTACAATTCTGGGAGCTATGAGTTATCATAAAGCGATCGATAACCAGTGAAATAATGATTTCAACACAATTTAGACAGTTTTTTTATGACAGTTTGATTTATTACTTAAAAGAAAGAGGCAGAGCTGTGATGAGGTGTAAAAAGTGTAAGCATATATATCACAGCATGTACATGTTTATGGCAGGAGCTACAGACATTGAATCTCTATAGAAGTAAATGGGGCAGTCACTGTCTTTCATAGACATTTTACCTGATTGTCCTGGGTTAGCTGTTTCTGTTACTCTGGTCAGTTACATTATGATATATGTAACATGTAGGGTCATCTATGTTCAGTCATTTCTTTAGTTCCACTAGTGGAGACGCATTTAATCTAAAGATAAGCATCTTCTGTAATCTCCTTAGATAAAATCAAATCTAACTCTTGCCTGTATTCTGTAAATATTTTACAGTCATCTCCGGCTAAGAGAACACCCCTTGGGAAGCAAGCGAAGTGTTCTTATAACAGCAGCACTATACAAGGCATGCGCATTATTTAAGAGAATGGTGGTGCAACTCACCAGAATGGGAAACACCAAATTGTTAGGCGATGTGTGTCTGATTCAGTTTTCTTTCAAAAGCTTGAACGATTTCCAACTTTGTGTAGCAAGCGAAACAGCGGCGTGTTTTCCATTTGTTTACATGTCATTTTGTAGTGATGAGGTGCACTCGTGGAAATCAGAATGCACAACGAGGCAATGATGTGACGGCAGTTCTGGAAAGATTTAATAAACCAATCAGTGCCCCTCAAGACTGTATCAGTTGTGAACAAATCGCTGTCAGTGCTAAGAAGGTGTTCTTTTGAGTAAAGTTCCTGTTTCTTTAGCCAGAGCATTTACAAAGGAAAAAATCTGTTTCACCACAAGGGTGTCCCGTTAGATGAAGAGTTCCCTTAGGAGGTGTTCCTATATGCGGAGACTACTACTTTTATATAATTTAAAACCACACTTTAAGAGTTAGAGCTAGTGTTAAATCACTGATGGAATATCAGATGGCACTAGACTTTCCCAGTGGTCGCAGTGTACAACCAATAAGTTCTTAAATATGTATCCTTTGATTTACCCTTTGATTAGTCTATGGTTTATAAACAAGCCAGTGTACAGCTATAGAATTAACAAATTTTCCTTCATAAAGTCAAATGAAACCTGCTGAATAATGTTATGTTAACATATTGAATTACAAACCGCTTTATAGTTTTCCATATACTTAATGAAAAACTGTGACATTTCAAAATCTAACATTAACTACTATAAATATAAATAGTGAGTCTTAAATAGTGAGTCTATAAAAAGGCTGAGGGACTATTCATAACAACAGTATTGTGATGTGTGACCCGTTGTACTCATTTTTATTTAAAGGTCCTGCCATTCCTGTTGGGGTCGATGTTCAGGTTGAAAGTTTGGACAGTATTTCGGAAGTAGATATGGTAAGTGAAACACAGTTTCAAAACCAAACCTGATGATAACCCAATCAATATATATATATATATATATATATATATATATATATATAAATATATATATATATATATACAGCTCTGGAAAAAATTAAGAGACCACTGCAAAATTATCAGTTTCTCTGGTTTTACTATTTATAGGTATGTGTTTGGGTAAAATGAACATTTCTGTTTTATTCTATAAACTACTGACAACATTTCTCCCAAATTCCAAATGAAAATATTGTCATTTAGAGCATTTATTTGCAGAAAATGACAACTGGTCAAAATAACAAAAAACATGCAGTGTTGTCAGACCTCGAATAATGCAAAGAAAATAAGTTCATATTCATTTTTTAACAACACAATACTAATGTTTTAACTTAGGAAGAGTTCAGAAATCAATATTTGGTGGAATAACCCTGATTTTTAAGCACAGCTTTCATGCATCTTGGCATGCTCTCCACCAGTCTTTCACATTGATGTTGGGTGACTTTATGCCACTCCTGGCACAATTCAAGCAGCTCGGCTTTGTTTGATGGCTTGTGACCATCCATCTTCCTCTTGATCACATTCCAGAGGTTTTCAATGGGGTTCAGGTCTGGAGATTGGGCTGGCCATGACAGGGTCTTGATCTAGTGGTCCTCCATCCACACCTTGATTGACCTGGCTGTGTGGCATGGAGCATTGTCCTGCTGGAAAAAACAATCCTCAGAGTTGGGGAACATTGTCAGAGCAGAAGGAAGCAAGTTTTCTTCCAGGACAACCTTGTACTTGGCTTGATTCATGCGTCCTTCACAAAGACAAATCTGCCCGATTCCAGCCTTGCTGAAGCACCTCTAGATGAGTCCAATTTTCAGCTTTGCCCAACACCTGGTCGTCTAATGGTTAGACGGAGACCTGGAGAGGCCTACAAGCCACAGTGTCTCGCACCCACTGTGAAATGTGGTGGAGGATCGGTGATGATCTGGGGGTGCTTCAGCAAGGCTGGAATCGGGCAGCTTTGGCATGAATCAAGCCAAGTTTGATGGAGGTATATCCAAGTGTTCGTTATACCAAATTTTATTGAACGTGTTTTTTTTTTTTTTACCTGCAGTGGTCTCTTCATTAGAGGTTTTAAAACAGTGATTCTGCTGGAGAAGAACACTTGAATGTAGCTGTCCACTCAAGTGACCGATATGCATGAGAGGGCTAGTAACTGTGCTAGCTGGAGGCACATGGAGCTGTCTGTTAGTGCAGTCGCACCGGAACTTGCATGATAGGCAAGCTAAGTCACATGACTCCCACCTCCCGCACAACTGTCTGATTCAGTCAGTAGTCCTCTTGATGCAATAAAAAGAGCTTTAGGAACTTCTTCTATTACAAACTACTTCTTTAAGAAGGCTAGAAATGCTGACAAAGACAACAGTAAAGAGCATCAACTATGACTGTGAACACAAACACAAACGAAGCCACTGACACACAAACAAGTAAATAAAGTGAAGCATTCTGATAAGATGGAGATAGCCACATTGTGGAAAGACTTGTAGAAATGTGATACATTTATCACCTTGTATATGTGTTACTAGAAGTTCAGTATACAAATACAATGTGAAATGACTCGTTTAAGAAAATCAACACCACCAAGCTAAAGAATAGATCGGAGTTCCCCGAAGCAGTTCATAATGCTGAAAAAGTACTGCAAGTTATTTCAAGTGATCAGGGAAGAGAGGAAACAACACAGCTAGGTCCAATGCATCTTACAGGTCACTGTATAACTTATATGGACGTGATGCTGGCTCTTTAAGGTAAACGTTTCTAAACATTGATTGATTTAGACATGCATATTTGATGCCACTTTCCAAAATACATTCAACTGCCAGCTTGAAAGCCACACCCTCAAACTCCCCACATGCAGGAGATTAGCATTACTGTATAATGCACCTGTATTTAAGTCCAGCAATTAGGTGTGTAATAAGAGAAGGGCTTCCTGCAAGTTTTTTCACTATTCTTTCATTTGGGCTCTTTATTGCCCCCCGGTAGGTGTTTGTCCAATATAAGACACTTTGTACACTGAAGCACAAAGTCATGAAGCAGTTCTTAGCAATGGTAAACGACCCATCCATGCATACCTTGCTTAAGTGTTGATATTTGTGGAGTCGGGACGAGTCACGCACTCAAAAAAACTCTTCTATATTCTTTAAGACATGACCACTATATACATCCTCTTCGGTCACTTTGTGTCTAGCTGTATCATGTCATGTGTCCTGTCAATGTTTTACTTTATAGTGCATATACAGTATGTTTTGATTTGTTTTTTTAAAGTCTTGACCCATAGAATAAATAAGCAGTTGTATCATTCTAAGAACGAAATTAAAAACCATGACTTGTGAGGGTTGTATATGTATATTTTAAACAAACAGTAAAACAAAATGTGTCTCCTTTCAGCTCTGGTCTAAATTGTCCTCGTCAGTTGACAGTTTGTTAGCAGATTAACTCCTAATGAAGGAACCCTTTATGTAATGCAATGTGTTTGGCATCAATCCTCCACCCACAAAGATAGCCACCACAAGAACAACAATGCAAACACTAAACTGAATTAGTTCAAAACAAGCATACATGTTTTGCTAATGAAATACTAAATATCCATAATATCAAATATTTCTCCTGCTTTCAGTGAGGTATTTTGTGGGGTATGGAACTAACTGGAAACCTTTTTATGATGTTTGAAATTACTGAGTGGTTCTGGGTTCCAATGATCCATATTGTTTCAAATCAAGTGACTTTCAACTTGACTATATATGTAGAGTAGATTGGGCCAGCAGAGAGGAAAGGTCACATTGTCACATGGTTTGAATTTGAATGGATTGTTCGGTTTTTTTCAGTTAGAATTCTCCAGAAAAGCTCCAGAGAAATTGTTATAACTGAATATTGGAGCATCACAAGTTCTAGAACAATAATGGTTGCAAACATGATAAAAGACAAGAGAAAGGTGGAACCAATGAGAATGAAGTCTGAAGCAGCTTGCTCTTCAATATTTCAATGCAGGTTTTGTTTGTGTAAGGAAACTACATTATTTATTTATTTGTGTTTCTCTGTGTGAAGGACTATTTGATGCACCTTCAAGTGCCTGCTGTTTTATACAGTCTCCATACCCCTATGCATGCAAGGCTTAGTTGCTGGCTTATCTCTGTGTGTCAGCAATACTGTGACCAGACAACTCCTGCTAGTACCAGATCAGATGAGGTCAGTTTTATTGACACTTTCTCAGACAATAAGACATTCTTTCCCTGATAGCAGCCAGATAACAGTATACTTTGCACAGCTGAACTCAGAATCATTGTTTTGTACTTATAATCTTTCATTAATTCCTTAAATTTGTATCTTAACTGGAAGATTATGACTGTAAGCTTTAAAATTTAAATGCATTTTAATTGCATCACTTCCTAGGTCGTTTCACCTCAGCGTGGTAATGCATGTTTCTGGCTGTCAGTCAACACCGGAAGGAGCTGGTTGGTTAAAAGACATGTCTGAAAACCAGCGAAGGAGTGGGAACAATTTCACTCTGCAATTGAAAGGACCAAGGAAGTGCGACATTAACTAAAAGCGGGGCTTGGCTGTTCAACAGGCAGTGCTGTGTGATACACTGCCATTGCGGATTCTGTCTGTGACATGCGATGAGGTCAAAAGCTCTAAAATAACGAATGCAGACACAGGTACGCGTGTCTCGCGCCACCATTGTGTGTAATAAGTGTAAAACACAGACGTTTATAGGAAAATTATCGTTCATCGTGTAGTATAAAAATAATTTAAACAGAGCTATATATAAGAAATATTAATAAAGGTAATTCAAAAAGCAAACCCCTCATTGACATAAAAATGTCATTTCAGTATCGTGATGCTAGCCGCTCAAGCCAGCCTTGTTGTCTGGGATACCCTGTGCGCCCGTCTGTCATTTGTTTAATTATTTTGTTAATTTCACAGCACAGTTTGTCTTGGACAGTCAGTTCCACTAAACACAGCCACCAATGCTCTACTGAAGATAGACAGACAAACAACCTAAAACATACACCACACCCAGTGTCTGAGTACTGCCCCATTGCTTAGGGTAGGGTATGCATACAGAATTTAAATGAAATAAATCAAACGTGACCGTTTAATACAAGAATCACTTCAAATTGTATTTGACCCATAATAATAGGTGTCATGTTGGCAGGGAATCGCCAGGGGGCAGTAGAGGATCACTTTTCATTCAGCTGACATCATCCACACAAGGATTCTGGTTCGAATTTGCTAAATACATTTTCAAGTGGCCCTGAGAATGCAGTGCAATGCAGGATTTATCTTAGTAGCAAACAGCAGGTGCAGCCCTTAATACAAAATATTTTTGCAGTAATATAGAAACGCTTTTTCAGGTCAAGAACACTTTAATTATAAGGTACACTGCATCACTATGTCAATACAAAATATCTGAATCACATGTTGACCATCATTGAATGCATACATTATTCTGTTAATGTGTCTTACATTTTAACCATTGAGAAAGAACTTCCACCCTATTTGTGTCTGTCCTAACAGGTCATTGAATCGGTTCCAGGCAATTTATTAACTGATCACATGTGGATATGAATGTGCCGTGTATAAATGTTTAGTGCTGTATTTTTTAACCATGGTTTGCAGTGCACTGTTTCACCATAATTATAAGATTTTACTGTGCTTGCTCATAGAAATATATATAGTAAGGACGTCACACTCTTAGGATGTTTAAAACCTTGAGTGATTATCTGGTCAGAAAATGAAGCTAAAGCAGCAGCACTCAGTGAATTCAAATAAGCAATGCAAACACACAGAGGTCAACAGGGACTTTCGTTTTAATCCCTGCAGTCTCCTTTGATTTAATCTACCCATAACCAGCAGAAAACGCAGTGCTTTTCCCTCATGTCTCCAACACGATACTGCTCAAGCATCTCTACAACTCAAAAGTGGGGTTAGACAAAGTTAGGCAACACAATGCACAGCCGTGCCAGGCTAATTCCACTGAGATTAACAAATCTATCTAATGCTACACCGGTGAAATGTACAGTACAGGAGTGCACTGCTGGCACATGATGTGTAACACATTGTCACAGCGTCCACTCTTCCCTGTCATTCAGAGGGATCGATCCATATGCTGTTCAATGCGAGGTTCTATTTGCTTCAATTATAAGAGGGGTTCGATTCCCAGTGATAAACTCTCTGCACCAGCACCATTGCTCTTGCTAGTGTGATAAAGGTTTACCAGGCTTAGTCACTGTTCCAAAACCAGCAGGACTCAACTCAGAGCTGCCTTTCATACTGTGCAGGTATTCACCTTTATGTAAATCGAGGGCTACATCTTACACCCTTATATGAATGCAGTAAAAAGTTTCCCTTCGCCCCACAACAGCCATGTCAAATGAAAAAATCTTTAACTGAGGACAGTCAAGAATATTCAAAATATCAATTTGAATTATTATGTGAACATCCTGAAGACTTGCTAAGACGATACGCTGTAAAACTAACAATGGAAAATGTTTGCAGCCTGAGGGAACACGAAGACACTTTGTGGCTTGCAACTTGGTTTTAGGCCATTGCATGGTACAGCAGGGGAGACTTGGGGTTTGATACAGCAACGTTACCTCAAACTAGGTCTCACGGTAAAGCCACTGTTCCCTCAGCTTTATAAACACCCAGCAATACAATATATGGCCAAATTGTGTTAGCCTGCTTCATTCTGCAGTTCGTTTTACTGTTGTTCCCAGCTCCTCCCAAGGATACACCTTGCTGCGTACAGGGGTCCAGCCTACTTAGATTGACTCAGGGCATCAAGGAGCAGTTCTGTGAGGAGGCAGGAATCTATTTAGACAGTTCCCAACAGTTACTGTCTCCAACATTCAGCCTGTTGTGAAGCTAATCTGATTCAAGACCTCTTAACACCACACATGACTTTTGTTTTAAAGCTGTGCCTCTGGCTTCCCAATTTTTGAGGATTGCAGAGGTGAATGCTAAATAAAGCAAGGCAGTCCATTAGTAGTATGTGCCAAGAACTGCAACAGCCTGACGCTAAATTTCGGTAACCACTCTACTTATTATATGTGTTAATCTGAGCTTTCTGTCTGGCACAGAATTGAATGCATTCTGTGCTTAACATTCCAGCTGCGCAGGATACAATCCTGTTTGTTGGGTCATCTGTCATTTTTGTTTATGGTTTCTCTTTGCTCTTAAAGAGTTTCATAATTTTTGGGAAGGCATTCCGAAAAGGGCTGCCTCAGCTGTAGACCGGTAATAACACCCTGCAAACAGTATCCAATGTTCGCTGATCCAGCTTTTCTTTGCTTTTTGACATGTCAGTATATAAAAAGACAACAATAGCTTTTTTTTGTTTTTTGCCTTTTCTTCTCTTTTATCAATCATATATTGCCATACAACATTGTATAAGCAGAGCAAGGGCCAGTAAAACCTGAACAAGAAAAGTCAAGCAAGACAAAGCACTAAGCATGGGAAAAAAACAAACAAACATTGAAGCATCGGGCATGCAAACGTAATCCCATTCCAAGATAGTGGTAAAGCAGACGTCACTCCAGCCAGACTGGAGGCAAAACTGGAACTTCTATAAAATAAAAGTATTTGATTTTTCTCAAATAATAATAATAATAATAATAATAATAATAATAATAATAATAATAATAATAATAATAATAATAAATAACATTAGCACGGTGGCCAAACCAACACTTTCCAGAAACAAACTCAAAGTCTTAACAGAACTGCCTTATCTAACTCTGTCACAGAACTCCCCACCAAAAACATTTCTTTTTTTGTTTTAAATAGTTGATTGTCTTCTCCAGGTGATTTACTGACTGATTGATCAGCCACCCAGGAACTGCATGCCTGGCATTCTCGTGCTGTCACACAGTCAGCCTCCCCAGAAAGACACCACACCAGACCAATGACCTCAAAGGGTGGCAATCATGTGACTGTGCAAAGGGTGGCAATCGTGGCTCCAAGCTGTTCCCCTGCCTCTGCCCTGTTGCACTCTTCATTTACCTGGGTAGCTGAGATGAGACTAACTCCTTTTTGGAATACAGACAAGGAGCATAAGTGCCACAGAATACAAATATGCTAATCACTATTGAATTCGCCTTGTGCACACTGTACCAGAATAATACAACTTATCCTCATTATGGCCATCTGTATGCTGATATTTGTCCAACGGTACACTGTGGTGTTGCCCCCTTTCTCTTTCACGCTACTATTTTTGGAAAGGTTTCTATTTTTTAAAATGTTTAATTGTTTTGTAGCCTGTTACAATTAAACATGAAACGAAGCAAGGGAAGTAAATATACTGTAAAAAGGGAAGCAGGTGCTAAATAGCATGAAAAAAGTGGTCAGCAATCAAACGTATGGATCCAGATAGCTAGTTATAAACACCTAAGCATAAAACAATGAAGTTTAAACAAATGTTTGACTCACTTTAACTGATTATGATGCTGAATTTCAGTTCACATCAAAATAAAACTATAGGAAACTCATCTTTACTGCAAGGAGATTGCATTCTTTCTCCCAATAAGAATGACTGATTCCTGTGGTGCAACCCCGCAGTGGATTTTCAAGAGTGTCTAGAAGATCTCAATCACATTCAGGTATAATGTGTAAAATCAAACACATGATGATTACATACTGTAGCTTACCAGTTATACTTATATTGTGTCCTCCATACAATACCAGTTATACTTATAGTGTGTCTAACTCTTTGCATGTAGTGTGTTGAGCACTGATCTTGTTAAGCATGCAATGTGCTGAGAACCTTGTGACACTGACACTGTACTCAAGATTGGGTGGCAGCTATTCAAGGTTGTGTTATGGTACCTTGCTTCTATTTTGGAATCAGGAGAGATAACTGAAAGGTCAGAGCAACCAGATGTGCCTGTTGCTTCCTCCCCGCCAGTACAGTACCTGAGGATGACTCAAGCAAGGGAACAACTTGTGTTGTTGACTACGATTGTGTTGGTGTCTGATTATTCCTATTTTGAATACGGATTGAAATCTTACAATACCCACTGCAGCACCACCTCCTTCAACATGAGGAAGCTACTGTACTGGACGAGCCACCACCGCTGAGCTCACAACAGCTGTCCTTTCAAACCCACACAGATAGAGGGAGCTGTAATTCTTAATATCCAAAGCATTGAATGCATGAAGTAATCGAGCAGCATCACCTGGGAACCCTGGGAAGGATCACACTTGGCCACCGTACTAACACTGGCCTTGTGTAAATATCCCCTTGGCAACCAGGAGATGTTTCTTGATTATTCCATACGTATTAATAATAGTGCAAACCCATCATGTGTATGAGGGCAGCTGAGCATTAACAATGCTGAACCTATAGTGCAAGACTACATTATCATAAAGATAACGAGTAAGCAGAGAAACAGTTTGACTCTGCAGCTGATGCATAGTTCACACACCCTAGTCTCTGTAAATCGCCTTGGATAAAAGCGTCTGCTAAATAAACTAAACTAAAACAGGTGTGATCTCATGGCTCACAGCAGCCAGTGGGGGAAAAGCAATTGTGTCGTGTCACCATCCTGTCACCATCCTGTCACCATCCTGATTGAGAGAGGTGCTGACAATTCACATTGGTCTTCTTTGGCTGCTTTCAAACATGGTGGCTGTTGAATGGGTGTAAGAAGCACAGCATTCCAGGCATCACTTAAAGTGGTAGAACTGAACTTGCTTTCATCATTGGAAGACCTGAGGCAGCTGGACAGATCACTGTCCCAGGAGGATAGTGCAACCCCAGTGTCTTCCACAGCTCCTGACATAAATACCAATTGAACTGGCGACAAAGTAAGTGTGTCTTCTCGTTGGTTTGATCGGTTGTCCTGTCCTATTACATTGTTCTCCACACAACAGCTATCTATTGCCATTTATATAACATTCCAACAATGTTTGAATAACATAAATGTTTTACATGTGGCTGATAAAGCAACCATTTGTTCAGTTTGAGCAATTCCCCAAATGTTTGAAGCCCTACAATATTCAGCATGGAAGGAATTAGGTCAAGCAGCACTTCATGTTTTTTTTATAGTCAAGTGAACTGCAGCATTAAAGCAGGATAGCTCTCCAAAAGCAAAGAGCAAGCTCACAACAGCTCTCTTGTGACATCAGTAAAATGAATGATTCTGCTGTTGTCTACAGCAACAGAACGCACTTCACATTAAAACATCCTAAACAGCAAGTGCTGCTAAATGTTTTCTCAGAAATTGAGGTTTCGTTAGAGAATCTGAGAGAGTGAATTCTGATGACAAAAGCTTCATAATCCATTCCCAAATGGATTGCTAAAGTAGTAAGTCAAGGTTATGTGAAATTCTCAATGCACTGGTCAGCTGAGCAGTGTGTGGGCTCTTCACTTTATTCCCTGCCGTTGAGCATCGCTGAAGCAGTCTACACTCCTTTAGAAAACAGATACAATAATCAAACTAAACATCCCTGGGAGCTGGAGGCAGCACCATTGTAAAATGGTGACACTTGTGCTTATAAATGTGTTATGAAAGATGCTGGAAAATATGATGCTATATTATATATAGTATTACAATGTTATAATACACATACATCCCAAGCATTTACATACATCTTTATACTGGTGACCCTTATACTAGGAATAGCTAGTACTCGTTTTATAATCATAACAATAACTCAACAAATGGCAGGTTTGCATGTAATTGTGAGTTTAATATTTTTAACACGAGGAGCATTTATGTATTTAGCTGCTCATGAATTACATGACCCAGTAACTGATAAAACAAACTGCATTTGGTTTTGATTAGGGGTGGCTCTAGTATTATTATTGTCATTCTCAATTTGCCACACACAGCAGAAATGATTTTCATATCTATAGGGATGGAAGGAAACGGTACTGAAGCAGTTATTGTGAATTGCAATTTGCCATAACAAGGACAGCCGGTCAGTCAGTTATATAACAGTGGGTTTGCAGTGACAAGATATGAAACATATTCTAGTCACCTGAACCTGCGAGTAACAAATCCTGAGGACTGGTTGCGGAGACGCACGCATTCCGAAAGAAAATCCCTACCATCTGACGTAGAGGGATTTACAGGTTCAGATGGAATTGCTTTTCCCACTGTAGAGATTAAATACTCTGGATGCATTTGTGCATAACTGGGCATTGTTACACTGTTAAGGCAAACGAGAAGGTTCTAGAGGGCTGTGAAGATTTGGGTGTTCACCTTGGATACTTGTGAATTTCACATTTGGATTACCTACAACTGGCTACCACTTTCTTAGGTTGTTGGCACCATGCGATTTGGTGTTGTCTTGCTGCTTTGCTTGTGGGTGCTGGGGGCTGCAGGAAGAGCAGCTGAATACAAGAGGCACATGCATGAAGGGCACAGGAGAGGCAGGTAAAGAGTGTCAAACCTCTTATAACACTACAGCAGGGCTTTACTTCAGCAGAACCATGTACAGATGAGAGATTTGCTTGCTTTCAGAATCTCCAGATATTTCAAATATACACATTTTTTTTACTCTGGGTGTCTCTGGATTCCATGTCTTTCTAACAACCGGATTCATTATTTATCATGGATATGAATATAGCAATCCATGCCTAATTAAGCGCAATGGAGAAAAAAATAATACTGATTCCCTGAAACATCAGCTTTCTTTTACTACAAAACATGAAGGCTCTCAATCAGAATGGGAATTTGACTGGATTGTTTGTATTTTATTTGAATTTGATTTCCATTATTGTTTTTCTCAGTCCTGTGCGTTTAATTACATAGCATTTTTTCCATAGCTTGGTCAAGGTCATCGACAGTCAGTAGATAATGGGGTTACAAATAATGCAATTCTGTCTGCGTTATGCTTGCTTTTGAAAACTAGTGTTGCTGGGCAAGGTTAGTAAAGTTGTACAAAGATGGACTGGGGTGCTAGGTAAGCTTGCACTGTAAAACATTTCCAAAGGTTTCCAAAGATTTTTTTTTACCAGGGATATGTCCAGCAGCCAGTGGAAAGAGGGCATAAAAGGGAAATGTGACAGCATGGCAGACTGTGTCCTTGGCGATGGAGGTGGGGTGGCAGAGCAATCTCAGTTACTGCCAGCTAGATTAGTAAGCACCTAGTCTGACAATGATCACAACTAGGGTTTTAATCGATTAAAGAATAATTCATTAATCATGCCTGTGGGTGTTGACTGATTTTAAAAAATCATTGATCGATTAATCTAGTCTACCCACGTGCTGTAGCAAAAAGCAGTGCATGATAAAAAATCTAGAAAGATGGTGGAGAGTACCAACATTTTGCCATAGCTCAGAACAGTGTTTTTCAGATGTTATTAGGGCAGTGCCAAGACCAGACTTCCTGGCGAGGAAACTGATCCTCTTCTGTTTCAATGTCCATAGATCTCACCAGCCGATCTTGCGTTGTTCCACACTCTCATCCATTCTCCCTGCTTGGCCTGGGAAACGGCCTTTATGCACCTCATCCTCTCCTCCTGCTTTTGCACCTCGTTGACTACCAGCCTCCTCCGTTGAGCTGGAGCTGCTTTGTGCCATGTAGGAGGATCTGAACTGAGAGCAAGGCCTCCTCTTCCATGCTGTACTTGCCCCATGATATCACTGATACGAGGGGCAGCCTTTGCATCTTCCACAGCTTCCTTTGCCGCCCACTTTCTTCCAGTTTTCAACATAGGTGCTGCCTCCCTCACACATTCGTCATGTGACTCTACCAATGTGATTTCCAATCGAAGCTTGATGCACTTAAACTCCTTGGTTAGAGCTGAGACTGGCAGCTGCAGTATCCCTTTACCATACAGTCCCACTCTGCTGAGGGAGCGTGGAACTCTTAAACATTTCCTGACGTATGAATTGATTAACGCTTCCAGCTTCTCTACTGTTGTCAAGGAAACCTCATACACAGTGAGTGGCCACAGAAGTCTTGGCAGCAGAGTTTCAGTTTGCCCGGTAAAGCGCTTTTGTCTGTGCTCTTCAACCTGTGCACTGCTTGTTGTCTCACTTCTCCCACACGAACTGTGTCCTTTAGGTCCCCATCATACCATCTCCTAAGACTTTTCACAGGCTTCTCAGACACTAATTGGTGGCAGTCCAGAAGCCAAGTGTTCTCCTCCCACTACCCATTTTGACACCCTAATAATTATGATGACGCCCTTGCCTTTTTCAGACTTAGTTACTTTTAGTGTGCCATTTTTATCTGCAAATTTTAATGGATCTTTATAAAACTTAGTTCTCGCACACTCCTTCTTTTTGTAGGCGCTCAGCTCTGAGCAATGTTGCAAGCTTATCTTTTATGACCCTTTGTAACAGATTGAGTGCCTCCTTCTGACTTTGTTCTGCTTTCCTCCATTGCTTCCTCAGCTGCCTCCTTTCTCTAACTAAGCGCTCAGTCTCCTGCTGCCATCTAGACTTTACAGGAATAGTTTGTACTTTCTCCTTCCTTTTTTCAACTCCAAACCTCTCGCTTCCATATGCGTAGATGGTATCCCCAAATATATCCAGCTTCTTTTCAACTGATCCACTTAACCTTTCCAACGCAAAACAGGGATCTGTGTTTACTGTGTCCCACACTGTTTTCTCACAAGTTCTTGTCCATTTAACTCCAGGCTTGTGTCCGTTGAGGTTCTTTTCTCTCTTACACTGGTTTGTCTGACCGGGTTCACATCATTAGGTTCATTACTAGCTGTGTTTATGCAAGTCCTCCTCTCATTTATTACAGGGGGTGCTGATGTCCTGCGAACTGTTTGCTTCCTGCCATTGAAATTCATTCGACTGACTTAACTGACTTCGTAAAAAGTACTGATCAAGTGAGGTCCTTGTCCCTTCTCCCTCAAGCATTTCATTCTCCCTTGATGAATCTTCAAACCCCTTACCGTTGTCACTTTGCTCCACCCACAGACACAAACCTGGAGCTCCATGTCTTTGCTAACTGCAGGTCTTGAGCTAGTCCTTTGCAAAGTACTCTCCGTTCTCATATCTGTTTCCTTTCCTAAGTCGTTAACCGTGTTGTCAAACCTTGATTCATCTACAGGAGCCAAGATGGTCAGTTATTAATGTATCTCCATTGGTGACCATTTCAGACACGATTCAACACCAGCCTCATGTCATAACAAAAAGAAAATCAAGTGTGTTCTTCAGGGGAACTTGCACCTGGTATTAAACATTTTTGGTTGGGCTCCATATTGTTTTTCACAATTATCCCAGATGGCATATCTGATGCAGCTGTGGATGTTACGTCTGATGTTGAATAAAATATAGCCCATTTTTGGATACCAAAGAGGTGGAAATACAGAAGTCAAGTCCAACATAAATGGTCTTGTCAATGATTTTTGCAGCAGCAAAATCAGATTCCTTAGTGGCAGTAAAAAACCTACTGGTAACATCTGCCTCTATCCGATTACCAGCTGTCTGTCAACAGCAGACACAGGTTCTTTCATTTCAGAAGAAGGAGGGCTGTGATCAAGATATGCTAATCGCAGAACAATAGGCTGCAGTATATACAGATATCATGATATACTTGAGGCTTGTGAAATGCAAGTGAAATAGAAGCAGACGATTGCATTAAAGGGCAAGTGTTATAAACTGCCATTGCAAGTTGGACCAGTAGATATTCAATTCAGAGTAGACCAATTTACACATTTGTATAATATTCTACAAGTTTGTTTTGTAGTCCTTTCCATAAGACAGCATTTCTACTGCTAGTTAAACACACAATTCTATTGGCTTCTTACTTTTAGCAGACAGAACTGTCAGTATACATTGCAATCCTACATTACTTGTGCGATTAAACAATGAACAGAATTTAGTGTCATTCTGTTTGCTGCAGATATTTTCGTACTTTCGTACCAATAGCAGTTTCTCACACTACTCAAACTGAATCAGCACCAATCAGTCAGCTGTGGAACTACGCTGGACCATTTCACTTTTTTTTTTTAAATCATCCTTGTATAATTACAGCATTTAAGAAAATCCAGTTATGATGCTGTGGGGCAAAAAGTTTGTGCTATGAGACGTCACTCTAAAAGCTGGAATGAATTCAAAGGCCATAGGAAGTTTTAATTATGCGACACTGAATGTGTTTCATTACTGTTATGGGCAAGACTTTCCTTTACTAAACCGATTAGTGTTCATTTTTGTTTTGGACTGACAGTAATATGTGTTACTGTCATAACTGCAGTTGTGTTTTATGTTGCTCACAGGGCTCACAGACTAAGAAGAGAAGCTTCTAAAGAAGATGACGGGGGAAGGCATAAAAAGGGCAGGTAATTTTGTAAAATAGTTTATGTAGCACATATTGGGGAAAAAAGAAATCGGTTGACTCCTTGTACCTATTCTGAAGATACCACTGTTAGAATGTAGCTAAACAAGATTGAGAATGGACAGCACCACAAGAAATACTGTTGAACCAATCCCCCGAGAGTGCTGTTAGACAAAGTGCCTGGCGACAAATTCCAATACTTTAGAATTATTCATTCATTGCTACTCTGGATAATGTGTAGAAATAGGGAAGCCTGCTTTTTGGTTATGTTTTATCTGAAAAGGAAAATCATTCTGCAATAAATAAATAATAACAAACAATATCAATTTCTTATAGTTTTGGGGGAAAACTTAGTATTCTCAAAAGCCTTCATAATAACCTTTCTGATATCTTAAGTTTTGGGGAAACATGTTGGAACGTTGCAATTGTGAGGTTTTTTATTCTTAATTGTTTTACTCATCAGCCCCATCCTGAAAAGAAGTCCTGATGTAACAAAATCTGTATTGACAAAATCAGAGCAGCTTCTCCGAATCGATGACCATGATTTCTCAATGAGGCCTAGTTTTGGAGGTAAGCTTTTTCAATAATACAGCACTGTCTTTGAATTGGACGCTGTGAAGAATTCATCACACCTTCATAAAACCTACACAGACCTGGGTAACTGACATGACATGCACATAAGTGTTCTTAACATGCTGCCTGGGCTGTCATACATGATACAGAACGATATTATTCAATAATTAAAGTAAAAACATGAATGGCTCTTGAAATTGTGAATTTTCAGTTTCAGTGCATTTGGTTGGTAAATCATATCAGAAAACAATTTACAATACACTGAAGAAAGCACTGGTCAGGACAGTGGTCTACTTTACCTTGCTATAGTTTTACCTTGCATTGGTTTGTAATATGTACGTTTTCAAAGTGAATCTGAAGGGCTGTGCATGCAGTACAGTGTTGTGAAGGCTTTATGAATGTTATTGAATGCTACATGCAGTACAGTGTTGTGAAGGCTTTATGAATGTTATTGAATGCTACATGCAGTTACACAGTGTTGTGAAGGCTTTATGAAGGTGTAATGAATGCTACATGCAGTACAGTGTTGTGAAGGCTTTATGAATGTTATTGAATGCTACATGCAGTTACACAGTGTTGTGAAGGCTTTATGAAGGTGTAATTAATGCTATGTGCAGTACAGTGTTGTGAATGCTTTATGAAGATTATTGAATGCTACATGCAGTTACACAGTGTTATGAAGGCTTTATGAAGGTGTAATTAATGCTACATGCAGTACAGTGTTGTGAATGCTTTATGAAGGTGTAATGAATGCTACATGCAGTACAGTGTTGTGAAGGCTTTATGAAGGTGTAATGAATGCTACATGCAGTACAGTGTTATGAAGGCTTTATGAAGGTTTAATGAATGCTACATGCAGTACAATGTTATGAAGGCTTTATGAATGTTATTGAATGCTACATGCAGTACAGTGTTTTGAAGGCTTTATGAAGGTGTAATGAATGCTACATGCAGTACAGTGTTATGAAGGCTTTATGAAGGTTTAATGAATGCTACATGCAGTACAATGTTATGAAGGCTTTATGAAGGTTATTGAATGCTACATGCAGTACAGTGTTGTGAAGGCTTTATGAAGGTATAATTAATGCTACATGCAGTACAGTGTTGTGAAGGCTTTATGAAGGTGTAATGAATGCTACATGCAGTACAGTGTTATGAAGGCTTTATGAATGTTATTGAATGCTACATGCAGTACAGTGTTATGAAGGCTTTATGAAGGTGTTTTTATAAATTTTAGTCGTCGCCAATTATTTTTACCCCGGTTTTCACCCCAATTTAGTATGCTCAATTATTATCTGTATCCCCGGCTCACCGCTCGCAACCCCCCCCCGCCGACTCAGGAAACGGAGGCTGAAACACGCGTCCTCCGAAACGTGCTCCTTCCAAGCCGTCATTTTCCGCACTGCAGATCCACAGCAATGCTACCAGACCTATAGTGCCGGAGGACAACACAGATCTGGCGGCTCCGCTGCAGAGCCACAGGCGCCCTATTGGCCACAGGGGTCGCTGATGCGCGGTGAGCCGTGGATTCCCCTGCCGACCTAAGCCCTCCCTACCCGGGCAGCGCTCAGCCAATTGTGCGCCGCCCCCTAGGAACTCTCGGTCACGGTCAGCTGTGACATAGCCTGGATTCGAACCAGCGATCTCCAGGCTATAGGGCACATCCTGCGCGGAGCGCCTTTACTGGATGCGCCACTCGGGAGCCCCTTATGAAGGTGTTATTAATGCTATGTGCAGTACAGTGTTGTGAAGCCTTTATGAATGTTATTGAATGCTACATGCAGTACAGTGTTGTGAAGGCTTTATGAAGGTGTAATGAATACTACATGCAGTACAGTGTTATGAAGGCTTTATGAAGGTTATTGAATGCTACATGCAGTTACACAGTGCTGTGAAGGCTTTATGAAGGTGTAATTAATGCTATGTGCAGTACAGTGTTGTGAAGGCTTTATGAATGTTATTGAATGCTACATGCAGTTACACAGTGTTGTGAAGGCTTTATGAAGGTGTAATTAATGCTATGTGCAGTACAGTGTTGTGAAGGCTTTATGAATGTTATTGAATGCTACATGCAGTTACACAGTGTTGTGAAGGCTTTATGAAGGTGTAATTAATGCTATGTGCAGTACAGTATTGTGAAGGCTTTATGAAGATTATTGAATGCTACATGCAGTACAGTGTTGTGAAGGCTTTATGAATGTTATTGAATGCTACATGCAGTTACACAGTGTTGTGAAGGCTTTATGAAGGTGTAATTAATGCTATGTGCAGTACAGTGTTGTGAATTCTTTATGAAGATTATTGAATGCTACATGCAGTACAGTGTTGTGAAGGCTTTATGAATGTTATTGAATGCTACATGCAGTTACACAGTGTTGTGAAGGCTTTATGAAGGTGTAATTAATGCTATGTGCAGTACAGTATTGTGAAGGCTTTATGAAGGTGTAATGAATGCTACGTGCAGTACAGGGTGATATCTCTAAGGAAGAAGTCTTTGCATCCATATGCTACCATTTTAGAATTCACTACACTTTTCTAATGGTTATTTTGGGTGAATCAACTGTAAAACTAATTTATGCTTGCCTATTTATATTTGTGTATTTTCTTAATTCACAAATCAGGAATAAGGCCTGAACATGTACCTTTAGGCCACAGGTTTCACCTCCTCTTTGAGCTTTCAGTAATAGATGGTGATGCTTCTTTATCTCATTGTTGTTGTTAAACTTACATAGTTTTACAGTGGTGATATTTTCAACAATATTTTCAAACTACTGTACAACAAAACAATTAATGGACTGTAGATGCTATTGATGGGAAAGCTTGCAAATCTCTGAATCTCTTAATCCCGGTGCAAGCCACCTAGGTATAAAAAAAATAAAACTCTGACCTTGTCTTCTGTCTCTGTATTTTTAAATGTCTCATCTGCTAATCCTATAAATCAGCATAAAACATTGTGTCCAGATGCCATCCAGCTGTTAGGAGACGTGCAGAATTTGGATCAGCAGTGACCTCATTGTTTTTCTGCATCAGTGAGGACAAAAGGGAGCAGAAACAACAGCAAGGTTAAAAATAAAAACATGAATGTGCTGGCTTCCTCCAGTATGAGCACACTCTCATGAATGGATGTGCTGAACTGGCTTCCTCCAGTATGAGCACACTCTCATGAATGGATGTGCTGAACTGGCTTCCTCCAGTATGAGCACACTCTCATGAATGGATGTGCTGTACTGGCTTCCTCCAGTATGAGCACACTCTCATGAATGGATGTGCTGTACTGGCTTCCTCCAGTATGAGCACACTCTCATGAATGGATGTGCTGAACTGGCTTCCTCCAGTATGAGCACACTCTCATGAATGGTTGTGCTATACTGGCTTCCTCCAGTATGAGCACACTCTCATGAATGGATGTGCTGAACTGGCTTCCTCCAGTATGAGCACACTCTCATGAATGGATGTGCTGAACTGGCTTCCTCCAGTATGAGCACACTCTCATGAATGGATGTGCTGAACTGGCTTCCTCCAGTATGAGCACACTCTCATGAATGGATGTGCTGAACTGGCTTCCTCCAGTATGAGCACACTCTCATGAATGGATGTGCTGAACTGGCTTCCTCCAGTATGAGCACACTCTCATGAATGGGTGTGCTGTACTGGCTTCCTCCAGTATGAGCACACTCTCATGAATGGGTGTGTTGTATTGGCTTCCTCCAGTATGTGTACTCTTTAGCTGTATATTCAAGTGGAGTCACCAGGATGCTGGTCTTAGTCACACCAGGAGATCAGTGAAGGCTGAGTTTTTGGTAGTTCCTAGAAGTTGTCTAAAATCAGGAGGGGTGAGGAGGGCCTTCAGTTGTTCTGCTCCATGCCTTTGGAACTCTGTCATGTTCCTATCTGAAAGGTTTTGCATTGTCCATGTGTTCATATGTGAAAGGTTTTGCATTGCCCAGGTGTTCCTACCTGAAAGGTTTTGCATTGCCCAGGTGTTCATATCTGAAAGGTTTTTCATTGCCCAGGTGTTCATATGTGAAAGGTTTTGCATTGCCTAGGTGTTCATATCTGAAAGGTTTTGCATTGCCCAGGTGTTCATATCTGAAAGGTTTGCATTGCCCAGGTGTTCATATCTGAAAGGTTTTGCATTGCCCAGGTGTTCATATCTGAAAGGTTTGCATTGCCCAGGTGTTCATATCTGAAAGGTTTTGCATTGCCCAGGTGTTCATATCTGAAAGGTTTTGCATTGTCCAGGTGTTCATATCTGAAAGGTTTTGCATTGCCCAGGTGTTCATATGTGAAAGGTTTTGCATTGTCCAGGTGTTCATATCTGAAAGGTTTTGCATTGCCCAGGTGTTCATATCTGAAAGGTTTTGCATTGCCCAGGTGTTCATATCTGAAAGGTTTTGCATTGCCCAGGTGTTCCTATCTGAAAGGTTTTGCATTGCCCAGGTGTTCATATCTGAAAGGTTTTTCATTGCCCAGGTGTTCATATCTGAAAGGTTTTTCATTGCCCAGGTGTTCATATCTGAAAGGTTTTGCATTGTCCAGGTGTTCCTACCTGAAAGGTTTTTCATTGCCCAGGTGTTCATATTCATCTGTCTGTTTTAGGGCCTGCAATCCCAGTTGGTGTGGACGTGCAGGTAGAAAGCCTCGACACCATTTCTGAAGTGGATATGGTAAGTATCTATTTGTGATGGAAAACACACAATGCAGCCACTTTACTAGGACATGTCTACCTGGGTTAATCCGGTGATATGAATGAAAACAGTCTAGCAGAACTGGAGTTGAGAAGAAAAGATTGTACAGCATTTGGAAGAGGCATGATAGAGGGTGCTGCAGCAGCAAGGCCACTCATGTTCTGAGCTGTATTTTTTTCATGGTAAAAAATGGCTTATTTCACGTCATTTCGAGGTCTAAAAATACATATTTCAAGATATTTCATGATTAAACCTAATGTTTATTAAAACAGAAAAAAATAGCGTTGTCACATTCAAAATGTATAATTTTCTCTAGAGTTATTATACAACAAATATTCCTAAATATTTAAATCCTTACCTGAAAAACAGTCAATGCTAAATTGTAGAACATTTCGTTTTTGATGTCTGCCTATTTTCAACATCAGTGATATATATATATATATATATATATATATATATATATATATATATATATATATATATATATATATATATATATATATATTAAACAAAATAAAAAGAAACAAAAATAAAAATAACAACACGTGAAATGTCCCCTTCTTGTACTGGACAGAGTGATCTTTAGCAGGAATATTTCCGATATCTGATGCATCTTTTTCGTTGAATGCAGCTCTATGCAGTGTGTGTTCAATCATTTACCGGAAGCAAACTAAACTGGCTGCCAGGTTCCTAAATGCAGAGTAACAGGTAGTGTGTCAATAAGGCAAACGTTTGCTGTATTTATGTGATAAAAAAAAGTATATTTACACTATTCTTTCAGAATGGGAAGTTTCACAGGGAACTACATAGAACACGTCAACGGCTACATTTCACTGAAATCCGTGATAACCATGAAAGAAATACAGCTTTAGTCATGTTGGTCGGTTGCTCTAGAGTGAACCAGCAGTGGCAAAGCAAAGGAAATGTGGACGCCGAGAAAGACAGCTGCTGCCGAAAACATTTAGTGACGTCATTTCTGAATCTTACTGACTGAATGGATTAACATTCCTTTATGGAAACTATGCCATGCTGTGTCAAGGCAAATGCTGGACCAGCCCATTATAAGATGCAGGCTCTTGGAACGTGCCCTGGCAGTGTCTGTAGCATTGAATTGCAGTTTTGCATTGATGGTAATAAAATCAGTGTAAAACCACATCATTCCCAGACTAAGGAAGATTACTGGGAGTTGCCCTGACCTGCTTGTACTACGTGCTCAAATGAACCAGAGCAGTCAGTGCTTCTCATTTTAATGACATACAATTAGGGTTACCAGCAATCCCTGCGCATGGTCACATGGTCCCAAGGCCAGTACCTTTCAAGTACATCATAGAAAATATTATTTATTATTAAAAGGAGAGGTGTCTTTTCACATAAAAGTTTCTTTAAGGTCAGAATCTGACCATGGACATTGGAAACAACACCCATAACTATTAACATCATCAAATCTGGTGTGTTTTTCTTTTGTATGTTTTGAAAGCAACATCCTTTGGATGAATGCATTTACTTGGGATGTGTCTCCTGTACAACATGCTTCAGTTTGCTTTAATTGACACATTCAAGCAAATAGTAGATGCCCTACATGGCATGAGGCAAATCAAGCTGTCACAATGGCAAATTCAGCATGGCAAACCCTACCTCAAAGGCTCCCTGTCTACAGATATTGTAGCTTTTGACTTGCTCACCAGCCAATGAAGTCAAAAGCTACAATAAAGGACAGTCCCTCTGTATCCACACTGTTAAAGCTGTGACTCCTCTGTATCCACACTGTTAAAGCTGTGACTCCTCTGTATCCACACTGTTAAAGCTGTGACTCCTCTGTATCCACACTGTTAAAGCTGTGACTCCTCTGTATCCACACTGTTAAAGCTGTGACTCCTCTGTATCCACACTGTTAAAGCTGTGACTCTGCTGTTTCCACACTGTTAAAGCTGTGACTCCTCTGTATCCACACTGTTAAAGCTGTGACTCTGCTGTTTCCACACTGTTAAAGCTGTGACTCTGCTGTATCCACACTGTTAAAGCTGTGACTCCTCTGTATCCACACTGTTAAAGCTGTGACTCCTCTGTATCCACACTGTTAAAGCTGTGACTCCTCTGTATCCACACTGTTAAAGCTGTGCCTCCTCTGTATCCACACTGTTAAAGCTGTGACTCCTCTGTTTCCACACTGTTAAAGCTGTGACTCCTCTGTATCCACACTGTTAAAGCTGTGACTCTGCTGTTTCCACACTGTTAAAGCTGTGACTCCTCTGTATTCACACTGTTAAAGCTGTGACTCCTCTGTATCCACACTGTTAAAGCTGTGACTCCTCTGTATCCACACTGTTAAAGCTGTGACTCCTCTGTATCCACACTGTTAAAGCTGTGACTCCTCTGTATCCACACTGTTAAAGCTGTGACTCTGCTGTATCCACACTGTTAAAGCTGTGACTCCTCTGTATCCACACTGTTAAAGCTGTGACTCCTCTGTATCCACACTGTTAAAGCTGTGACTCCTCTGTATCCACACTGTTAAAGCTGTGACTCCTCTGTATCCACACTGTTAAAGCTGTGACTCCTCTGTATCCACACTGTTAAAGCTGTGACTCCTCTGTATCCACACTGTTAAAGCTGTGACTCCTCTGTATCCACACTGTTAAAGCTGTGACTCCTCTGTATCCACACTGTTAAAGCTGTGACTCCTCTGTATCCACACTGTTAAAGCTGTGACTCATCTGGTTTGTTCTAGGACTTCACCATGACTCTGTACCTGAGGCACTACTGGAAGGATGAGCGGCTGTCTTTCCAAAGCACCAACAACCTCAGCATGACATTCGATGGCAGGCTGGTGAAAAAGATCTGGGTCCCCGATATGTTTTTCGTTCATTCGAAGAGATCGTTCATCCACGACACGACGACGGACAATGTGATGCTGCGCGTGCACCCAGATGGGAAGGTGCTGTACAGCCTCAGGTAAAAACTGTACCTGCAGCGTTTCTAACTGTTTTAATCTTATGTACTGCAGAGATTTCATAGTGACCTACTGTCTGACTGCTGCATTGTACTTAATAACCCTTCTCTGACTACGACGCTGTAAAACGTGATACAGTGCATGCCTTGTATTTCGGACAGTGCTTATTTGGGAAGGTTATTTATGTAACAGAGCAGAGGCTGGGCGTGAACCGGCGCACAGTAAGCCAGCAGCTTAACCACCAAGCAGCTGGGCTCGTCTGCATTCCTGGTTTAAGAGCTTTTAACCTCATCTTGTCTCATCAGCAGGGGACAGAATCAGTAACGAATTGAAGTTTTGTTTTAATTTGAAGTTTATACTATATTGAAGCTATTGATACTGATGGTCGCATTGCTCAGTGAGATGGAGTAACCATAAAACAAAACACAAATTACAATACATAGTTGCAAAAAGAAACTTCATTTTAATTACCAGTAGCAGTAGCCTATTGGTATTGGCCTATTGACACATTACTAACAAATCTCTTTTGTGCTATGAGGGAATCTTAAGAGAAACATTTAACAAATAATGACATTTAACCAGTGGGGGGTGGGCTAGAATACACACGTGAATCCCATCCTGCCACCAAAAAGAATACATATACATACTATTGTATGAATTGACTTTTAAATGCCATCATTACTATTACAAGTAATGGCAGGTAATAATTGTATTCCGATTACGCCACTCTCTTTAGTTTTTATATAGAGGTGAGAGGTCCCCTAGAATGTTTTTATTAACCCCCCCCCCCCCCCCCAGAATAAAGTAGTTCCACGCACAGAGGTTATTTTATTTGGAAGAGCAGATGGACACTCACCACACACTCAAAGTTTGTTAAAAATGAAACAGTGTGTATTGTTGTCACAGTACCTTAATATTTAAAAAAGTAAGCCAGTTATAACAGCAAGTGCTTCTCAGCAATTACACAGAAAGCATTTAATAATACTTCAGCAGGTATCAACAATTAACAGATAGTATTTCAATAGATATCAATAATCAGTAAAAACTGCACATATCATTTAAAATAGGTAGCAACAATCACTCACAATAAATAGCAGCAGTCTCCTGTAAATGAGTCAATTTAAAAAGCACCAATCACTACCCACCCCAGTGGCTAGTGTCCTGACATCCTGAGGGGACACACAAGCACTTGTAGCAGGGATGGCCCTAGGCAGCCAAGCACAGCACCACCAGTTTCCCCTTACCTGAATGGCGTCAACCCAAGACCTTAGAGCTCAGAACTTATATTCTAAGAGTTATCTCTTTGCTCACATAACAAGGTCCAGTAGTATAATAATAATTGTGCTTTCGCTTTCTCACCATCGGCGACACATGAAGTCTCAAGTCAACAACCTGTTAGATTTACAAAAGCAGAACCAGAATTTAAAAAGATTGAAGGCAGCTCGATATCTCACACAAAACAACAAACAAACACTGAGCACATGACTACTTTATTTTCTGTCCTCCATTCCTCTCTGTTTCCAACCTGGTTTGTTGTTTTAAATAAGCTGCAAGCGGATATTGATTCAATCAATGCTTCTGACGCCGTCTAGCTCCTGTTCGGAGGACAGCTTTCAATCACTAGAAATCTACAACACGCTCTGAAATTCAGCAGGATCATTCACTCAAGGAAAGAGCGGGGGCAGGAACACGAAACAAATGAAATAAGCACCAATCTTGATGCCGTGATCAAAGAATAATTCAATAAACAATAATACATAATAAATCCTAAAAATAACATAAGTGATACTAAATGACAAACCACATTGTGAACGTGCAAATAGAAATACGTTACAATAACACTGTGTTACAGCTCTACTACATAAAGTGATGCAATCTAAAACCACAACCAACACCCTGTAGCTGTGCTAAACTGGGAGTGTTTGTAAACATGTATCCCGAGCATGAACCCTTTGAAAAGTTTGCCTGAGTAAAAGCATAGCAAATTGTCATAAAGCACAGTGAAAGGATGATGAAGAAAATAAAAAATACCATGGTAAACTATGCTAAATGCATAACAAACCATGGGAGAAGCATGGAAAAACTGCAGAATTACTGCATAAAACTACAGCAGAACATCAAATGCATTTTTTTGGGGTACAGTATTTAATCATTTCCTGGGCTGTAGGTTGCATGGTTGGATCTTAAACATTTGAGTAAGAATACCCTGTAGCTAAGGAAACCTCAATATCATTAGCACAACAATAAAGGGACCCAAGATTGTTAATGTTAATAAGGGTTCATGGATTAAAAACGCTGCTCTTCTGTCGATCAGAACAGATCTCTGCTCTCCTGTAAATTGTAATGGGGATGTCTTTGCAGATTATCAGTGGTTTTCTACTAAAATAGCTTTTTAACAATGAATGTAGGTCAGTAAACAGGAATGGATTACTGTATATACTGTGCTGAGCAGGGGCAGAGTGGTGGTGAGGATCCCATTGTGTGGGAGGACAGATTCCCGCCAGTGAGACACCAGATAGTTTCATGGATACTTATCTAAACTGCCCTACATAACTGAGAGAAACCTGTCCTTTAACACAGCTGGGTTATCATTACTATTTGATATTTACCCCCCCAAATCCCCCCAGTAACCCCACAGCTGTAATGAGTTAAGTCTCCAACAGGAGGCTCTGGGGCATATAATAGTAGTACAGTATTTCATGTTAGATTTTGAAATGTCACATTTCAATTCTTGGCAGTGTTACGGAAAACTACAAAGCGGTATGTATTCAATACGTTAACGTAACATTATTCATCAGGTTTCATTCGACTTTATGAAGGAAAATGTGTTAATTTTATAGGGTGATGCTAAACTTTTGGCCACAGCTGTACAACTTTATTTAACATTAACATTGCAGCACATTTCGATTTTACAAACAGATTTATCCAGTAAAAATATTGTACTGATTTCTGTGACCAAAGAACAGACTATTGCATTCATTGCAACCTGTTATACTGTGTCCAACGACACGCGATGATAACATCTTACAATGCTGCGTGTTGCAGGGTTACAACACGTGATGATAACGTCTTACAATGCTGCGTGTTGCAGGGTTACAACACGCGATGATAACGTCTTACAATGCTGCGTGTTGCAGGGTTACAGTTACAGCCATGTGCAACATGGACTTCAGCCGCTTCCCTTTGGACACCCAGAGCTGTTCACTGGAGATCGAGAGCTGTAAGTATCATATCTGCAAAGTGCATTATGTGTTAGGCTAAAGTATCCAGCTGTAAACCTTGAGCTATCTGAACTTGTATAATAAAGTTATTCTCACAGACAAGCCATGTGTGTACCGACTGTTTATTTGCAATATATTTCAGACGCCTACACTGACGAAGATCTAATGCTGTACTGGATGAAAGGAAATGACTCTCTTAAGACAGACGAAAGGATATCTTTGTCCCAGTTCCTCATACAAAAGTTCCATACAACTACAAAGCTAGCATTTTACAGCAGTACAGGTATCATACTGATCTAGTGGTCTCCCTTTATATATATTTAAAAAGAACACGTCTGAAGAAATGAAGTTACAAATGCAAGTTGATGTGGATGGGAACTAGAAACGGTAGCCCCTTTCATTGAAACTGTGACCTGCTATAGTTTTATGCAGCATGATTGCTGATAATAAGATGACAGAAGATAACTTGCCAACGAATTAATAAATCTCATCATCCACAAATAAGTGTTCATGAAAATTTGATATTGAAGTATTTCTTTTGTTGTTTGTCAGGTTGGTACAACCGTCTGTATATCACCTTCACGCTCCGTCGGCACATCTTCTTCTTCCTGCTCCAGACCTATTTCCCAGCCACTCTGATGGTCATGCTGTCCTGGGTGTCCTTCTGGATCGACCGCAGGGCTGTGCCGGCTCGAGTCCCGTTAGGTGAGACAATGCACAACTTTTAAAATCACGTCTGATGGGGAAGGGGGTCAAGAAAAGACAGAGCATGTTTCACGTGTCTCTTTTCTTATCTTCCTCCAAATAAACAAGTCGACTCTATTTGAACCCACTGGGGTTCCAGACTCATCCTTCATTATTTAACCTGCTAGAAGTTGAAGTAAAACAACTCATCTGGGCAATCAATGGAGTCAAACTGAAGAGAGATGAATGTAGCTCTGGCAAACTGGCAAACCTGCTTTCAGAAGCCAACGTTCGAGGGAGAGAACAGCAGGGAACCTGAACCAGCCTCATGTTCAGTTCTCAGATGGTGGAGACGTTTGGGTCTGAAGCCCTTGGAGGATTTATCATTGGAACATCATCCACATCTTTTCAGTGATGGTCTGGAGAACTATTTGGAGCACTTGCTAATCAAAGCTTTTCATCTGGAAATAGTCAATCGAATTATCATAATACATCGCAATCCTGAAGAGAGAGAGGTACTGAATAAGATCCATGAGAACATCTGATACACATGACAGGCAGGATCCTCAGAATGTGATGCTGAACTGGGAGCTGCAAACTGTGTCAGAATTTGAGGAAGGGAACCAATATTTGCCCGGCCCTGCAGTGTGTAACACACAGTATGCTTTTCTTGCTTTTGCTGTGCTCAGATGAACAAGCAAGTAAATGATGTTTGAAACCAAGATCCCAAACAAACCAAGCATGAACGTGTCTTCTGATTATTCAACTTGACACGGCAGACGAATGAAACTTGCTAGGTTAGCAACAATATTCTAGGACTATCAATATGGATCATAAAGGTATATATAGCTGACTGCTGCTACTAAGTTTAGCTAATATAACTGCTAAATATGGGTGGCTCAAAGGTTTCAATCGTCCACATGTTTTGGTGGATAGTATTCTTTGGATCTTAGTGACCTCCAATATCTGGAACCCAGGCCGTGCTCTATAAATAAGCCTGACTACGCCATCTAAAGTTTACTGAAGGGTAGAACCTCTGTTATCAAATACAAATGGCATGCCACTAATACCTTAGTCCCCTCATTAAGCCCCTTTCAAATACTATAAAGCCATAAATATTTGCAAGCCTTTTATTAGGCGTTTTTCACATATGAAAAAAACGCAAACATTTTTGGCACAAATATCATATTCCACTAAAAATACATACTTCGTATATTGCAACAGGTCGCCAACATTTCTGGAGAAAAATTGGTTTTTATGTTTCGCCAAATATCAGGAGATCAGAAATTGGTTGGTGCTCTTCCGAGCAGGAATATTTATTGAAGTTATTTTTAAAACAGTTAATAAATAAAGACTGGGATGCAGTGCTGCAAAAAATATTGCTAAGGTAGTGACACCTAGAGGAGAGAGAGAAAATGTCAAGCTCAATTATCAAGTACAGGCTGCTCCACCCACCAAACCCTTGGACAGAGTGAAGCACCACCACCTGTGATAAAACTAATTAAAATAAACCCACACCCAAAAACAAACAAAAGAGAAATAAGCAGAGCAAATTAAAGAATAATTATAGTGCACATGATACAAGTAAAACCAAGCAAAATAGCAGGCTTGACTAATGCCTTCAATGCTCCAGGGCATCCACAATAGTGGCACTCTAGGGACCTAAAGTTGGTTGCCTATTGATTTTTCGTTTACAGACATTGCAGTGTACAAGGAAAGATAAACTGATTTCAGATTTACCGATTCCTTTTTCATTTAAATGGTTGCTGCCGATTGCTTTTTCATTTACAGATAGTGTGCAAGGAGAGACAAATAGGTTTCAGTTAACATGAAGAGAAAATAGATCAGACCCATTTAAGTAGTTTTAGCCACCTCAAAGTTTTAGGCACACGGCTTAGTAGTGATTTTACTTGGTCCGAACAAGGAACATATCCATGTGATGTAAACAATCCAATTGAGGGGTGGCAGTCACGTGACCCCAGCAGGCTAGGCCGCCATACTAGTGGTCAAAACAACCATGGCGGCTCATGCAAAAATGGCAACTTCACCAGCAAAATTTTATTTATTTGCAACCAGAGCACACTTCTCACCGCCAGTCACAGGAATTAGAAAGATATCATGGCAGCAGTGTGGAGTAGTGGGGCAGCAGTGTGGAGTAGTGGTTAGGGCTCTGGACTCTTGACCGGAGGGTCGTGGGTTCAATCCCAGGTGGGGGACACTGCTGCTGTACTCTTGAGCAAGGTACTTTACCTAGATTGCTCCAGTAAAAAAAAAAACAAAGTATGAATGGGTAATTATATGTAAAAATAATGTGATATCTTGTAACAATTGTAAGTCGCCCTGGATAAGGGCGTCTGCTAAGAAATAAATAATGATAATGATAAGTGCCAGATACTTGGAATTTGTGACCCCTACTGTGCCCCCCCTGGTGAGCAAGCCCACTTTGAGGTGATTTGACCACATACATTTTTTCCTTTTAAGAAAACTTACATGTTACCAATTAAGAAAATATACATTTTCAATAGTTTGTTTCAAATTCCAGTACTAATATGAATTAAGTACAGTATTGCGTTAAATAGACTCCGAACCACCGAACGGGACAGTGCTCAGAAAACAGCGTTTTACATAATAATGAGATTCAAAAGAAAAGGAGTGCCTTTCTCTGTTTTCTGCCTCCTGCAAGAACGCTACAGTAATATTGTATGTAAGGACGGGGAATCACCAACCTGCTTAAGTGTAATCTCCATTTAAGTGTATAAATAGTTCTGAAAAATCGGTTATGATTATTATTATAAAGTGTAACACTCTTAATTGCATAACTGATTTTTCAGAAATATTTATATCATAGAGCCATCAGTTTATAACATATTTAAATGCATAATAATGAAACTGCAGTCATCTGTATGTTATTTTAGGCTACTTGAAAACTGAATGGAAATCGTTAGCGATTGATTGCTAGAAATATCAAGAGCACAATACTGTATATACTGCATGATTACTGATTTGTATTGCGATCTGGTGGTACTGTGTTAAACTGTGGTAAACTTGATTGTGGCTTGTATCCGTACAACCCACACGTTCTCGTGAGGTACTGCTTGGAGTCAATGTAATACTGCTGACCATGTCCACCACCATCACTGGAGTCAATAAAATACTGCTGACCATGTCCACCGTCATCACTGGAGTCAATGTAATACTGCAGACCATGTCCACCACCATCACTGGAGTCAATGTAATACTGCTGACCATGTCCACCATCATCACTGGAGTCAATGTAATACTGCTGACCATGTCCACCGTCATCACTGGAGTCAATGTAATACTGCTGACCATGTCCACCATCATCACTGGAGTCAATGTAATACTGCCCCCAGCCTGCATAAAGCCCTGTTAATAAGAAGGCCTTCTTAATTCTGTGCAGGTATCACCACGGTACTGACCATGTCCACCATCATCACTGGAGTCAATGCATCGATGCCCAGGGTCTCCTACATCAAGGCTGTGGACATCTACCTGTGGGTCAGTTTTGTGTTTGTGTTCCTGTCGGTGCTGGAGTACGCTGCAGTGAACTACCTGAGTACTGTGCAGGAGCGCAAAGAGAGGAAGATGAGAGACAAGGTAGGATTTTATTGGTGCACAATGATGTTAAACGTAAATAGCACAGCAACAAAATAAAGTGATACGTTTATAGTGGCTAGTTACATTATAATGCTAAACAAAGCTGAAGTCCGTAGTTTCTTTTGGTAATAAAGGATTCCAGTTATTAGGGATTGTATTGTCTCCCAAGCTCATGTTTATGTTGTATTCCAAAAGAGCCGAACCATCAATACAACATTCCCATATCCACTAACTGAAGCCCCTTTACACAAAGAGTTCACAGCCCAGCATAGCATATGAGTTGTTTGTGTGCTGTGCAGCCCCTGCATGCCCAGCCTTGTACGTGTGCAATTCTCTGTTTCAGTCCCAGCTTCCCTGTACCTGTGGTCCGTCTCACCCGCAGCCCATGAGGATGGATCCCAGCTACAGTGAGGGGGATCTCAACACCGGCTCTTATGGGATGCCTGGGAATGGGGACAGGCAGGAAAGGATTATAGTGCATTTGGCTCTGGGGGACAGGCGCCCCACAAGCAGGAGGAAAGGGTCCCGCGGATACGTCAGCATGTGGATTGACACGCACGCCATTGACAAGTACTCTCGAGTGATCTTTCCCGGCGCCTACATCCTTTTCAATATAATATACTGGTCCATTTACTGCTAGTCTAAGGGCACAATCCACAGCATCCGCTGAACCAGATCAAGACACTGAACGTTGAATGTTTGTGCATAAGTAGAAATACTGTTGCTTTCTTGTTTATTGTCAATTGTTTGGTTTTTTTTGTGAATTTAGCATCCCCTGCAAGCTAAAATCTAGACTACTCCACCCCGTAGTTTAACCAGGAGCAAAGAGGCGCTCCGAATACCCAATTTGATTTTGTAAACAACCTTTGGTTCCCCACTCAAGACCTTATCAAATAAATGAATAACCAAGTAAACAGATTGCAATAAAATATATTTTTATTAAGGTCACAGGTTTAAAAGCATTGTTGGTAATGGTTACAATAAGAGCAATACAAATGAGGCTGACTAACAACTTAAATGCAAAATATTTCCAGCAGTACCGCTAGACACCACCAGGGGAGAAAAGCAACAAGCTGCAGTTAAATTAAAGGCCACTACGCAATCGAAAATTCCAAGCAGGGAGACGGAACGGAATAAAAACAAATATACTGATCCACAAAAGAAACGCAACACTCAGCTTTAATGGCTTTAACCAAATATTTAAACATAGATATCAACAAAAATCATAGAAAATGCGAACAAAAATACAGATCAAAGAATCATGATAAGTTTTCAGTATAAAACGTGACACACTGTCAAAATGAAAACATTACAAAGTATCGGGTATGACCTCCCTGAGCATTAACACAATCCTGGCAGCGTACCTTTCGCTCTTCTTGCGTTAATGTGTTTTTCAAATGGCTATTTATACAGGTTCTTAATCAACTCATTTTGGCAATTTTAACTCAACACTGAGCTCAGTATTCTCAATACTACTCAAACAATCAACAAACCTATCTGCTCACTAAAATGTAAACATTATGTATGTGCCCAATGAGCTATTGATGTAAAACTTAGACTGTTGAGTATATACATGTGATTTATATATATATATATATATGTCTGGAACAGGAGGTTAGACTGGGGGTAATCGCACATTATACAACTATACGATATTTAATTTACAAAACAGTCTGCAAGACACAGCCACAAGCAGCTTTGGTCATACCAAACGCTCAAATTAGTTTTACGTTTATGCACTTGAAGTAATTGTTTGGGTAGCCCTATATGGCAAGCCAAATTATCACGTAGAGTTATCTCAAAATGAATTACAGATATCTTTAAATTGAGCTTTAAATGAGATATCTAAAATGCATTTTTAGATATCTTTAAATCGTTTTAAGACATCTCTAAATGTTTTTGAGGAATCTTTAAACACTTTTCAGATATCTCTAAATCATTTAGAGATATCTCTAAATGATTTGAAGATATCTTCAAATAACGTCCTGTTCATTTGGAGATATCATTAAATAGACCGGCAGTCCATTCAAAACAAAGAGTATTTTCACAGGAAGTTATTTCGAGATATCTTGAAATGGCTTCCTGTTCATTTGAAGACATCTTCAAATGCTTTGGAGACAACAGGAAGTTATTTGAAGATATCTTCAAATGATTTAGATATCTTTAAATAATATGTGGATTTGGCTAGCATGGTGCGCCAAACTGTCATTTAAAGATATCTTAAAATGAGGGTTTTAAAGATATCTGTAAATCATTTGAAGATATCTTCAAATAACTTCCCGTTTATTTAGAGATATCTGTAAATCAATTTGAGATATCTTTAAAACCCTCATTTTAAGACATCTCTAAATGACAGTTTGGCGCGCCATGCTAGCACAATCCATATGGTTTCCATAGTATTTAAAGATATTTGTAAATCAATCTGAGATATCTTTATTTTATTTTTTAGATATCTCAAATTGATTTACAGATATCTTTAAATTAATTTCAGATATCTTAAAAACTGCACAATTAAAGATGTCTGGAATTCAATTTGAGATATCTCTAAATGACAAGCTTGCCATAAACCCTATGGGAATCAGTTAAGGCGTTTGTAACATACAGCACTAAATATAGAACTAAACTATAAGGAGAATACTGGCTGACATCTGCTCCTACTTAGCAAAGAAAACAGGAATGTCAACCTCGGCAATCCAGTCAGACTAGATAAAACCATGTTCATTAAAACAGAGAATACAGAAAAACAATGAAACGCTTTAAAATCCACGTGTAACCCAAATTAGAGCGAGTCGTGTTGAGAGTGTCCACAAAGCCCGTCACTCCAATTCCAACATTTAACTAAAAATATTTACTTTCACAAAATAGAAATCGAAAATGCTCAGGCGGACTGTGCTCTGTGACGCTGCAGCCAGACTTTGCAGATCGGCTTTTGTCTGCATACGGCTCCGCGGGTAAGAGGTATTGGCTGCATCAATAGAGCCACAAAGTGCCACCTGCTACATCCAGTTCAGTAATATCACGCGACAATAAATAAATAAATTAAAAAAAAATAAAATAAAGTAATTGTTACTTTGGTGTGAAACGTTAGTTAAGATCGATTTAAACAGAGCATGCCAAGCCATAATGAACTTTTAAAATATTTCATCACATCCAGATTGATATGTGACTTGTCAAATAATTAAACGATTATACATGTATTCAAATAAAAGAGAACAGAAAGAGGACAATAATGTGCTGAACTAGTCGTGTTTGTTTTTAGTCAGTATACAGTATTAATAATATAGAACCACATGCCATTTACAATGTATTCGGTGTGTCCTGTACAGAATGTGTTGAAAATGGTGTTTGTCAGTCTGCTGTTAAAAAGACAACGCCCTCACCAATTGTGCAGAGTTTTTGAAAGCAATTTGTTCACTTTTTTCACAGTTGCTATACAAGTGCTATTCTTTGTAAAATATCTTTCTAATGATTCATAATACGTAACGCCAGACTCTGACCCACATTTTCATTCCAACGGCACAAGCCGGCTCACAGATTGTACTTTTCCATTAGGACCTGTTGTGTTGTGCTTTTCCACTTGTGTTAAAGGTGTACCTCTGAATTGTTCAAAAGCCTCTGTTATGTTATCATTTCCTCTGAATATCAAACAGCATTCAGTGTGTTTTTTATTGATGTTGGTTTTATACCAACGAGTTCAAATAAACTGGGCGGCAGAATATTGTTTGTTTGTCAAACTCGGTTTATTGTTGAGTTTTCTGTACAAAAATGTTTTTACAAGAATGGCATTGAAGTATTAGGAATTGCTTCAAATAGAATATTAAGAATATGATTACTTACAAATACTTTCAATTCCTAATTTGAAATACTGTTTTTTTTATTATCCATTTGGTTTCTCTAACACAGAACTACACACCAAGGCACTCCTGCCCCAGAAGCAACTTGCAGATCATTTGTTCCACAAGCTTGACTTGCAAAACCTGTACTACTACTGCAACACGTATTCTCTGTGCTCTAAAGCTCTTATCTGACACTAGGATAAACTAGCATTGCAATGTCATTTTGTTTTACATTTTGGAATAAGTATTTTGAGAAATATACACACAAGGACAACTGTTCTAAAGCGACTGTTTAGGTAAGACTAGTCATTTTCAGCTCACAGCCCTGTGTTGGAGCCTGTTCAGATGTTAATTATAGGATGCAAAGGAATTCTACCATTTTGAATACAGTGTGTACCGACTGGTCCAGAAGTTTGCTTTGTGTAGCCCCTGGCATCTTTCTTCTGTATCCAAGGTTTCCTCAGTTATCGGGTAAATACAGGCATGTCAACGGGAAATCGTTTGGGTGGGAATATCACTGCTTATTTTGACAATGCCACATCAAGAGCAGTGTTTTGACCATCTACTTGTACTATACTTGTATAGTTTCATATTCAGAAAAGTTACTTTGATTTTAGGTTTAAAAATTGGAAACACATTTTTGTATTAACGTGCACTTCCAATTGTGACTAGTCTACTGAACCATGTATGGGAAACTCAGCACAAATGTTTTCAGGTATGACATGAACAAAACTTCAGCTTAGTACCCTGGCACGGTTTACATCACATTCTGTATTTAAATCATTAAAAAAATAACAGAATAAATGTAATCTGCAGTAAATAACCTGTAGCTGGAATTTGGTTTAGATGTGTAATCCACAGGAACCCATTTAATCCCCAGGGTGGAAAATAAGTTTCCATGACTATATTTAGCCCAAAATAATGAACAGGACCAAAGTAATACATTGTCTTTTTAAATTATATTTATTAAAACAAAACAGATAATACAGTGGAAACAGTCATGGTTTATTAATTTCACTTCTAACTATAAGGACCTTGTGTACATTTCTGTGGACCGTAACTAGAAGGCATGCAATTAGACCAAACATTGAATGAACATAAAAAGCCATTTGAAACAGACTATATTTTAATTGTGTATCTAAGCGTTAATACATTGCAGTATCACCAAGCAACAAAATTACCTTCAAAAAGTAAACAGACTCTGAGGTGAGAAGCAAACCCTTGAATACAATTCATGTCAAAGTCGTTCTGTGTGTGTGTGTGTGTGTGTGTGTGTGTGTGTGTGTGTGTGTGTGTGTGTGTGTGTGTGTGTGTGTGTGTGTGTGTGTGTGTGTGTGTGTGTGTGTGTGTGTGTGTGTGTGTGTGTGTGTGTGTGTGTGTGTGTGTGAGGTGGGGTTCATTTCCAGTCAGGGCGCTGTGTTTTTAAAAGCTCAACAGTGTGGTATTCACTTTCTAGACAGGTTTACAGTTGAGCTTTAAGCAGCAAACTAGAATTTGCTAGAACTGGCATTTTCATGCTGAAGGCAGGAATTCAATATCAAAATAGAAAAGGTTGGAAAATACTGTTCATCACAGTCTGCACACATGCTCAATACCCATACTGCTTGATTATTTATATATATATATATATATATATATATATATATATATATATATATATATATATATGTATATATATATATATATAGTAACAGAGCAGGGAGGGGGTTAAAATCCTCCCTGCCAAAAACACGTATAAATGTGTTTAATTGTTAATTATCACCTGCACCTGGCTAAACGGTAAACGGCTTAGCCATCCTGTGAAAACAAACACCTAGCTCCTTTGGAGCACTAACTAAACATGTGCAGGTTCCTTGACTAACTCGCAGGACAGCTAAGCCGTTTACCTGACAAATAACACAAAAACACAGTTCTGGGGCTCCCAAGTTCCGCACACAGTAAAGGCACTTTGCGTGGAGTGCAGGATGCGCCCTATAGCCTGGACGTCGCCGGTTCAAGCCAGGCTATTCCACAGCCGACCGTGGATGGGAGCTCCCAGGGGGCGGCGCTCAATTGGCCGAGCGTCGCCCGAGGGGAGGGAGGGTTAGGTCGGCCAGGGTGTCCTCGGCTCACCGCGCACCAGCGACCCCTGTAGTCTGGCCGGGCGCCTGCAGGCTTGCCTTTAAGCTGCCCAGAGCTGCTGGGCGGCTGACAGCACGTGCTTCGGAGGACAGCGTGTGTTCATCTTCGCCCCTCCCGAGTCAGTGCAGGGGTGGTAGCAGTGAGCTGAGCCAAAAAATAATTGGACACAGTTTTTCAAAACATGAAAACAAAAGGCTTCATACTATCAATCGAGCTTCTTCACACAGCAGAGCCCCGAAGAGACTAACTGCTATTGTTAAATACTCTGCACCTGGCTCTAATTTACAATAATAGCCAGGTGCAGGTGATAATTAACAATTAAACACATTTATCCGTGTTTTTACATCATTTAAACCTGCTCTGTTGCAATATTTATATATATATATATATATATATATATATATATATATATATATATACTGTATATATTTCTGTGGTGCATGAATGTGAGCCCACTTGAGACCTCATTTAACGTGTGTGCCGAGTTTGAACCCAGGTCCCTTCTCCCAGCCAAAGGACCAGTCACAGGCTTTTACGTTTTTTCACCCTTTTGAACAGCTCTATTGCTCTTTTTCAATAGTACCAACCATCCATGTAAATGTCCTTCTATTTCCTTTACATTTTGTAAACAATATAGTGTTCTATATTCTGCTCATTCTGAACTGCTCATCAGTTGATTCGTGTAGTAGTGTGGTTCAGGCAACATCAGAAAGGAACAGCTTACACCTTCCTTTAAAAAGCTAAGAACGAAAACTTTAAAGTAGTAGTATACATGGGTCCCTTTGAATCAACGTGTGTAAATAAAAAAAGGAGAATTATCTGATTGTGGTCTGATTTGAGTGCAGTGAGGGATGGCAGTAGCAAGCTCAGTTAGGATTCAGCGGGAGGCACTGGCCGCCCCACCCCACTGCCCAGGCCCTGACCCACTGCCATTCTCCCGTCTCACTTCACATTCTTCTTTCAGCTTGGACAGGCGGAAGTCTTCTTTCACCTGCTTCAGAAGCTCTGGGTTAAACAGAACATCCAGCGCCGTCATCACCAGCGTCTTGGCCGTCCGCAAGGTGAAAAACTGGGCCTTATCAGAACCTGCAGAAACGAGAGCAGTTGAGCGAATCTTTTCTTTTTTTTTGATTAGCAAATATTCAAAGACGAATGCTTTCAAATCCAAGGCCTTGCCTACAGGCTTCATTGCCATTCTTACTGCTTCTGCTGGATTTATTTGATTGTTTGTTCAATACTCTAATAAATCAGTCAGTTCCATTTAATTCAATTTCTGTCTCAATATGATATGTAACAAAAACAGATATGGTAAAAACTATGATAGAATATGATCAATATTACACTAAACAGTAATAAACTAAAGAACATGCCAACCAAGTACGCAAATCACTCAATATTTGGTTCAGGCCGCTTTATTACCAACAATCAGATTAAACATAGGGGGTCCGGTACACAAGTCTGCAACAACATATAAACCCCATCAGTCTGCAGTTAATACCCTGGTACAGAACAGAGGGTTACCAGTGTCCCGGAAGCCTACTCTGTCTCTCCATCTCAGGAGTTTCTAGTTCGTTTATTTGACTCCCTTATATACACTAGTTTGGTGCGGTCCGCCTAAGGGCTGCTTTTTTGTATATACGGCAGTGCAGCTGGTATTTCTTGGTATTGTCTTGACCACCATTTTCCATAGCACCTGGTAAGCAAGTTGCAAAACTTCAAACAAGCAAGTTACACTTCTGCAAATTGTTGAAGGGTGCTTTCCAACATACACACACACTGTTTCTGTTATTTTTAAAATATAGAAAATGAAGCTTATTCCTACACTTCCCCTTTTTATTGTAATTCATCTTTTTACATTACTTTAGGATATTTTTAAACAAAACGCAACAGATAAACCCCCTCATCCTGGTACTTGACGTGGTTATGTCCCAGGCATCAGCAGCAGCATTTCATCTATAGCTCTGTCTATGAAATATCTGTGAGAGGTATGAAAACAGATATTAAAACCTATAGGAGATATGGCATATTTTATTAACTTTTTTTTTTTTTTTTAAAGCTGAACAAATATTTTGTTTGTTTTTAAATTGAGAACAACACAATTAAAAGTATATTTGTGTTGGGTATTAAAACAAAAACAAACCAAAAAAGCTAACCAAAGCCCATGGCAGTAACAATATGATCGGACCCAATATGATCTTTTATTGACAAGCGAATAAAATAAATCAGATGCTGCTGTTCACAGACAGTCTGGATAAGAAGCCCTACCAGCAGCTGCAGTGTACTCTTCAGTGTGATTCAGTGCTTCGGTGCCAATGTAAAAATAGGGGTGGATTCCAGGAACAACAAAGGACAGATTTCCAAAATCTGTGGATCCTATAAAGCAGAAAAGAGAGTTAATCAAGAACCAGCTTCTGCATTATTGCTCAATCTGCTCAGAAACAGCCAAAGAACACAAAATCCGAAGCACAGACCAGGCTGATTCCAGCGTCATCAGTGTGTTTTTTAGTTCTCAATCCAGACCCTTGGGAACAGCACAACTGACCATGCTATTCTTGAACACAACGCTATGCCTTTATTCCCCAGATTTGCAGCACGGAAAAAAAAAAAACATGGCCTGATTTCTTTTGCAGTTTGCATTCAGGCACAGCACCCCACCGCGTCTCTACTGTACAGTGCCATGAAAAAGTATTTGCCTCCTGTCTGATTTTCTGCATTTTTGCATATTTTTGACACTGAATGTTATCAGATCTTCGACCAAAACCTAATATTAGATAAAAGGGACCCTGAATGAATAAATAACACAAAAATCTGAGACATATTTCATTTATTTATTAAAGAAACTTATGCAACACCCCCCGTGTGAAAAAGTAATCGCCCTCTTAGACTCAATAACTGGTTACGCCACCTTTAGCAGCAATAACTGTAACCAAACGCTTCCTGTCGTTATTGATTAGTCTCTCACAGCGCCGTGGAAGAATTTTGGCCCACTCCTCCATGCAGAACTGCTTCAACTCAGTGACATTTGTGGGTTTTTGAGCATGAACTGCTCATTTCAGGTCCTGCCACAACATCTCAATGGGGTTTAGGTCTGGACTTTGACTAGGCCATTCCAAAACTTTAAATTTCTTGTTTTTCAGCCATTCTGATGTAGACTTGCTTGTGTGTTTCGGATAATTGTCTTGCTGCATGACCCAGCTGCGCTTCAACTTCAGCTCACGGACAGATGGCCTGACATTCTCCTGTAGAATTCTCTGATACAGAGCAGAATTCATGGTTCCTTCAATGATGGCAAGGTGTCCAGGTCCTGATGCAGCAAAGCATCCCCAAACCATGACACTACCACCACCATGCTTGACCGTTGGTATGAGGTTCTTACTGAGGAATGCTGTGTTTGGTTTTCGTCAGACGTAACGGGGCCCATGTCGGCCAAAAAGTTCCACTTTTGACTTATCTGTCCATAGAACATTGTTCCAGAACTTTTGAGGATCATCCAGGCGCTTTTTGGCAAACTTGAGACGAGCATTCATGTTCTTCTTAGTGAGCATGGTTTCCGCCTTGCTACTCTACCATGAATCCCATTTTTGCCCAGTGTCTTTCTGATGGTGGAGTCATGAACACTGACCTTAGCTGAGGCAAGAGAGGCCTGCAGATCCCTAGATGTTGTTCTAGGGTTCTTTGTGACTTCCTGGACGATTTTACGCCTTGCTCTTGGAGAGATTTTGGTAGGACGGCCACTCCTGGGAAGATTCACTACTGTCCCAGACTTTCTCCATTTGGACAATATGGCTCTGACTGTGGTTCGGTGGAGCCCCAGAGCCTTAGAAATGGCTTTGTAACCCTTTCCAGACTGATAGGCATCAACAACGTTTTTCCGGAGATCTTCAGGAATTTCTTTTGTTCGTGACATGATGTGCCTCTAGAACCTGTGTGCTGACAACTTCACTCTGATGGTAAGGGCCAAAGTTAGTCAGATTTATATTGGGCAGGGCTGGCCCAAATCAGGCCTGGTTGTTAACCAAAGTACTCAAACAGCTGACCCTAATTATCCCTTTAATTGGGTTGAGTTAACTGGGGGGGGCAATAACTTTTTCACACCTGAAGATTGCACGTTTGATTACCTTGCACACCAAACAAATGAAAGAAGCATCAAACTTTGGTGTCATTTTTTCTCTCAGACTCCCTCTATATACTACTACAACCCACAAAAAAATCTGACCAAATACAATGTGAAAAATGTGCAAAATGTGCAAAAATGCAGAAAATCAGACAGGGGGCAAATACTTTTTCACGGCACTGTACATGGTACACGGCACTTTGTGGCAGTCAGACAGACTCCCCCCGCCACCGGCCAATATTTTGGCAAAGCATTGTGAATATGCTTTCACCGCTCCAATATGTAACAAAGAATGTCAGCCTCCTGTGCTGCAAAGTGAAACAAGCTGAATTCTGACACACGCTGCAAAAAATTAAATATAATAAACAAATCATTTGGTTCGGTTTGCTTGGAAGACAGGAAGGACATCCAACCCCCTCCACGGCTGAAAATACAAACCTATGTGACATATGGACACAGTTGGACAGACAGACAGACAGACAGACTAAAGCCTCTGCATGTCCCAGACAGAAATATACTCCATAACTAGTGCTGAACTAGCACAGACCTAGAGTACATAACCTCTAGGTGCAATAGGAATGTAACCGCCCATATCTCTGAAGTTTCTGAAATACAAGACTCTGCATGTGCAAGCAGTATAAATGACTGCTCCTGTCCTTGAAATAAACTAGTAAGTATGAAGTAACACAAGGCATGTATTTACCAGATGGAGTGTTGAGCACCTGCTCGTCTGTTGTGAATTCAATGCCAAGTGCCTTCCCATTCTCCTCATACAGCCGTGTCAGTGTCTTGTTGAGAAGAATATTGTGGTACTCGTGAGGCCCGTATTGCAGCTCCACCTGAAACAAAGAGCACAGCTTCATTCAGCTCCACCTCAAACAAAGAGCACAGCTCCATTCAGCTCCACCTGAAACAAAGAGCACAGCTTCATTCAGCTCCACCTGAAACAAAGAGCACAGCTTCATTCAGCTCCACCTCAAACAAAGAGCACAGCTTCATTCAGCTCCACCTGAAACAAAGAGCACAGCTTCATTCAGCTCCACCTGAAACAAAGAGCACAGCTTCATTCAGCTCCACCTCAAACAAAGAGCACAGCTCCATTCAGCTCCACCTGAAACAAAGAGCACAGCTTCATTCAGCTCCACCTGAAACAAAGAGCACAGCTTCATTCAGCTCCACCTCAAACAAAGAGCACAGCTTCATTCAGCTCCACCTCAAACAAAGAGCACAGCTTCATTCAGCTCCACCTCAAACAAAGAGCACAGCTTCATTCAGCTCCACCTGAAACAAAGAGCACAGCTTCATTCAGCTCCACCTGAAACAAAGAGCACAGCTTCATTCAGCTCCACCTCAAACAAAGAGCACAGCTCCATTCAGCTCCACCTGAAACAAAGAGCACAGCTTCATTCAGCTCCACCTGAAACAAAGAGCACAGCTTCATTCAGCTCCACCTCAAACAAAGAGCACAGCTTCATTCAGCTCCACCTCAAACAAAGAGCACAGCTTCATTCAGCTCCACCTCAAACAAAGAGCACAGCTTCATTCAGCTCCACCTCAAACAAAGAGCACAGCTTCATTCAGCTCCACCTGAAACAAAGAGCACAGCTTCATTCAGCTCCACCTGAAACAAAGAGCACAGCTTCATTCAGCTCCACCTGAAACAAAGAGCACAGCTTCATTCAGCTCCACCTCAAACAAAGAGCACAGCTGCGTTCAGCTCCCCACAGGATTGCTTCGTCCGCTTTCTCTTATGTTGACTAAGATTTGTTATTTAAAAACTTGAAATAAACAGCTGTATTATGGTCTGTATTTTGTGGACGGAGTCTTCAAAATAAGTGGAGAAAACTGTAGTAAAAGCTACTGCAGTACCTGTCACTTCAACTCTTCAAACTAGTAGCGCCACTAACACAAAAACAGCAGCTTTGTATTATACACACAAAACCCAAACATTTCTCAACTGTCACTGGGGTTTGTCATGCTCTACCCAGACATGCTCTCTCGTGCAACAATGCTGATGCTCATCGTGGGAACAGAAAACCAGCACCAATGTTGCAGGAGGGAGAGTGATCTGGATGCACTATTTGCTGATTTGTGTGTGAACAAAATATATCTTAAAAAAGATATATTGCAAGTTGAAGGTATTTTTGGTAAAAGAAAATGAAACTTTTCATGGGAGCCTGAAATGAATTTTTGATGAAAAAAAAATCAAGTCAAGTCTTTCAACATGTTATATTTAGTGGAATTTAAAATAAAAATATACGACTGTGAGTGTGCCTTTCTGAGTCTCGCCGAAAGCATGTCAGGTGTGCTTTGTTCGGGTTCATTTTATTTTTTGCATTCTGCTTTCTCTCTCTAAGCAGCTGAAACGTACTCGGCACCCGGTTGCCATGGCAGCAGATCTGAAACACTGCTCCGCCTTCTCTCTGAGAAACGGAAGGTCCCTGCGCTTCGGGGTGCGTAGATAGAAGACCAGTTCGGAGAACGCTGGAATGATGTTCGGCTTCACCCCTCCGTGTTTAATGATACCTGGAGAAGGGCACAAGACAAAGGTAAGGGTAGGCAACAGGAAAATTGAAGTTTTCCTAAATGCAACCCTTATGGAAAATTGTCTACAGAATTCTATACAAAAAACCTCTACAGAATTTCTATAAGATTTTATAGTAAAAAAATAAATCTCTATTGACTATCTACAGAGCAGCTCCATATGAGAATTCCATAGAACATTGTCATTAGGGAAGATTTTCAATTAAGCAGCTAATCAAACATGTCTCTGTACAAATGATTCACACTGATAAAATCTCTTGAACATAGAACCAATCTGTGAAAAGGGTTACTTCTTTTGGGAGAAAATAAAAATAGATGAATAAATAAACCAGGAAAGAAAAACAAAAAAGCTGAAAAAGAACGAGACGTTTAATGACACTAGTACATGAATCCTCACCGTGGAGCCTCCAGTCAGGCTTCAGCTGCTGTCTCAGCACAGATAAGTTGTTGTAAGCCAGGACAGCAGCATCTAAAGCATTAATCCCTTCCCATGGGTACGCTGCAGCATGAGAAGCCTTTCCATAGTACTTCACCATCACACTGCAAAACCAAAATCACGCCTTCTTAAAATGACTCACAGCAAGGTTGCACTTTATTTATTTATTAAGAGATACCAAAAGAAACTAACATTCAAAGACAAACTTTACGACTACAATTTTTTTCAGTGTCTTGAAAAGTTTCTCATTGAATTTTAGTTTATTTTAGTGTTTCTCAATTGAGCTGTATTGAATGTTTATTTCTCTCTCCTGGTTTAAGTACAGTACAGTACAGTACAGTACAATACAGTTCAGCCGTGGCAGCCTGAAAACACACACACACACACGGCATTGCTCTCGTTTGGCAGTATTATATTGTAACAGCTCTTCAGTTTAGTTCTTTAATTCATATTTCGCTTGTGTAAAGCCATGGGAGGAGGAGGAAGAGGAAGAAAGGCTTCAGCTACAATCAGATTTCAAAACCTAGAAGCAAAAAGGAAATCCAGCTGATTAATCTGAAATCACACATGTATAATTAATTTTATTTTACTTTGTGCAATGCCCTCTCTTACCCTTCAGCACTGATGAGCACTACCAGACTGACTTATATAGGAGCTCCAGTACCAGACTGACTTACATAGGAGCTCCAGTACCAGACTGACACATTTATATAGGAGCTCCAGTACCAGACTGACACATTTATATAGGAGCTCCAGTACCAGACTGACTTATATAGGAGCTCCAGTACCAGACTGACACATTTATATAGGAGCTCCAGTACCAGACTGGCACATTTATATAGGAGCTCCAGTACCAGACTGACTTACATAGGAGCTCCAGTACCAGACTGACACATTTATATAGGAGCTCCAGTACCAGACTGGCACATTTATATAGGATTGTTGTTTTTTTCTCAAGGGAAAATAGACAAAGTTATTTTTAAGTGATTAACAAAAAACCCTCAGATCCTGCAAAGTAAAGATGCCGAAGTCATGGGCAAAATATATTCAAAAAATAAATTGTTCCTGGGAACGAGAAGCCGTTTTCCGTATGTAGATGAGAGAAGAGCGATACACACATCCCATTGGTCCTCAGCCACACACTTCGGGCCAATGGGAACACACAGACCATGCACTACAAGACTGATACGGACAGATAGGACCAGTCACAGGAGAGACACAGAACACAGACACAGACAGGTGAACAAAATCAGAGGCGGGAAATACAGAGTGGGAAAGGGATACAATTACAGCACACAAACAAGTACAACAACGGAAATTGCATATACTGTAGTCACATGACATAATCACTGCACAGCGCTATGTGCATGGCGAATATTACATGCAGGCACATAGCAGAGCTGTACCGTTTAATGTTGTTATTTATATGGTATGAAATAGCAGCAGAATTATATATATATATATATATATATATATATATATATATATATATATATATATATATATATATATTATGTAAGACAGCGGGTTGTGTGAGACAGCAGGGAGGGGGTTAAAACCTCCCTACGAGAGAAACATATGCGGAATGCACCTTTTTGTTTGATTGTTATTGCTTTTTCAGTTAATCAGTTTTGTTAATTGTCTTATTGTTTAGTTTAATTGTTTTATTATTCAATTATCACCTGCACCTGGGCAGTAATTAAGAATTGGGGCCAGGTGCAGGGTATTTAAGAGGAGCAGTCAGTCTGCTCACGGCTGCTGAGTAGAAGGCGGCAGATGAGGTGCTCTGCTTCCGAGCAGTCAGAAAAGTCAGTGCTGTGTTAGCGTGTGTTTTCTGTGGTGCCAGGTAAATGGCTTAGCCGTCCTGCAAGTTAGTCAGGGAAAGTACCTGTTTAGTAAGCACTCCAAAACGGAGTTAGGTTTTCATTTTGTGTTTATTTTGTTTCTGTTTAATAAAAATAGCGCAGCCGCGCTTTAAAACTCCATTTCTCTGTCCTGGGTCGTAATTTTAAAGGGACACGAACCCGTGAGTGGTGTAACCTTTTCACAATATATATATATATATGTATATATTATTTCTTAGAGTCCAGAGCCCTAACCACTGCTCCACACTCCGCACTATATATATATTTATCTCTCAAAACAAAAACTTTTTTTTTCTTCCAAACCTGTTCGTAGATCCCTTCTACGGACCAGTAGCAGCATTGCATTTAATACAGGACAATCTAGTTTAACAAAAAAGGGAATAACTTTTCTAACTGTTAGCTGTAAAAGGGAGAGAAACAAATGCTATGGATTTAAACCCTTCTTGCCAGCTGCAGAAGGGCAGCCTCCCGCACACCTTTACCTGCCTTTTCTTTCTAAAATTCAAACCCCCGAATTAAAAAGGAACGTTTCTAAAATGTAAAGAGGCATAGGCCTACTGTGTACATTTGAGACAGGACAGGTTTTTAAATTGGCCCTAAAACTGAAATAAATGAATGCGTAAATTGAGCATGTTTCATCTATTTTATCCTGCAGACTGATCCCTCTGACGTAGTAGGACTAGGGACAGATCTCTTCCCAGGAGGTAGAGGGCGTGGAGCATTTGGTATTGTTTGTACATTAGCAGGAAGCTGCTTGCGTAGCTGCTTGCGTGAGAGTCAGACCAGGTATGTGTAATCAACAAGGAATGCCTAGCCTGTCATAAAATTTTAAAAAAATAACCATAAGCAAGCTTCTGTGCGCCTCTCTTCCTGGGTGTGTGGGCCTGGCCGTCCACATGCAGTTTTTGTAAAATGTCCCAAAAACGTCGACTTCACATGAGCCCCAGTTCTGCTGGGGGCCCTACGCTATAGTGTATTTTGCATTTAGGTTAATCCAGCCCTGCAAGTACACTCCATAATTTAATGGTGAATTTTTTTACAGTTTACTGTTATTATTTCACTTCTTCAGATAATGACTCCTCTTTCCTGAAGGTTGCTGTTTAAATGCTTGCTATTCACCCTGGTCCACTTCTGACATGGAAAATGATTCAATTGTATTTATGCATCCCCCTCCACCACATGGCGACATGCCCCCCCCCCGCCACCGACGGACGTACTTTCATTACTTAACTTGCATGCTTGTTGCACAGTAATTTATTACTTAACTTGCATGCTTGTTGCACAGTAATTTATTACTTAACTTGCATGTTTGTTGCACAGTAATTTATTACTTAACTTACATGCTTGTCGTGCAGTAATTTTTCGAAAACGAAGACGGTGCAAGCGTGTGTCAATTTTAGACAAAATGAAAGGAAATTAGATGTCCATTTTAATTTAATAGTTTTAATAAAACTAAGATTACTAGCATGCCGTTTTAAAATCATTACAGTGATAAATATATTTGCTTTGTATTTGCATTATTAAATGGCAATCAGAAATCGTATCATTGCAAGTGGTCACCCCCCATACGCACATTATGAGCACCCTGTGGCCCCCCAAGATTTGGACATTGCCTTATTTGGCCCTCCAGTGAATGTAACTAAATACCCCTGAGCTACAAGGCATTTTTATTTTTACATTATGAAATGCAACACATACAGAATGTAGAGCTGTATCATTAGTCTATGCGGTCAGTGCCACAATAACAAATGCATAGTGTATAGTCTCAAACATGTTTCGTTTTATTTATAGTTTTTTTGTAGTATCTTCTTGATAATCGCCTGGCGTTGGAGTTATTCAAAGCCCCGAATTGTATTTGCCAAGCTTTTAAGCCCAAGTTATTTTAAATATTATAGACTTTTGGTACAGGGGTCTATAATAGTTTCATGTGTACATTATGTTGTTATGTTAAATGTGTATTTTATTTTTGAAATGGGATTTTTTTTCATAGCATTTGTGAATAATACAATCTCTTTTACTCTAATCCATGCTGCACTTCCCCTGAAGGAAGCGTCGTCGTCGTCCCCCCCCCCCACCCCCCCCCCACCCCCCCCCACCCCACCCCACACCACCCCACACCAGCTGCTTCTTGGTTTTTATAGACAATGACTCTTCCTGAGCAAAATTTTCCAAATATATACCCCCCTCCCCCTCCCCCTCCCCCTCCTTCTCAAACTCCCAGAAGCTAGGCAGGTTGCATTTCAGTACCAAGCACTGCTTTTCCTGTGACTTGGGTTTTCAACGTCAACTTCTATCATTCCTGCGACTCTATGATATTGACAAGAAGTACAGCATTGAAGTTTTATTATTTTTTTTTAATTAAAAAATTTACCATTACAAAAAATGTAATTCAACTTTTCCATAATGTGTGCATTTTTCATACAGAAATCTGAGACCTATAAAATGATGGCAATATATACTGGGTAATATTTACTGGCATTATATTGTTAGCACCATGTACAGTACTTCAATAAATCATGCATTTAATCATTTCTGATCCTCTGTGTGGTAGCATACTGTTTCCTAACACATTGCTGTTTGTGCACAATATTTGAAAACTGCTTGGTTTTTCTGGAAACAAATTAATCATGTTCTAAAACGTCATTTGTACACTTAACGCATTGCAACCTGCAACTGTCTTAAAGAGCAGGCTTTGCTATTACTTCACAATCGTTTGCTGTGCGATTTGTTGACTACCAGTTTCTGCGGTCGCCTGTCGCTTCACTATTCGGCTAGTTGACTATTCACTTACTCATCCTCAGCCATGTCAGGAAGGTAGGCTGCATCCTCCTGCGATGGGTGTGCCATGAACACCAGGTCCAGGCCTTCAAAGCCTCCCGCTTCGATCAGGTCAATCTTGCCACCTCCCTCTTCTTCGGCAGGAGTTCCAATCACAGTCACCTAAACAGAAAGATCAGGCTTTGCTATTTCATTGTTGTAAACCCTAGGATACATGAATTGGTTTGTACTTCAGCGTGTTCCAAAAGTTCTACAGGGAGATGGCAGCTGCTAGAGGTGTTTAAATCCCCACCGAATGATGACTGTGGTCTTGTGGAGGCAAAGTGTTGCAGCCAGACTGCACCCTGGCACACAGCGCCATTATTACACGGCAGTAAAGGAAGGCTGTTTTTTTGCCTGCTTTAGCTCACCCTGCACCTTTAATTCCTTTGCATCTGTTTTGTGTTGGGCTCCATTAGACCCTACAATATCCTAAATGTGACCCCTTTGGAACAGACACCAAGAGGATTTTGCAGGGGGGGTGGTGGGGGGCACGACCACGTTAGAATGGCAGTACTGTCAGAATTCTCGCACATGCTCTTTTTATTTATCTATATATGCTATGAGCACACTCTTAAACCCAGGGGAGACGTTTAAGGAGGACAGAGATGTTTTAAACTCCTGTTGTGTTTTTGTTTGTGCACTGTGTGGGCTATATGTCCAGACAACTTTGTAATCGTCAAGAAAATCACACAGACTCATTTAATTTGAAGTTTTAACGAATCAGAGCAGTACAAGTGCTCTTTTCGGTTTATTAAATGCTTTAAAAATTGATCAAGTGGTTGCAAGCCACTTTAGATCCCTGCTAATATGCAGCATGGGTGTTTCCAGTGCCTTCACAGGTTTAACAGCATTAGTACTTCAATACAGTAATACAGATATGGTTATTATATATTTAGCCTTCAGGCTATGCATGCATAAAGCTGAAAACGCCCACCGCTAAATTCTAGAACATTCAATATATATTACTCTCTTAAGACTAAAACATAATTTATATACCTTATGGCAATGAATCAATATAAAAGAGATATTAAATTCAAATACTGTATATGCTTACCTTTCAGCATATGGAAGTGTAAGATATATTGAAAAATAAGAACTGTCTTCAAAAGGCAGAGACCTGACTTTGACCAAACAGCAATCAGTTTTTCAGAGATCTTCAGAGCAAGGACCACGTCAGCTTGCAAGATCAAGATCAATGGTATCGTATGGGGTCTTGCTCTGGGCTTATATAGGACTTTCCCTTCATTGAATACATCAGAAGTCCCAAGTAAATCTAATCATCACTCGGCCTTGACATTTCTTATCTTTAAGTTAATGATACATTCTAGAAGGATCTGGTCAACTCTTTTTACAAAACTGATTGGATATAACTTCTTGACAAAAAATATTGGAACATGATTTCATCGCTCTCTTTTTCCAACTCCTCCTTTTTCTAAAAAGTGAGGTGGACCAAAGTTCACAGAATCCTTGCTATAATATAATACAAGTATATGTGTATGAGAGATGTTTTTAATATGTAAACACCAGCTCTATTTGATTATATTTAGCTGAGTCGAAAATATATGTCCCTTTTCAGTGTGTTGTCAATGGGCCAGTTTAACTTCATATACAAATGTGTGTTAACAAATTATGGGACACAGACTGTCTTTGAATAAGCATACAGTGTTCAGTTCAGTTATCTTCATTTAAATTTTAAACTAGAATGAACATGTTAAGTATAATAGCCTTATTTAACTGTGTCATTCTCTGACTATGCCTGATCTCACTCTGTTTCTAAAAGTTGCCTGCTCAAGCAGGATTCAGACACCCTGTTTTCTTGCCAAGACTATTGTTTTGATTAATATGAAACACCATTGTAAGCACTTCTCCAAATTCGCTGCATGAAGTCAGTCAGTTTTCTCCCAAAGAAAGTCGCTACTTATTTGATAAGAAGTAATACTGAACACAACTCCCCTAATTTGTGGAATGCTCGGATTGACAGCCAGGTTTTTTTATTATAGAAAGGCTTTGGATTCAAAACTGCAAGACAACAAGTAAATCTCACTTTGACTGCCAAACATAACCTTCCATATCTAGCACCGCTCTGCTTGCAAGCAGATAAGGGCAAGGCTATTTTTCTGTAGATTTATTGTGTACTAATATTATTGAATACAGTTTACACTTTATTTGTCTAATATTCCAACCTAACAGTTCCTGTTTTTTATTGCAGTAAAACCTTTATATAAACTAAACATTTATATTCTTTAATTTAATGGATATTGTAATGTCTAAAAGATTTTTTGTTTAGTTGGAGAAAGAAACTGAACTAATTCTTAAATTGATTAAATTAAATGCTCGCTCCTGCTTTTACAGTCTATTTGTATTACAGTAGAGCCTTAACAACCAAAAACACTTCTTAGTATAAATATTATGTTTCTTATTAGATCAAAATACTTAAAACATTCTTTCTCTTCAGAGAGTTTTGTCACTCTATTATTTGGTCAGAATACTTTTTTTTTAATTTAAAACCGCTATGCAAAAGGGAGGTGCCAGAACCATCTGTGACAGTACCCACAGATACATAGGAGCAATGTATCCACCAGCAACGTGCCCCTCTCAAATATGTGTACAGCTTTTTTTCATATAAATTCTTTGGGGATTGGTTATCAATCTCCACATTGTACTGTATAATCTGACTTGTGCTTCAGAAATGTTCTGCAGTTCAGAAAAGCTGATTAACGTCTTTTCCACTGAAGTACGAATTTAATTACAGTAGGGGAGTCAAAACGTTAGCAACATGTTCCCTCTGCCTGATTGGTACTTGGGACTCTCTTACTACTTGATATAGACTAAAACAATAAGTGCATTCATAAGTGCCTGTTTTATAATAATAATAATAATAATAATAATAATAATAATAATAATAATAATAATAATAATAATAATAATAATTCCACATGTATTTAATGTTCCTATTGAATAGGAAAACCAGCTTCCTAAATTAAATAGAAACAGACCAAAGTGCAATTAATATGTGTATGTCACAGAGAATGGAGGGCATCGTTAGTTGTATTTTACCAATAAGCAAGGACCGTCGCAGAGAGTCGGGATATTTAGCAGACCCACGCACTCTTCTGAAGTTTGTTGTCCCCTACAGAAAAGCCTTGTTCAGGCAAATAACAGGTGACTCAAGTCAGATGACTTACAGACGAACCGTTCTCTTAGATCCTCTCAAGACATAACAACGGTTAGGTTTTACTATTATTAAAACAGTACTGCGTGCAACGATGCAATGTTACCAAGGGTACGTGTGGGGATGTTTTGTAAGTAACTGACTGTAACTTGTAATGTGAAAAACAAACAAACAACGATTTAAAGCACGCATAACTGAAAAGCATCGCACCTGCCCCTATGTTAAATATTTTGTGTAAGTAGGATTTATGTGTTATTGTATTCATGTGTAATACACGGATAAGACGTTTAAGCATTATCCACCAAATAACTGCTCGTACTTGACTGGCAGGGGCTGCACTATCGCGTGCTACACCTTATGCAGTCGTGTTCGTGTTTATGCAAATGCAAGCAATGTCAACGGTTTAGGCAGATACTGCAGAGCCAGGTACCACTAATATAATAGCACAGGTATACAATTTTACCCTGCTACGTAATTTTTTCGACCAAGAACGCTTGGCAGCTTTTGTGATTCTTGCCTTACCATTACTCGAACTGGAGGATCGACGAGCGCCTCCAACGCCCCTTTCATTCCCACAGCTGCGGCAGCACCGACCTCAGCGATCAGGTTATGTCCGCACGCATGACCGATACCTGGCAACGCGTCATACTCGCACAGAAACCCAATATTTAACGTGTCTCCCCCCGCGTTGACTCCGGTGGGTCCCCATGTGGCTCGGAACGCCGTGTCCAGTTTGTAATGGCTTTCAACGCTCCATCCCTTCTCTGTCTCCGTGAAGAAGCGGACGAGGATGTCGTGAGACTGCTTTTCCTCGTACGCTAGTTCTGCGCAGCTCCATATGTCTTTACTCAACGCGAACAGCGTGTCCTTAGCTGAATCTATGCAACATCCTGCTTTGTGTTTGCACTGCTGCAATTGATCTTGATTGCACTTGTCCGCTGTTTGCATGGTCAGTAGCTAATTTTCAGTAAGATGACTGAAATTATTATTAATGAAATCAACACAGAAAAAAGCAAACTTAATTCTGTTAAATAAAAAAAGAAGTAGTTTGCACTGTCAAAATTACCCTGCACGCTTTTTAAATAGATTTAACTGCGACAGAAACTGTTTCAACAATCCGACTTTAATTACCGGCTCTGCAAATACATGCACAAGACTCCGCAGTCTGACAACTGGGACTGCCACGAAGCCTTTACCACGCATTTAACGGATGAAAAGCAAGGCGACTTAATCGCGATGCACCCTTTTAATTGTAGTTGTGCAATGTGGTTCTTCTCATATCCTGACACTTTGTTCAATCAAACTCAACACTACAAAGCCCAGCATGCATTTCGGCATTTTCTCTCCTCTGTTGTGTAACATGGAAACTGTATTTACTGTGCCCCTCATGATTGCGCAAACCCAATCACTGGAGAAATGGATACCCCTGCAAAATGCAAGCAGTGTCTCGTAAACATCCAAATCGAGGAGCCTTCTAGATCCAAACAGAATCCGGATGTATCCAGACTCTCGGAACGTTGTTTACCTTGCTTTAAATTCAAACAAGGTGCAGGGGGGACGAGCTCAATATAAATAGCCAGTATGTCACTCTGCACACTTACAATTTCTTAGTCAATACTCAAAGCAAAGAAAGCTGGAAAAGAATGGAATAACGACAGTTAGTACGTCTTAAGGTACCTTTCCATAACACCCCCACACGCACAACTATGTGTGGTTCATGTTTTTGTTGTATTTTTTGTTATGTCTACCAGCTTGTAGTACTAGTAATAACAAAAATCATGTGCAAATTAATGTCAATGCTTATGTTGCTGTAGATTATCCTAAACGTGTTATCTACACAGACTGTATTTTTATTGTATTTGATAAAATATAGAAAATTAGTGGTAAACAAGTCCCACCCCACCCATCTCAAAGTGCCTGGAGGTTGGCAGTACCAGTGTAGTGTTAGAAAGTGGTACATCGTCAGAATGTGGTACGTGTGCCAAAACTCGGCCCATGTAGCTTCAGAAAGCGGTGCGTTGTCAGATTTTGGTAAAGGTGAAATCAATTGCGATCTGATGGGTGTTTTCCTGTCAAACAGAGTTACATTTACAATTAATTATACATTATTTTTTGGCAAACTTATACATTATACTTTCATGTAACACAATCAATTTGGAATCTGCATAGTTAATATTAAACTTTTTAAAAAATGTTTTAAAAGTTTTGAAAATTCACAAAGAAACAGTGATGCATACTGTGCTGAAGAACAATAACAACATTGTTCTGTTGTAAAAAGTACCTCTTAGTAAAGAGTTTTTAATTGTCCTTCAACCAAAATATGAAAGCATAACAACATGAATAATGATTATTACTGTCATTTCTTTATTGCCCCCTCTGTTGATACTCATCTGTAAACTGGAGGACATGAATAATATTAGGCAGTATTTCATATTTGACTTGTTGGCATTGTGTCATTGCATTTTGTCATGTGTTTGCACTGCCTCGCAACACTGGCATAGGGGAGTCTTGTAGTATTGGGGCTATATTTAGACTGTCTAGTCAGATAATTGTAACTATGTGGAAGATAGTGTTACAAACACCAATCCCTAGCAGTATATATTATTTTATTACATTCTATCGTATTGACCAAGCAATTCAAGAGATAGGTACCTGCTTTGAATAAAGGGTGTCTGTTCATTTCTGACACTCCAGAAACTTTTTACTGCAGCTGGCCTCGGGCTAGAAGGACCTAGCAGCTCATTGCATTGCACTTCACATCAGATTTCTAAACAATTAGGTTACAGAGCCAACAAATAGTGCTTCCTGCTTGCACCGTGAGATCAGACAGCATTCTCAGCAGAATCCCAAAGCAAGCCTGCATCCTTGATTAGCTCAGGTGTATTGCATCAGCCCAATAAAGTCATGCTGGATTAGTTTTATGATTTGATGACTCAAAATGTATGCTAATTTATCATGCTCTCTGGACTTGTAATCCTCAGGTGCGGAGTCCTTACCAAGTTATCTGCAGTGGAAATGCATTGGTATTAAAGGGCTAATGGCAGCACAAGGGCAGCTACAATGGTTTTAGTCATGATAAGAGCAGCGGCCACATTTTTATATTTTGACACACAATGGTATTGCAGTGAGATGAACAAAACATTGTAATAATCCACTTCAATAACAATATTTATCCCAATCCATTAGGCTGCCATTTATAATGAATCTGCCCTTGTTCCGTGGAGCAGGTGAGGGTCCATCACAGTTGGGAGCAGGGTCCTGGACAGAGAGGTAGCTCAATAGGGGGTTAGGGAAGGAATAATCCTGGTTATCTGTGACTCAGGAAATGCACTTAGAAAACAGGCTTCATCAGAGTCCAAGTGACTTTGTAGTTCTGGGACCCTGGCACATTGCATTTTACACAGATGTGTGCATAAAGAAAGATTGTCCACCACTGCACTCCCCTTTAACCATGTTGATCATCAAGCACAGGTCAGTGAATCAGTGTATAAATTAGGGACACACGGATTAAAAAACAGAATCATTTTTTTTTCAACTCCAGTACCCCTCTTGCTCTACACTACATTTGCATAGACAGAATAGGTGGGAGAGTTGGCAGAGTTGAAAGGTTACATTCGTCTCATGATTTAAATGGCATAAGGCTGTTCAGTCCCAGCATTTAGGGTTCTTTAGCAAGTTCAAAGTCAGGTGAAGGCAGCTTTCGAGGAAAATGAAAACAACGTGGAGCAGCAGAGCACATAACCCCTCAGAATGATTGAAAACACCGTCAAGTAGTAAGAAACATTTTCAAAAGAAAGTCCAATTATTTCCATGTCCATTTACTAATGTACTTCTTTTGACTAAGACAGACCCCTTGTGTTCATACTGAGTAAAGTCCCTAGTTCAATATGTTGTGCTAGTGAAGACAGGACCGCCAGATTGGGGGCCCCATTTACACACAGCAACTTCTTGAGCTTCGGGTTGAGCAAAACCATAACACTTTGTAACAGCTTGTATTGACACTAGAAACACCCAGGCTTGCTTTCCAGCTTCCTTTTGTTGATATCATTAGGACATTATTTTTAACAAAAGCATGCGGTATCATGAATACAACTGACACCCTGACAAGGCTAGTATTTGTATACTCAACAGATTTTTATTAACAATGTAAAGTCGCGGTGGGTGATAGTTATAGCCAAAACAAACCTTTAATGCCATCCCTTGTGGAAGTAACAGGATGACTTAGGGGTCAATAATCTCATATTGCACGTGGGAGAGAGGGGTATTAAAGGTAATGATTCTGTGAGAATTCCATAAATTACACCTTTAATGCACTTCTGTTTGTCACATGTGCAGTTTTGAAATAAGCATGCAATCGGAAATATCTGTTTTTCCATTTTTTTTTAAATATCTGGAATCAAATGATCTAGGAAGTGCAAGTGCATGAAAGTCATGAAAGTAAGGTATGCAAATGGAGAGCTTTCTTTAAACTAGCGAGGTATGAAAAAAAGTGTCTGCTAACACATGTGCTTCTCTCAAAACTGCACATGTGATATTTAAATAGCAAAATGTTTCCACAGCCAAACAAATAAACCTGTACTCCACCCAACTAATAATTACAGTAACATTCTGTAATTTAAAAACAAAATGTAAATGCACTGATTGTAAAGGCAGAAATATATGGTGGTAAAACTATACTGAAATTAACAGTATTTGTTTTATAAAGTATGTTCTAAAGAATAAAGAATAAAGTTATCGGAACAAAAATAAGTATATTTAACTGAAAAAGCAGGTATGATTTCAGAGGTCTGTTAACATTTGTACCTTTTAAAGCCTAAGCGGGTTTTCAGAATGAGTGTTTGGTAAAATGATGATCTCTGAACTTAAATAAAGTTTCTAATGTATAACTTTTTTTTTTTTTTAATGACAGGTAATCCAGCCATCTAATAATGTATATGTAGTGAATTGAACGTTTTACCTAAGTTCTGCCTAAGTGCACAGGCAGTATTGAAAATGAGAGAACAGAGAACACTGGAACGAATAATACGTTTTATTAGTTCATCCAATAGGAGCAAGTAAAATAGCCCCGACAGAGAGATGATCCCAATGCAGAGATCTTCAGACTCTATTTGAAATGGACTGACACAATTGTTGATGTCTTTATATTGGCCGGGAGGAATTAGGACATTTTTCATAATTATTTAGAATACCAGTTGAATAGCATATTTGGAATATAGATCATTGTCTTCTGAAAGTGCAGTTTTTCTGAATACTGAGTATATTGAATAACAATGGTTGTATATTAGCATTCAGGACACATGCCTGGTCTCTTGGTTCATCTGTATGTGCACAGGGAGGGGCAGCTCCTAGTAATGCTATCCCTGGCATTCTCAGCATGACTGGGGGTGCACAGGGAGGGGCAGCTCCTAGTAATACTATCCCTGGCATTCTCAGCATGACTGGGGGTGCACAGGGAGGGGTAGCTCCTAGTAATGCTATCCCTGGCATTCTCAGCATGACTGGGGGTGGACAGGGAGGGGCAGCTCCTGGTAATGCTATCTCTGGCATTCTCTGCACTGCGGGTGCACAGGGAGGGGCAGCTCCTACTAATGCTATCCCTGGCATTCTCAGCATGACTGGGGGTGCACAGGGAGGGGCAGCTCCTAGTAATACTATCCCTGGCATTCTCAGCATGACTGGGGGTGCACAGGAAGGGGCAGCTCCTAGTAATGCTATCCCTGGCATTCTCTGCACTGGGGGGTCATAGGGAGGGGCAGCTCCTACTAATGCTATCCCTGGCATTCTCAGCATGACTGGGGGTGCACAGGAGTTTAGCTAGCTTTCACAGGAGTGTGAAAGCTAGCTAAACTGAGTCCTGTCATAAAGATTTTACAGTACCATAAGAAAATCCATCCAACACTTTAAATGGGGAAGAAAGGCAGCAATAGTTTGGGCAGAATAGTTTGGGGAGTTGCCAGTTCCAGTTTAAAATAATATTCCAAGAAGCTCCCTTTGTAGTAACCTGACCATACATCAAGAAGCTCCCTTTGTAGTAACCTGACCATACATCAAGAAGCTCCCTTTGTAGTAACCTGACCATACATCAAGAAGCTCCCTTTGTAGTAACCTGACCATACATCAAGAAGCTCCCTTTGTAGTAACCTGACCATACATCAAGAAGCTCCCTTTGTAGTAACCTGACCATACATCAAGAAGCTCCCTTTGTAGTAACCTGACCATACATCAAGAAGCTCCCTTTGTAGTAACCTGACCATACATCAAGAAGCTCCCTTTGTAGTAACCTGACCATACATCAAGAAGCTCCCTTTGTAGTAACCTGACCATACATCAAGAAGCTCCCTTTGTAGTAACCTGACCATACATCAAGAAGCTCCCTTTGTAGTAACCTGACCATACATCAAGAAGCTCCCTTTGTAGTAACCTGACCATACATCAAGAAGCTCCCTTTGTAGTAACCTGACCATACATCAAGAAGCTCCCTTTGTAGTAACCTGACCATACATCAAGAAGCTCCCTTTGTAGTAACCTGACCATACATCAAGAAGCTCCCTTTGTAGTAACCTGACCATACATCAAGAAGCTCCCTTTGTAGTAACCTGACCATACATCAAGAAGCTCCCTTTGTAGTAACCTGACCATACATCAAGAAGCTCCCTTTGTAGTAACCTGACCATACATCAAGAAGCTCCCTTTGTAGTAACCTGACCATACATCAAGAAGCTCCCTTTGTAGTAACCTGACCATACATCAAGAAGCTCCCTTTGTAGTAATCTGACCATACATCAAGATGCTCCCTTTGTAGTAACCTGACCATACATCAAGAAGCTCCCTTTGTAGTAACCTGACCATACATCAAGAAGCTCCCTTTGTAGTAACCTGACCATACATCTCTTTGTAGAAAGCAGCGAAGCCCAATATCAAACCCACTCTACACCATTTTGTTTTGTCAAAAATCACTTGTTTTAAAGTATAATTGGTTGTTGCAGCAATTTCAAATTCACAGAAGAAACTGGCATATTACATACTTTAATTCCATTTCATTTGCTAATAAATATAATCTGTATTACCTTGATTAGGGCTATAAATGTTTAAACGTATGAACAACGTATGAAGAACGGAGGGTCGTGGGTTCAATCCCAGGTGGGGGACATTGCTGCTGTACCCTTGAGCAAGGTACTTTACCTAGATTTCACCACTAAAAACCCAACTGTGTAAATGGATAATTGTATGTAATTGTATGTAAAATATATATATATATAGATATAGATATAGATATATAGATATATATATATATAGATATATATATATATATATATATATATATATATATATAAACAAGTAGCTTTCGAGTTAAGGTGAGAGAAAGCAATACATTAAAAAACAAATGGGTTGTAGGGAGATATGCAAATAAAGCATTACAAGAGCCAGTTGCGCTGTATACGGTGCTTGCTGGTTGCAATCCTGGACGTGCAGTTGCTGATCTTGGCTGGGGCCCTCAGGGAGCAATGCATTGCTTTTTGAATTACCTTAGAAGAGCAAGGAAAATCATCAACAGCGACCCCTATTGTCCACTATAAGCAATTGGATGTGAGTGGGATTGAAGAACGTCTGTCCATCTTCAGTCCTTAGGCGAGTACAGGGGAAACAGCGGATTATGCATTCCAAATTTGGGAGAAAACAGGAATAACATCTAGATGGGCATTCCAAATTTAATAATAATAATAATAATAATAATAATAATAATAATAATAATAATAATAATAATATGTGAATTGTATTTAATTATTTATTGTATGTATTTTCTTCAATACTGGCCAAAAAATATTTAGAAATTAAAATAATGAATTTGACTTCACAAGGATTTTTATTTTTACTTTATTTTTAATCTATTGAACATAAATGCTGCCTTGAACCTCGGAAACTGTCTGCTGCTGCCTTCCCCCACTGTACGAAGCCTTGGTGTATTTCTGGATAGTAACCTCTCCTTTTATGCCCAAATCTCCTCTGTAGTCAAATCCTCCTTCTACCACCTCCGAAACATCTCAAAGGTCCGTCCCTACCTTTGCCTCCCGGATGCAGAGATACTCTGTCATGCATTCATCTCCTCTCGACTCGACTACTGCAACTCTCTCTATGGTGGTATTCCGTCATGCGCCATAAACTGATTGCAGCTGTTTCATAATGCCGCTGCCAGGATCCTTACCAGATGTAAACAACATGATTGCATTACCCTCTGTCTTGCCCAACTGCACTGGCTACCTGTAAAGTTCTCCTACTTGCCTACAAGGCCTTTCATGACACAGGTCCAGAGTATCTCTCCAACCTGCTGACCTGCTGTGTCTCTGCACGCAAACTGAGGTCCTCTGACTCAGGCCTGCTGGTTATACCCAAGCAAAAGCGCACCACACTCGGAGAACGCTCGTTTTGCTTCATGGCCCCAACTCTCTGGAACTCTCTCCCAGCTTTAGTGCCTGCAGCTCCCACAATCGCTCGCTTCAAATCAACTCTCAAGACCCACTTGTTTTCTTTTGCTTTCAATGCTCTCTAAGCCTGGTATCTATTATTAGCTGTTGTCTAAATTGCTGGTTCAGGTTTTTTACTCCATCTTATCTTTATGATTCTGCTTGAGACACGCATCCACAATGTTTAGAATTCACATCCTAGCCTTGTATTTAATATATTATGCCTGTATTTAATGTATTTGCATTGTTTTTTACTGTTGTATTTAATGTACCATGCCCTGTATTTCACTGTATTAACATACTATGCATTGCTCCTCACTATCTTGTAAAGCATTTTGTGATGGTGGTCCACTATGAAAGGCACTATATAAAATAAATATTGATTGATTGATAGAATATTAAAGCTAACTTGAAAGCAAATAATTTTAGCTGCCACTATTTTTTTGGACATCACTGCACTTAATTATTATATATGAAAATAGCAAAATATATATACAAGTCTTTGCTAGACCCTTTAAACTTATTATATTTATGCTTACATTTTTTGTCATTATACAGTGCTAGTGGTATTTAAAATGTGACTGGTTGAAGAATATTAGGTGACTAAACATAACGCATGAATCACTGAACATAAACACTAAAAACATTTGGGAATCAATTAGGTTGAATTGCTCATCTTTTAGAATGTTATGATACTGGCTCTAGTTTACCTATCTGTAGGCATGTAATAACAATGCCCAAGTCCTCTAGTGTAAACATTTTAAATTACTTTTACTTCTACACCACAAAGGGATTTATCCCCACAGGTTACACAGTGCATAACACAACAAATAATAGTAAGCTATTACTGCATAAGACAATAAATAACAGTAGGCTATTTAACAGAACCTCCATGCATTATTGTGTACTTGCTTACTGAAAGTGACCCTTGAAAGGAGGGGTTAGTGGACAGTGTGTCTGTTTTTCAGTTACCTATATCAAAGAAGCACTCCTCCAATTGTGACGAGGCTTGGCAGGGACATGCTGCAGCATGTTATTGAGAGTATCGCATCTACTTGCTCATCATATTCCAGTTGTGTGTTTACAGCCGTGGTGGGTGAGGGTGACATGCACTATTTGTTTGGCTATTACTCTTGGTTTCCTCTCCCAACTTATTTTCTGTGTTACAGGCAATAGTTTATCAGCTGCAGCAGATAATGTGAATGCAAGGCACCAACTTCCTGAGGTCAAAGTGAAAATAAATCCCAAAAGAAAACATTAGCAGTTAAATGATAAGGGACTTGCAAGTATGTTGTAATGCTAATGCGGTTTATTTTGGTGATGTCGGCACAATTCTTTAATCATGCACGCTGTTAACACGGTTTAGAGACGTTGCAGCATGAGCAAACCATCGCAAGCTGCCACCACAATGCCATCATTTAAAAGGCTGTCATCTTTTTGTTCATATTCTCCAGGGTTTTAATTGTAAGGTAGTGTACCAGGATATATAATGGATTTAGGAACAAGTTCTATTTCTAAATGAAAATCCAAGCTCCATTTTCTGTGGCTGACTTTGTGTCTCATAACTGAATCATTTAAACACACACCTGAAACACAAAAGAAACACACAATGATTTGGGGGAGGCCAAATAAGTTTTATTTGTTTTGTCATATATCCAATTATAAAGAAATGGGAGATTAGCAACATTCCTTTTTTTTGGAATTTAAAACAAAAGTTGCAACAAAATATCTTGATTTTAAGTGCTGTGTATGATTTTCCATTTGTGTTGTATTCAAGAACTCAAAAATAGCTTGCCGACAAATAGGGTGGATTAACAAATCAAACTGAACATTTTCCAATGACGTAACAAAAGTACAACCAACACCTTTTTTATGGGCTTCTACAACTGTACTATTCTGGGATGTCATTATAGATGTTATAGGGTCTAAAGGGCAAGATGATAAAATAAACCAGAAATCTGAATGTTTTTTTTTTTTTTTTAAGCAGGTCAGTGCTGGTAATAATGAGTGAAGAAAGCAGTATCAGTAAAATCAGGCAGGCAGTTTTCTTCATCTGAGGTCACAAAGTTTAATTGATGACGAAAGGTTCACATTTCTATTCCAGTTCCAGGACTTCACAGAGATTGTGCCTCAACTTCTTGGTTTGCTCGGTAGTGCATTACAAGTTGTGTTGGCTTAAAGAATCCACAGGTTCTTCTGTTTGGTTATCAGTCTTGTGCAAATTAGTAAGAGAACACAAATTGTTTCTTACTTTATATGTGCCCTAACAGGTTTTTACAGACTTTCATTTTCATTGACAAAATAAAACAAACTTAGAAAGTGCACCGATTCTCAGCACATAATACAGTACATACAGGTTTCAGTAACAAAACTATAATTTACTTTTGTTAAAAGAACATGAAAAATATACACAATATTACATGGTTTACAATATTTACACAAGTTCATTAAAAATCCACTAAACTGTACAAGGCTGCTGTTCCATGCAAATGTAAAATTCAATACAGTCCAAAACTTCAGGACCTTCTGTTGCAACAAGTTCCAACTCCAAAACTCTTTCAAATGTAATCTTCAGTGCTGAATTGCACTAGGTGACTTTGTCATTCTTTTTTCTTTTCAGACTTCTGAATCTCATGGCAATGCGTGGAGCTTGAGTAGGGTCTTTAGGTGCACTGTCATGAGTGCTCTGCTCGGGTTCGAATGTCCCTGGGTGTTGTCTCCTACCCAATGGCTCGGTGGCTTAGGAAGGACACTGGGAGATGGAGGCTCACTAAACTTAGCACCAGCGTAGTTCTTCTTGCCATCCTTGTGGTCCTCTTCAGAAATCAATTCAGCTTCAGTAACTTTAATGCTCTTAAAATAATCGGCAGGGTTGAGAGGTATTTTAATCCCCTCTCTATGGTACAAGTCCAAGGAGGCAGGGCTAAGCCGACAGCTGTTTTCATTTCTTTTTATTGGAGAAACCTTGACAGGCGTGATGTGCTTAATCTTCTGTTTGGTGGTGTTCAGAGACTGGACTGGGTGTTCATATTTATTCAGGCTGTGCGTGGGCTGCCCACTGGAAAAAGGGCTCTTCTCTGTTCTTACCGGTTTTGATTTTAAAACCTAGGAAGAAACAGGGAGACAAATACTGTGTTTTACAGGAGGGCAGCAGCAGAGTAGCCTATACAGTAATGGCTTGTTAAAAAGGGAGCTGTTTATTACACTCCATGCTACATTCTCAAAAGCCCTTCACTGTCATTAGCACAATTATTTCAGAAACAAACAAACAAAAACACACCGTGTTAATAAATAAACAAAGCAGAGGACACAATGTAAAGTTAGGAGCCGACATGTGGTCTAATTATATTAGTTTTAGAATTGTATTTGTACAAATATGTTTACAAAAAGGACTACCGTACAGTAAAGAGTGCCTACATGGTAAGAATTGTTTACAGCTAGTCAATAGCTTGGGTCCTACATGTACAGTTCCTTAAAAGTTGGCCGTGTTATGTAAACAGACTCTAGCAGGTCGGTACATTCCTTCATTAATGCCAGCTTGCACTGCACGTTCGCTACTGACGCGCCCAACCCCACCCCACCCACCGCAGCGATTGGCCTCCGGGTCTTTTTTTTTTTTTTTTTTAATCGTCTGGAAATCGCACAAGGTAATCTGCGTTAAAATGTTCTGTATCAAAACAAACCCAACTGATTTTTTTCCACGCCCTCAAACAAAAAACAACGATGTGTTCCAGTACCCCATATATGAGCAGAGGGGCGGCTACAACCCCCCCTTTAAAAAAATAAAATAAAAAGACAAATAAAAATGCAGTTTTGTAGATGACGGTAATCTGTGCGCAGAACCAGTTTCGTTATTACAATCTTATTTATAGCGCCTGAAGTCGACAAGAACAGTGCGAGAACCATCGCTTACTCCAAACAACCCCCATATCCTGTAGGAATAATCTCAAATTTCCAAAACAACCACATTTAAACTTTAACACGCCTGAAAACGTGATCCGCGACACAGGGAGGTACAAGATCCTTCTAGTTTAAACAGATGTGTCAGTTAAGTGAGTATTATAAAGTGCAGTGGCCTCTGTCACCTAACAGCAGCTATACTAACAAAACGTGCGATTCCCGACCCCCTTTTTATTACATAATATACAATTAAAACACTAGCCATATCCATTTGGTGTGCGCTACAGAAGCCTAAAATCGGCGCGGTGATATAACCTAGACTTCTACTGGTGTTGCTAAAATGCTTTTCAAAGTAGAGAATTAGCATTTCTTAAAGTAACACCCCGTGGGAAATGCTGCCTAGACAAAGAGAGTACATGACCTCGCTACCGCTCCATCGTTTCCATGTGGATGCCTTGTTGCACTGCTTTCCCTAAACTGTTAAGCTGCACATTATTGGACATGAACACTTACTTTTAGTTATATACGCATAATTTAGAATCAAAACGCAGGTTTACGTTTCAAACAAAGGAGTTTAACCGCTCTCTCCAGGTGAGTTTCTATCACATAAGCTTACATTACACCCTCATGTCAATATCATCATAACAAACAAGCAGGCAGGCTTCACTGTATGGTTTGTTTTTTGGTCACAATATTAAAATGAGAAACCTACCAAGCCATTTTAATACTGCAATAGATAGATAGATATGCGTTGCAGTATTAAAATGACACACACGCACACACACATTCATGTTGGTACCTCTTTCTTCGCCCCCTGTTTCTGGTGATGCAGTGTTATAGCAGTACTAGATGCAGGGACCCGGCTTGTGGCGCTACCACAGTCTGTTGCTGACTTTCCTCCAGTCCCCATGTTGTTGATATCACTGAAGCGCGAAGGGTTGCTCCTCGTCAAACTTGGATGTTTCTGGTTACGATGGGGGTGATGATGGTGTCTGCTTTGTAAAGCCGCCGGTGTCGAGCGGGCTTTCCTCCCACCTTTCTTCAACAAAGCTTGTCTTTTGCTGATATTATTGTTGGCCCCGGCATGATGATGATAAGACGGCGGCTTACTGTTCTCGCCAGGGTCGAGTTCAGACTCGACGTGGTGAGCTAGTGTTTCCCCGATCATGACCTGGAAATCGTACAAGGGCGGCGAAGGAGGATACATCGGCAAGCTAACTTACTGTAAAACTTTCCTTCCAAAACCGAGAAGAAATGCCTTTGCTGCAGAGTCCACATATATAAACAACAACGTACCCGGCTGTCGCCCGATTGCGTCTCCTCTCAAGTCCCTGCTCCGGACTCGATCGTGCAATCTGATACCCTCAATGAATCGAAAGCGGTTTCGCAAGGAGCCCCTTCTGAGATGGCGCAGTCGCCAGAGCAAGTGAAAATGGCGGCCTAGCCACTTCCTGATTGTAAACAGAAAGGAAAAAAAACACACACACACCCACCCACCTCTCCACACAAAGGGAAGCCAGAAAAACAAAAAAGCAAACGGGGCTTTTTTTTCGCAGTTAAATGTTCTTGTATTTCTTTGTGTTTTCTGGCAAATTCTCAACAACCCGTTTAAATGTAGGCGACAGGTTACTATTTTTTAGCAGTCGAGCTTGAATTGTATTTATAAACCATTTTGTTAGTGATTACGTTAAAGTTTCCTCACAGTACTTCTCCCTCACCACCGCCCTTTCCTGTCTTATTTACTGCACTCAAACTCAAAATCTCCAGTCTCGCCTCCTCTCCACAACAGAAAACAGAACCTCATCTGCACAACTTCACTTCGTGTCGAACCAACCTGGAACGCTTCTATCTACAATCGGCAATCCAATCACTTCTGTACCTACAGACCATGCACCGCCTCCCATTCAACTACGTCATAAGACAAACCAATCCGTTCCGAGGGGGTGGGAGTTTCCGAAGTCTGGGAGGTGACAAGAGGATGAGAGAAACTAACTTTGGGTAACAATGCCTTTGGCAATAGTGAGGTGATGTAATATACAGTAAACTGTTTAACCTAGGCGGGATACAAAAAAAAAAAAAAAAGTTCAATAGTATAATTTAAAAAATCAATAGTTTCAGTGACTTGTATGTATAATTATTTAATATGGGACATCTTTGGGAATACACAGTTAATTGATGTAGCAATATAGTTGTATTTCATGCTGTAACACACACACACACTATACAGTTGTCACAATATATATAACGCCATTACATATAAAATAAAGATTGATTGATTGACCATTACATCATGTAAGAATAAATCATGGATTTGAATATAAACAATAACAAGTCGTTGTCATGCCGTCAAAAACCTATAAATACCTCCAATGTTTTGATTCAAACACTTGAGAAAGATATGTACAACATATCAAAACGTTGGGCTCTTTCAGCTAATATATACCAGCTTTGAATTCATAATCAGTTTACCATACATGTATTAGGTGGATGTACATTTTTCATGATTCCTATATGTTATATGTAATTGTAGTCCTTAAACAAGCTTTCAAGCTTTAAAGACACAAGTCTTCTGTAGGTGGGGACAGGATTGTCAAGTGTTTGAAACGCAAGCTCTAGATGCTACTGAAGATAAAGGAGTGGAGGAAGTGGATGAATTTAAATGGCAAGAAAGGTGGGCTTGTTCACAGTAAAACTATTTACATTAGTCACTGTCCTAATATAAATCATTCAAATGTCAAAGTAAAACGTTTCCTGTACATATAAGATGCATTGTCATTGTGTTACATACAGTACAGAGGTTTGTGTGGGTGGAGTCAATCAAACAATCCAATGGCTGCCTTAATTCCCTGCTGTGATGTTTTTGGGGGCTTGTGCTTCTAAAAAAGGTATTTCTGCGCAGAATTACCAGTTTTGGCAAACAGTGTGTGGCAGCCTTCTCATCCTCTGGTCTAACAAAAGAGCTTTATAACCCTTTTTATACCTTACCTGTGGTAACATCATCCTTCAACAATTCTTTCTTTTTATCTGTTCTCCAGGACAGCTTGGTTATCCTCCTGTACCTTTTCCCTCTTGGTCACTTCTCATTTTCTAAGATAACAGACTCACTATTGCATTTGACACACACACCCTGCTAATAAGATATTATTATTATTTGTTTATTTAGCACACACCTTTATCCAAGGCAACTTACAGAGACTAGGGTGTGTGAACTATGCGTCAGCTGCAGAGTCACTTACAACAACGTCTCATCCAAAAGACAAGGAGGTTAAGTGACTTGCTCAGGGTCACACAGTGAATCAGTGGCTGAGCTAGGATTTGAACCATGGACCTCCTGGTTACAAGCCCTTTTTTTAACCACTGGACTACACAGCCTCCTATTTCAAGACACAGACACTGACAATATATCATACCCGAGTGTGTCCTTATTAGTACCTTTCTACAAGCTTGCCTTTACCTCTTCCAAATACAATCATAAGAGAATGAAAATCCACGCATTTTATCTTGTATGACATTGGTGCAGTGCATTTAATCAATACAGTTGTATATCCAGCTGCTGTTACACATTTTCAGTGCCAGAAACAGATCGTAACGCTTGCTGTTTGGCATCTGTGGACTTCATGAATATGAAGAAACCACTTCATATCACTTGAAAGCGACTGGGGTTGTTATTGTCAGGAGTTCACTAATAACCTGGCAAAATAAACATTTATTGCTACCATTTATAAAATAAACCGTGGATGAACTAAAAATTGCACTAGTTTTTCATTAGTTACAGTAAATTATTTATTTTAATTTATTTATTGCTATTACAGTACATGTACAGTAGACCTACAACAAATTAAACATACAGTACTTAAAACATTAAAATGCTAAAAAAATACTTTATGCTTTTGATATACAGTAATAGTTAATTTATTTAGTAGGGGCCTACCCTCTACTGTACAATAGAACTCTGTGTTATGGTAACATCAAAATGCTTGTAAAAATTGCATTTTCATCGCAGGACATCAGAGATTTCCGAAACAGCTTTCAGTACTTACATATAAACTGCCCTATCTTGCTACTTTGCCATTGCTATACATTTTGAATGTTCCAAACTATTTGGTCCCTGCAGGCCACACACAAATACTGGTGTCTGAATTCTATTTGAGCCTGTGCAAGCCCAGCCCAAAACCACAGCAAAGAAATGGCCTGAAAGACAATTAACATGGGCTACTGGGGTCCTGTGGCAGAATTAAATCTTAAAAATCAGTAAAATAAATGCTTATAGGTATATAATCTGTTTTAGGTAGCTTTATTTGGCTGTTATTTCCAACCACAAAGCTACATTTTAATGAAACCTGTATTGCACAAAGCAGCGATGAGGTAACCAGTTTCGTTTCCTCAGTTGTGGTGTAAAATATCCCCACCCTTTATAACAGTAACCAATGGCAGGGTGAGATGCAAAGTCACATGGCGGTACTTTCCCCCAGCAACACAGACATAGCAGTTGTTACCTAGCAGTTTATCAGGATGTGTCCAACCAGGCAAGCATGTCAAAAAAATCGTCACATCCCTTCTGGAAAAATCCACACAGCATATATTCAGGAGTGTACCATTTCAGTTTCAGAATTAGAAAAAAGGAATGGGATTGTGATAATACAATTAAAACAAAAAAATCAAATGATGTATGACTTAGTTCTGACAATACACATGTGTATGAGATGAACATTGGCTGTGGTGCCATTTCCAACAATTTGGTAAACGAAGCCCAAATCAGGGTTGACCATGTTAATAGTGGATGGTTGAACCAAGACTAAAACATGGCGTAAGATGGTTCATTTTGATTGTGTAACCTTCTAGCACCACATAAACATGATTGTTTGGGATTAAAAAAAGGAACAAAAGCTAGCTCTCTTAAATCCCTCTACTTTCATTCTGCTGCTGTTCATTCAGGGTGAAATATGCAAAGTGTCATTAGCACTATTCTCTAAAAAGAGAAACACCCCTGTGAATGTGTAAAAAAATAGAAATAACAAATAATCCACTGAATTACTTTCCTGACTTGTTTGTTTAGTTGTTATTTTCTTTCAGAAAATAGTTTAAAAAATGGCTTTGTGAATTCCCTCCTTCTCTGCCTGCCTCAGATACCAATACAATTACCTCTTAAAATAAGAATTTCTACATACAAGAATTCAAGGAAACCTAGCTGGAGTTTATTTGGAGTCAGAAAAAGGGGTGCACGGTGCACATTTTGCACTGGAGCAAAAACCTTTGAAATTAGTCCCGCAAGTGTACTCCTCATGCACATTAAAAGGAGACCGCAGTATTGCTACAGTACACTGCTCAAAGCCCCTCTGTACAAAGGACTGGCACACCAGGGCATTGTAGTCTTATGGTCCTTTGTTCTGAAGAGCTGTATGCTCACTTTTTTAACCTCAGAGGCTAGCATGTACACAGCAGTAGGGCTGCTACAGAACACAACAATGGGACTACTATAGGTCAGGCAAATCTTTGATTCTGTGTAAAATAATTTCTCTTTGTTATTTGTTTTGTTGTAACCAAGAGACTTGAACAAAATTCCATTCCTGTATGTTTCTAGATTTGAGAATGATAACAGTTTTTACTTAAATGCTTTCTTAGGCATACAGTACTGATAATATATTTCATCTATCACATTTTCTATCTGTTACAAATGAGCTGAATCATATTAGCAACACTTTTCACAGAAACATGATTTCAGAAATGCATGACACATTATTTGCATGTTCTGGGAAATTCCTGAAATTACTTTCAGTTCTTGAGTTCATTTAAACATGCTGTGACTCATTTGGAATATCATATACCTTGCAGCACACACTACAAACTACAGCAGTTAACCAAGTCATGCTTAGGGTGTCCATATTAGGACATCCTCAGGTATCACGCCTTCCTGTGTCAGGCATCAGTCCTCCTCGAGTCAGTCATCAGGTATTAGGCATCAGTCCTCCTCGAGTCAGGCTTAAGGTATCAGGCATCAGTCCTCCTCGAGTCAGTCATCAGGTATCAGACATCAGTCCTCCTCGAGTCAGTCATCAGGTATCAGGCATCAGTCCTCCTCGAGTCAGGCTTCAGGTATCAGGCATCAGTCCTCCTCGAGTCAGTCATCAGGTATCAGGCATCAGTCCTCCTCGAGTCAGTCATCAGGTATCAGGCATCAGTCCTCCTCGAGTCAGTCATCAGGCATCAGGCATCAGTCCTCCTCGAGTCAGGCTTCAGGTATCAGGCATCAGTCCTCCTCGAGTCAGTCATCAGGTATCAGGCATCAGTCCTCCTCGAGTCAGTCATCAGGTATCAGACATCAGTCCTCCTCGAGTCAGTCATCAGGTATCAGGCATCAGTCCTCCTCGAGTCAGTCATCAGGTATCAGGCATCAGTCCTCCTCGAGTCAGTCGTCAGGTATCAGGCGTCAGATATCAGGCATCAGTCTTCTTGTTTGATTAGGTGATAGACGACTCTGCCCAACCCCTCACTCTCCTCTTTAAAAAAAACTCGAGGAGGACATGCCTGCCTGGTACCGGACGTCTGATACCTAACGCCTGACTCGAGGAGGACTGATACCTGCCTGACAACTGACTCGAGGAGGACTGATGCCTGATACCTGATACCTGACAACTGACTCGAGGAAGACTGGTGCCTGACGCCTGATACCTGACGACTGACTCAAGGAGGACTGATGCCTGATACCTGACGACTGACTCGAGGAAGACTGGTGCCTGACGCCCGATACCTGACGACTGACTCAAGGAGGACTGATGCCTGATACCTGACGACTGACTCGAGGAGGACTGATGCCTGACGCCTGATACCTGACGAATGACTCGAGGAGGACTGATGCCTGACGCCTGATACCTGACAACTGACTCGAGGAGGACTGATGCCTGATGCCTGATACCTGTCGACTGACTCGAGGAGGACTGATGCCTGACGCCTGATACCCGACGACTGACTCGAGGAGGACTGATGCCTGACGCCTGATACCTGTCGACTGACTCGAGGAGGACTGATGCCTGACGCCTGATACCTGTCGACTGACTCGAGGAAGACTGATGCCTGACGCCTGATACCTGACGAATGACTCGAGGAGGACTGATGCCTGACGCCTGATACCTGACAACTGACTCGAGGAAGACTGGTGCCTGACGCCTGATACCTGACGACTGACTCAAGGAGGACTGATACCTGATACCTGACAACTGACTCGAGGAAGACTGGTGCCTGACGCCCGATACCTGACGACTGACTCAAGGAGGACTGATGCCTGATACCTGACGACTGACTCGAGGAGGACTGATGCCTGACGCCTGATACCTGACGAATGACTCGAGGAGGACTGATGCCTGACGCCTGATACCTGACGACTGACTCGAGGAGGACTGATGTCTGATACCTGATGACTGACTTGAGGAGGACTGATGCCTGATACCTTAAGCCTGACGACTGACTCGAGGAGGACTGATGTCTGACGCCTGATACCTGACGACTGACTCGAGGAGGACTGATACCTGACGCCTGATACCTGACGACTGACTCGAGGAGGACTGATGCCTGACGCCTGATACCCGACGACTGACTCGAGGAGGACTGATGCCTGACGCCTGATACCTGTCGACTGACTCGAGGAGGACTGATGCCTGACGCCTGATACCTGTCGACTGACTCGAGGAGGACTGATGCCTGACGCCTGATACCTGTCGACTGACTCGAGGAGGACTGATGCCTGACGCCTGATACCCGACGACTGACTCGAGGAGGACTGATGCCTGACGCCTGATACCTGTCGACTGACTCGAGGAGGACTGATGCCTGACGCCTGATACCCGACGACTGACTCGAGGAGGACTGATGTCTGACGCCTGATACCTGACGACTGACTCGAGGAGGACTGATGCCTGATGCCTGATACCTGTCGACTGACTCGAGGAGGACTGATGCCTGACGCCTGATACCCGACGACTGACTCGAGGAGGACTGATGCCTGACGCCTGATACCTGTCGACTGACTCGAGGAGGACTGATGCCTGACGCCTGATACCTGTCGACTGACTCGAGGAGGACTGATGCCTGATACCTGTCGACTGACTCGAGGAGGACGGATGCCCGACACCTGATACCTGAGGACTGACTCGAGGAGGTCTGATGCATGACAAAGGAAGGAGTTCTATCTGAGGGGATGTCCTAAAATGGACACCGTACATGCTGAATAAGAGGCACTCAAATACAAATACGGCAACACAACTGATACATATGGCACAGAGTTTCTGATACTATATTGCAGCACTCCGGTTCTGATAAAGGCAACGTGGTACTGTCCTGGCTTCCCAGTGTGCGTTCATTCATACTGTAGGTATGAATGTGTTCAAGTATAAAACAATACATGGGTGGGCGCCTAGACAAAGCATTGCTACTCAATGATCCACTCACCTGACTTGGATGAAACTTTGCATGGACATTGTTAGGGGTGCACGAATGATTTCAAAGTGTTTAAATACACTCTACTTCAGAGAAAATACAGGGAAAAAAAATCCCAAACGACTGTTTTGTTGAGTTGATTAATCCTGTACTTATTTAACCTTTTAAACGTGTTCCTCCCTTCAGCTGGCGCTTGGGTTTGTACATAAGCTTAAAAAAACGTAATGTATAAACGGTCTCCTGTTATTTTTTGTGCATTTAACATATCAAATTAATTCTTTACCCAATGATGTACTAACTCAACGGCACTTATATTTACAAACCCAAGCGAGCGAGTCTGCACTTTTCTCGTGGGACGTCATCGCTTAGGGCACTTGCTCACGCAGCCTGAGCCAACTAGGGTTGTATTTATGATCACTGCGTTTGTTGTGGCAGTGGCGCAGTGTATTGTGGGGGAAATGTGGAGGATTTGATTGTTGTAGTTCATTCATGGATTGCGCAGCGACTGCCTGGCGAAACAGAAAACATTTCCGAAAGAGTTAAGATATTAAACTTTAACAACGGACTCTGTGGGAAATCGGGTTCGTTTGACTCTACTGGCCCGTCCGTACAGGGCAGAACATTCACGGATATCGTACAGCACTTTACAACCAGGTACAGGCCCGGAGCCGCGGATCAGTGGAGTGAAATAGCCCGTACTTGGAGGGCTGTTCTCCGGGAGAAACCCTCACCAATGCGGGGCTGACAACGCGGTCTTTGCTGTGAGGTTTGAAACGATTTATCTGGATAGTGGAACGTTTCCTAAATCTTGGAACAAACATGTCACATGGCGCAGTCCCGCCTAGATGGAGGAATTGTCCGAGAAGGGGACAACCTGTGGCAGGTAAGTCAAGCATCCATTGTAATTAAATTGTTACATACGCATCAATCAGAAAGGTGCTGGTTTAACTTCATTTTAATTCTCAAACAGGGCTGTCCTTCTTGCATCTGATAAAGTGTCGATTCTATCAAAAGCTGTGCATTTCATAGGCGGAGGATGTATATATATCACGTGTCTAAACACAGACTGCAATTGCCCTTTATTGTATAAAACCGGGTTAAAGGATTCTTCTTATAGAACTAATTTGTAACCATTGACAATAAGTATGTCAATATTGCACGTTGCCACTGAAAATCCCATTCGTGCTGCCTACATAGTGCTGGATCAAGTCCGCTGTAATTATAGTTTTTAAAGTGCAGTTAGCTTGAATGATGAAAGTGAACTGAGTTGTAATTTGTCAGTGCACTCCCTAGGTTTACAAAACGTGTGGTGCAGTGCTTCTACTATTTCACTCGTGTAACATGCACAAGTTTTGTCTGGCATGAAGCTTATCGGACGGCACGCATTGATCAAACTAGCAAGCAGATGCATGTTTCAGAAACTGATAAAACTGTAACGAAGCTATCTCATTTTCCACAACTAGGAAACTGTAAAAGTTGCATTGGATAAACAGTTCCTGTTTACAACATACATTACACATAGCTGTGTGCTCAGTTTACTATTATAGTTCTTGTATGACTAACCTTGAAACCATAACTGTTTTTAGAATAATGTTTATAGAATACTGTGCATTTTAGATAGGGGACTTGGACAGAATTCAACAAGAACATTGTGCCCTATAACTTAAAATGCAGTTAAACTTACTCGCCATGACAAGTCAAAATATGAACATAAAATAGTATAGTTAAATATTTGGACGTTTGCATCAATTTTCATCCACTGCAATGAGCATTCAGCAAGTGTTGGGTACACAGTTGCAGTTCTCTGTTACTATATCAAAGGATGCTGTGTATGAACAAGAGTATGAACTAACAGCAGACACTGTCCATACTGAGCAGCAGTTTGCTTTGACCAGTTTGTTTAGGTTTGAATAGCGACAAACAAGACCCACTGCTGGGAAACAGTATCCTGATCATGTTGATGCATTGGCAGGCTGCAGTAAAAGAATTCCTTGTATATATAATTAAAATATACAGCCAGTTTCTCCCAGTACAGTAGGTGCCAATTCTTGACAACCCACCACTGCTGTTTTTAATGTTAAATAAGTTGTTTTTTTATTTTTTTTTACTGTGCTTTTACTTTTTTCAACTCCTTGCCATTACTCAAATATGTTTTTAATTCAGTTCTTGATATACCCGTGTTACAGACCACCCTGCAAAGGTCACAAGAAATGCATTTTACCTTTGCTGTGTCATATGTTTGTATCACAGCAGAGAGTCAATTATCTGAACTAAATGGGACAGATACTAGTTTGCATAACTGATTTGTATGGGTAATCAAACAGGTATTAATAACAATTACTGTACCTTTAATGTGTAGAATAAAGTTTATTATTATTATTATTTATTTCTTAGCAGACACCCTTATCCAGGGCGACTTACAATTGTTACAAGATATCACATTATTTTTACATAGAATTACCCATTTATACAGTTGGGTTTTTACTGGAGCAATCTAGGTAAAGTACCTTGCTCAAGGGCACAGCAGCAGTGTCCCCCACCTGGGATTGAACCCACGACCCTCCGGTCAACAGTCCAGAACCCTAACCACTACTCCACACTGCTGCCATACACAAGTACTGTACTTAGTACAGAAGTACCTACTGATGATATATAGCTAGTAACCTGTCACATTACGCATACAAAATTACAAAGCTTTACAAATCATTAAATTAATGCAATTCAGTAAAACTAACATCTACAGTTAATGAAATACTGTAATTAAATGTACCATATAACAAACTTTGAAAATCATCAAAGAGTACGATTCAGTACAACTTTGACACAGTACAGAACTTTAGTAATCATTAAACTTCAAAAATTCAGTAAAATGTTTGTATACTTTGATGCTTGCTGTTAAGGCATTGTAACAACGTGCAATTTAAATTAATAAAATAAAAGTTCTTAGCTGTTCAATAACATAGACCGAATCTCCAGCCCTTACTGACGAAACAGAATAAAAATCAAGAACGAGGTGACTGTTTGTTTTAATTTGCTTAACTGCAACAATTTAAAGCACACAATGCTCTGTCTAAGGTTTTGGTGGTCTGAATAATGCTGTAACTTTCATTTGCCTCAGTCTGCTGGACCTTTTTTTGACAGCTAAATCTCTGAGTTGTTTTATTATTATTATTATTATTATTATTATTATTATTATTATTATTATTATTATTATTTCTCAGCAGATGCCCTTGTCCAGGGTGACTTACAGTCGTAAACAAAAATATATTTCAAGAATCACAGTACAAGAAATAATACAATTAAGAGCAAGATAAATACAATGACTTTGGTTTTAGCAAGTACAAGTATGACAAAATACGATTCAGTAACGGAGCAGATAAGTGTCAGTGATAGTTACATCAGGATATAATTAAATACAAAATACTACAGATTAAATAACACTTGACAGATTACAGTACTCTAAAGTACAGGATAAAATGCAGTAAAATAGGGGGCAGATAAGAGCAAGTAAAGCGCATTTAAGGAAGAGTGTCCATAGGGGAAAAAAAAGATGAGTTCTACAGGTGCTGTCTGAAGAGGTGAGTCCTGAGGAGGCGCCGGAAGGTGGTCAGGGACTGGGCAGTCCTGACATCTGTAGGAAGGTCATTCCACCACTGCTGGGCGAGGATGGAGAAGGAGCGGGCTGTGGAGGCAGGGGAGCGTAGAGGAAGTAGAGCCAGTCTTCTAGTGCAGGAGGAGCGGAGAGGTCGAGTGGGGGTGTAGGGAGAGATGAGGGTCTGGAGGTAGCTGGGTGCAGTCTGGTCAAGGCATCTGTAGGCTAGTACAAGAGTCTTGAACTGGATGCGAGTGGTGATCGGGAGCCAGTGGAGTGAGCGGAGCAGTGCAGTTGTGTGGGAGAAGCGAGGCAGAGAGAACACCAGGCGAGCAGTGGAGTTCTGGATGAGCTGGAGCGGATGGGTGGCGGACGCAGGGAGGCCAGCCAGGAGGGTGTTGCAGTAGTCTAGGCGGGAGACTACCAGGGTCTGGACCAGGAGGTGTAGTTGGTGAGGAAGGGTCGGATTCTTCGTATCTTGCTCAGGAGGAATCGGCAAGTGCGTGCCAGAGTGGAGATGTGCTGGGAATAAGAGAGGCAGGGGTCCAGGGTGACTCTGAGGTTCTTAGTTGAGGAGGAGGGAGAGAGTGTGGTAGATTCCTGAGGAACAGAGATAGAGAGATCAGAGGAAGGGAGGAGGGAAAAAAAGGAGGTCAGATTTAGAGAGGTTGAGTTTGAGGTGATACGAGTGCATCCAGGAGGAGATAGCAGACAGACAGGTAGAGATACGGGAGGGGATGGTGGAGTCAGAGGTGTGGAAGGAGAGGAAAATCTGAGCAGGAAGGGTAGGAGGGAGACAGGACGGTAGCTCTGGAGGGAGGTGGGGTCGAGGGTAGGTTTTTTGAGGAGGGGAGTGATAGAGGCTTGTTTGAAGGCAGAGGGAAAGAGACCAGAAAGGAGAGAGGTGTTGAGAAGGGAGGAGATGAAGGGAAGTAGAGCAGGAACAGCAGCTTGAAAGAGGTGGGGGGGTCCAGGGCACACACGGTGGGTTTGTGACCCTGGAGCAGGGAGGAGAGGTCAGAGTCTGAGAGGGGAGAGAAGGTGGAGAAAGATGGTGAGTTAGTAGAGGATGCAGTGGGTGAAGGGGTTGGAGCAGGAGGGGGTGCAGGGGAGGGAGAGGTGTTAAAGAGTTATCTGAGATTTTAGAAGAAAGAGGCAAAGTCATCAGAGGAGATAGAGGAGGGTTTAGGAGGGTTTAGGAGGGAGGAGAAGGTAGAGAATAGTTTACGTGGGTTGTTAGTGGAGGCTTGGATTACAGATTGGAAATAAGTACATTTAGTAGAGGAGAAGGAGGAGAGGAGAGTGCAGTAGAGGTCTAGGGCAGCAGGGAGTTTGGTTCTCTTCCATTTCTTTTTTTTTTAGCAGCAGAAGCTGTGTGCGTAATACACCACACGTAATTCATCATGTGGCTACAGGTGCGTTCGCTTGATTAGACAGTACAGTTTAGGGGTATGCAATTTTTGAAAAGACAAAATGCTATAAAAATGTACTTGTCCTTAAAAATCTACTTGCCCCGTCACACAAAACACATGTAAAAAATTAGAATAACTTGTAGGATTTTGGTTTTATTTAACAGTGAACACAATTAGTCAATTAGTGAATAACAGGGGTGGATCTAGCCTTGTAGCTTGACGGGTTCACTAAATTATTCAAGATACACAAAAGGTTCCCTATGACCCCGCCTCACCTCAACAAATGTATAACATACTTTAAGGAAGTGTTTCTTTCAGTGCACTTTGGAACACATTTGCTAGTACATTCAAGTAACATTCAAGTAACATACTAAGAGTACAACTATAAATGACTTTTAAAAAGGACTTGTGTCTAACCTGTCAAGTTTCTCTGCATTTAATACTGTTTTTCTACCAAAATACATGCAATATTTACAGTAGGCTCCATCAAATTCTGCAAACACAAAATATGTTTTTTCTTTTGTTTATTTCTATTATATACTTATTTTTTTAAACAGTGTACAACATTTTACAGCTGTTTTATCCCATGATGGCTACCTGGAACACTGCTGCAGCAGGATGATCCTGGTTTCATTTCTATCATTATAAACATATTTGACAATTTGACTTCATGTTTTTCTTTAAACATCCCAACAGGTACTGTACATGCTTGTCCACAATGTTTTCCTTTGCGACTGTGGTATTTTTTTTGTTGTAACTTTACTAGATTTGCTGCATTTAGATGTCCGGTTCATGCATTAAGAAAGCAGCATTACTTATTTGCTCATTTACAAAAAACGTAATAATAATACCTTCAGATTAAAAGATAAGTCTGTGCATTGCCAGAGGCTTTCTTGGCAGCCATTTCTGTTTTTATTGTAACCAATAGAAGATCAGCATTTCCCACAGCTAGCCAATCAGAAGTGCTAGAGGTGGGATGTAAACCATTTTTAAAATGTTTGTGTGTAGGTGCTAGACTTCTGCAATTCAGTTTTCAGAAACTTGCGTGGCTCTCTACAAATATACCCGGAGTGTCTTTCTAGCAACAGAACGAACATAGGAAAAATAAATAAATAAATAAATACTACTTGTCTGACAGGCAAAGTGTAACTGCAAAACTTGTTGTCCCTCATACAAATCTTATTGTCCGGGGCATCGGGCGATACGATTTCGTTTTAAATCAACTGGATAATACATTTCTGAAGTTAGTCAGGGAAAACAAATGTCTTTAAGGACCGCAGTGTACTCCAGACCAAGCCCCTTCATGCAGCAGTGCTTCATTTCTCTTCCCACACTATACTGCTGATTTCAATCGGAGCACCAGTAGTGTTGCAGGAGGGGGCATGAACTGGACACTCTGCAGTGTTTAGAAGAAAACATCTTTCTCTTGGTGAACGTTCCTGAGTTAATTACTGCAATACGGCCAACACAGGATACAGTGAAGGTACAGTAATGTGCTTCTTGTCAACACTGCAGGGTGTTCTATAACACTTTAAGGTACTTGGAATTGAGGAGCAGCCCTACAGTTGTTGTTGCCGGACTCTCTCTCACTGTAATCAGTCAATCTGTATTTCTTATATAGCGCCTTTCTTGATAAATCACCTCAAAGTGCTTTACATATAAACATAACAAAAATGAATAATATACAAAACAAGTCAAAGATAAGATGGCAAAATACAAACACCCCTTAAATTACAGTAAAATAAGTAATTTTAATTCTCGCTTTAAAAAGCAGTCAGGGTTAGAAATAAACAGTATTGAGGTACTAGTCCAAAGGACTGGTACCTTTTGAAACTAGTCCTGATGTGAAGTGCCTAAGTCGGAATCATCATCGACAGTTGACACAGATGACACAAATAAAATGTTTATTTTATTGTTCATTACATGTGTTGCTATTTATAAAAAAAGCTGGCTGGTTTGTGGAGTTGGCGGTTACAGCCTGTGAGCGATATGAAAGAACTACGAAGACTGCGAGTGCCAAACTTAAACGTACTGTTGTTTTATAGGTAAGAACTCAACTTTATTATGAATATATTGTATTTTAAACAACATATTACGTTAATGTTCATTATGGTAATTGTTTATTTTTTGACCTCATTAGTACAACCGGCCCCTTTTGCTAATGACATCTTCAGTCTTTTGTGGTGGGGGGGTCGCAACCTGGTAAAAATCTCCACGTTTTTGTAAAATTACTTCAAAGATGCAATGTGCTTCAGTAAAATCAAACGCCCAATAAACTTTGCATCCTGCGCAGAGGGAGAACACAAACGTAAACGCCATATTAAGTGAGGTTGGCAATGCAGGGGAGATGAAGGGAGGTTTCAGTTCTTTTCCAAGTGACTGTTTTGTAAGCATTATGAATGCAATTCACCACTGCTACACCCCGTTAGAAAATTGACTTCTGCATTTTTCAACGCAAGACTGAACGTGAGAGTATATGTGTACATTTGTTTTAAGTACTTGCCCAGAGGACTGCTGAGACACAGAGATCAACTTGTCCTCGCCAGATTTAATTCGCCTCGGGAGAGTGGGAGTTTCTTACCTTGAGCAGTGATACAATTTAGTATAAGAATAAAAATAATAAAAAAAAAAAAAAAAAAGTGTTAATAAAAAGTTTGTAAAATGTATAGCCTTGTAACTCAAACTAGATCAGCAAAGTGTCTGTATAGTTGTAAAAGACAGCGACATCTAGTGAACAGGCGTGCGCATATTGAAAGCAACACAAAAGGAAGCTTGATTCTTTAGACAGCGCTGACTGTTGAACTTAGATGTTATACAGTATCTAAGAATTCTACCATTTGAAGACTAACTCTAAATCATTTTGAAAGTCAACTCTGATAGTAATTTAATTGTTTGAGGATGGTAATATATCATACAGGACTTGTATAGAGGCATGGCTGCTATTGGAGTTTCTTTATTTTTATTAGTCTTGGTCGTTTCAGGGTTAGAAACTCCCACCAGTATTGCACACAAGCCTGGAACTGTGGATATCTATAAGCCAATAAGCTACATTTCTCATATTCGGTAGTTAATATTTTTCTTGCCGGATCTCATTCTTTCAAATCCAGCAACAGAATGTCAGATTCGCACTGCTCCAAGTTATGCAGCATTGCTAAGTAGGTGCAGAGCTTGATCTAATGAAAGTATCCAAAATCAGCTAGTTGCAGGACTAGTGTGAGTTTCTAAAACTTTGTTTTCAGTTATTCTTTTTGTAGACCTGATTGGAGTGTTGAAAGAGTAAATTAAATCAGGAAACTGAACGCCTGGCTGTCACTGCACAGCCTGCAGCACTGTAGTTAAACACCATGGTGGTTTGAGCACTGTACATTCACTGGCTTTGAATCTTGTTTTTTTGTCTTTTTGTTTTCTCAGGAACATTTTTGCCTATGAAGACAATGCTGGGGCCAAAATACGATGACCTGGTCCCGGCAGAGAACCGATTCCATCCCAGCATGCTCTCTAATTATCTAAAGAGTCTCAAGGTACATGATGTGCATTTTGTTTTATGTACATCATACTGAAACCGTTTCATGGTTCAAAACTGTTTTACCGGTGTGTGTGAGATCTTATTAGGGCATGTTTATGTGAGGACTGCTGTCATCAGAAAGCAATCGGCTCTTTCCTTTTCAAGTGGCGAGGTACACTGTGTGGTAATGTAACATCTGAAGTTTACATACATTGCATGCTAAAGAGTTAATTTTGATGCCATTGATTTCTGCCTTTTGCAGCTGCAGTGTTTCATCAAGTAAACAGTCAGTCAGGACTGCAGAATCCCCTTGCACATGGGAACTGTGTGTTCCTGAAGTGCGTCAAGTCCTGCGTAGTTAGACTCTTTATGTGCATTCAAGTGTGTAGCCGTGACAAATGTACTGCATAGTCCTAAAATATGAATCCTATTGCATTATTTAATCATTCTTATACCCAAATTTGATTTACAGTAACATTGTGCTGTTATAACATAAAAGCGTTATGTAGGGCACATTTGTGTAAGCAAACAGAAAACAGCAGTGATTGAATGGCCATTATTTAGATGCAGCTTGGTAATAACAGTTCATTTTTCCACATAGCAATCTATTGTGTGTAAAAGATTATGAATATTTTTTTTCTTTTCAGGTGAAAATGGGATTGCTAGTTGATTTGACCAACACAACACGATTTTACGATCGGAATGAGATCGAACAAGAAGGCATTACATATGTGAAACTTCAATGCAAAGGGTAGGTGTGTAATTGATTGATGTTTGTTCTGTTAACATTTTCAATGCTGTTTGTAGGACTGCCCCAATGTAGATGTTGGTTTTAATTGAAGGAGATCTGTGGTTGTAACTGGAGTTCTTGCTCTGACTAGGTAGCAAACATATTGCTTGTGGGAGTTTGAGATGAAACCTACACGTGTCTCACGTGGTATGGCATCTTTTCTTTACCTGGAATAACCTTTTTCCACATGAATAGCAAACAAGTGCCTCTGTAGTTTCAGTTCTCGGCTGTCTTTTCTGTCACAGGCATGGCGAATGCCCTTCGACAGAACACACTCAGATGTTTATCAGGCTGTGTGAGCACTTCATGGAAAAGACTCCTACTGCACTGATGGGTATGTATCTGTGTAGCGTGTATGTGTAGCAGCACAATGGGGTATGTCTTTGTGAGTTTAATGGCACTTGTTTGTCATCCAGTGTCAGGCCTCACAGGCTTTATCTCAGTAAAGATCCCTAACAAACCTAATATGGGAAATTATTCATGATCTACTGTTTTTATATTCACCATATTGTGTGAGTTAAGTCTCGTGCTAGTTGAAATTAACTTTACAGAGTGCAACAAAATCATGTCCACTTGGCATCCTTACTCAAATCAACCTTGATGTGTGTGCTAAAAATAATATAACTTGCATAGCACACTGATTCATCCTGATTTCAGACTGCTGAGACTGACTCCTGAGATAACATGTCTTGTTTCATGCTGCAGCATGGAGGATTTTTGCTGTTTTCTGGGCTATGCTGCCACCTTGTGGAAAAATTTTCAACCAAAATGATCTTTAATAAAAGTGCACCTTTATCCTGTGCATATGACTGGGTTAAAGTTGATGTTCCATAGTCTGTCATTAGAACATTAACAAGTTAGACAAAATGTTTTTCCAATAAAGTAAAATATGCAGGTGGATTATATTCCTGCAAGAGGAACACACATTATTTTATCGTGTGTCTTATTTTTAGTAATACAGCACAGTTTTGAGTTGGCATTCATCTAGTTTAACTTGGCTGTTATACTTGATCTTTGAGTGCATTGTGAACAGTTTGATATTTAATTAGGAGGTATGACTGTAGTTGTCACTGTGCTAAACCTTAGAAAGGTCAATTTGATTTATAAAGGTTAATTGGTTGCATGTCCCCATGACATGACGTGAATCTGAAAGTCCACTCATCTGCCTATTTGAACTGCACAAAGGACCTATTAATCAAACGAGCAGAAGACTGCACAATTTATCAAATCTAGAAGGGACAGACACTACAGCCTTACAGTTCAGTCTTTGTCATAAGGAGCTCTGGGTCTTCAAGGTGTCCATCAAATTGCCTTGCCAAACCCTTGCATATTTGTGTCTGCTTTGTTGCTGGCATTAGCACCGATAGATTTTCTGTTCTGTGACACATGCTGCCTAAGGTATGCACCTGGAAGCTCATTGTATTGTGATTGGATACACACATGGGCATCCCAGCAGAGAGCTGAGTAGAACTGTCCAATTCTAATGAGCATAGTTTCAGTTGAACCTGAAATCTATAGAGTACAATATACTGGCCAAAGTGACTTGATGTCAGTAACATTAATGCTAATAAAGCCTAAAGGCTGCTACCCACCAGACGCGATGCGACAAAATGAGTAGAACCTATACTTTTGATAAGTATCTTTCACACCACTGGTGATCGGGGGCGGCACTGGAGCGATGCAAAATAAATAGGATTGAATCCAATTTTTTGCGATGTGTCGTGCGACAACTAGGGAATTGAGCAATCAGAGAATAGCTTCAATGCACGTGGTTCAGCCAGGTGAAACAGTATCCAAAATGATGGAGGAAACAATAATACTTTCCCTGGAAAAAATATTCAGAGCTTTGACAAAGGGCATCACAGGTATAAAGATACAGATTTGAACGATAATATATGGGCATCCATTTCGAAGGGACTGGATAAGCCTGGTATGTATGATTTATTACTATGTGTGTTGAAATACCGTCAGAGAAGGCACTCATAATTACTACATCATGTTGACAAATATGTACCAGTCTTGATCATAGTTTTGTCAACAGCAATTTGTAATAGTTTTATAGATCTGGCAGTTTTCAAATCTGTCGCGTTGCCTCTGTGTATTTTCTGGTGTGTGTGGTCATGTTGCTGCGAAAGTGTCTTGTCGCCCAGTGAAAACTTGCATTGCGTCTGGTGTGGCATAAGTGTTACCCACAAATCTAGCAGAATAAAAATGGCAGAAATGCAGATAAATAAGCACATTTATACCCTTCACACTACCTACAGTAAATAAAGTAACTTGGCTTTGAAATTGTGTTTGTGTTAGCCACTAGGTGGACCCTTTGAGCTGTTCTATGTAATTTATGAAAGAATAATGGCTTAGAATTGATACTGAATGAATAATGCACCAGTGGTTACCACCTAATTATTCATATCTTGGCGTTGTGACTGAAGAGTGGAAGGGTTATGACGGTTTATTGGCATCAGATGTTATTCCTCTACGGTTTAGAATTCCCTGCTGCTGAAGTCTTGGATTAGCAGCACATTGAGAGGAAGCAAAATAACAGATTGGTGATCTTTTCAGTGCTCAAAATCTATGGTTGTCTGACACTAATTCATTTCATTTCATTACCCTGGTGTGTGGACATTCAGGAACAAGTGTCTTTTTTAAACTGACTCCTACAGTACTCCTACTTTTGTATTTGTCGTTAAGCCTCCTGGCCGATGCATATTCATCTTGGGTGGAAACCTAGACTGATGATTTATATCACACCCAGCATACCTAGATAGAGAACAACCTGGATTGCACATGCATGTGCATGCTCCAGAGTGTGTGAAATGAAAGGCTTTTAAAGGGTACATAAGGACCTTTTTATTTTATTGTGTTGCATGTTCCCATGTGTTGCTACAACTGTTTACTTAAGGTGTGTATGCATGGACCTCTCAGAACTACATTTCCCATCATCCTCCTGCTCACATATGTAACTGAGATGGATTTACCAGTAAGCAGGTGGATGATGGGAAATGTAGTTCTGAGAGGTCCATGGGGTACATGTGAAAACGTCTTGAGGCAGGGAATGCAATTTAAAAGTGGTCAAAATGTAAAAAAACAAAACAAAAAAAAATACACACGTAAACAGTTGTAACAACACATGGGAATATGTAACACAATAAAATAAACAGGTCCTTATGTAAACTTTAAGTAATACCACCACAGGAAATGCTAATTTGAGAAATGCATATGCACATTGGAAGACAATTGTAAAAGTCTTGCTTAGACAGCATCAGCTTGTTAAAAATAATGCTGAAACTCCTTTTTGTTACTCATGCTTCCTTATTTTAGCAGTGGCACTAAGAATCACTGAGGGAATAAGAGTTTTGCCGAGGAGTTGAGTCACTCCATATTCACCCATCACTCCCAGTCTATTGCTTCTTAACACCACTGCTCATACATAGATGGTTTTAGACACCCAAGGGCATGCTGTACCTGGGAATAACGAGCTTGCCATCTAATAGAGATGTGCTTTCGGGTAATTTTATGAATGTTTAAACTCTTTGCAATGTCAGCGTTTAAACCATATCTACAAACATACACACACACACATACTTTATATAACATTATGATACTGACAGCCCTGGTTAGGATTTTCTAAACAAATAAATCCTAAATCAAATAACGTTTTAACATCGCAAAGACTTAACTACAAAGTGAAAAAAAACATGTCTGCATCAAAGTATATATTGAAATGTTTATATTTATGGTTGTAATTAAAGTTGCTGGTGAAGATATAACTATATACATATTGAACACATTTTCGGATAGTATAATGTTTTTAGAATAGTGTGATTCTTAAAGGTTCATTTAACAACAACAAAACAGGAACCTGTTAGGTTTTTTTGTAGGGTTTTTTCTTGTATGTAACTTTGCCCAAAATTATATGGTTTAAAAAAAAAAAAATGTTAGATGATCATCACCCACTGTACAGCACGAAAGCGAGTTTTTACAATTTAAAAAAAGTAGGAAATGCTTTCACTTCTGGAAAAGGTAATTACCAGGGACAAAATAGCACAATACTTTGGAAATTTTAATATCAGTCACAGTGCTCTTTACAAAGTCTGCCTCAGAGATTTAAATGTTTGCGGTCTTTGACAGTAGCCGTGGGACTTTTGAGATCTATTGTTGTTCAAGACAAGTACTTGAGCATTACAATTTCCGAGTACTCGAATCAAACGCCATTCTCCTCTACATACTGAACTAGTGTACATAAACCTCCCAAACATTGCCACAAGTCCTATTTAAATGCCAAATTAACACACAATCAAGTAATATTAAGTAATTAATATAATGTTTGCCGCCTTGTGAAGTTAATTGTATATGGTCAAGTATTACTAAATAACATATTTAAAGTATTTAAATTCACGTATCCACATAACTTTACATTGTAAAGAGATGCCTGGCCTACCTGTTTGAAGTGTGTCACGGGGTCCTTTACTTTAGAGCAGTAGTTCCAACATACAAATAAAAACTGTACTAAACATAAACGACCGTTCGGTCCAAAAGCTTACAGAACAATTTCAAGTGAAAAAAGCCTTCCACCTGTGGGAAGATTGGGGAATGGGGTCCATGAGTGTGGTAATTTGCGACTTTTGAAAGTTTTGTATGAACAGCTGCAGCACGATTTTCTTTAAGTTTTTCCAGCCTCGCTTTTATGGTTTTATGTGTTGGCACAGTATAGTGATAATCTTACATCGATTTCAAAACTGCTGCATTCACGATTCACACACACTGTCCTCATAGGGGATAACGCCCTGTTCGGCCAAATCTATAGCAAATGTTATGGATTTTTGCTTTTTATTGCCATCAGTAACTCCATCCACAATAATTCTGAATGTTTTCATTTCAGACTGTGAAGCATTGAACGTGTGTTTTTGTGGTACGGCAATTTTGTTTACCATAATTATTTACATACCACGGTTTTCTTGTCTGTTTCTCAAAATACTTCCAAATGTGGCTTCCTTTGTTTAGAGATGCCATTTCAAATATAGAACACTCTCAGAAAAAAACGCTTGTCATTAACGTTATTTAACCCTGCCGTGGAATTGATACCATACCACGCCTACTACAGGCATAAACACACACAGTGCACCAATGAAGCGCCAGATCGACCGAGAATAAAACCCGCCCCAGTGTCAATCTTTCTGTTGCACCTTTTTTCTTTTTTTTTAATAATATCTGCGTTTACTGTGGCACTAGAGCAGTCTCATATACGAGGACTACTGATGATAAATTACTAAAATTAATGCATAAAAAAATATGCGTTCGGTGACATTTGTCACGTGACCGGTTATACGTCTAGCATATTAAACGTTTTACCACTTCTTTAGAGTTTATATGTTTAAACGTTTACAATTCCCATCCCTACCACTTAAATTATTGTTATTCAGATACTGTGTTCACACATTCGTCATTTAGCATCTTTCTTCTTGGATGCACAATTCTAAATAGAAAGTCAATAACTTGCCGTTTCATTTGTTAGTGTAGCTAAGTACTGTACCACTGCAATGAACTGGAATGTAGAAATCTCCTTGTTTTGGTTTGACTTTTGTAATATTGTTTTCCACATACAGGTGTCCACTGTACACACGGGTTCAATCGAACAGGCTTTCTAATCTGTGCCTATCTGATTGAGAAGATGGATTGGAGGTAACATTTATTTAAAAAAAAAAAAAAATAGGTTTGTTACTAGTCTTGCACCAATACCTGTATGTCATATTTGTATATGAGAGAAAAAACAGGTATCTGACTGCCCAAACTCTTGCCTCCTGATCATTTTCATTAGAAATCATGAAGGATAGTTCTGAAGAGCAGGAGTGGGTGCAGCACTAATGTGCATTTCTAACCATGTGACGGTCTGTTATTGTGGACTGTTGGTGAAGTATATCACTGTAACAGACACCAGACTACAAATTGATTCTGACTAAGAGAAGATTACTTACTTACAAATATTTTATAAATGTATGTGTTTTAATTGGGTAGAACTGTCTGTTATTATTACTACAGTCCCTTAGTTACAACCACTGTGACTACTGTACAGCAGCATTGAGCTGTACAAAACTTGAAACAGGTATAGGAGTGTTTGCAGATTGATGGCATTTTATTGTTAGGTTAAACAAAATTCCCCCATTTGAAAATGATCCTGGAATTTGAGGGACGCGCTGTCTTTATTTTCTCACCGATGAGACTGATTGATTTGTTTTTCACATGAAAATGCTAGATCAGAACTTCCCATTGGAAACAAGATTTCTTGGTTCAGGTTCCCAGAGCTGAGTTCGAACTTCCTCTCATGTTACTTCAGTGGCCTGAAGTGTAAGCGAGCCTTTTGGAGATAATAGAATAAAAGATAACTAAATAGCTTTGGCCGCTGGTTGAAAATTGGCAGAAGCAAATGCTAATTTTTCAATTGACACGTACAGTAATGCGCTGTTTATATCGTAGAGCACAGCCTACATGTTTTGTTAAATATTAAGAAGTGACCCCCTAGGAAAGAGGTTGTCTCTGCTGTTTCATTGTTGATGAACAGGGGTTACATGTCTCCCTGTGAGCAACTGGTGAGTAATGACTGCTAGTGCAGCTGAGACTGCAGATTGAGAAAAGGTCACTGAAATCGTGTGCATTGTAGGTAGAGAAGACATTTGCTGGAGCAAGGCTATTTTTTATTATCAGAGCTTAAGAAAAGGTCATCACAACAGTTTGCTTTTAAAATAGGTTAGTTCAGGGACAAACGCCCACATGCCTGTTCATTAATTGAGTTTGTTTTGAATGGCAGCTGGAGGTCAGAGTTCATGCAAAGGTAGGATTTATTGCTTGATTTTCTGTTTGTCATTGCTAGCATCGAAGCGGCTGTGGCTGCTTTTGCTCAGGCGAGACCACCAGGAATTTACAAAGGAGATTACCTGAAAGAGCTGTTCCGTCGCTATGGTGACGTGGAGGATGCCCCTCCTGCCCCCGCTCTGCCGGACTGGTGTTTTGAAGACGATGATGCTGATGATGTGGATGATGAGGGGAACACGATTGGTCAGGACTCGGGACCCAGCTCTTCAGGGTCATTGCCAGGCAAAAAGAAAAAGGAACGGCTCAAACTGGTAAGAACAAAAAGCTTGGAAATACTGTAAACCCTTCTCCCCTCAGCCCATATACTGAATGTTTTGGGAGCACATCTATCCTTTGTCCACAAGGTGGCAACATTGGGCATCCTAATGTTTCAGAGTCCAGTATCTTTACTGGCTTACCTAAAACAGGGTTCCACAATGTTAGGATCCAGGTCCATTCTTCTTAAATGCAGTTACCTAGCTGGGTGTATTAGGCTACATTAGAAGTCCACAAAGGAGAAGAAAAATAAATGTATTGCATGACTTCTTTTGAAAAAAATAGTTTCAAGCAAAAGTGGTTATTTTATAGCTTTTCTGTTTACATTGAAGGAAAGCAACTTGTTTGTTTTGTAGGGAGCTGTGTTCTTGGAAGGAATTCAAGTTAAAGGTGTAACACAAATTACAACACAACCAAAGCTTGGTGAAATCCAGAGGAAATGTCAGCAGTTCTCTGAATGGGAAAGGTAAGTATATCCATCTTTATCAAGACCTGTGTATTTTCAGAAGATGATGTAACTGCTGCTTGTTAACTTGTAAACTTGTTAATAAAGGCTTATTGGCACAGGCACTTATCGGCACAGTATTTTCATTGGTAGTACTTGCATTCAGTTTGCCTTCTGGATTTAGGACTCAAGTTAGCAAATATAATTAATTTAAAAGCTTTGAGGCAGTAATTTACGAAATTACATTGCAGAAATTGCCTTGGTAGAAATTGGTGGAGGGTGAATGGGTTTTTATTTTCATTGACAGTGTCGGTCTGTAAATTGAACTCGTGGTTGAAATGGCTGTGACTGAGGGGAAACCCTGTATCATGTCTGATTGACTTCTGATAGAAGTTTTTTAAAGTCTGACTGCGGTTTTGAAAGGAATGTTTGTAATTTTTAGGTCTGGGTTTCCTGGAGCACAGCCAGTATCCATGGATAGACAGAACCTAAAATTCCTGGAGCAAAAGGCATACAAAGTCAGCTGGAAAGCAGATGGCACTCGGTAAGTCCAAGGGCTTGTGGGGCTATTATGATGGCAAAGTCCCAACACAGTTCTGCATAGTGATCACACGTTGTAATCACAAATCTTAACTGTAAATACATACAAATTGGCATCCAATAAAAGAGGGAAGGTATATCGGAATACATAATTCAGTTCATCATGATCTGGGATGTAATAGTAATTTGTGATTTAGTGTCTCACAAAAGAGAATTGGGGCGGTGGGGTGGAATTTAATAATTTTTTTGAAGTAGAATTTCAAAGCAACTCTCAAGCACTCAGTAAACCAGAGTGTAATGTAACCAATAACCTGTTCCCCAGCAACACCCTTTGTGGATTGAAGAAATGCTTCATGTAAAGAAACAGCACATGAGCAATATAGTACTTCTACATCCACTAGCGGCTGAGCATTTCAGGGGAACATGTTTTGTTTTGTAACTAGTTTTTTTTATTTTAATTTCCCAAAAAACCCTGCATGTATTACTGTTGATGTGTGATCCAGTTTGAAAGTTCAGCTGGATGACACATCCCAGAAGGCCGTTTCCTGTAAAGTAATTTTACATTATGCAGAAACATGCCACAATGGTTCATTTGCTGGCAAATTACACAGAGAACCCATTCTGAGAACTAATGGACACATAACTGTGGGCACACGGCTTGTATCAAGTTGCAAAGCATTTTCTGCTGCTGTTCAAAGCTGTTTCAGAAACTGCTATGTGTTGTGCTTGGTTTAGTGTGTTAGGAATAGATTTAAAGTAACCTGAACACATAAATGCAACACATTTTTTAAAATGACCGAATGACTAAAAAGAAAAAGAGCTAATTTTCCTCTAAAGTAGTTGTCTAGTGTCTGCTTGAAGAAAAGTTTCTTGTTAAATGCCAATATGATTTATTTGCATGTTATTCTAATAGCTACAGTGCAGTGAAAAAGTATTTGCCCCCTGTCTGATTTTCAGCATTTTTGCATATTTTTGACAGTGAATGTTACCAGATCTTCAACCAAAACCTAATATTAGATAAAAGGGACCCTGAGTGAACAAAGAACAAATTTGATACATATTTCATTTATTTATTAAAGAAAGTTATGCAACACCCAATGCCCCCGTGTGAAAAAGTAATCACCCCCCTTAGACTCAATAACGCCACCTTTATTAGCAATAACTGCAACCAAACGCTTCCTGTAGTTATTGATTAGTCTCTCACAGTGCCGTGGAGGAATTTTGGCCCACTCCTCCATGCAGAACTGCTTCAACTCAGTGACGTTTGTGGGTTTTCGAGCATGAACTGCTCGTTTCAGGTCCTGCCACAACATCTCAATAGGGTTTAGGTCTGGACTTTGACTAGGCCATTCCAAAACTTTAAATTTCTTGTTCTTCAACCATTCTGATGTAGACTTGCTTTTGTGTTTCGGATCATTGTCTTGCTGCATGACCCAGCTGTGCTTCAGCTTCAGCTCACGGACGGATGGCCTGACATTCTCCTGTAAAATTCTCTGATACAGAGCAGAATTCATGGTTCCTTCAATGATGGCAAGACGTCCAGGTCCTGATGCAGCAAAGCATCCCCAAACCATGACACTACCACCACCATGCTTGACCGTTGGTATGAGGTTCTTACTGTGGAATGCAGTGTTTGGTTTTCGCCAGACATAACGGCCCATGTCGGCCAAAAAGTTCCACTTTTGACTCATCTGTCCATAGAACATTGTTCCAGAACTCTTGAGGATCATCCAGGTGCTTTTTGGCAAACTTGAGATGAGCATTCATGTTCTTCTTAGTGAGCAATGGTTTCTGCCTTGCTACTCTACCATGAATCCCATTTTTGCCCAGTGTCTTTCTGATGGTGGAGTCATGAACACTGACCTTAGCCGAGGCGAGAGAGGCCTGCAGATCCCTGGATGTTGTTGTAGGGTTCTTTGTGACTTCCTGGACGATTTTACGCCTTGCTCTTGGAGAGATTTTGGCAGGACGGCCACTCCTGGGAAGATTCACTACTGTCCCAAACTTTCTCCATTTGGACAATATGGCTCTGACTGTGGTTTGGTGGAGCCCCAGAGCCTTAGAAATGGCTTTGTAACCCTTTCTAGACTGATAGACATCAACAACTTTCTTTCCAGAGGTCTTCAGGAATTTCTTTTGTTCGTGGCATGATGTGCCTCTAGAACCTGTGTGCTGACAACTTCACTCTGATGGTAAGGGCCAAAGTTAGTCAGATTTATATTGGGCAGGGCTGGCCCAAATCAGGCCTGGTTGTTAACCAAAGTACTCAAACAGCTGACCCTAATTATCCTGTTAATTGGGTTGAGTTAACTAGGGGGGGGGGGGGGGGGGGCAATAACTTTTTCACACCTGAAGATTGCATGTTTGATTACCTTGCACACCAAACAAATGAAAGAAGCACCAAACTTTGGTGTCATTTTTTCTCTGACTCCCTCAATATACTACTACAACCCACAAAAAAATCTGACCAAATACAATGTGAAAAATGTGCAAAAATACAGAAAATCAGACTGGGCAAATACTTTTTCACGACACTGTAACCTTCAGTCTCTGTTGAGAATATAGGTTTCCTAATGATGTAATCATCAGTATGCCAACAAATACGTCTTGCCCTTTTGAATTGTTTACATTGCTATACAATCTTACATAGTGAAAAACAAAACATTCAACTGTCCTTGCCTTTTGCTCCTGTTTTGAGACATTAATCAGGGATAATTTTACACAAAAGACAGGGCATTCAACACAATAAGACAAGCGGTTATTATCCCCCACTTGGGGTAAGTGGTGGACATACATGTGTCACTCTTTAGAGTTCTGCATGCATCTAGAAAACCTCTTATTGTGATAAACCTTGCTAAGGATCTTTTTTCTTTTTTTTGTGTTGAACACCTATACATCAAACAGAACATTTGCAAACATACAGCACTGTACATTTTCCCATTTATGGTCCCCCCTCTATCAACCCCACAGGTGGAAAGGTTACATTCATTGTTGTTCAGCGATAATAAAAGTCCATGTGGCTTTGCACACTGAAAAGGGATGTATTCGTCCTGTAGCTGGGCCACGTCCGTCGTACATGACTTCTTTTGTCTAAAATGATTGTGTGAATTTGCAAGAGCATCTTTAATGTGTGGCTATTTATGAAGAAGCCTGTTGTTGACTTCTTTTAAATCATGCAGTGTTGGATTATTAGAAATGGAAGTAAATGAGTTATGATTCATTGAGAGTGATTTGAGAGGGAATAGACTCTACATGGAACGTACTTAGTTTCAGTAGCGTATGTTTGGAATTATGATGTTTGTGGAGATGTTTGGGTCGGGTATGCAGATATTTCAAAGGTCTCTGTCTCGGGTCATGTTTGAATTTGTTTGGTCGGGTCGTGTTTGGATTGGGTTTTAAATTAAAGCCCGAGTAGACCTCTAATACCCAGGTCCCACTCCCACACTATTTTGGCTCCAGTCAGGTTGGATTTTGAACTTTTACTGATGAAGCCTGGGGCATTTTCAGACCGCTCCCTAACAAACCTCTTAGGCAGTGACGTAGCTACAGGTACCTCCAGAAGTCAGTCCTAGGAATGTTGTATTTATTTTGTAATAATTCAAATGTGTCAACATTTCTTTCTGTGTATAAGTCTTTTATATAATGTATACCCCTTTTTTGCCAATTTCCCCAATTGACACTTTACTTCCTATCTTAATTCTAGGATTTTTCCATATAGGAGAGTCTTGATGCATTCCAGTTGACTCTTTGAAGAATACATGTGTCTGTGCCCAGCCTGAAACAGTATGAGCTATAACAGGATTAGAACGCATTTGCTCAGGCTGTTCCTGTTCCAAGCAATCAATTGGGGAAACGGATATTTGCATGTTCGCTTCAATATTTACCCAATCTGGTCTTTCATTCTCTGTCTTTCTCAAATAAGTTACTTAAGTTAGAGAAGTCAAAATGGTAAGATTTCAAGTTTGGCAATTTAAGACCCCCTTTTTTAACTGGACCTTGTAATTTACTGAACGCAGTAGGGATTCAAGGAAATGCATGCACGTGGATTAGGGAGTGGTTAACATGTAGAAAACAGAAAGTACTGATTAGAGGAGGTACCTCAAAATGGAGCGAGGTAACCAGTGTAGTACCACGGACATCAGTAGTAGGTCCTCTGCTCTTCCTAATCTACATTTAAATTATTACATTTGCAGACGACACAAAAATAGGAGTGGCAAACACTTGCAGCAGCAAAGGTCATTCAAAATTATTTAGACAGCATTCAGAACTGGGCAGACACATGGCAAATTACATTTATTAGAGAAAAGTGTAAGGTACTGGATGCAGGCAATAAAAATGTGTATTATAAATACCATATGGGAGGTACTGAAATTGAAGAATCTAGAAAGAATCTATGAAAAAGACCTAGGAGTTTGTTGACTTAGAAATGTCTGACTTAGAAATGTCTTAGAAATGACATTTCTTGTTGACTTAGAAATGTCTTCATCTAGACAATGAGGGGAAGCTATAAAAAAGGCCAACAAAATGCTTGGATCTATAGTGAAAAGTGTTGAATTTAAATCAAGGAAAGTAATGTTAAAACTTTACAATGCATTAGTAAGACCTCATCTAGAATATTGTGTTCAGTTCTGGTCACCTCGCTACAAAAAGGATATTGCTACTCTAGAAAGAGTGCAAAGAAGAGCGACCAGAATTAGTAAGGCATGTCATATGCAGACAGGCTAAAAGAATTGAATCTATTCAGTCTTGAACAAAGAATACTACACAGCGATCTGATTCAAGCGTTCAGAAATATAAAAGGTATTGATAATGTCGACCCAAGGGACTTTTTCGACCTGAAAAAAGAAACGAGGACCAGGGGTTACAAGTGGAGATTAGATAAAGGGGCATTCAGAACAGAAAATAGAAGGCACTTTTTTTTAACTTTTTTACACAGAGAATTGTGGGTCTGGAACCAACTCCCCAGTAATGTTGTTGAAGCTGACACCCTGGGATCCTTCAAGAAGCTGCTTGATAAAATAAAAAAAATAAATTGTATAATCTATATTTAGTAGAGAAATCTGCCTGTATCTTCTGCATTCCATAATGTCTCTTCCGGGCTTTGGTAGAAGTGTTATTTTTGCACTATTCATGCTAGTGGGTAACATCACTGTATCCCATGCTTCATTGTAAATCTCACACAGGGCTGGAGTAACAAGGTCTCCAGAGCCGCTTATAAAATTTGCCGCCTTCCCCTGGCACCTTTCCTGTTGACATTGATTTTATTGTCTCTATAATCTCCCCTCCTGTTGTTTTTTGTTCTACATTAAGTTTTGGTAATTCAATCTGGTAAAAAAAAAGGTATTATAATCTAGAGTTCCTGCTTTTGATTCTGATTGATATAATTTATGGCAGTATTCTTAAGGTGTTATTAATAGACTTGGTGTCTGTATGTAGCTGTCCAATCTCCTCTCTAATTGCTGGAATACTGGAGTTCATTTCTATGTTAATTTGGCGTGCTAGTAGTTTGCTTGCTTTTTCCATAATTCACAATGGGTTTGTTTTAATCTGTATCGTGGTTATTCTGCTTTTTTATTATAAATTTGAAGTGATCTAAAATTTAGCTTTTGTAAAATTGAATGATGTTTTTCTGCAGAAGGATTACTTCTGTATGTTGTGTGTACTAACTCCTTAATTTCTCTTTCAAGTTTGCGTACCTTTTGTAAATCTTTATTTGTGGATGTCCTTTTAATCAATTCACCCCTTTTTATATATGCTTTAAAAGCTTCCCATATCACTGAGCTGTATTGTGTCAATACTAAAGAATTCAATTTCCTTCTGAAGTCTGGCTGGTTGAGCTGAGTCCTGTAATATACTGGTATTTAATCGCCATTTCTGTTTTTTTTTTTTTTTTTCCTGGCTTCCTCACCACATCCATTATAAGATCGACATTCACTTGGTCAGATATTGCAATAACTCCTATATTACATTTACTGACACCCATAACAAGAGTTTTGGAGATAGTCCAAAAAATAGTCAATTCTAGGTGACACTTTGTGCACTGAGCAATAGAATGTATAATCCTTTTCTGTGGGGTGTATTAATCCTCATATATCTATCAGACTGAGCTCTCTGCTTAGTTCTGCCAGAGCTCATCTAGAGCTCTACATCCCCCCCTATAACAGGCAGGTCTCCCAACTCCAAAATAAGTTTCCCTACATTAGCAAAGAATCCTGGGTCCACCACTTTCGGCGCATATAAGTTTGCAAGAATTAAATGATGGTTGCTTACTGTTGCCAATAACATCAGCACTCTTCCTTTGTTGTTCCTTATTTCCTTAACAATTGCCACAGTTAATGGCTTTGCAAAAAATATTGATGCTCCATGTTTTTTAGACTCCTATGCAGTGCTCCAGATAAGGTTTTGAGTCTGCGAGTAACCTGCCCTCTGTTTTTAACACAGAGAGTAAAATGTATTTTCAGCAGGTTCCCTTGATGTCATGCACATTCTCGATAAATACTGTACAATCTTTAATGGTAATGAGGTAGGCATTGTCGTGCAACTACATGCTTTTTTTTTTTATTGGCAGATAGCAGAAATAGCCTTTCAACATTTTGACTTGAACTTAATGTAACTTAAAAGGTCTCCTTTTTTTCTTCTAGTTCCCCTCCAAAGCCTTGGAGCTGTGCTGATAGACAAACATTCAAATAATGATAAGAAAAGAAATAAATAACCTAAACAGTTTGCCTTCCTTTCAGTCATTTTTCTTTTTTTTTGTATTCTACTAGTATACAAATTTAACTTGCAATTACAAGACACATCCACCAGCAGAACTAGTTTCCAAAAAGATATTGAGTATTTACTGAACTTTCAAAATATTTATTTTAGGGCTGTCAGTTAAGCCTCAAAATTGCAATCGATTAATTGGCACACAAAATATACTGAGCATCAAAAGAAACTTGTCACTTATATTTGAGCATCAAAATAAATGTATCACTTATATTTGAGCATCAAAAGAAACGTATCAATTGTATTTGGATAAAATTCACTAAATGTGATCGAAAAATGACAAACTCTGTTTTAGAGCAGGTGCAGTGACTTTTCATTGTGCTGATTAACAATTGACATCACGAAGATGCTGCAAAATGATCTGTCGATCTTGGGCAGGTGTTGTGACTCTTGGTCTTCCAGATCGTGCCCTATCATTGACAGTGTGTGTCTGGTTATACCATCTTGCCAGGTTTGAAATTGCTGGCTGTGAGCACCCAAGACGACGAGCCACAGTACGCTGCCCTAGTCCAGTCTCCAACATGCCGATTGCACAAAAGCGCTGCTCTCTTGACAGACGTGGCATGTTGTTTTGTTTTTTTTTCTGTGATTTTCTTTATTGCTTTTATTCAAGCTTGCAATTCAACAGCTGAAATCACTCCATACCCAGTGTCCAATCAATTGTCTTACTAATTGGGTGATTAAGTGCATATGCATCAGTCATAGTCACTCAAGCGTGTCATGGTCAAGGATGAATGATCGAGTGATTAAAAAGAAACCAAAAATATTTTGTCAATGTCCATTTATAAATGGACATTGACAAAATATTTTTGGTTTATTTTAGTACTAGTAGAATACCTTACTTTTTTTTTTAAAATAAATGTGTTATAATAGTGATAAGTTTCTTTGGATGCTCGGGATATAATCGTTCGAATAAATATCGAAGATTGTATATCCCACATACATTTTCGCTCCATTCCTCTCACCCCAGCCCCCCCCCCCCCCCCCCCCCCGAAGTGATTATTTTAATATCATTGCAGTTAAGTAAAAGCTTGTGCACAACAATTGCATGCGAGGGGTAATTATTATTATTATTATTATTATTATTATTATTATTATTATTTTTATTTATTTCTTAGCAGACGCCCTTATCCAGGGCGACTTACAATTGTTACAAGATATCACATTATACATTATTTCACATTATACAGATATCACATCATTTTTACATACAATTACCCATTTATACAGTTGGGTTTTTTAACTGGAGCAATCTAGGTAAAGTACCTTGCTCAAGGGTACAGCAGCAGTGTCCCCCACCTGGGATTGAACCCACGACCCTCCGGTCAAGAGTCCAGAGCCCTAACCATTACTCCACACTGCTGCCCCACCACCAATTACACCTTGGTAGTGTCGCATTGCTCCGCTCTTTTACATATTCTTTCGGTTGTGATCTTTAATATTGCTGGGTACAGAGTAGCATATTTAAAGTTCCTTCCTCTGCAAAGCCTCTGAGCTTCATCAAACTTTCTCCTTTTTTCTGTAAGCTCCCACGATAGATCCTGAAAGATCCATGAATTTGTGTCCTCGCCACTTCAAGTTTCCCTTCTCCCTGGACATCTGCATTATTTTTTCTTTTTATATAAGCTTTAATATTTCACGAGTTCTGTAAGAAGGATAGCCAAGAAAGTGTAACACTGTATAGTTAAAATATTACATAAAAAATATTTTACGCTACTGGACGACTTTCATCCTCGTCACAACAGAGGAAATATGCAACATTTACAATCCACTTGGTATGAGTAACTTGTTTGTGTGATTTTACTCTAGTACTGTATGAGCAAGCTGTGATGTGTAATGTATTGAGTATTTGGGTGTTGGTTTTCGCTGATTCTGCAATTAAATTGCATGCACAATTTTTTTTATTGGCCCAGATGATTTGGTGTTGATTGAGAATTTGCCTGCCAATTAGCCTTTGTGGAGAATGACAATCAAGCAACTGTGACAAAGCACACGTTTTATTTCAATTGGAATGGCAGATTAGTGTAGTCAACACCATTGATACTTACCTGGGTGTTCATCTGATCACATGCTTTCTGTGGAGAGTTCAAACCAAATGGTTTGTATAGCACTATACGTCACATTGATCATTAAGAACTAAAGTTTGCCCCATAACAAAATAAAGAAAAATATTGTTAAAATCAACAAAGAATGTAACAGCCTTTTGGCTTTTTAAAATCCGGTTTTGTCTGTCAGTGGTATTCTGGTAGCATCAGTAGCATTGAGCTTTATTGCATTACATGTATTTCCTTTAGTTGTCCTTTGTATTCCTATTTGTATATAGATTTAAAACCATATATTGTATACATTTAAAACCAGTACACACGCATAGAGGGTCCTCATAATCAGTACCTGATTAAAATACTTAGTACCTGTTTAAAAATCAGTACCTGTTTAAAAATACTAGTGTAAAACCAAGGGCTTATCGGATTGTAGCCAAATGCAACCCAAGATGAATATAGGAGGCTAGGAGTGTATGACAAAAGTTTTGTGAAGATTGATACAAAATTTAATGCACCATGTAGTGTGACAGACAGACAGACAGACAGACGGACACGATCAGCGCATACGGGTCTCCACTTTTTGAACGAGGACCTAAAAGCATAATTCTAATAGATTAAGAAAATATTAACATTATCTATGACCAAAATTATTATTTTTAAATGTGTCCCTAAAAGCATAACATCTTCCCCTAATCCTTATGCTAATCACAATAGTAGAGGTCTGCTTCATCATTCTCTCACATTCCTGCCTAGAGAAGAAGACAATATGCTGGCAGTCCAAGAAGCATGTGTTTTAGTTTGGTGTAGAAATGTAATAACCCATACCCCAAACCCCAGTAGAACTGAACTATATGCTCAACCCCTGTCTTAATGATAGTGGCTACAGAAACATAAATTTCAACACAAGTTATTAAAACATCTTGAGTAGCTGTGCATGTTTCTAATATTCAGTATGCGTGGTATGAACTACAACAGACCATTTTAATTCTAGAACCATTATCCTACTCTAAACTGTTTCTGCTTGGAAGTTTCGTTCTTGGCCGTGCTACTTCTTCAGTGACACACTCCCATTGATCTTTGCTCTGTCGATGTGATGTCTAAGTGCAGGTGACACAACACGCTGTCTTTGCCTTTATGTAATTCAGTCAGCTGAGTTTTGTTTTTCCTTTAGGTGTTCATGCAGCTGCTCAGTGTTTATGTTCTTCATACAATGTTGCCCAACAGATGTATTTGTAATTCCCTTTGCTGTCTCTACGGGAAGAATCTGTTGATGGATATTTCTTTTAATGGAGACAGTTTGCAGACCTCTTAAGTGTGTTGGTCATGAAGTTAGTTGTCAAAGTTGGGATAATCTTGTCTTGGTTGTGATTTATGGTCTGAACTGGTATCCTCTGGGTGTGATGGTTTCCTGTGTTCTTGGAGTAATATCATTTTAAATTTTATGAGGCTGCAGTCAGCAGCAACTGTTGAGGTGCATTAACTGAAAACATCTGAGGAAAGTGTGTGTGCTGATGAGAATTATTTTTTAAATTGCACAGCCCCAACCTTTGTACAGTAACTATCCTTTTGAATGGAGGTGATAGGAATATTTTAAGATTTTTTGTAGTTTATTGGTAAACATGCTTTATCCACATTTCCTCTTGGTTTATCATGCATTTCCTTCAGTGCATCCTTCCTGATGCACACAAAATCAAATGGGACTCGTGCAAGTTTTCCACAAGAAAACATTTATTTGTGTTCTGTTTTTTTAAAATAGCAAAACTATGAAGTCAGTCAATGTTGGATCTAAAAAAAAAAAAAAAAAAAGTGAATATGCAGCGTGACGATTTATTATTAAACTAATATTGGATTATTTTATTTTTTTTAAAACCTTTTTCTTGCATAGTTTCAACATTTTTAAGGCTAAAAAAAACCCAAGCGGTTATGCACGTGTTCTGGAAGGTGAGGCGTGATGCTATGGGCATGATTAGGGAGATGTGTCAGTACAACCAATAAAGCCCTGCTGTGTGGTTTTGTCAATTTTTAAGATTTTAACAAAATGTGTTGTAATTTACAGGTCTTAAGTTTTTAATTTGAAATGGATCAACCAACGAATCACTGAACCAATTTTTTATTTGGATTTTAAATTTTATTTGGATCATTTGAATGGCTATTTGAAGCATATATTCTACCGAACTGTCACCTAGATCAAGAAGCAGCATGTAATTTCTTGTTTGCATTTGACAATGACTTCAGCATGTGTGAGATTACAAGTTTGATTAAGCAGCAGGTGCTGCATATTTAGGACACAATACGCTGAAGAGGCTACTTAATATGTTTATCTCTTAGGCTTTAGCTACTGTACTGAATAGTGATTATCTATAAAAAAGAATAAGCAGCTCACTTGTCTTGTAGCAAACAAATCTGAAATGAAACCTGTGACAGATGTTGAACTAATGAGCGGCTAGAGAAACTGGTCTGATTTTAAGATGCAATGCAATGATAAGATAACAGTTTGTACTGTAAGGTTCTGATAAATCTTTGTTAAAACAATATGCTATTTTTAATCTGCACATCATATTGTCTTATTTAAAGAGACCAGATTAATTGTACTAAAAGTGAAAAACACCTTGGAGAATTCCTTCTGCTGTATGTATTCTGATTAGGACTTTGTTGGGGGTATTATTTGTTTGGTAAGCAGTATTGATGTTTAGTAGTACAGTACATCAATTGCATTTGCCTTTCAAATCTGTGCAATTGCATTTGCCTGTTTTTAGACACCCCCCTTCTTTTCATGCAATTTAATAAACCCTCTAGAATGTGGAGATGCATTTATTAATTCATTATTCGTTTATTGATCACTATGGCCATTATTTTGCAAGCCTCAGTTAAACATTAATTAATCAAGTAATCGCCCTGGTATCCTATTTGGAGCTTCACGAAGCTTGAGTGCTTTCCTTGAGCATTGCTGACTAGCTTATCCATTTGAACTCGTTTGTGATGAGAACTGGTAGAATCTGCTTTTTCAAAAATACTATTTTATTCATGCATTTATTACATTACAGTTCAATAATATGCTTTTATTCAAAGTATTAACTGTTTTTTAAATACATAAATTATAAAACCAGGTGTAGCATTTTTAGGATGGGACAGATTACGACCAGTGCTCAAGGCTCTGAGCCTGCTGTATTTAAATATTTTAATTACAACCCATACAACATTGAAACTGCATAGAAATGATGGTATGTTTTCTGAATTTGATTGTCTCTGGTGGGCATCCATTTAAAGTGGTCTTGGTCAAAAAATGCAGGTGGTGGAATTTATTTTAGAATTTAGAGTCCAGTCTACTACAAATTCAATGAATATATTGTAGGTCGAGATACACAAGCAATTTTATTGTCAATTCAACTGAATTGCTGTTGTCAATTGTGTGGCACATTTAGCAATTATTTTAAGCAATTTTAAGAGGGCGTCTGTGTGCAGTAAACGTGTTTCAGCAGCTACTATAGTAATTGGAATAATTTTGAAAATTCGAGTTTGAACCAGAGTGGCTGTGCCGTACAAACTGAGTTCAGAGGTTCTTCACTTTGTTTTTTTACCTCCGCTGGTGATTTCCTGAAAATATTTGCTAATTCCTTAACACTTATATTGGTTGTGTTTTTTTTATTATTGTGGCTTTTATCTTACACACATCTAATATCCCATAAACATTTTCTATCCTGAAATAGATATTTTCTATTTAGCAAAATTGAGAGTGAAATTAGGCAATTTAGAAATTTCAATGTCATTGTCTGAACACAAACAGGCACATTAGAAAGATTGTCAACTGAATTTCAGTGGCCTAGAAAAATAGCTTAAATTGCTTGTGTATCTCCGGCCTAAGTGCTTGGAGCTAGGATGAGTGACACTTACAATTCATTTAAAAACTGTCACGCAGAGCTCTGACTAGGCTTCAGCACGATGTGGCCAACAAGCTTGATCATTCTGTAGGAAAGACAAGAGGCTCACTGTATCTGACCTGCGGGGTAATTTAAATGACTTTAACTGGATGTCGCTTGGGGGTCCCACCAATCCCACTGGCTCTGACACATGCACGGGTTCAGCAGTTGGTGCACTAGCCTAGAACAATGCCTGTCACTGAAGCTTCTGCTTTAAGGACAGGCTGGGGACTGGAGCTGCTGTCAGACATTAAAGATGTATCACAGAGAACGTGCACATGGTGGTTATCGGATACAATAATTCATAATGATTCATTACAAACCTCTACAGGTACATAAAAAAAGACCATGTGATATATGAGGCAATACTGCAAGTTCCTTCAGCATATCCAGGACAGTCAATGTGTCATTAAGCACTGCTATTGGTCGATATGGATGAAGGTGCTGTGCAAAACATGTCTGTCTGACTGTCTGCTTTGTATTTTTTTTTTTTTTTAAGTTATTAAATGTGTAATTAGCTATTTGCTTTAACAATATTAAACAACATTTTATTTAAACATTTAAAGTCTTGTCTATTTTATAGTACAATAAAAATAAACAAAACAAGGAGCTTGTGATATGTTATGTTAATGAAAATAGACAATATTTAATTATTATTATTATTATTGTTGTTATTATTATTTATTTCTTAGCAGACGCCCTTATCAGGGTGACTTACAATTATTACAAGATATTATTTTTACATACAATTACCCATTTATACAGTTGGGTTTTTACTGGAGCAATCTAGGTAAAGTACCTTGTTCAAGGGTACAGCAGCAGTGTCCTTCACCTGGGATTGAACCCACAACCCTCCGGTCAAGAGTCCAGAGCCCTAACCACTACTCCACACTGCTGCCCATTATTACGCCTTACTTATATTTAATATATATTTTAAAACCATGGATTTGATAACATTAGCTTTCATCTGCAATTATAACAACATGTTCTCTAAAATGACTGATTTAAAGACAGCTGTGAAATAAGTGTTTTGATTTGCAAACTTCAGAACTGAAATTCACGTGTTTGAATTTGGAATGGTAGAGCATCTAGCAGATGCTACCATTTTAGCTTTTTTAGCCATTATAACACTTGATGTTTTCGGTGTCTTGGAAACTCCTTGGTCAAAATCTAACAACCTTCCTTTAGACCCAAGAGGGTCACTAGATTGGGGTCATGTGGGGTTTTGCCCCAGTGCTTGGAGAGATTAGCTTCATACTCAAGACTGTGCTCTGTGGTGTTTGATCGAGGGTGTCATACAAGAAAAATGAACCCTTTCAAGCTAGTTCTTTAATAAAACCGCAGCCACCAAAGCCTCAGAGCCTTATATCTCAGAAACCATTTGAGATAGTGACTTCATATTTATATAGATCCTGCATGCTAAATATAATGCTGACCGTGACATTGAGACAATAAAGTTTTGAGTTATCTCACTTGAAGCACCATTTATCTGTCTCTTTTGTAAAATATTGTTTGGGATAGTGTCTTGTGTCCAAATTACTCCGGTACCCTTATTGTTGTATGATTAACAACCTTTGCCTTGTGGAACGATTACAATAAATAGGTCCTTGAGATGGAAGTCTGTTCCTATAGCACTGTAGTTTTACAAGGTCTTTGTCAGAATAATAAAATGGTTGTCTGAACTAGAAATTGTGTTTTGTGACAATGTCAGATTTCAGCTAATATGTGGACTTTGGTGTCTGGTTGTAACTAATTACTAGTCTAAAAGGATTGCAGTTTCTTTGTGTCTCCTTCTTTTTTGGTAGCCAAGGAGCAGCAGGTGCATGGGTTCACTGTAGTATACAGTTGGTCCCTAATGAGATGGAAGATTATAAAGCCAAACATGCAGGCTCAATCCTCCCTCACACTATGGGGAAGCAAAGTAATGTAAGATGTCGGCTGCTTCTGCATATGCATTGATTTACGGCCAAGCAAAGCTTATATGTTTTATCTTGAAAGCAGCACTTTTAGTGAAATGTGCATTTTGTGTTGGTTTTGGCGATTTTTGTTTTATACAGGGCTTGCCTGTTGGCTTGGAATTCCAAGTCGCAATCGGTATGTTTACACGCAGACTAATATTCCATTGCACTTCGTAATTCAGGCATTGCACTTGCCCAGTATATGTAGTATTCTGGATATTTATTATTTTTATGCATGTGAACATGGAACAATAGTGGAATATTCAATCGTAAACAGATTATTCACAATAAATATTTGGTGTGTTACTTATGAGTAATATTTGAGTGATTTATTTTTTGTGTTTGTTGGGTGAGTTCTGAAATGCGTTACATTATGAGGCAATATCCTATGTGAATTTAACGTGTTACACTAAGAATAATTGGGTCTATTAGCAGTTGTATGTGTTTGATGATTTGGAATAATTAACAAATGTGTGTGGAATAAGACAAATGGTTCTAGAACAAAAAAAATAGAATCTTGCATGTCATTTACGGGGGCTGATATAATTACATGTTACAGTAGACCTTTGATAAGATGGCTTCAGTTAGACCTCTTGATTTCAGACCTAGATAATGGTGTATCATTTTACTCTTCAAAGCTTTGGATCCAAGCCTAGTTATGTGGGGTAATCAAGGCCATTGAGAATATAATGATGGATTGTCTGACCCACAGTATTCAATCTACAGACACAGTTACCACAGAGTGTGGCAATTAGCAGAGGGGGTGTAATTGATGCTTCTTTAGTAGGAGAGATGGGATATCGTTCTCGACATTTGTTGACGAGTCCCTGATCTGGTTAATTAGTCATAATGGCCTTCACCCTCCACAGCTTTTAATGAGCTGCTCAAATACACTTCTACCCAACTTTGTTTCTATTTTGAAAGTATTCAGTTGATGTACAGATGTAGAGTAACATTATGTTTCAAGTTAGATACGTTGAAAAAGTAACAACAGCTGCTTATTGCCGCTGGTCACTGAGTGAAAGTCAAGCAACTTCCCTCAAAGATCTCTATCGAACCATCCAAACAAGAAAAGTGCACCCAGAGTGGGATTAGTGTTGTATTGATTTTGTTGTTTGTTCATTTCTTGCTGTAAGGCAGTAAGAACTGAAATCAGTCTATTTCTGTTATAAGACAGCAATCCCTTGAAGCAAGTCAGGAAATAAAAATTGAAGGTTTATAGATTTCTTTCCTATGCAGGCTGGACTGCTTTTTAAAAATATTTGTTAATAAAAAACACATTTTTCAAGATCTGAACATTTGAACAATAGGCAACCAAAAAAGTACCCTTTTAAAAAAAAAAAACATGTGCAGAGACATTAAATATTTTGAGTTTCCAGCTAGAAAGATAAGATAAGGGGCTTAGTTTTCGGCAGTGGAACTGGAGAAAAGTACTATTATGAACAGTCACATGGGAAACTCAAAAAAAAGAAAATTGGCAAGTTATAACATTTATTCATTTTTCTGTTGCTCTCTTATCTCAGTTCAGCAAATGAGAGCAAGTTGGTGGAATGCAAATGGAAAAGATTAAGTACTAATGTGCCAATCTGACACATTTTGGCTGTGCTGTAAATGTCTGTATTAAAAGTTGAATCCTTTGCTTTAGAACATACCACTGTATACTCCCTCTTTGATTTGTGAGAATTAACTTGAAGAAATGCTGTTTTGTTTTTCAGGTATATGATGCTGATTGACGGGAAAAATGAAGTCTATATGATTGACAGAGACAATTCAATATTTCACATAGCCAATTTGGAATTTCCCTTCCGGAAAGATCTCCGTGCCCACCTATCAAACACCCTGTTAGATGGGGTAAGAACCCTTTCCTGCCCAGTACAATGACCAGATATGGGCATAAATATGAATGCCCACAGAAAGGCCTTACGTAGTTGTTTCCAGTCTTTTGTTGTGTAATGTATTTAATTTTTTTCTATGAGCTGCACTCACCCAAAAATATATTTAAAACATTTATATTAATTAATAAAGCATATTTTTAAAAATTGCCAATTTCGACCCCTTTCTAAGTTGGATATAGAAAAAATATTACGATGTTAGTTGCAAAATGTTATGAGGATTTCAAATACAAATCCGATTTCAAATATCTTCTATCGTTGAGATGCTACAAGATTTTGTCCAAGCCAGCGTCTGTATGACAAAAGGCCCTATTTACAGGCGCTGTCAGCTATTTTATGAAAGTAGTCCAGATAAGCAAAATATCACAAAGTACATTGCCAAATCTTGTGTAAAACTTTTTAACCTTGAAATATATGAATAAATAAAAGTAAAAATGCATTTTTTTAAATTAAATTATTCAATAATTTTGCATCATAAAGAGAGAGTTCATATTTCTATACAATGTTATAGAATTCAATATAACCACGAATAGCTAGGGTCCTGCGTTTTATGCAACCTGTTTTTTTTCAATTGTAATTCAACTGCTGTTCCCTAGATGTCCCTGCAACCACTCCAGTTATAGTAATCGAATTCACAATTAATAAATCAACACATTACGCTTTGACCAATTAGAAAAATAAAGGCTAATTATGATGAGTATAAATGGTAATTGAATAAATTGATGCGTTAAAAGAAAAATCGAGAGACCTAAACATGGAGTCAAAGACATCGCAATCAAAAAGCATTTCATTGAGTGAACGCACGCAGCAATATCCACCTGGTGTTCTGTACACCGATGGGTAGAATTGATTTTGCACAACTTGCAATTTATCGTTGGACCACACTCGAAAGTCAGCAATAGACCGACATTTATCATCAGAAAAACACAGAAAACGAAAGGCTGAGATTGACAGCTATGAGGCGACATCCTCCAGAAAAAAAATGTAAGGGGAACGAAAATTATCACTGACGAGATGTTATTTTCGATTTGACAGAGGCATTTGTTTGTGCTAATATTCCCTTGGAAAAAAATTGATAATCCCAAACCATGTTCATGTCTGAACAAACATGTAATAAATGCGGGAGCAATTCCTACAGCAGGTCAACTGAGAAGGGAATATCTACCCCAAATTGCTGAGTTGCACAAGATGAAAATTGTACAACTGGTAAAGATGTCTGACAGTGTCTACAAATGCAAAAGATCAGTATGTTTTTTGCACATTTTGTTTGTTCTCCAAGGACTATCGAATACCTTTGAACTGAAAGTAATATTAGCCGATACAGTTAATCTGCCCTCTGTGAATTACTCATAGGTGGCACAGGGCGTTGTGAAATGTTTAAACGCATTTGAAGTTCATTTTAATAATGTGACTGGATTTGTCTCCGATAATGCCAGTTACATGATCAAGGCATAAAATGACATTCTTCAAGGTTTACTGCCAAATTCAGTACATTTGACTTGTAATGCCCACATAATAGCCCTTGCCAGCAATATCTGGGCAAATAATTTTCCGAAAGCGGACAAGCTGGTTGCAACCGTTAAATTGTTTAAACATTGCCCAAGCAGAAAACTACATTTTAAAGACCACCTGACAGAAGCAATCCAACAAGAAGGCTGTACTTTACCCATAAGGTTGCCACCTGAGCCATGCATAGCACTATGGGGCACTTGGTATTCTGCTGTTGAATATCATTCCAAATACATCCCTTTTTATGCAGGCTTCGTGGAAAAGGAAATGCACATTTCACCAAACACTGTAGTGTTAAAGGACCTCCAGAAATTGCTTGAAGATGTGCAAAGTTTAAAATGTCGACTCTCCCTAATTGCGACGCCAAGGGACTGGTGGATCTGATTCAGTGGTTTGGAAGCTGTGAAGTGAGAGTCCATCAAACATATTATGAAGTTGCAGAATTAATAAATACATACCGAGCAATGGTATGCACTGCAATAAACAAACTTATGTGTAAAAACCTTCCATGACGTTCCTGAAAAACTGACTAATTACTACAACCCAGATCAATGCAAAAAGAAACCACGTTTTTTTCAACCAGCTTATAACTTTCTGATGGCAGTAAGGATATTCGACCCACAACAAGTGTGTAGTTTGGATCTGGAAGCCCTCCCATTATATTCTATTCCAGGATTTGATGCTGACTGTAAATCAGAAATGGACAAATACCTACCATATGCAAAAGAAAATGGCAGTAGAATGACTTTAAATGAATTTTGGATTAAAGCTGAAGAATTATTTCCCAATTTAAAGCGAAAGGCTAAAATATATCTGTCAGTTGTTACCAATTCTGTAGATGCTGAAAGAAGCGTTTCTTCTTACGGCTAAGTTTTTACAGAACAACGTCAATCTATGAAAGAAGGCTGGGTTAACCCAACAGACGATGCTTTAGTTTAATAGCAACATTTAATGCATGGGACATTTTCTTTCATGAAACTGTAAGTGACACAATGTGCTGCTTGCAAACAACCTTGCATTATTATTATTATTATTCTTCTTCTTATTATTATTATTATTATTATTATTATTATTATTATTATTATTATTATTATTACATATATGTTACAGCATTGATGTTATGCGTTCAGTATTTTATATAAATTGTTCCGGGAATTGGTTTTGTTTTTATATTTTGTTGACAAATGATGTATCCCTACTAGTAAACTGAAACATTTAAATTATTTATTTACACATTCTAAGAAATAATATTGAATAAGACGTATTAGTAATAAAGGGGTGCATGACTAAATGTCTGTAGCTGCTGCTGCCGCCTAATCAATGCGCGTTAATAGAATGACTAATTGAAATGATTAAAGGAATCGGGAGATTATTAATAAAGTGGTTTAATTAAGCAGACTACATGACCACCTTGTGGTGGAAGGAATGAAGTGCAGCCTAAGAAAGCAGGTCGTGTAAAACGCAGGGCCCTACGAATAGCAAATAAAAAAGTCGATAGAAAAACAAACTATAACAACAAAAAGTAAGTGGTTAAGTGCCACAATTTTCCATATTTAAGGAATATGCCTACTGTATATGACAACCAATACACCTGGTGTGAGCATCATGTGTGGTACAGTCTGGTACAGTATAGCCACTGTGCACACTGTATCTACCCAAGTTCTTAGTTAATAGATGTGTTACAATTGCATCATCATGTGACACTGCAAAGTTTTTTGTGTCTTTGCATATACGCCATAGAACAGCACTATACAATCAGACTTGCTGGAGGAGCGCTACATACTGTATGTTTTACAATTTTTCAAGTTGCGTTGAATATTTAAAAAAAAACAAAAAAAAAAAACCCTTTTTGCACTACAGTGTATTCACAGTTTTAATTAATGCCCTAACATCAGAGCAATGCGCAAGGTAATTAAAATGTATGCAATATGCTTTACAAACTCCAGTGGAGCACTCTTGAGAGAAATGCTACACTTAAAATAGACCGTGTTTTAAATAGAGTAAGGTTAATTGTCTGCGGGGATGTTTCCACGGAAGGTGGTAGACTGTTCTATTCACTGCAGGAGACTGCCCTGTCTCGAAACACCGCTGGGAGTTGTGTGGCATTTATGAAGTAGGCAAGTGCTAATTAGTATCTTTATTGCCCTTCAAGCAGGAGAATTTTGAAAAACGTACTCTTCTAACACTTATCATCATATGTCCCCTTTGGTCACAGTTTTTAAAAAAAATGTTTTTAGACATTTTTAAAACTGTTTATGTGAACTTAGTGGAGTATGAAAAATTGCCCAGCCAAACTTAACCCATTTTTCTTTCTGTAGGAGATGATCATTGACAAGGTAAATGGACAGCCAGTGCCAAGGTATCTGATCTATGACATAGTGAAATTTAATGTAAGTACAAGCTATTTACTGTGTTTATACCATGTATTTATTTATTTTCAAAGGACAAGTGTCTATGATGGCAATTTTGCCTACGGCCAAAAATGAAATAGTCACTGTGCAAATTGTTTCCCCGTAGGGTATACAGTATATTGCCACGTATTTTTTCCATGTGTATCGAAATGGTATGTAAACCCACTTGTGCTAATTTTTTAGTCATTTTTCGTACTAGGCATGTCTTTTCATGAGTGCCATCTTTAAACAACTCTAGTTTTGTTGTCTAGCATTATGAACCATGATGAATATTAAAAGATGACATTGTTTATACTGTTTTTGATGCTCACATTACAAAAAAAATACGAGGAATGAAAAATGACCTTAATGAACATAACTGTACAAAACTGTTTTTCTGAAAATCTACCCTATGCTTGTTCCAATTAAAGGCGAAAAAACTTCCATAGGAAATGTCTTATTTTTGTTGTAGGCAACATTCCCTTGTGGCAATTTTCATGAAAAGATCAAAATTACCCCTTTTGTCATAGTAATTTTCTGAATCTTCCTCAAGCCTATATATTGGGTATTTTAGGAAATTACTTCATATTTGCAGGGTCTTATAGTGCATGGTATGTGCTTGCAGAGCTTCACATTGACAATATCACGTATGTAGAGACAGTACACTTCTTTCATATTGTCCTAATGTTTGGTACACAGCTCAATTCTGTGATTTTAATTGGTTCCATGACTAGTGCTCAGTCAACATGAAGATTTTTACTGCCTTATTGGTTCAACGTCTTGCACATAAAAAGGTTTTGAGATACAGTAGGGTGTTCACATTTGTTACATTGCTGTATTCTATGATTCTTTCTGTCAAGTCCCATTACCTCCTGGCTATATCGATCATACAGATCTGTTTCATGTATTCCTTTTCATTTGTGTTTACAAACCTCTTGATCAGAAAGGTCATTTCTCTTCCTTCATGGGACTGTTCGCAAAAAAAAAAAACATGCTCTACTTTAATTACCAGTAGCTGAAAATGTATAATATAGCACAGTAAACTACAGAAATAAATTAATAGTCTCTTTAAACGTTACATCTAAAACCAGGTGGCTGAGTCAGGTGCATTTTATTGATCTACTCAAATCTTGTTTATTACTAAACTATTCAATAAAAACGCTAATTACATTAATTCAGTAATACACTAATGGACCTACAGACGTGCTCAAATTTGTTGGTACCCCTCCACAAAAAACGAAGAATGCACAATTTTCTCTGAAATACTTTTGTCAGTTTCAAGTTAATTGGCATCCACCATTGTTTATTCCATATTTAATAGAAATCAGACTTTGCTTTTGATTTTTTATTCAACATAATTTTGTAAATAATAAAACAAATCAAAATGGCATGGACAAAAATGATGGGACCGCTAACCTAATATTTTGTTGCACAACCTTTAGAGGCAATCACTTCAATCAAACGTTTTCTGTAGCTCTCAATGAGACTTCTGCACCTGTTAACAGGTAGTTTGGCCCACTCTTCCTGAGCAAACTGCTCCAGCTGTCTCAGGTTTGATGGGTGCCTTCTCCAGACTGCAAGTTTCAGCTCTTTCCATAGATGTTCGATAGGATTCAGATCAGGACTCATAGAAGGCCACTTCAGAATAGTCCAATGTTTTGTTCTTATCCATTCTTGGGTGCTTTTAGCTGTGTGTTTTGGGTCATTATCCTGTTGGAGGACCCATGACCTGCGACTGAGACAGAGCTTTCTGACACTGGGCAGTACGTTTCGCTCCAGAATGCCTTGATAGTCTTGATTTCATTGTGCCCTGCACAATTTCAAGGCACCTTGTGCCAGGCGCAGCAAAGCAGCCCCAAAACATAACCAAGCCTCCTCCATGTTTCACTGTAGGTATGGTGTTCTTTTCTTTGAAAGCTTCATTTTTTCATCTGTGAACATAGAGCTGATGTGACTTGCCAAAAAGCTCCAGTTTTGACTCATCTGTCCAAAGGACATTCTCCCAGAAGGATTGTGGCTTGTCAATATGCATTTTAGCAAATTCCAGTCTGGCTTTTTTATGTTTTTCTTTCAAAAGTGGAGTCTTCCTGGGTCTTCTTCCATGGAGCCCACTTTCGCTCAAAAAGCGACGGATGGTGCGATCAGAAACTGACGTACCTTCACCTTGGAGTTCAGCTTGTATCTCTTTGGCAGTTATCCTTGGTTCTTTTTCTACCATTCGCACTATCCTTCTGTTCAATCTGAGGTCGATTTTCCTCTTGCGGCCGCGCCCAGGGAGGTTGGCTACAGTTCCATGGACCTTAAACTTCTTAATAATATTTGCAACTGTTGTCACAGGAACATCAAGCTGCTTGGAGATGGTCTTGTAGCCTTTACCTTTACCATGCTTGTCTATTATTTTCTTTCTGATCTCCTCAGACAACTCTCTCCTTTGCTTTCTCTGGCCCATGTTCAATGTGGTGCACACAATGATACCAAACAGCACAGTGACTACTTTTCTCCATTTAAATAGGCTGAATGACTGATTACAAGATTGGAGACATGTGTGATACTAATTAAAGAAACTAATTAGTTTGAAATATCACTATAATCCAATTATTTATGATCTTTTGTAAGGGGTACCAACAAATGTGTCCAGGCCATTTTAGAATATCTTTGTAGAATAAGCAATAATTAATCTCTTTTCACAGCTTCTTTGCTTTATTCTATGACATACCAAAGGCATGCAAGTATACATGATAAAATAGCTTTTAATGTCATCACTTTTGAGGAGGAATGAAGCATTATTTCAATGAGCTGTAAGGGTACCAACAAATTTGAGCACGTCTGTATATAATTAAATATCTGAAGCCCACTGCAAAGAAAGGGGGTGTCATTACTATGATATGGGTGCTACTTTTAGCAGTATTCAGATATCTGAATAAATGTGGTCTTAGTCTGTTTTACATTATGCATTCAATTGTTGCATAAAGTAATATATAACGGATTTAGTGAAATAGAAAAAAAAAGGCTGCTGAGCATTGCTGGAATGAGTACAATATATTAAACTGATTTAAAGTGCTTTGTTTGGCTGAAGAAGCTCAGGGAAACTTGTGTTTTTAATGCATTAGGTTTCTGAACCATTAAGTTGAAGCGGATTCATTAGTTTCAAGTTGTCATTCTGTGACCATTGCTCAAGAGCGTGGCATTTTACAGCTCTTCACTCAAGTTGCTTCAGCAAGTTCATCAGCCTCATGCAAGTTAAAACCTTCACTGTAAGCGAACACAAAAATTCTACACAAATGTTGTTAATCGGCACCTTTGAATATACTAAACCTATGATGTCTGCCAATCTACCGTATCCATCAACTTGTATTAATATTGTAAATGTTTAGCACTCGGTGGGTATCATTCTGTATTTGTCTATTGTAACATGGCCTGCTTATTATTTGTCCTCGTGTATAATCCATAGGGATAAAAGCTGAACAACATAGTGTTTTCAAACGAAAAAACAAAAGTAATCATTGGGTTTCTTGACTTCCATCTATTGACAACCCTCTGCTCTCTTTGACATTGGTAGAGCTATAGCTAGCCTAAATGTTGGTTGTGCGCCACCTGGAAAGGCTCTTCACACATTTCATGCTGTTAGTATCACAGCCTTCCTTTAGAACACTGCCCTCAAAGACTGCATGCTCCAATGTATTGCTTTCCAAACTAATTTAGCGAATTGGATCCTGCTGAATACTTGACTTGGTCTTTTGGTCTGGTTAGGAAATGGAAATCCTTTCGATTTTATGAACAAAAAACCTAGTCATTAAAAGCATTATCTACCATTCTGAAAGGGACAGATGCAACTTAATGGTACCCTCTTAAATGAAAGAAAGGCAGAGGAATACAGTGACACTTCCAGTGTTGGAGGGTGAGAAACTGCTTTTCTGTTCCTTCATGTTGTGAAAAGCAGTGGTGTACAATGAACTACATTTTTACTGTAAAAAATAAATAAATAAAATAATGATGATGGGGGTAAAATGGCAATTAAAACCTATTTTGCACTTCAGAAAGGCAATTGTAGGAAGTGACAAATACTTATGTAAGAAACTGTGTACTCATCTGTTTAAGGACCCTTTACTCATTTACAGCCCTCAGCATTTCTCGGTTTTCTTTAGTAAGTGCTAGTCAGATGGCGAGTGAATCATCCTGCTGTAATTTGTGCAGTCTTGGGTACAGAATCTGCCAACCGACCGCCAACTATCAGAGGCAGGCAGGCAGCTTCACCTTTTAATTGGATGATGTTGTGTTAAATCTGAGTAATCAGGGCCCAGAAGTTTCCAATAGACTATTTTTGACCATGTTCACAGTATGACGGTGTATCAGTGCTGTTTATCTCTCTGTCAATGAATTCTGTGCTTTGCAATTGGAACATTGATAAAGGCATTTCTATTAGGGACTAGAGATACTATTTTGTCCATTTGGGCTACTCTTGATATATGTTGCTGCTGTTGGCAAAAGCTTTACTTTGTATTTAGCCACATACTTTTTGTAATTCGTGTTGGGATGAACACTGGATTTTCATGTTCGGATATTCGCTCATAATTTAAATATTTGTTCGGATATTCGTTGGTTTATCAAAAAGTAATAAAGAACAGCAGTGTGGAGTAGTGGTTAGGGCTCTGGACTCTTGACCGGAGGGTTGTGGGTTCAATCCCCAGTGGGGGACACTGCTGTTGTACCCTTGAGCAAGGTACTTTACTTAGATTGCTCCAGTAAAAACCCAACTGTATAAATGGGTAATTGTATGTAAAATAATGTGATATCTGTATAATGTGAAATAATGTATAATGTGATATCTTGTAACAATTGTAAGTCGCCCTGGATAAGGGCGTCTGCTAAGAAATAAATAATAATAATAATAATAATAATAATAATAATAATAATAATAATAATAATAAAAGCCATTATATTGCTCTGAACGCAGGCAGAGACAGTGTAGCGGCAGGGGGCGTGGCCGTGGCCCCTGTGGGTGTGTCTTTATTTTACAGCAAGACCTTGCAATGTGTAACATGTTAAAATAGAAAAATATCCCAGGAATCAAGAATAAGTTGTGTAGGGCTTACTTTACCCAAGTGAATTAACTACAAAACAAAGGGTGCCAAGTAGCAGTTCAAGTTAAACATTGTTTTGTTTATTCAAGAAATAAGTAGTACATACAGTTGACAATAACATTTTATTTATTTTCATTCCTTGCCATTGCCGTTTCTTCACAGTAAACAGCGGCCATCGACACGTTTTCATAAAGTAATAACATGAGGTTTACTTGTGCCTTTTTGTAGCTGAATAAGCAAACGAAAACTGAAATTTAACTTTAAACACTTCAAATAAAACAAACGTGGAAATGGTGTTGTAAAGTGAAGGGAGAGAAAACTCACCGTTTTGGTTCTCGTTTATTACATTCCAATGACAGAAAGTCGCAACATAATATATATAATATATAGAGTCTATATAAAAATCACTGCACTACATTTTCAGGAAGTTGGGTACTGTTTAAGCGAGGAATTTCAGAATGACTGCTTTCCTTTTTTGTGTCTGATGAAATTTTGGCTCACTCTAAAGCAGCACAAGATTGCTTTCCATAGAGATCACTAAGGGTGCGTGCGCATAATCGTTTGTTTACTTTTTGCTGTCCTAAAACTTTTAAATAGAGGCTCAAGAGCTGCTGTGTTGATCCTGTGTTATATATATATATATATATATATATATATATATATATATATATATATATATATATATATATATATATATATATATATATATATATATTTATAAATGTATGTATTCATCGCACATATCACACAGAGCTCTTTTTCATTTGCCATTTTTTTTTAAACTGTTGCGCAAATTGTTTAGACGGTAAATAAGTGCAAGGTATTTTTGTCATTTGTAGCGAATATCAACATCCGATTTTTGTATCTGAATACATGTCAGATATGTTCGAATATTTGTCTGAGCACTATTTGTAATGTATATGTTTTGCAATTTATATTACAGATCTATTTAATTTTCAAAACCCTTTGCTTTAATGACTGGAAATGCATTAAATCTTCTTTTTTTCTTAATTGGTTGTAAAATAGTTACCGGTAATTAAATAGCCCATTATTTGCACAAGTCCTTTGTTATCAATTTTTAAGTTTGCTTTATTTTAGCACCAAAATAGAACAAAAGCATTTTGAGACACGAAAACAACGAAGCTGCTAAATTAGCTGAGGTTTAACATTCAAATAAGTGCATTTTATTGTGTTAATACATCATTGTGATGATTTATTTATTTATTTATTTATTATTCATAATGGTCTGTATTTGCAGATTGGGGAAAATGATATAAAATCTGTCTGTAGCTGTTTAATGTTCCATTGAATGATGTCTGAAATTGCATTTCTAAGCCTTTGTGCTAGGCTCCATTCCAAGTTTAATGAAACGTTAAAGATTGCTGATTTCTGCAGGGAAGATGTGACATCCTCCTAAGTGTTTTCATACAGCTGGAATTAAAGCGACGCAGAATATAGATTATAGATTACAGGGTTGCTCATAGGAAGTTGGACTGTTTTTTTTGTGAAAGAAGCTTTTTCTTGTTTTTTTTTTCTCTTTATTTGAACACAACAGGATCTTTATTTTGGGGGAAAATAATGTCTTCCTGTTCTAACCTAAATGCTGCACTGCAGTACAGTAGGATACAGTTATTGTCTCAATGGTCTTGTGTTCTCTCTCTCTCTCTCTCTCTCTCTCTCTCTCTCTCTCTCTCTCTCTCTCTTGCACTCTCTCTCTCGCTCTCCACTATTTAAATGGAATTGGAATTACAGGGTGTAGTTATGTTAGTTAGTTAGTTACATTTTTCTCATAAAGTACTTTTTATATAATCACACCTAAAGTGACATATGGCGATTTTTAAGTTTGAGTAAATAACACCACGCCAACCTCACTATCATTTATGCATATGACACATCCCACATTTCAAGAAGTGAAATGAAAACAAACACCAGCTCGCTTCGCCCACGACGCGCCACCAGCCTGTGTTGTCGTTGCATTTCTTTTCTAGGAATGTGATTATTGGCTCTAAAAGACCGTGTATCATCAAAATCTTAGCGGATCAAAATCTTTTAAAGTGGGCTCTTATGAAAAGCAACGTATGTTGTAAAGAGTATAGTCTCTTTGTAGGCAAGGCCCAATTTTTTATAACTTACACTACAGTGGCATGTTAGTCTCTCCACTGTTTATATCATTATAACACAATCTGTTAATTTGAAACCGTACAATGCAGTAGAGAAACCTTCAGCAAGGGCAGCAGAACTACCTCCAAGGCTGTGGCAGTCAAAAGCGCCAAGGCAAAAGATGGTAAAGGATTAGCTGCCAGCAATACCCTGTGAAAGAACTATTCAAAGAGTATAAACAGTGGGGTGGACCAGAGAGAATTCGAAATGTCACAGTGTAATACAAATAAAAAAAAAAAAATCTTCTCCGGGGAATATATATATTGTAGAGATCTCGATTTAACGCAGGCTGGCGCATCACACAAGGTGTGACAATCCACACACAGGCGGAGGGCGGGCGCAAACCCGGGACCTCTCGCACTAAAGCATAGCGCCGATACCGCTGTACAAAAGAGCTGGCTCCCTTGCAAGGAGTGTATATCAGGCTTATGTCTTCGTGTGTGATTACGTCACCTACCAGCCTTGCTGCTGCCTTCCCCCGTGCACGCTAATTATATATATATATATATATATATATAATATATATATATATATATATATATATATATATATATATATTTAGTGCCTTGCAAAAGTATTCAGACCCCTGACCAATTCATATTACTGAATTACAAATGGTACATTGAAATTTCGTTCTGTTTGATATTTTATTTTAAAACACTGAAACTCAAAATCAATTATTGTAAGGTGACATTGGTTTTATATTGGAAAATATTTAAGAAAAATAAAAAACTGAAATATCTTGCTTGCATAAGTTTTCAACCCCTGTGCTGTGGAAGCTCCTAGTTTACACAGATGAAAGAAATTGCCCTAACGAGGACACAATTACCTTACCATTGGCCTCCACCTGTGAACCATTAAAATTGCTGTCACATGTTCTGCATAAAAACCCCACATTCTACAGACATTAGAGATAAAGTAATACAAATGCATAGATTAGGGAAAGGGTACAAAATAATATCCCAAGTGTTTGGATATCCCAGTGAGCACAGTTGGATCAATAATCAGGAAGTGGAAGCTACATCACACCACCCAGGCACTGCCAAGAAAAGGCTGTCCCTCAAAACTCAGCGCTCAAACAAGAAGGAGACTTGTGAGAGAAGCCACAGAGAGGCCAACAATCACTTTGCAGGAGCTACAGAGTTCAGTGGCTGGGAGTGGAGTAATGGTGCACCAGTCAACCATATCAAGAGCTCTGCATAACACTGGCCTGTATGGGAGGGTGGCAAGAAAGAAGCTGTTACTCAAAAAGTACCATCTGAAAGCATGTCTAGAGTTTGCCAGAAAGCATGAGAGTGACCCAGCTGCGATGTGGGAAAAGGTTTTGTGGTCAGATGAGACCAAGATAGAGCTTTTTGGCCAAAACTCAAAGCGCTATGTGTGGCGCAAACCTAACACTACCCATGCCTCAAGACACACCATCCCTACAGTGAAGTATGGTGGTGGCAGCATCATGCTGTGGGGATGCTTCTCAGCAGGGACTGGGCTTCTTGTTAAAATTAAAGGAAGAATGGATGGAGCAAAATACAGGGAAATACTGCAAGAGAACCTGCTTCAGTCTGCTAAAAAACTGAAGCTTGGGAGAAAATTCACCTTTCAGCAGGACAATGATCCCAAGCACAAGGCCAAAGCAACATTGGAGTGGCTCAAGAACAAAAAGGTGAATGTCCTACAGTGGCCCAGTCAAAGTCCTGATCTCAATCCCATTGAGAATCTGTGGCACTACTTGAAAATTGCGGTCCACAAGCGTCGTCCAACCAACCTGAACAACCTGGCGCAAATCTGCCAAGAAGAATGGGCCAAAATCACTCCGACACTGTGTGTAAAGCTGGTACATACTTACCCCAAAAGACTTAAAGCTGTTGCAGCGAAAGGTGGCTCTACCAAATATTAGTGTGTGGGGGTTGAATACTTATGCAAGCAAGATATTTCAGTTTTTTATTTTTCTTAAATATTTCCCAACATAAAACCAATGTCACCTTACAATAATTGATTTTGAGTTTCAGTGTTTTAAAATAAAATATCAAACAGAACGAAATTTCAATGTACCATTTGTAATTCAGTAATATAAGCGAATTGGTCAGGGGTCTGAATACTTTTGCAAGGCACTGTATATTAAAATTATATATATAAAATAACACACACACACAGTCAAACCTGCTCATGCGACCACCTGGTCTAAGTGACCACTTTAAATTCCTCCCAATGATATTTCTGCTTTTATTTAACTGTATTAAGCGACCACGTGTCTAACACAACCAGCGACCACAATCCTCTTACCCAGCTACGGATCAGATCATTACTAACTCTAAATTTCAGGTGTCCTGAGTCACTGAGTGCTGTGGGATTGATCAAAACTGGCAAAACAAATGCGGTTTTTCGGTAACAGTTCTGTCACTGCTGTGAGCAGAAAACCAGTCCTCCTTTATTATTATTATTATTATTCTTTATTTCTTAGCAGACGCCCTTATCCAGGGCGACTTACAATTGTTACAAGATATCACATTATTTTTTTTACACATTATTTTTACATACAATTACCCATTTATACAGTTGGGTTTTTACTGGAGCAATTTAGGTAAAGTACCTTGCTCAAGGGTACAGCAGCAGTGTCCCCACCGGGGATTGAACCTACGACCATCCGGTCAAGAGTCCAGAGCCCTAACCACTACTCCACACTGCTGCCCCTTTAGTACTAGATTTTGCATTGACTGACAAGCTTGATGATAAATTAAAATCAAAGCCCTCCGAGCCATTCCCTTTGTTCAGAGCATTGTGAACAAGCCTGACGTGAGTAAAACAGCAGGTTGTAGTTCTACAGCGTGGCTTCCATAGAAACCATGCGTAACATATTTAAGCATAAAATGTGCTTGTACATTTTGTACTGCTTTGAACTACTGTGATGTTGCACATTAAAGGAGTTTTTAGATGAAGTTATTAAATATGTTGCCATGACTGCCAGTTGCCAGCACAATTAGATAGTCTGTAGAAAAGGTTATTGGTTACCCCATTAGACTTTTAAAACCATCTGTCAGTGATTATTAATTAAATCACAGGTTGCACAATGAATGAAACCCATGAGCAATGCATTCAGCATCCACAAGCATTAATATAGAGGGATCAGACAGACTGATGCTTTTTTGTATTTACATGAATCTTTTAACTCATTCAACACAGCAGACCTGTATACAGGTGTAGGTAAGATCAGCACATCTGTAAACTAATCTACTACACTTAATATCTATATCTATTGGTGCTGGGACAAATATCTGAATATTCAAACAAATAATTTCTGACATGTATTTGGATACAAAAACCAGATGTTTGTATTCGCTACAAATGACAAAAATAACGTGCACTTATTTACTGTCTCAATGAAAATAAATGCGATATGTGAGATATATACAGTACTGTGCAAAAGCTTTAGGCAGGTGTGAAAAAATGCTGTAAAGTAAGAATGCTTTCAAAAATAGACAATAGTTTATATTTATCAGTTAACAAAATGCAAAGTGAACAGAAGAAAAATCTATATCAAATCAATATTTGGTGTGACCACCCTTTGCCTTCAAAACAGCATCAATTCTTCTAGGTACACTTGCACACAGTTTTTGAAGGAACTCGGCAGGTAGGTTGGCCCAAACATCTTGGAGAACTAACCACAGTTCTTCTGTGGATTTAGGCAGCCTCAGTTGCTTCTCTCTCTTCATGTAATCCCAGACAGACTCGATGATGTTGAGATCAGGGCTCTGTGGGGGCCATACCATCACTTCCAGGACTCCTTCTTGTTCTTTACGCTGCAGATAGTTCTTAATGACTTTCGCTGTATGTTTGGGGTCGTTGTCATGCTGCAGAATAAATTTGGGGCCAATCAGATGCCTCCCTGATGGTATTGCATGATGGATAAGTATCTGCCTGTACTTCTCAGCATTGAGGAGACCATTAATTCTGACCAAATCCCCAACTCCATTTGCAGAAATGCAGCCCCAAACTTGCAAGGAACCTCCACCATGCTTCACTGTTGCCTGCAGGCAATCATTCGTGTACCGCTCTCCAGCTCTTTGGCGAACAAACTGCCTTCTGCTACAGCCAAATATTTCAAATTTTGACTCATCAGTCCAGAGCACCTGCTGCCATTTTTCTTCACCCCAGTTCCTGTGTTTTCGTGCATAGTTGAGTCGCTTGGCCTTGTATCCACGTCGGAGGTATGGCTTTTTGGCCGCAAGTCTTCCATGAAAGCCACATCTGACCAGACTTTTCCGGACAGTAGATGGGTGTACCAGGGTCCCACTGTTTTCTGCCAATTCTGTGCTGATGGCACTGCTGGACATATTCTGTTTGCGAAGAGAAGTAAGCATGATGTGTCTTTCATCTTCTGCAGTAAGTTTCCTTGGCCGACCACTGTGTCTACGGTCCTCAACGTTGCCCGTTTCTTTGTGCTTCTTCAAAAGAGCTTGGACAGCACATCTGGAAACCCCTGTCTGCCTTGAAATTTCTGCCTGGGAGAGACCTTGCTGATGCAGTATAACTACCTTGTGTCTTGTTGCTGTGCTCAGTCTTGCCATGGTGTATGACTTTTGACAGTAAACTGTCTTCAGCAACCTCACCTTGTTAGCTGAGTTTGGCTGTTCCTCACCCAGTTTTATTCCTCCTACACAGCTGTTTCTGTTTCAGTTAATGATTGTGTTTCAACCTACATATTGAATTGATGATCATTAGCACCTGTTTGGTATAATTGTTTAATCATACACCTGACTATATGCCTACAAAATCCCTGTGCAAGTGTACCTAGAAGAATTGATGCTGTTTTGAAGGCAAAGGGTGGTCACACCAAATATTGATTTGATGTAGATTTTTCATCTGTTCACTCACTTTGCATTTTGTTAATTGATAAATATAAACTATTAACATGTCTATTTTTGAAAGCATTCTTACTTTACAGCATTTTTAAACACCTGCCTAAAACTTTTGCACAGTACTGTGTGTGTGTGTGTATATATATATATATATATATATATATATATATGTGTATATATATATATATATATATATATATATATATATATATATATATATATATATATATATATATATATATGATTTATTTTGTGTATAAATAAGATTTATTTTGTATATCAAAGTATCTCAACCAGTCATTTAATTCTGCGAACATTTTAAAGCTTTTTAAACATTAAGCACTATCTATCCTCTGTGTTGCTCTTTATGTGCTATATTAGGAGATCATTGCAACATGTATTCTACTCATACGATTCTGAAACAGTTCAATAATAATAAAGTTAGTTTCTTTGGAAAGTGGAGTGATAAACCAGATATGCCCTTTAGCGTGTGTTTATATGGAATCCAGGGATGGAAATAAGACTCCCATTGCATAGCAGTTTGATCAATTCCTGGTGTTACTAATAGCTTATAAAGACACACCTGAGCTTGTTACCTATATACTGTGATTAATCAAGCTTGTAGTAAAACATGGAATGGATCAAACTGCTATGCAATAGGAGCCTCTATTTCCATCCCTGGAATCCCTCCAATCTTCATGTAGGTCGCATCAGTCTGTTTGGTGCTGGGCAGCAGGCTGTCTGTGTGGATCTCAGAAATGGCAAGGCAGGAAGAATCAGCTGGTGGAGCCCTGTTGTGCAAACACAGCAGTGTCATTCCAAGTCACTGACTGTGTGTTTGAGCAATTGTTGTGACTCATCATCTGTCTATTGTGGATTGCTTGCCAATTTGAATTAATTTAGGATACTTCAGATTTGACCATTGAACCTATCAGCAAAATCCTCGTTCCAAACATTTTAAAAAGGATTTCAAATGTTCCTGTTACCTTTCCCCAACAAAGGATTTCATAGCCTGCAAAAAAGGTTGCATTTGTGGTTAAAATCATATTAGGATTTGCTATATTTTATCAGTAGAACATTCGGCAGGTGGAGCATTGCTTTTTTTGTTTCATGTGTAGTATTGTACCTAACAAAGTACAAATATTTTAAAACAGTTTGTACATGTTTTAGTGACACTGTTTTCCATAGGAACTCGATCTTCTATGTGGAGGCAGATGTGCACTGTTTTTTACTTTACTTTTTTCTTTTTTTCTTTTTTTTTTATAGGGGCAGCCTGTTGGTCAGTGTGATTTCAATATTCGACTGATTTGTATAGAAAAGGAAATCATCTTTCCAAGGCTTGAAAAAATGAAGAATGGACAACTTGACAAAACAAAGGAACCTTTCAGCGTCAGAAATAAACCATTTTTTGACATTCATGCATCAAAAAAGGTAATTAAAATGCATTTAATACTGAAACACAATATGGGGTCAAACTGTATATTATTATTATTATTATTATTATTATTATTATTTATTTCTTAGACGCCCTTACCCAGGATGACTTACAATTGTTACAAGATATCACATTATTTTTACATACAATTAACAATTTATACAGTTGGGTTTTTGCTGGAGCAATCTAGGTAAAGTACCTTGCTCAAGAGTACAGCAGCAATGTCCCCCACCTGGGATCGAATCCACGACCCTCTGGTCAAGAGTCCCTAACCACTACTCCACACTGCTGCCCTGCAATATTTGCAAACTGCATCTTGTCCAAAAAAAGCAGAAAGCAACCTTATTTATATACAGTGCCTATAGAAAGTCTACACCCCCTTGAACTTTTTTCACATTTTGTTGTGTCGGTGCCTCAGAGTTTCATGCATTTAAATGAGGATTTTTTTTACACATCTAAACACCATACTCCACACTGTAAGGGGAAAAAACGTTTTTATTGAGAAAAAAAAATTATATCAAATACAAAACTGAAAAATCATAATTGGATGTCTCCACCTCCCTGAGTTAATACCTCTTGCAGCAATCCCTTTGGCAGCCATTACAGCTGTGAGTCTGTTGGGATAGGTCTCTACCAACTTTGCACACCTAGATTTGGCAATATTTGACCATTCGTCTTTACAAAACTGTTCAAGCTCTGTCAAGTTCCTTGGGGAGCGTTGATGGACAGCAATCTTTAAGTCATGCCACAAATTTTCGACAGGATTTAGGTCAGGGTGTTCCTTAGCTACTCCAGTGTAGCTTTGGCTGTGTGCTTTGGGTCGTTGTCATGCTGAAAGGTGAACTTCCATTCCAGTTTCAGCTTTCTTGCAGAGGGCAGCAGGTTTTCCTCAAGGACTTCTCTGTACTTTGCTCCATTCATTTTCCCTTCTATCCTGACCAGTGCCTCAGTCCCTGCCTGAGAAACATCCCCATAACATGATGCTGCCACCACCAGGGTTTCCCCTGGGTTCTAGATTTTTGTAGTCACTAGTAACTAATACTTTCTAAAAACATTAGTCACTGTATTGACCAAAACAATTATTGAATTAAACCATTTTAATAATGCTCTACAGTTTAAATAAATTGGTAATTTACAGCTGTTATGAATTACTTATACCATGTATGTCTTTTTACAATAATAAAAAAAAAAAAACATTGTTAGAGTATTAAATACAACCCATGGAAACAGAGTTTTGCAATAAGGCTGAAACTTTGCTGCTTGTTTTCTTTTTCTTTTATCTGACGCATGTGAGCTTAGTTTGTTCTTTTTTTCTGGTGTTCCGAATCCAAGTCTTCATCTTCTACAACTTGTTGTTCTGTTTGTTCTATTTCACTCTTGCTGAAAAAACGAGTGGATTTTCTTCTGCGACATTTTACAGTATTGGCTAACAGTTTTGTTTTTTAATTCGCGCGCACAAGTTTACCGCAATCATGTATTTATATTGATGATAAAGTTATAGAAAAGAAGGCAAAGAAAAGTTCACTATCCACGCATCTCTACAGCTGACCTCAATACGAAAACATATTACTGGCATTTTTAAATTATTGGTGACTAAAACGTACAGTACTGATGCTAATTAAAAAATAATAATAAAACGCTTACCTAGTATCAGTGTGATGGATGTCCCTGCTTGTTATCACACAAATCACTGATGATGGCAGGGAAATTGGAGAGAGCTTCAGTCGCAAGACATTTTTGGCGTTTTTAATCTTTGATGGTATTTCGTCTTGATCGCCCTTTGCTAGTAATGTACTAGTATTGAGCAAACAATCCACATTTTTTCACTGAATTGAAAGCTAAAAACTCTTAACTCTCACACCAGACGTAACGGCATGTCAAACTAGACCGCATGACAATACTGCGGTTTCTGACTGGCCATACATTCTGTATTTTGAAATGAACCAATAGTACTTAAGTTACAATAAACTTTAATCGAGTCATTGAAACCAATAAATATCGACTTGCAGGCATGAACGCACACAGGAAATAAAATGAGTTAAAGACTAGGCGTTTAGTTTTTTAAAATGTCTTTTTTGTATCCTACACAGACTGCAGTAACCACCCAACTGTTTATATTACATTTAAACAACAGGGCTTATTTAAAATGTACATATTTAATATGTAAATTAGTCGTGTGTGCACTGAACGCTCTGTCACAGCTCGTCAGTCTGGTGTTAGCGATTAAACGTAGCTTACATGACAAAAGTTTGCAATAGATTGGCAAGTGGTACTAAATAAAATGCGTTGTCTGCCATTTCAGAATTTTTCTCGAGTACCCCCAGGGGTACGTGTACCCCAGTTTGAAAACTGCTAGAAGAAACCACATTACCAACAGATACAGTTTAATAGTAGTCGTATTTAAATGCCGTTGTCCTGACTGGTAAATTCTTCCGGCTTCCCCTTTTATTTTGACAATTTCCATATAAAAAACGGCATTTTTATCTTGACATTTTTCATTCTTAGCCACCAAGTAAATATTTTGGACAGTTTTCAAAACAATTGTTGCTTTATTTTTACAACACATGTTGGTGTTGTTGATAAACGCGTATATCTGCTTCAGGTTAAACGATAGGCCCGTGTTACACAGAACACTACAAATAAAATGTCAAATATACAATAAGTATTTCGTTGGTTTTGTGGATTTGATATGTTTTTAACTTATTTTAATACTGCACATAATGATATGGTTTTGAAAATGCTACTTACCAAAACCATGCTGCACGTGAACTGTGTAACATAATAATTTCCTTTATTCCGATTCCAGTGGTGTTTTCTCAATGCAAGATGTATTGTAGGCATATATACAGTGCCGTATAAAACCACATACACTGTGTGTTTGTGTGTGTGTATATATACTCCAGCAGTGTGGAGTAGTGGTTAGGGCTCTGGACTCTTGACCGGAGGGTCGTGGGTTCAAATCCCAGTGGGGACACTGCTGCTGTACCCTTGAGCAAGGTACTTTACCTAGATTGCTCCAGTGAAAACCCAACTGTATAAATGGGTAATTGTATGTAGAAATAATGTGATATCTCGTAACAATTATAAGTCGCCCTGGATAAGGGCGTCAGCTAAGAAATAAATAATAATAATAATAATAATAATATATATATATATATATATATATATATATATATATATATATATATATATATATATATATATATATATAGATTTTTTCTTTGTCGTCACTTTCAAAAAACATTCGCAAATTACGAGAGTGACGAGCGACAGCGAAACCCCTTGCAACCACCATGCTTCACAGTAGGAATGGTGTTCTTCGGGTGATGTGCTGTGTTTTGTTTGCGCAAAACATTACGCTTTGCATTTGGGCCAAAAAGTTCACTTTTAGTTTCGTCAAACCACAAAACTTTTTGCCACATGGCTACAGAATGTTTTTTTGCATACTTCAAATGGGATTCTTGCTGGGCTTTCTTGAGTAATGGCTTCCTTCTTGTCCCCCTACCATACAGGCCAGATTTGTGGAGTGCTTGGGATATTGTTGTCACATGCACGCTTTGACCAGTATTGGCCATAAAAGCCTGTAGATCTTGCAAAGTTGCCATTGGCCTCTTGGTAGCCTCTCTGATCAGTCTCCTTCTCGCTCGGTCATCCAGTTTGGAGGGACGGCCTGATATAGGCAGGGTCTTGGTGGTGCCATACACCTTCCACTTCTTAATAATCGTCTTGACCGTGCTCCAAGGGATATTCAAGGCCTTTGATATTTTTTTTATATTTTATCCACTGATCTGTGCCTTTCAACAACTTTGTCCCGAAGTTCTTTTGAAAGCGCCTTGGTGCTCATGGTTGAGTCTTTGCTTTGAAATGCACTACCCAGCAGAGGGAACCTACAGGAACTGCTGAATTTATCCTGAAATCATGTGAATCACTACAATTTAACACAGGTGGAGGCCACTTAACTTAGTGTATGATTTTGAAGGCGATTGGTTACACCTGAGCTAATTTAGGATTGCTATTACAATTTTTTATGAATTTTCTACAAATTTCTAGAATATTTTTTCACTTGGAAGTTGTGGGGTAGGATGTGTAGATAAATGAAAAAAAAACAGATTTTAATGCATTTTAATTCCAGGCTATAAGGCAACAAAAGGTGAACATTTTGAAAGGGGGTGTAGACTTTCTATAGGCACTGTAAACTGTTCCCTTGCCCAGGCATTAAGAAGTCCAGTAATAGGTTCTGTTTATGCAGAATAAATGTAGTTGGGATACACTTTCTATGCATCGCTTCTTTAAAATAAACACCTAGAAGTTGGTATGAAATTGACTTCTATCCCTGCATTCATGATGGCACACAGACCACAAGAGATTCATTTGAAATGTAAATGCTGTATTTAAACCTGATTTAACTTTGGATGCATTGCTTTCCTGACTTGTGATCAAGAATAATGTTGGACCAAGCTACTACAACTGTATTAGGGGTGATGTTATGACACAGACATTTAGGCTCCATTTGAAACTATTATCCAAAAGTTTCCTTTTTGAAATATCTCTCATGATTGTTAAGTTCTAAATAAGTAAAGAGCTAAAAGGTCTAATTTAGTCCAGTGTATTTGAGATCAGATATAGAAGATGGATCCTCAGATCTTTGTGTTTTGAAAACTGAAGGAATCAGAAAATATCCCATGACTCATACTCTTTACTGCGTGAAATGTCACAGTGTTCCATAATGCAAGTCAGAGTCAGTCTTGCACATCAATAAGTGCTCTGTATATTTCTGGTTACAATTTGACACCTAGGTTTATTTCTGTATTATAGTTGTATTTATGCAAGGTTTTTATCCATGCACACTACAGTACAGCAGTGCTTATTGTATTAAAGAATAAAGATTTCCTGTTGCGTCTGGATAACTTATGGATGTGTGTGCTGGTCTGTTTCCGTAATGAGAACTTTATTATAAATGTGAACATGGATATTAGTGTAATGCATTCACCATTGATTCTCTGCTCTTGAGTTACAATGTGCTATTTTGTGTGACTGAGTCATCCGTAGCATGTTGTTGACTACAAGAACTGTGCAGTTCATTGTGTGATTGGGGGGAGGGGTGGCGACGACGACTACTTTCCCGTTGTTTATCAGATTGTCTGAGTGGATTGTTATGAAATGAGTATGCACTTCTACTAAGTGGAAACAAATCTGTCTTGTCTGGATACTGTGAGGGAGCTAAGTGTTTTGAGTTGCTTTCCATCATTACCCTCTCTTTATTACTATCTCTGATATTTGGTACTAATCTCCTTTTAGCTTTTGCTCCCTCCTGCTTCACTATACTGTCTGCTTTTGTTTACATTGCTGCAAGAACTTGTATGATTCATTTTTTGCATTAAGTGCAGCATTGTGACTATTTCAGAAGACTAAGATAAGAGTAGGATTGCCTTGTTGCCAAATAATGGTTTTATTGTACTTATAACATTTCCGACTGCAGGTCTGTGACGGGGTGCCCTCCCGTTTGTTGTGGTTGTGGTTGTTGTTGTCGTTGTTGTTATTGTCGTTGTTGTTATTGTCGTTCTTGTGATGTTTGAGTGCGGACGGACGAAAGCCACCCGACATGATTATTTATTATTTGAGACTTGCGAAAAGCCGGTCTGTGGCAATGTGCCCCGCCCCTGTGTGCATGTGTGTGTTGTGTTGTATGTTGCGTGTGTTAATGTTGGTGTATAGAGATTGGTACACGGAATATAAACTGGTCTGTGTTTCACGTGTGATTTAAATTGTATATTTGTATTTAGGCACGGGATTGCACATCACTGCACGTGCATTTAAAGTATAGTATGTGAGCACGGGGTTGCACAGAATTAATTCACGTGCTGGGATTCAAGTGAATAATTAATTAGTAATTGAATCCCAGCACAACAGTATATATAGATGCACATTTCTTTCACTCGGGGTTGGGTGTTCAGGGCGAAAGAACGGGAGAGAGGAGGTAAAAATAATAATAACAACAAGAATAATAATAAGTGTTTCTCAACGTGTTTGTCTGTTCACTGTTTAGTCCGTTTTGTTTATATATTTATTTTGGCGTAAGTGCCGTGTCCTGTGTTTTTGTGTTCTCTTATTTTGTTTATTAAATGCTGAGCACAACCAAGTGCTCAGCTTCACCAACCTCACTGTCTCTGTCTTGTGTGTTACTTCCTGTTTCTGGTCTGACGACACCCACTCCGGACGTCTTTGTGACACGTGGTGTCATCGTGGGATAACGGCGCCTCCAAGCGTCAGACCAGAGCAGGAACCGCATTTTTTGGGAAAAAAAAAATATATATATTTTTGATTACAAAAAATATATATATAAATAAATAAAATGGGATGGAAGGAGGATAAAGAGCTGAAGGACAGGGAGGAGGAGTGCCGCCTAAGGGCCAGACATCCACGGCGATTTAACAAGCCAACACCGGGGTGCCTCCTCTGCGACCAGGATCATCTGTTCGCCAGCTGTCCCTTCCGCAGTTATGAGGAGGAGCCCGAGCGTCCACAGCCCGAGCGTCCACAGCCCGAGCGGGAGGAGCCCGAGCGTCCACAGCCCGAGCGGGAGGAGCCCGAGCGTCCACAGCCCGAGCGGGAGGAGCCCGAGCGTCCACAGCCCGAGCGGGAGGAGCCCGAGCGTCCACAGCCCGAGCGGGGGGAGCCCGAGCGTCCACAGCCCGAGCGGGGGGAGCCCGAGCGTCCACAGCCCGAGCGGGGGGAGCCCGAGCGTCCACAGCCCGAGCGGGGGGAGCCCGAGCGTCCACAGCCCGAGCGGGGGGAGCCCGAGCGGGGGGAGCCCGAGCGTCCACAGCCCGAGCGGGGGGAGCCCGAGCGTCCACAGCCCGAGCGGGGGGAGCCCGAGCGTCCACAGCCCGAGCGGGGGGAGCCCGAGCGTCCACAGCCCGAGCGGGGGGAGCCCGAGCGTCCACAGCCCGAGCGGGGGGAGCCCGAGCGTCCACAGCCCGAGCGGGGGGAGCCCGAGCGTCTACAGCCCAAAAGGGAGGAGTCGGTGCGTTCACAGCCCAAAGAGAGGGAAGTCGGGGCTTCCACAGCCCTAGGACCCAAGCTGCCAGCAGAGGGAGAATGCCTGCTGGTCCCACCTCCACCAGCAGAAGAAGAATGCCTGCTGTCCCCATGTCCACCAGCAGAAGGAGAATGCCTGCTGGTTTCCCCTTCAGAGGCAGAGCCGCACCAGTCCCCTGCAAGAGAGGCAGAGCCGCACCAGTCTCCTGCAAGAGAGGCAGAGCAGCACCAGTCCCCTGCAAAAGGGGGAGACTACACGCTGCTCCCACCTCCGTCGCCAGGAGACTACACGCTGCTCCCACCTCCGTCGCCAGGAGACTACACGCTGCTCCCACCTTCGTCGCCAGGAGACTACACGCTGCTCCCACCTTCACCGGCAGGAGCAGAGCAGCCGGAGCTGCCTCTGCTTCCGCCACCTTCACCGGCAGGAGCAGAGCAGCAGGAGCTGCCTCTGCCTCCGCCACCTTCACCGGCAGGAGCAGAGCAGCAGGAGCTGCCTCTGCCTCCGCCATGTCCACCAGCAGAGGGTGAATGCCTGCTGGGTCCCTTTCCACCAGCAGATGAATACCTGCTGGTATCACTTCCCCCACCAGCAGAGGATGAATACCTGCTGGTATCACTTCCCCCACCAGCAGAGGATGAATGCCTGCTGGTATCACTGCCAGTCTGGCATCGCCTGGGGTTGCCAGCCGCTCCGCATCGCCTGGGGTTGCCAGCCGCTCCGCATCGCCTGGGGTTGCCAGCCGCTCCGCATCGCCTGGGGCTGCCAGTTGCTCCGCATCGCAGCAAGAAGTACTGTGGCCGGAACCCCACCAAGGGGAGCTGCCGGCCACGAAGAAGGTGGGGGAGGTCCGGAGACCTGCTCCCACTGCAGCAGTTTTGCTGCCGGAGATCGTGGGGGAGGTCCGGAGACATGCTCCCACTGCAGCTTCTTCGCTGCCGGAAGTACTGTGGTCGGAGCCCCACAAAGGGGAGCTACCGGCTACGAAGAAAAGGGGAGAGGTCAGGAGACCAGCATCCCCCGCAGCAATTTCGCTGCAGGAGTGGACCAGCATGCTGTCAACCGTGCCTCTACTGGCAGGGGTGCTGACAGCATTGCCAGCCATGGGCCCACTGAAGCCTCCCTTCCCAGCCCGAGACTTTGTCCTGGACTGCTGGGTTTTTAAGGGGGGAGGTGGTCGTTGAGGCCATGTGTGCTGCGCACAAGGGGGGGTATATGTGGCAATGTGCCCCGCCCCTGTGTGCATGTGTGTGTTATGTGTTGTATGTTGCGTGTGTTGATGTTGGTGTGTAGAGATTGGTACACGGAATATAAACGGGTCTGTGTTTCACGTGTGATTTAAATTGTATATTTGTATTTAGGCACGGGATTGCACATCACTGCACGTGCATTTAAAGTATAGTATGTGAGCACGGGGTTGCACAGAATTAATTCACGTGCTGGGATTCAAGTGAATAATTAATTAGTAATTGAATCCCAGCACAACAGTATATATAGATGCACATTTCTTTCACCATGGGTTGGGTGTTCAGGGCGAAAGAAGGGGAGAGAGAGGAGGTAAAAATAATAATAAGAAGAAGAATAATAATAAGTGTTTCTCACCGTGTTTGTTCGTCCCTGTTTGTTAGTGTCTGTCCGTTTTGTTTGTCTCTTTATTTTGGCTACCAGTGCCGTGCCCTGTGTTTTTGTATGTTTACAACCTTTTTATTTTCTGTTCTGTTTATTAAATGCTGAGCGAAACCATTTGCTCAGCTCCACCAAACCACACCTCTCTGTTGTTTATTTCCTGGCTCTGGAAATAAAGGCTCTTGAGGGAATGTGGCTGGAGCCTTAAAAGGTAATTATTTGATTAATGGGTAATTAAGGCTCCAGCCACAGAATATAAAAGACACTCTGGGCTCATGGTGGAGAGAATCAGAGGAGAGACAAAACATGAGTCTGTGAAATATAAATCAATTGCAATAAGGGCATAAAGGTACTGTGCGCACAGATCTCGGTGCCATTTTTCCTTTAAAGACTGACCTGACAGGAGAGCCTGTTGTCAGATATGTACTTGTTGCTTATGACTATATACCGTTTCCCAAATTGTGTTTTACATAAGTTTTGCAATATTACATTTATGCTTAGTTTTTTCTAATTACGTATATATTGGGCACTACAGCCTGTTGTTTGTTAGTCCCGCAGCGGCCTTGTGACCCGCATAAAGCCAGCGGCTTGAGTTGCTCCTTCACAGAGATCAAGCAACATAAGTCGGCTGACTTTGTGCTCTACCCCCTGGGCTGCATAGCACTGGATGGAGTTAAATTAAATTCTCGTTTTAAATTACAAGATGTTTATTTTGTGAATTATTTGTATTTTCTGTGTTTTTTTATTTTTTATTTTTACAGAAATACGCACACAGTTGCTGGGCTCAGCAGTGCTGGGCTGGACCAAGATACGCACTTCGGTTGAGATTGCTTGCAATCTCGCCCACGGTATCTTGGCAGACTGTAGGCAGGAGCCAGGCTGCGCTGATAGCTGCACATAGGCAGCTTTGGCTTTTCCAGACGTGCGTGCCTGACAGAGGCAAAGCATAGCTGTTGGATTCCCCTATTACACCAGGGCATACGTTTGGTCCCTCGCGTGGTAATCCACGAAGCAGCTGGTTTGCTTGGTTACCAAGCGACCACCCCAGTGCACAAACCAGCGACAAACTGGCGCCCTAGGCTCCAGCAGCCTCAAAGACTGGCACAGCCGGCTGTGCCTGCTGCCAGAGATGGTGTTTAGAACAGACCAGGAGACTTTAATAGGTTCCGCTGCCTGCCGCAGAGACAGAAGTCTCAGGCTAAGCCACAAGCCGTGCAGCAGCCCTAGGAGTTTGGTGCCTCAGGCCCAGGGCCCCTTTTCAGGAAGTCATCTGGAGTATTGGTGTCAGTGCACCACGGGCATCTGGGTGCTTACTGCCGTTCAGAGCGGCTGCTTCCTAGTGTCCAAGCGGGATGGTGGCCTCAGACCAATCCTCGACCTCAGATAGGTCAACCTGTCCCTGAGCCGAAGGAGGTTCAAAATGTTGACGATGCAACAGCTGTTGCAATCAGTCAAGCCAGGCGACTGGTTCACCGCGGTGGACCTCAAAGACGCCTATTCCATATCCCCATAAAACCAGCGCACAGGAAGTACCTGCAGTTCTTTTTTCAGGGAACAGCGTACAAGTTCCATGTCTTGCCATTTGACCTCTCCCTAGCTTCCCATCTGTTCTCGAACAACTGCCACACACAATCGCCACAAATTCAAACTAGGTACATACTGTACTGTCCTAGCATTAGGCTCATAAGCTTGCTTACTATCCATAATGAAGCGACAGGTGACTTAACCCTTTCAGTCCTGAAATATTTTTGTTGAGCTGAAGAATACACTTCTTTGAGTAATACATGAGAACAGGACCAAATAAAATAATTTGTTTTACATATATTTATACCTCAGACTGGGACCTAGGAGTCCCATGAGGTTCCAGTGTGGTTTCTGACGGTGTATGTTAACATACGGCGCCAAGAAGGTGCAACCTCGAGGTCCTGCCAGGACTGAAAGAGTTAAAGTACAAGAAACTTAACAGGTCATTGAATTTTGGCCTTTTGGATGTAATCTTTTTGCACTTTATTTTTTTAATCTTGTGCTCCAACTTCTAAAGCAGACATGTCTAGCAAAATATCAAGAAATCCCTTAACGCTTTTAAAAAACATTTCAACAGCAATTTTGCCTCTTGTCTGAACCGAAAGGCAAAAACAATATACTGTTAATCTTGTACCCTAGCAGAGAGAGAGAGAGAGAGAGGAAAAAGCCAGAAATATGAATTGTCAGTTTTCTATTTAGGCTGTTAGTCCTTGTCACTAGCTTAGCTGTAGACCTTGAATTGATGTGGTTTGTTACTGTATGCGGTTTTTTGCAAAAGATACAACTAATAACAAAAACAACTTGAACTAATAAGCCAGGAAAAGACATTGACCAAGACTTCTAGTTGAAATGTTTATCTGAGTGGTGAGATGCTGGTGCATGACCATCATTTAGAGAGAAGGCATGCTTGAAAGCATATAAAAAACAATACATCTACAGCCAAAAAGCAATGTTGTTTTAAATAATGTGTTTGAATATGATTTAATCATTATAGTGTTACCAGGATGTGATGACTAAAACACAAAATGGCATACAAGTGATTCTTAACACCAAGAATACATTACTTAAGGCTTTAAAAACATGTCACTTGGTGCCTCTAAATCTCTGCATTACACTATGCAGACATTTTAATCTGCCTCTAGTTAACATGTATTGATATCCGTTTTAAATCTGCACCAGGATTAAATGACCCCTTTGGTAAATGATGAACTCCGCTTTGCCTTTTAATCAATATGTTCCTCAGGTTTGTAAGTTTTACTAAACATCAGTTCTGCTCATTATAAATGTATTGCTATTGACTGAAAAAATAAGCATATTAATAAATATATATATATATATATATATATATATATATATATATATATATATATATATATTAGTAATAAGATGTTCAGATTGAATTACAGTGTGGTGTCTGATATTTAATTTGCAAGAATGAGGCAGTGGAGACTGACACTGACAGCAGGCAGTGACTAATTATGCTACTGTATATTATTTTGCACAATGGATTTTGTCAGCAAACAATATTTACGTCTGTATTAGAAATAAGCAGCAACAGACCAAATGATAAAATACTGGCCAATATTTGCTTCAGAGGTGTTGACATTGAATAAATTTGACCCCAAATCCATTTAAGAGTTTTTTTTACAACTGGCAGTAAGTCAGTGTCAATAAAATCTTAGAGTTTCTCTTTCCTCGGTTGCAGTGTTTTGTGTCCCAGAACAAAAGCAAAAATACACAATAACTGATAAAGGCTCCCATTACATTCTGAGTTGGATAGCAGTCTCTTGGTCACATTAAACTGTTTAATGAAAGGAATACATATTTTAAACTGAGCAAAGATGTTAAATGATAATGGTGCGGCCGGCAGCCCTGATTTTAGTATTTTCTATGCAAAGAAACCCTAAATAAACAAGTAAAGTTTGAACATTGCAAAGACATCGAAAAAAACACGTACTCACCAAATTATATATTGAAATGCTTACATTTAAATGTCCTCTTCAATCAAACAGTGGTTGTAAGTTGTCGGTAGAGATAGAACTATAAACATATTCAACACATTTTTGGATAGTATAATGTTTTTAGGATAGTGTGATCCTTAAAGGTTCATTTTTAAAAAATAAAAAAACAGGAACCTTACATTCAATTCTCTTCTGGTTCAACATTTAAATAAGGAAATGATAAACCTTGTACAGCAGCGCATTCAAACATGATTTTGCAATGCTTTACCACATGGGTACATGCATGACATGTTTTTGGTTCTGCTTGTGGCAGCCCAGTTCTATACTTCTGACATCCACACTGTAAGCTGGGTATTTGCCTGCCTTTTCCTCTTTTACAGAGAGTGTCTCCCACAGGGAGCAATGATTCTGGACTGATACCTATATATTCATGCATTTCATTCTGATCACAGAAGGCTATTTTATTAGGTATCCCCTCCATCCACAATACCTAAGTTGGCCAGAATTAACTATTTTGCATATCAATAGGTTCCCAAGCCTTGTTATCATTTCCATCATCAATGGGGAACCCCCAAGAAATGAAGTTGGTTCTATCGAAGGGCCATAGGCTTTTGCAGCATAAGCTCTCCATTCAAAAGAAGCACACACCTTGTACAAGAGAGACAGGGTTTAGGGTCACTTGTGACACATATGGAAGCAATTACAGCTGCAAATCCTTTTCTATTTATCTTATTTTTAAAAAGACTCTTTTTTTTTTTTTTATTAAGCAAAATCAAGATTATTATTATTTGTATATTTAGCAGACGCCTTTATCCAAGGCGAGTTACAGAGACTTGGGTGTGTGAACTATGCATCAGCTGCAGAGTCACTTACAATTACATCTCACCCGAAAGACAGAGCACAAGGAGTTTAAGTGACTTGCTCAGGGTCTCACAATGAGTCAGTGGCTGAGGTGGGATTTGAACTGGGGACCTCATGGTTACAAGCCCCTTTCTTTAACCACTGGACCACACAGCCTCCTAAGATGAAAGTAATACATATTTTAAGCGGAGCAGAGATACATAATGATAATGATCAGCTGGTGTCATTCATCCCCCGTTATAAAGTGATCAGATGGCTAACTTCCACTGTATGATTTGAGTGACAAGTCAAAGAAACGTATAGGGAGCGATTTTATAAAGTAAGCAGGCATGGCACAGAAGAAAATTCGTGTTTCAAGTGGATTGGTATCAATCTGGGTTCAAAAACAGCATTTCCCACTCCAGGAAGCGCTGCTGTGAGACCACTGTATATGGAACACATCTTTTGCCAGCTGTTCTGTACACATTTGGTGTTTTGACATATTTTGAGGCATGTCTGCTAGAAATTATGATTTGAAACTTGATTAGCATAAGATTGTGTAGCGGTCAGGGACAGCTCTGATATTGTTGCCCTAGGCTGACAATAATAACTGTCAGCTCATCACTTTGTATATGACCTTTTATAACTGTAACATCCATTGGGTATTATGAAGCTGGTCTTTTCAGAGAGCCTCACACAGTGATTCACTGCCTTTTTGTTTTTTTGAAGCCTCTGTGTTGCTTGTTGCTGCTATAGTAGATGTGTCTTGTTCTGTGTGTCATTATTTAAACTTATTTTATATATATATATATATATATATATATATATATATATATATATATAGATATATATATATATATATATATATATATATATATAGATAGATCTATCTAGATAACCTCTTACCTAATTTCTAGTTATTGATAATATCAGATTATATTGAGGGTTCTTTCTGACTGTGGTCAAATATTGTCATTGCCAGAAAGAGAACAACTGAATTATCAGTAAACTTAATTCATTGTTGGCTTTTTACCCTTCTGTAAAACGGGCTGAGATTAGCAATAAATAGTAGCCTTCTGGAGGAACAGACTTCTGAAAAAAAACAAAAAAATGTCAACCTAGGTTGAGAAAGTGTTTATACTCCAGTGCTAATATAGTGTATTCACCAGCATTAGAAGGGATCATGCATCTGCGCATTCCCTAATGTGAGCTGATGACTCATCCATAGTGAAAGGGCAGTCATTTATATTTTCTGTAATAGGTTTTCTGTAAGAACTGTGAGTGCCTTGAAAGAAAAATAGTTTTTGGTAGGTAATGCCTGTCACCAAAGGAATTTATTTAAGCAAAAAAGAATGTTAACCCTAAATATGTTTTAGACTTTAACTTGTCTGCACATATTTAAAAAAAGGGGAAGCTGCTTAGGATTTCTGTAAATGTATAAACATGCACACATATTGTCAACATATGAAAACCTTTAGCTGTTTGTTAAATTTAATACACATTCAATTCAGACAAAGAAACATTTGGTGTGGCGTGGTCTTTAAACGCAGACAGTAATTGTGTTAACAAGAAAACTGAAATCATGCAAGAACAGCAGCTTATTAAAAGCCATTTCAAGAGGCTTGGTCTTTGAGCACTTTGCTGTATAAAACAACGGCTGTCATATTGTAACCTAATTTCAAGTTACTTACTTTCCTTTTTATAGTACAAACAAAACCTGTAATTTTATAAAACATCGTATTATAGTGCAAACATTCATGTACAGTGCATGTCTATGCATCTAAAACAAGAAGACATTAATAATGCTGTTCTCCCTCACATTCTTAACAGCCTGTTCCATAAGGGAATACATTTACCCCCCCTGAATACAACACAACCAAACTGCCGCTACACTGCTGTTAGCACCAAGGCAGCCAAGCACTTGAGTTAACAGGAAAACCGTAGAATATGCAATGCAAGGTTATCACAACATTTATGCTACAAATAAAGTATGGTTCACATTATCCAAGGGTTTTTTTTTTTTTTTTTTTTTACAGTCAATCAAAGCAAAATTAGAGTTGTTAGTATTCAGAGTTTAGTTACACATGTTAGCTTGTATACGTTTATCAACCCACCATCACACTTAATACTGCTAATATCTCATAAATCATTTCAGATGACTTAAGATTATAGTGTGGGCTGGCAAAATCGAACGACATTCTTCACTTAGACCTGTGACCTAAGATGGGAACAATATTGTGACTGCAGATGATAGACCCACCTCTTTCAGATCTTGACTTCCTACTCGCTTCACAGGTGCATTCTGTGATTCTCTAGGTCAATTTCATGGGTGTCGTACAGCTGTATAGACAGAGCATACTTTTGAGTTATTGTCTTAATGTTTGGTACACCCAGCATTCTTTCATTGTCTTACTGAGTGCCTGTCTTATGTATCTTGCGTGACTGTGTGTGTGTGAAGCTGAACTTTGTGAACTCTGCTTGCACTCTGTTTTCCTAACAATATCTAAACGCTGTTGATTTCTTGGCGTGAGTGTTGTTCCAGAACATACATCTCTTCTACACAAGGATAAATTTACCCCACTTTATTGATTACTGGTTCTTCTGTCTCCTGGGTGTTGAGTTGGAAAGCCTTCCTCCCAACTTGCAGCTGAGCTTGAGCACAGTGTTCTCAAGTGTGCTCACAATGTTTGTTTAGCCTTCATTGACCTCTACACAGACCACATGCTTTGACATAGTCTTTATAGTTGGTACACAGTGAAAAATAACTGTTTTGTTCCACATTGTTTTTAACCTCAGGATCTAACCTGGATAGCAATGATACAGGCGTTTTCACATTTCCAGTTTACTATTGTCAGAACCTTGTATGTATGTATTTTTTTTATCATAGAGTTGATAGGAAATGACACAAGGTGCTGGTGAAACTAAAATCTGGGATTTAAAAAAGCAGCAGCTGCTGTGACAGCAGGAACATCTAGTCGGTCTATAAACTCAAGTCTTGTCTTTTAAAGCACTTGATCAGCCAGGGGAAATTAGAAACATTTACACCAGTTGGAATGCTGCAATTTACAAGTTCAGTAATGGTTAATCAACTGTGCCCTGCATCCAGTCCTGTCTGTAAAGTACCTGTAAAATACATTGTAATTGGAGTTAATAAAAAAAATGAACCTAATTAAATTTAATTAATTTTAAGAAACTCTAAGCTTCTTGGGTTGTTGCTATCGCAACCCAATACCGATTCTGTTTTTCTTGACGGATCCATTGATATCTTCCAGAAAGTAATAAATTACTTGTCAAGTGAGTCTAATTGCTAGTTTAATGACTCCTGTAATTCATTTATTAACACAAAAAGTGGCAGTTGCTAAAAACAGGACTGGGTGGGTTTTCCACCATTGGGTTCCATGATTCCAACAAAGGACAGCATGGGGAGGGATTGATTTTATTGGAGCATTGTATGTGATTGCATTACTCCCTATGTATGGTTATCGTGGAAAAATCACTAAAATAGGGGGTTGCTGCTGTAAAATGAAGGTTATTTGTAATCTGAGGAGTAAGATGAGAAATTTGTATAGTTTGAAATGCTGAATTTTTCTTCTGATTTACATTTATAGATTTAGAGAACATTCTACAGGGAGGTGAACATATAAATGAATGTTTTTGTAAACAGGGGACAATGATTCACTTGGTAAAGGAAAGGAAAGCTATTATTAATACCATTGTGAGATACCAAATGCAGTATTTACTTCAACTGTTGGACAGACCCTGCATTTTTCTATTCCCAGGATCTGCCCAGTTAGTACTTCCTTTCAAATGGCTTGTCTTTTCAGTTCCCTGATGAGAATGCTCACACCCCCCAGTCACGAACACACACACAGTGACACCCCCCCAATCACACACACACACACACACACACACACAGATACACATCTATGCTACCAAGTGGGGTCTATGATTCTCCGAGATACTTTGAAGTGAATCAGCTGTGGCTAACAGATCCTTCCCTTTGTACTGTAGTTATTGTAGTAGTTATTTAATTTAGTTATTTAATTTAATTCTGTGAAGCTGTCAGCTTTAAAATTGCAAAGCTTCTATTCATGCAAATAGGAACATCTCACAGAAGAAAAGCATGCATCTTGAGCTGTGAAGATCTTGTTCAAGATTGTGACCTTGACATGAATATGTTCTTAGCTGCAGTACTGATTCTGAGCTGCTTGTGAATTTACAAACAGAAAAACCAATTCGCCAAGTCTTTTGTTGCTTGTACTCCCTGTACTCTTTCATCTGTCAGAATCCTCTTTTCTGATTTAAAGGTTTGAACAATGAAAAGCAGTAAAGTCTAGGTGGTTTGATGCTATGTTGTTTTGAGTGAATTGAATATGACTAGACTCTTGTACTAAAACAAACCTTTTTCTTCTTTTAAGCTTCTTGATGGCAGCTTTACCTCTCAAGTAAGCCATGAAATGGATGGTCTGATTTTTCAGCCCGTAGGGGTAAGTCATGTGAATATATATATATATTTTTTTCCAGGTAATGACAGTCTCCTTAACATTGTATTCCTCATAATACATTTGTACAGTACACCTACACTTAGTTACAGACATTTCAGACTTATGAACACCCCCAATTCCCTAAGGCTTCATTATTAATAATAATAATAATAATAATAATAATAATAATAATAATAATAATAATAATCTTTATTTTTGTATAGCGCCTTTCATAGTGGACCACCATCACAAAGCGCTTTACAAGATACAAGACTAGGGCGTGTGAACTATGCATCAGCTGCAGAGTCACTTATAACAACGTCTCACCTGAAAGACGGGTGAGACGTCCGAGTTCAGCCCCGTCTGCCTGATTCTACCTGGATAGACTTGCAGGTGCAGCAGTTTTTGTTGCAAACACGATATTTTTTAAAGATGTTCCAGTATTATTCTTTGGTAGTGTGACTGATGCATTTGTTTCCACTTTAATAAATGATGCAGTCAGGACAGAACAACCACCATACCACTGGGGCCTACAGGAAAGCATCATTCTTTCTGAACACTTAATGGGGGGTAAATTATTAAATGTTTTAATTTGATATTTTTCATGTTTTGGCTCCTCATGAGAGAGTTCTGATGAGCATATGTTCCTAGAGGTTTTGATAATTGCTACATTACCTCCTCAACACATCTAAGTTTTTGTTTTATAGAACTATAAATATCCATGTTATAACAAATGTTGGGGGAGAAATCATCAAAACCTCCAGTACCATGTGCTTGTCGGACAACTCTGTCTCGTGTGGAGTCTGTGCCAAAGCACGGAAAATATCAAATTAAAATATTAAGTCATCTACACCGCAGTAAGTGTTCAGAATTCCTGGAGCCTCCAGTGGGTATAAGATGAGTCACTCCAGAATAACAAAGAATGGTACTAGAGCAACGTACAAAGTATCCTGTTTCTACAAAGAAATTGCAGGATCTATCCAGGATAACAGGGGTTAACAAACAGATGCAGATAGTAGAACCCCAAAGTTGCAAACCCATAGGGATCTTCAGAAGACTGAAATGTTTGTAACTCTGAAACTGGTGTTATTTCCAATGATTTAATCTATGGGTGTTATAGTAATAAAACCGAGTTTAACTGTCAGAAATCCCAGAGCTGCTTGTCGCGTCTTTCACTGTAACCAGGAGCCCTGTTCCTGGGTTCAAGTGGTGGGTTTGGCTAACCGCTCAGTTTGTAAGTGTGGTGCTCATAACTTTGAGGTTCTGCTGTAATTTAACTCAGCTGGTAGGGTTACAAACTTTACATCCACGTTCATTTCCTTGTACCATCTGCTGATGCTCTCATGAAGGATCCTCATTTCTGATTGCAGTTTGCTTTGCATGGCATAAACAGCTGCTTGCTTTTATTTATTTATTTGCATTTTTTATATATATATATATATATATAAATGGTTTTGTGTTTACTGGCATAATTACTGTGAGTAAAGACTTCTCCTGTTGTAATTTAAAAGTGATTAGGCTGCAGCCAAGTGTGCCTTTCCCACTGTGCTTACACAACAGGCTTCTCTAATCATCCATTTGGAATAGGAAGTTGATTGTCACGACAACCTGTATTCTAACAGGGAAACACATTTTTATCCAGTCTATATTGTTTAAACCTTCTATGTTGGCCCTTGTGCCTTGTTTATTTGTTCCTGTTTGTTTTTGTAAAACTGCAGCTTTCTGCCTCTGGGTCACTTTCCTGCCGTGACGCTACCCTGTCGCATGCGGTGATAGAAGTGGGATAGCGGCCCTTGTGACCCAGAGCAGGACTGCAGTTAAAAATAAATGAATAAATACATGAGCAGATGAGACGGGAAGCTGAAGGGGCTTTAATTTGCGGGGCTTGCCTGGAGATTGGGCACCAAAAAGAGGAGTGCCAAGACCCCTGTTTTCTGGCCCAAGACCAGCTGTCTGCCAGAAAGACAGAAAGCTGCAGTTTTACACGCAATGCACACTGTAATTAATAAAAACAGGCTTGGCATTGGCTTTCTCTATAAAGTTGCAAGTCGGTTTAAAAATCGCAGCATAAATACTCGCCCCCAAACTCCTCCACCAAGCAAAGGATTTCTGGCTCTCTTTGTATATGTGGCCACTCCCCAATTAGCACTCAAATTACCCAATTGGAGAATGGCCACACCTGTGACTGCGGGCAGGGACAGATTTAACCCCATCCCTGCCATCCTTGCATTCCCACACACACTATTTACATTTAGGGCTTTCGCACTGCCACACAACCCAAAGTTGATCTCTCCCGAGCCTGCTTAGGAACCGCAGACGGTTTGTGGAAAGACTGCTGCAATATTAAACTGCATTGTCCTTTCTGACAAGCCACAAGCTGTTAACTTTTATAAGTAAAACACTATAGTTGTTTTTAACAGAACTGAGTGCAACCTGAGCTCTCTGACAGCAGCACTTTGAAGTAATATATATTTCATGTGCCAACTGGACGAATGCGCCGTGCACCTCTACCTCTCTTGTATGAGTGGATTGTTAAAGCATGGGATTCCATAAAAACAGACACTGTGGTGCACTCCTTTAAAAAATGTTCCATATCTAACCAATATGCCTAATAGACGAGTAGGTAGCATTTTATTGCAACAAATATAGTATTCCTTTGTATAAATGGCTCTATATGCGTAATTGAGGTTGTATCTTTGTAAATGCATCTTTATTTGATTTATTTATTCCACAAATTGAGGGTGGGAAATTCGAAGGAATACGGTACTATAAAATGGCAGTTTGGGGAATGCAATACAAAGTGTCTGTCTGACAGGGCTTATCGTAAATTTGTATTTGTGTATTTCTCACACACTCTAGAAGCACGGGTCAGGTGAAATAGAGGCATGACTAACAGGGTGATGGCCCACACGTTTCAAGATGGCTGTCTTACTCTTTAGAGCAGTCTGCGTTTTGTGTACACTGTGACACTGCTTGCAAACAGAGCTTCCTGAATAGTGGATTTATATGCAGCCTGTTTTTACATCCCGGGAGTGACATTTGAGAAGAAGCTTCTTGACTTTGTTGTGTTTGCTCTTCAACATTAACCTTTAACATTGCATTCTTACTGTACACATTAAAAAGGTTATGGTGTGCTGTGTTTGTGTCATTTGAGTTGGTAATTTTAATATTCGTTTTTCAAGCATATTTAATTGCTTCACTGTCGGATTATTGTATTTCAATTTGCTGCTTCACAGCAATGGGTTGGTGATTATTAAAAGAACTGTCAGGATTGGTAAAAATGCACGAGATATGATTCATTGAAGATCACACCCAAGTTTAAAAAATGTACATTTTCTTCATTCACTGAAATGGTGTAATAGGTTCGCATTTCTTTACTGCAGTTTCACACATTGTGCATGTGTGTTTTCCAAATGTTTAATCTTTTAATCTAGATTTTAATTTGTATTGCTAATAAACAGTACCAGCTTGGGCAGATCAGAAATGCTCATCAGACCCCCGTATTTTTCGACATGCCAAGCAATACCACAGTTCACAGAAAGGGAGAAAAGCAGGTGTGTGTAATCACGACTGGAAATGAGAAGCAGCGCATAACTGTAATGCTCTGTGTGACAGCAGATGGCTGCAGACTGCCTCCATATGCGTAATTGAGGATGTATCTTTGTAACTGCATATTTATTTGAACTTTTATCCACTGAGGGTGGGAAATGTGGGTTGCATCTTAAATTCGAAGGACTACGGTATGTTGCAGGGTACAATCTGGTGGTGCGGGTGCTCAGATACAGTACAACCAGTAATTTAAACAGAAAAAGGATAATCTGTTTTGAGTGTTCTTGTGGCATTATGAATTCACTTGCAAATGCTAAAGAGTGTGAGGATATTTTATTCTGCTCATTTCAAAATACTGAAAAGCATAAAAAATCCTATCTGTATGAATTAGCAGGACATTGTGTGCAAACAGCAGTTTATTGCTTCAGCAACTGACTGGGGCTTTAATTCATCAGTGACTGTAAAACAATAACTGAGCATACATATTGTGCTCACAAATTGGCTGTTTCACTTTTTGCAGTTCAATATGAAATTATCGGGTGCAATACCATGCTAATTATATTTGCTGTTTCCCATTTATTTTTATTGATTTAACCCAACGTCCCTCTGCATGGCTTCAGATTTATGTAAGAGGCAAACATGTAATTATTTTATAGAGGACTACTTGGTTTTGTTCACAAACATGTCTCGTTCAGTGACGATAACCATCTCTTATGCTGATCTGTAGCTTTCAAAGCAACTATTTATGCAGTGACCTTAAAAGGCCAAAAAAAGGGCACAGTGTGGCCAATTTCCATTCAGAAGGATTAGAAAGAACATGGATTGCATCCATAAATCTGTAAGGTTAGTCTGTGCAGAAACTGATAAGTTTTCTTTGTCCTGCATTAAAGCCTTTAGCCCGGTTTGTTATGCTTCCACACTCCTCTCTTTTTATCCCTCCTCTTTGCTTTGTTATTTACTATCCTGTGTTGAACCTACATTGACACATACAAGACAAAGCCGTTTACTGTGGTAGGAAAAAAGGATGGACAATTTATTTTTTATTTTTTATTGAAGCAATATTGAATTGTAATTTCTGTCTTGGATTGCTGAAACATTGTGAGAATCTGGAATTATCCATTTTTTCCCCCGGCAACATTGAGTCACAGTGAATCTCATAACAATAGTATAGATTTCTTTTAGTATGAATCCAGTTGGGGACTAACAAACAGGAACACGTCAATCTCCTGCCTTTCCCACACGGTGTAGCCACAAAAGGGATTTTCAAGGAGGTTACGGCTGCCGAAGTCCTTGTTTTATTTATGTAAGCTGGATTGTGTGTACATACAGCTACTAAGGATGGCAGCAGTGTGCTCACGGTATGCTTCAGAAGAGAAATGGTCAGGTTAATTTCAACAGAATGAAGTTGTGAATGTACTCTCTGATATGGTATGTTCAATATTTGTTTCTAAACAGCAGGAAGCAAGACTAACAGATAATGATACTGTTCTTATTGAAGGAAATCCATCTCTTGCTATTGCTGAGCTGTAAGAAAGGAGTTTTGTATTTCCATCCTATTGTTGAGTCACAACAGCATCAGCAACAACAGCAACATTGAGGTTTGCCAACATACAAGTAGCAAATACGATTGATAGATTACCATCCATATCTTCTTCTCTGCACAGTGATCTTCAACAGGAATTCATTCATAAGTGACAGCATCAGCATTTGGCACAAACTCTTGGATTATGCTGGCAGACTGAATTCACACTTTTTTAGACTGGGTTTGTTTTATCTCCAGAGCCCCTGGAATGTTGCTGAAGCACTTACTAAATGTCATGTCCCATCTTTCTGACTGTATGTTTGATCTCATTGCAATTGACGAAAGTTATTCAATCGAAAAGAACAATGTACAGTCGATTTACTGAGAATTGAATATTTAAATGGGCATACCCAATACTGGTAAAAGTGATTTTCTTTAGTGACACTACCAATAAAAGTACAGTGGTTAGTTTCTATAAAGATTTGCCCACTTCCCTTGTTAAAAGGTGACAGACCCATTAAATGTTGTAAAGACATGGCTACACAATATGTTTACCAATTTGCGCAGCATGGGTGAACCACATGGGCGCAGTGCATGGAAATTGTGCACTCCATAAAGCAGCATGGGTGAACCTCATGGGCGCTGTGCATGGAAATTGTGCACTCCATAAAGCAGCATGGGTGAACCGCATGGGCACAGTGCATGGAAATTGTGCACTCCATAAAGCAGCATGGGTGAACCGCATGGGCACAGTGCATGGAAATTGTGCACTCCATAAAGCAGCATGGGTGAACCGCATGGGCGCTGTGCATGGAAATTGTGCACTCCATAAAGCAGCATGGGTGAACCTCATGGGCGCTGTGCATGGAAATTGTGCACTCCATAAAGCAGCATGGGTGAACCGCATGGGCGCTGTGCATGGAAATTGTGCACTCCATAAAGCAGCATGGGTGAACCGCATGGGCACAGTGCATGGAAATTGTGCACTCCATAAAGCAGCATGGGTGAACCGCATGGGCACAGTGCATGGAAATTGTGCACTCCATAAAGCAGCATGGGTGAACCGCATGGGCGCTGTGCATGGAAATTGTGCACTCCATAAAGCAGCATGGGTGAACCTCATGGGCGCTGTGCATGGAAATTGTGCACTCCATAAAGCAGCATGGGTGAACCACATGGGCGCAGTGCATGGAAATTGTGCACTCCATAAAGCAGCATGGGTGAACCGCATGGGCGCAGTGCATGGAAATTGTGCACTCCATAAAGCAGCATGGGTGAACCTCATGGGCGCTGTGCATGGAAATTGTGCACTCCATAAAGCAGCATGGGTGAACCGCATGGGCACAGTGCATGGAAATTGTGCACTCCATAAAGCAGCATGGGTGAACCGCATGGGCACAGTGCATGGAAATTGTGCACTCCATAAAGCAGCATGGGTGAACCTCATGGGCGCTGTGCATGGAAATTGTGCACTCCATAAAGCAGCATGGGTGAACCGCATGGGCGCAGTGCGTGGAAAGCGTGCACTCCATAACATGATGCCTGCCAGTCAGGTTCAGATATTGAACTCAGTGCTAATATTGGTGCTTGATCTCATGCATACCAACCCTGATTGTTTGGCTGCAGTCTGCCTCTATCATCATAGCTGGCACATGCATTGAGCAGCAGGTATTCTCCAGGTGTTTTGCAGGGCACAATTGTACAAAGGGGACTGGGCTTCATTCTGCTATCTGCAGTTACCTAGGCCCATAGACATGTAATGTGCTGAACTGGTTCCTCATTTCACATGTGTACTGGTGCAGATAGTTATGGAATCTTAACCATAGTCTTCTTTATCATGTAGATATTTCTGTACTTAAGGTAATTATGTCCTGCCACAGTGTTGTAAGCATAATTACATATAGGGAAAATAGTCGTTTTATTATCAAGTTAAGCATTCTCGCTTGAATTAAAGCAGAAGATTCGTATAAACTGTCTGCTGTAAATATTTTCCATTCCTAGATGCTTGAGTCGGCATAAAAATTACATTTTGAAGTCTCATTACCCTTCTGTCCATTAGTCAGTGTGGGTTTTGGTGCCACTTTTGAAGATGTATTGTTTACATTTTTTGGGCTTGCACATCAGTGCATGTAGTTTTGTTGGTAATCTTGGAGGCTCTGCAGTGATTTGAGTGCAGTGCATCCCAAACATGAGTGACTCACTTTTAGCACCAATGCTGCAGCAGCAGTCAGAAAGTACCAACTTTGATTAAACATTTCCAGCCGTCCAGTTTACTCTAGAGTTGAATCCGTTTCATATTTTATTTTTTAATAATAATATATCTCAACGGTAAGATGTCTTTCTTGTAAATGTACTCAACATTCCTCGCCTGGGCTTGAGTACATCTACAGAGTCCCTAAATGCTTCTGAAGCGTGTGTTAAAAAATTTAGTAAAGACCATCTTGGGATACATTTTATTGAGGGAGATACTGTCTCATGAACAACTCCGTCCAAGCTGCTTTCCAGGTCTTTGCTTTTGTTTCTATTAATTTTGAATAGGCTTGAATACCTTTTTGTTGTGGTCTAACCTATAGTGTAAGGTTAGATTTGTATATTTAAGGGCCATTGCTTTCTTAGCCAGGGTATTATGCAAATCGGGATCTGCGCTTATTGTAAAAGTATGGGTTTACTTGTCCAGCAGTGACCTTTTTTAAAGGTAATTCTTTAAACAGCTTTAATAAGTTTGCTTGCTGTTTTTAGGGTTATTTTTAGGTGCTTGTCTGAATGCAGAACATCCTGTGCATGCTCAAAGAATTGTTGTCTTATAAGTGTGTTTCTTGATATCACTGTGTGTATATACCGGCTTTATTGGTATTGACAATTGAAAATTTAAAATATTACATTGTTGTAAAGGGAACAGAAAAGAGAACATTTTACGTTGTACCAGTGGACTTGTATGTGCATAGTCTCAGGACTAGTGTTGAGAAGAAAAGGAATGAAATTCAAGTTGTTGTGCATTATGCAAGCTGCCTTGGTGTTGTGCAAACAATTTAAAATCAGAACTGATACCTGTTCACAGTACGCAAAAAAAAGCAGTTTTAGCCCATTCAGTCCATCATTTTTGACCACTTTTTACACTACATGCAGCACATTTTGTTTTGACATCGTAGCAGGATTTCTGAGAACTGCCTGCTGTAGAGTGGTGTTTCTTTCCAGTGTGTCTTTTTTTGCATATACGGTATACGATCGTTCGTTGTGATCACTTCAGCTTCCTCTGCTGGCACATGTGTGATCGAGGAAGTTTTCCTAAAAGGAATAAGGTTTAAAAACATTTAGCAGTAAACTTTCCTTTCAGTCTGGGCGCTGACATCTTCACACGCTGTCAGAAGTGCCGTAAATGATACCAAACATGACGCAAAATGGTAATGAGTCATCAAGTACACATGGTCTTTCCTTAGCCCTACCATAAGTAAATAATATCTAGCAGTAAATCAAGATGATTTGTTTTGAAATGATTTGCATATGAACGTAATTGCTGCCTAATGCTCGTTTCTTCTAATCCACTGCATTCTTTGGACGGTGGCTAGTTCTGCATTGTAACTCAAAAGCAGTTAAATTAGTACATGTTTAGTTATTGATTGACAAATAAAGATGCTTCGCTTTTATGCTTTGCTTCTCCTTGAAGTATCAAAAGAATTATGAAAAAAAAGCTACTGTTCTATTGTGACAAAGCATGCTGTGTTACTGTCACTTACAGGAGCACAGCAGGACCCACCTGATGGTTCAACATGCTTTTTATCTTCTGTGTAACACAGACTGATATTTTTGTAACAGATTAGAGCAGCGGTTGAGCTATTTCTCCTATTATGTCATGTAAAGGATACACAATTGAAACTGATTTTCTGGTTTCTTTTAGAAATACAAGCCTGGCAGATGTGATGATATATTGAAATGGAAACCTCCTAGCCTCAACTCTGTGGATTTCCGGCTTAAAATAACCAAAGTAGGAGGCGAGGGGTAAGTACTGCGCTAAAGAGTGTTAATATCAGCTAACTTATCTTAAGTTTTCCTGTTAATGCAAATCTTTATTTCAGATACATTTAATAAGAGGATCAAGTACAACAGATTTAATATAATTAAATAAAATTAATCTGTATTTAAACGGTACTAAACACATATGGTTTAATAGCTCCAAATTAGTTTATGCGATGATTAAAAAAAAAAAAAAAAAAAACTACAGCTGGCATATAAGAAATCATTAAAATATTGTTCAGACTTCTGAGAGTCTTGCTTTATGGCTTTGCCTTTGTTGCAGCACTGTATCATTATTCATGCTTATATGACGTGGCATCTTATTAGTGATTAACTGTCCTGTTTAGCCCAGCTGTTCATTATACACTGTTCAGCCTGTGGCACTGATGGCAAGCCCAAAGGCTTCTGAATGAGACACAACACCTTTTTGCCTCTTCGACCTTCCTTATTAGTACCGAAGTGCCTCATCCAGTTTAATCTAACTAATTAGAAGGTAATGGATGTGCTTGGCTGCAAGCGACATAGCGGGAACTACTACAAAGTGTGTTTCAATACATTGTCCGCATACAGTGATTTATAAGTGCATTACTCCTTATGGAGTATGCCTGTGCAGTGCACCTACTGCTGTGACATACAGTACAAACTTATTATTATACTACTAAGTGTTTAAAAAAAATATATATATATAATATATTGGAGACCTATGCACTTTCATCCACCATTGCAGGGCTCTACCATATATTTAGAAAATGGATCAGAGACTTCCTTTAATCTTATTGGTCTATATGAGATCTCTAATGTCTTGTAAATGCCCTCCAATGTTATCATTCAAACTATGTGTAATCTCTGTTCCAAATCAATCCGCCGGAAAATACATAAATACAGTAACCGCAACAGCAATAGCAACTAGTCTACGGTTTGGATAACAAAGTGTAGAAATTAAACAACTGGATGTAGACCGATTTTTACTTTCAGGAACTTTATCATAATAATAACAGGCACTGTGCTCTCTCCTCTAACAAAGGCACAAGACTTTGAATACACTTATTGAACACAAGCCCTAAACAAACAACCCGATCAGCATTAACACATGTAGTCTACTAGATAATTTTAATTACTGGAAAAAAAACAAAACACTATTTTTCACTTTTGCTAATATCAGGACAATATCAAATGCTGAATCTTACAGAAACGTGGACTCAAGCTGAAGTCTACCAGATCACGTATGGAATTCTGAGAAAACCTCATTACTCATCCAATATTGAGGAAAACCGTTTGTATTTATTAGCAACCAAAACTAGTGCTGCAGCCATTTTCTAATAGCAATAGAGCCCTCATAAGGGGGCTTTTACTATCTGGTAAAGCCCTCTTTGGGTTCTGTTGCTAAGAAGAGATGCAATGTCTAGCTTTTCAAAAAGAAAAATGTTCGTCAGCCAGCACATGGTAGTGCCCTACAACCTGGGTTATAGTGCTTAAATGTTCTTTGCTAGAATGCTTCACAAACAAATGCATTTTAAGAAATGTTTATTTTCTCTCACTGAATTGCAGATTTCAAAGAACAATCAATTAATTAATTAATTAATTAATTAATTAATTAATTAATTAATGTATGTTTTATTCCTGTTGGAGTACAGAATCGTTTTCAAACAGTTTGTTTTATTGAAATCTTGGGTATGACCGCCACTGTGTGTTTTTAAACCAGAGTAATACAGACTATATGTTGTTGATTTTCTCATGAGATGCAAACCGATAACAAAGATAACTGGCACATTAGACTGGAAATGAACAGTCGGTTTTAACGAAGTAAGGAGAGGTGAATATGGGCATTGCCATATACCTGCTCCTATGAATATCGGCATTGCCATAGACCTGCTTCTATGAATATGGGCATTGCCATAGACGTGTTCCAAATGCTTTTGAATTGTAATCCATAACAGTACCTAACTTTAAACCAAATACCAAATTATCTTTTGGGTATTATGTAAATGTGTAGTAGAGTAGCTGCTGGAAATCAAACCCACATTTTTTCTTAAATTAATTAGGTGTTATTATTCACGTTATTCAATACAGCTAAGCTACAACATAAGTAGCTGTCCCTTTGGACCATTTTAATAATTGTCATTCTTTTATTATATTTCACCTAGCTTATAATTGATCATTTTTTATTATTTCAGATTTAACAAGGCCTACTTTTATTCCTATCCCCCCCCAAGCAATTCTAATATTTTATGTTTTTAATAGTCTACTAAACAGTACTTCTAGCCTCATGTATTTCATATCTGAAATGAAGGCTATAATGAAATTACAAGCAGCAGATAAAATATTGAGAGAGATTACTTTCAGCCTGATGTATTTCATATCTGAAATTAAGGCTATAATGGTTTTCCTCAAGGATTTGCATGTATTTAGCTCCATCCATTTTGCCCTCTACCCTGACAAGCTTCTCAGTCCCTGCCGATTGAAAAGCATCCACATAGCATGATGCTGCTGCCACCATTATTTGTTTCACTAGCCTAGGCATATCACTAGGCATATACAGTGCTCCCTCGCTATAAGGCTCTTGGTTATACTACACCTCGGATATAACGCTCCTACAGCATGTCCCCTAATTCCTTATACTAGTATTTCTACACTAAATACAGTACCGGTGTTGTTCAAACTGTAAACAACTTCCCAGTCTAACTTCTGTTTCTGTCTCTCCCTTTTGATACAGTGTCTGAACTGAAGAAAAGCTGCACTGGCACTTTATAACAGACATCTTATTCAGCATTCATTTTATAACTAAATAAATATCAGGCCTATTATGTGGTTATCTTTCCTAATGTATATACTTTTTTGATGCGAGAGGAGCTGCAGCTTTCTCCGGGAGACGAGACACTTCACCCCCCCTCCGGCAGCCGAACCTGGAGCGAGCCCATTCCCTCTGTCCCCTCTCCCAACCCGCTCTACTTCTCGCACTTGGTTTGCTTGACGGTTGTTTCGAACTGAACCCCTGACCGACGTTTAGCCAGGCTATTTATAGTTGAAAAACTGCTAATTAAAATGATCCACGAGTGGGAATGTCTATTTTTAAAAAAAAAAATAGCATTTATTACATGGTGCTTTATGCATGGTTAATTCACGGAAAGTTCCATTTTTGCTTCAATATGTGTATAGAGATGGAGTTACTTTATTTTGTATTTGTCAGATGTGTGTTGTGTTCCGCGGCGCCCCCCACCCCGTCTCCTGCTTATAGCGCTCTTCGGTTACAACGCTCACACTGTGTGTCCCCCGAGACCCGTGTGATACTGTGGGAGCACTGTATATTAATCTCACATATCACACAGAGATCTTTTTCATTTGTCATTTTTTGAAACTGTCGTGCAACATCTTGTAAAAGTGTTGTTATTTTTTAAACAGATTGGCCCACTCATTCTAAAGCCCATTAATCATTCACTAGAGTTTGGATCTTTCCACAGAGACCAGAAATCTGCGTTGATCTCTCTTCTTTTGAAAAAGGGGAAAGATCCTTTTAGAATGTTCTAGCTATCGCCCCCTGTCACTCTTGAATGCAGATATAAAGGTGTACGCTGAGTGTTTATTTGTGGGCTGTATTACGTTGCTTTGGCTTTTGGTACTCCCTTCATCAATATGATTCGCAGGTTGTATAGCGCTCCAGCTGCTAGTGTAGTAACTGGAGCTGCGATGTCTGCTCAATTTCCGCTGAAGAGGAACCAGACAGGGCTGTCCTCTTAGTCCTCTTCTATTTGCCATCTCGCTGGAACCTCTGGCACAAGCGGTCAGGCAAAGCACAGTGATCACTCCTATTGATACTCAGGGCACTAAGCATCATATATCTCTCTATGCAGATGATGTGTTGTTATATTTGGCAGATATATCTAATTCCCTCCCTAATGCATTACAATTGTTTAATTGTATTTGGTTCTTTTTCCAGTTACAAAATTAATTGGTCCAAATCTGTTCTGCCCCCTTCAAATTTGACAGCTACAGATCCATTACTTATAACTCTGGCACCCACACTTACATGTGCAGATAGTTTTACATATTTGGGCATTAAATTAAATTTACAATACTTTGTCATTAATCATGTTATCTAAAATACAGTCAGACTTGAATAGATGGTTACCACTTCAGATTACTGTTCATGGCAGACTATCTGTAATTAAAATGATTGTGCTGCCGCGTATTACTTTTTTATTCTCTATGCTGCCTCTGTCACTTCCCCCCAAATTTATTGCAGAGGTTAATTCGTTGTGCTCCAAATTTATCTGGAACAATAATTTAATCCAGAATCCGCTTAACCACTTTGCAGCGCCCCAAATCCGCTGGGGGTCTTGCCTTACCGAATTTTCAATTTTATTATTGGACTTTCCAGCTCAGGGCTTTGAAGTTGTGGTTGCTGCATTCAAATGATCTTAATTCAGTTGCCTTTCAGTGTTGCATAAAGTTCTATATACAGTATAATCATCCATTCCTTTGTACTGTAAACAGAAGCGCATTAAAACGCATTTGAATCAGTGTTGTCATCAGTCAGTTGTTAAATTGCTGTATTAGAATGACGGTATCATTATACTACTGTAGGTAGCTGCCCTTCTACCCTTAGTATTGAAGCATGGCATTGGAAATGTTGTTACACGACACTGTTGTGATTGTTGTTAAGGTGATTTATCAAGGCTGTTGGAACTTGTGGAGGAAGGGTCTACAGAGTGTACTATGAGAATACACAGTGCATGCATCTCATTAGGTTTTCTATCCTGTCTTGCCAATTGCAATTCTGTGTTTGGGCTACAAAGTATCTAGTAATATGCTTCAGTAGAAATATAACACCTCTCCATTGACACAATCTATAGGCATTGTATTTAATACTGACAAGGTTAAAGAGCATGTAATGATACTGGCATTTTTGTTATTACTGTTTGTGTTTCAGACATTTGTTTTCTCATCTTGTCAAACTCCAGTCTTGTTTAGTATGTCTGTGGAGCTTGGGGCACATTATCCAGTCCAGTGAGCGCTGTTAGGAATTGATCTGTCCAGAGGCAGAGTGCTAACAGAGGGATGTTTTCTCTCCAGTTTCACGAGCTGTAGCGCTCTTCACTTCATCACAGTCACTACATCCAGACACTCATTATTGGAGGTGATACCTGTAAAGCACGCTGTCAGAGAAGTACATATTGGCAATGCCTTTAACGCTTTCCTGGTCTCAAGTGTGGATCCAAAATGGTATCATTGGCAACAATAGCTTAAGGGGATATGCAGCTTGTGGATAGCCTACATCATGTAAAGCAGAACAAACTTTTTTTTTTTTTTTTTTTTTGTAAAGCTAATTTCTTAATCAGTTGGTGCATTGAAAGATCAGTAAAGATTTTTAGACATTATTAAATCATCTTAGGAAAGACTAAGTCTAATCGAAACACACCATAATCAAGAAAACTAACTTACACATGTATTTATTTATTTTCCCAGCTACATGTATAATAATCTGTCATATATTATTTTGTTTTATTAAATACTTAGTACTTTCTAATACTTTGCATGCATAGGACCTTCCTGAAGTTATATTCCATGTTTTTATTCAAATCGTACGTCCGACATGTTCAATCCTTGATTATGCATCCATTTTCGGAAAACACTGTTCCTAGTTCTAATAAACAAGGGAACTGGGACAGACAATTACAGAGTATTTCTATGCTGTTCCAACACTAAAAAGATGTTTTACTGGGCTCCCGAGTGGCGCATCTGGTAAATGATGCGCCCTATATCCTGGAGGGCGCCGGTTCGAGTCCAGGCTATTCCACTGCCGACCGTGGACGAGAGCTCCCAAGGGGCGGCACACAATTGGCCGAGCGTCGCCCGGGGGGAGGGAGGGCTTAGGTCGGCCAGGGTGTCCTCGGCTCACCAGCAACCCCTGTAGACTGGCCAGGCACCAGCAGGCTTGCCTGTAAGCTGCCCAGAGCTGCGTTGTGCTTCGACGCTGTAGCTCTGATGTTGCTGCATGGCGGGCCTGCAGAGTGGGGGAAAAAAGCGGTCGGCTGATGGCACACGTTTTGGAGGACAGCTTGTGTTCATCTTCGCCGCTCCCGAGTCAGCGCGGAGGTGGTAGTGGTGAGCTGAACCTAAAATAATACAATTGTCTATTTCAAATTGGGAGAAAAATGGGGTAAAAATCAATTGGAGACTACTAAATAAATTTTACTTTAAATTGCGCATGCGTAGATCATAAGAATATAATACAATAATTGGAAACTCCTGCTGCTGCTGCTGCTGTATATCTGCTGCCAGTGTGGAGGGCAGGGTTGTGCTAAGGATCCTCATGGGCAGTAATGAGTATTGGTTTTCTTATCCGAATGATTCCATAGAGAATCCACTGTCTAGTAATGTTCTGCCACTGGTTCTTTAGATTAAGGTCTTTTCAGCTGTAATGTATATCCTGAAGGATTCAAGGTCATGCATCAGCTGGAACAGGAGTGCACTTAGTGTTTGTTTGTGAGTTTGTTTCTGTGAAATCTTGTTTCTCTTATAACTTGTGAACAGCATGTTGCATTGATTGAAAATCAATCCGCATCCGCCTTTGTAATGATGTGGGGGACAAAACACGCACAATGGCAGATTGTTCTAACAAAGCTATTAGTAAATCTGAGCGGAATGGTTTGTGAGAGCCCATTGCCATGATTTGCCATGTGAGTTTAAATAGACGCAGTACAGTATCTGAAAGAAAAGAAACATGGGCACTGGAAAATTGCTGTCATATGTCATTTAACAGGCTTATCTTTTACTCCAGAGGGATGGTACTGCAATTTGTATGCACATTTTTAACTGGTAGGCTTATAAAGATAAGCTTGAAAAAAAAAAAAATGTTTTTATGAATTTACATAAATTAGTTTCACAAAACTGCCATGCCCGCATAAGACTACAAATATAGTGAAATGAGAAATGTTAATTTCCATAGGCTTGATCAATTTCAAATATCCAGAACAAACTGATTGGCACATTAAATTTACTCGTCGTTATGGTAAGAAATTAAAATATTTATAAATGGGTAAATTGAGTCAGAATGTGGGTTACATTTAGCACATTGTATTCACTTTCAGTATTCGCTCTCAGCACCTCCGCATTCTCACAGCCTCTCACAAGCAGCTTGGGTCTCCCATCTGTATCAAAGCAGAAGCACATATCAGGGTGCTCTCGCCCACTCTGTCCGTCACACATCTGTCATTGTAACAGCACACACCAATAAAATCGAATATGTTTCAAATTTAAATAGAGATAGCTAAATGAACAAATAAAAGCAGCATTTCTTGTGGACTGGAAGTGTTCCTTTGTGTAACACGATTCGAGGAATTACAGATGCAAACTGAAATGATTGGCCTACTTAGAAAAGTAGGTTTTCGGGATGCCCCTGAAATTGAGTCTATGTGATGCCACTGCAGGTCCAGAAATGGTCTTATCTTGTAAGACCATTGATGCTGACAGAGTGATTTGTCTATAACTAGGGCTTGTGATTTTCGGTTTTAGCCGATAAAACACCCCCGATACAAAAAAAATGAAATGGTGGATAGCCAATAAACACCGGAAAAACTGTGGAAATGGTTAATCAATTCACGTTGACTTTACCCTTTTCCCATTAAAAAAATAAAACCTACTACAAAAAAATAATAATAAATACATTTCCCAGTGCTGCTGAGCAATGTCCCGCCTTCCTGACTTGCATCTATCATTGATTTGTTCTCAATACTTTAAACCCGCCCCAACTACTGAGTGGCAGCACATTCCTACATTTCTGTTGGAGACTCCGCTTGCGAGATTTAAAACGAGATTACAATCAAGATGGAGGCTTGTTAGCAGGATTTCAAGCTGTATTACAGTTAAGATACGGAGGATTTATAACAGAATTGTGGCGAAATGTACAAAAATGCCTACACATAAAAACCCCAGAAGAATGTGCCTGTGACCATAAGGATTTTGTTGTGGAAGACAGCAATGGAAAGAAAGGACAACTTAAGTGTGCAAGTACTGTCGATTTAACATAGTGTCTTTTGAGCATAGAGTCCAGTAAATTTGCATAAATAGAAGATTATTGCAACTCTATCTTACCGCAGTTCTGCGGTTCCAGCTTGCTTGTAGCAAAGAAGTCATGTGGTTGTCACAGCCTGGATGTACCCCCAGGGTTATGTGTTCCCCCTGGTTGAAAACCTCTGCTCTAAATGATCAATTCCAGTTCCTTCGAAGGAATCAAAACTGGAATCTGGAATTGATTTTAAAAAGGAAAAACAGGAATGTACCCCAACCCTGGCTCCACACTTATTAAGCATGATGCACTTGCCTGCCTACACAATCTACAAGTGAAGTGCAATTTATTTTCAATTTAGAAGTGATAATTATTCCACTTTGAAATATAAGTCATAAATGTTAGGTCGTTTGCCCTTATCCTAAGTTGTGACAGATTTTAACAGAAATTTGAGTCATTTTTGTGATGATTTCTGCCAAGGTGGAGTTTGAAACATTATTTCTGGGTGGATTTTTTTCCGGTTGGGAAAGAAAAAAAAAAAAGAAATTGTTTTCCTGTCAGACTTCTGATTATTGGGTAGGAAACACATGCACTGGGAATCCCATGATTTATACCCTTCCCAGTTCTCTGCAGTGATAAAAGGGGCTTTTATTATATGACTGCTGTGCTGTGCTTTGGTGTATTGAAGGGCGTATGTATAGTAGGGTTTTTGTCATTTGTTTAGACCATTTATTTTGGCCATTGCGCCTTTTTGTTCGTTTTTGTAATAAACATGCCCAATAGCACTTACACCTGCAGCCTCTTGTGTCTGCGTCTCTCTCCCTGATGAATCAGCCTTGCCAGTGACGCTACCCTGTCACACGTGGTGTGAGGGCAGAATAGCGCCCCTGGAGACTCAGAGACAGAACTGCAGGTTTATTAAAAAGAAAAAAGAGGAGACAAAAATGGACAGGAAGGAAAATGTGGATGAGCAGCAGCGCTGGTTTGAGGCAGAAGGGGCTCCTATGTATAAGAAATGTGGCGACTTTGGGCACGTCTACAAGGAGTGCCCATGGGCAGACCCCCTCTTCAAGGTCTACTTTTGCTGTGAGGTGGAGTTGTAAGGAATGGCTCAGCCTGAAGGCTCTCCAAACGCTGGCTGGGCAAACGCCGAAGGTGGCTCCCCACTCCTTCCCAGTTCTGTGGGATGGCGACTTTGACACCTACCTCATCACTCTCAGGCTGGTGCCTCGCCTGTGGGGTCTTGCTGCTACCACAGTGCCCCGCACCACTGCCAGCGTTGCCACTGTTGGCGTGCCCTGCAACACTGCCAGCTACATGTCTGGAGGGGCCAGCGTTGCCGCTGTCAGCGTTGCCATTGTTGGAATGCCCTGGGCCACTGCCAGTGCCACTACTGGAATGCTCCTGCCACTTGCCACTACTGGAATGCTCCTGACCACTGCTGGAGTGCCCTGCACTGTTGCCACTGCCAGCATTTCCGCTGCCGGAGTGCCTTGTGTCACTGTCATTGTTGCCACTGTCAAAGGAGGAGCCGAGGGGACCACAATCAACCACAGCCCCGACCACCACCCCTATTTCCCGACCCGGTGCTGATGGGTCAGAGCCCTCGATCCGGGCTCCCAAACACCCGGCATTTGTGTCTGCACTTCTGGTCGTTGGGCCCATCTTGTGGATCGCTGCATCACCATGCACAATTGGTCGCCTGGTCTCCTGCTTTGCTTCCTCTAGTGACCCAGACGTTGGTCCACGGTTATCGAGGCCCGCACCTCTGCTGGCTGCTGCACCTGCCCGGTTGCCCACCTGTGCTTCTGACACCTTGTCCACATCACCTGGGTCCCCTGTCGCTGGTTCTCGGTCTCCAAGGGGAGTCACTGGGTTTGGGACCAACCCACCCACAAGAATCCACATTGGGAAAGATGGACATGAGGGGAGCGAGTTGGTGTTTCAAGGGGGGGAGGTGGCCGATTGCGGACAGGTGTGTTGTGCACATGAGGGGAGGTATCTTGGTGTAATGTGTGGGGAATATTGGGTTGGTAGGGAGGGGGTTAAATTCCTCACGTAAGAATGTGGCTGGGGCCATAATGGAATAATTGATGATTAATTAGGCTCCAGCCACAGGTGTATAAAAAGAGAAATCACGGGTGTTAATGTTGGTGATGTGTGCTGTGCTGTGCTGTGCTTTGGTGTATTGAAAGGCGTATGTACAGTAGGGTTTTTGTCGTTTGCTTAGACCATTCATTTTGGCGACTGCGCCATTTTGCAATAGCGGTTAAACCTGCAGCCTCTTGTGTCTGCATCTCTCTCCCTGATGAAAAAGCCTTGCCAGTGATGCTACCCTGTCACAGTTAGGTTTTGAGTTTCTTTGTTAGTATGTTTTTGTTTGTTACAAGCGTTTAAACTGTAGCTTCTCGTGTCTCTCTCTCCCTGATGAAACAGCCTTGCCAGTGATGCTACCCTGACACGTTGACAAATCATGGCATGCCTTGCCTTGGTTTGGAACAACCCTCTGTAATAAAAATGTTAGAAGCTGTGTGTTTGTAGACCAGCCAACATCAAACTTGTTGGGTTTTACTGAAATCCTTCAATTGCCTCCTGTTGGAGATCATTACATTAGAGTGCAATGTCGATTTATTTGTTTTAACACATTTTTAAAAATAGATTCACGGTTTAAAAAAGAAAAAACTGTCCTTTTTTGGTTTGTTTGTTTTGCTCTAAAAGAATTTACAAAGGACATTTGTCGGTCAGTGTTTTGGATGCTATAATCACATTCATCGGGACAATCACATACCGAGACATTTTCTAAACTCCTAGTGTTTATTTTTTTAAAACTACTTTTTATGGTGTATAGTCACAAATTAGTGCTAACCAAGGCATTCAAAGAAGGGCCAGCATGTTAACTTCCTAATAAAGGAACACCTGTTAATCATTATATTATAGAGGCTGATGAGTTTATAATACTAACATCTGCATAAGACAGGTACTTGCCTCTGCACTTCAGAGCTTGCTCTACAGTTGAATGGTAAGACCTTCCTCTTTTGAAGAGTTCACATCCAGCTCTTGCCTTTCCAGTCAGTTCAGGAGGCTGAGATTCATTACAATGTGTGTGTGTTCAATCAACCCGCTAGTGAAAGCTAGCCTGTGACTCTAATTCTTTCTGTTTGCAGGTTGCTGACACAGACCGTAGGACTACTCTATGTTGGCAACTATGAAAGACCTTTTGCTCAGATGAAGGTAAGCCAGTTAAATATACACCACGTATGAACAAATTCATCACTTTAATGTGTGTACTTCAGGGCTGATTAAACTAGACCTGGATATTGATATGCCTGGGTGTGCTTTAGGTCCGATTTCAGCAACACTCGTGGAAGATTAATTAAAGGACAGCACTACTGGACTTTTTAACCCTAGATACACCTGCAATTGTAGGGGGTGGTACAGCTTTTTGAAAACCATGCAATTTAACAGCCAGCTTACGTAGGTTTATAAGATGGATATAGCAACATCTGCCACTGAGTAAATCAAGTGTTGACCTATGGGAGGCAGCTCTGTTACACTTCATGCAATTTAAACATCACATAATTAGTCAGACACTGTCTCCCAGTCTACTTTTGCTAATTTGTTATTTTCTCCCAGTATTCTACAGCACTCTTCTGCTCTGCGTCTGAAACCTGTTAATCCTGTTTCATAACCCTAACTGCCTTATCATAATTTATATTTTCAGACTGTCAATGTGCTCCCCATGGACTATTTATTCACAGTAATATCCTTCTTTTTATACTTTAGAATCAAAATCCTCCATAATAATAATAATAATTTTATTTATTAATTTTTTAATCAGGGCTACGTGAATGCATAGTAATGGTGGCTCAGGTTAGTGGAGCTCCCAAAGTTAAAATTCTCATGTGTTCCGGTGCTTTATAACCTTTCACTTGGTATTTCAGCGCAAGTAAAAGAAAACCCCTGGGAACTGAGGATTATTTGTAAAACATTTAATCATCTAACATTCCTAAGCACTGAGCGTTTTAATGGGACCGGTAACAAACAGTGATCCAGTTAACCTCTGCACATCCCAATCTTACTGCATTCTTTCTACATGCAAATAAAATCCTACCCCACTAATGGGAATTCAATAGAAATGAAAGAGTAAGCCCTGCTTCAATCTCAAGTCAAATGTGCATTTTATTGTAGTGTTTTTATCTTGCAGATGTATTTCAACATATTTTACGAGGAGAGCACAAAGAGATAAGAACATTTAATTTCGCTGTCATCCCTGTCATAATTCAGATTTCCATACTCTCACTGCATGCTTTTTTTGTAGCAATATATTTTATGACTTTATTATTTGTTAGAATTCTAAGTGCAAAATAGGTTTCCTTTGTTCGTAGCTCCAAAATAATGAGGCATACACGTAAATAATTCACTGACTGCATACCATTATTCCAGTGTGTTGGTAATCTACTTTTAATTAACATGGAAATTAAAATGAAGGCCAGCATATACCATGAATTTAATGAACAGCTCACTTTATATGACATTTATTAGGCTTCATTGCCCCTGTTTGCACAGGTGTTAGGGGTTTGCATTCTGGCTTACTTCAGCTCATAGCCATCTTACAGGTCAAATTATTATTATTATTATTATTATTATTATTATTATTATTATTATTATTGGTTTCCCCTTCCATTTACAGTTTATTGAACTAACATCCCAAAACGTTGGAATAACTTTAACAAGCAATGACAGATAGAACCTCTGTATATCCCCTTCTATATACTGTAATCTTCCTGTATGCAAAAATAGTCCATGCTGAATAACAACATTGTTGTAGCCTGCCTTTATTAATAGGTATTTATCTGTTTTAATATCTTTGTTAAAGTTACAAAAAGCATGCATTTGCAGGGTCGGTTTTTTTCTTTCTTTAGGTAACTGCACTTTTGACATTTTAAATCTAAATGACTTTAGAATTCCCTTTCTTAATGTTACAGGAATGGTAGTCAATGCAGTACTGTAATAAGAAGGCTGAAATGGGTGCAGTTGTACCAGTCATTTCGGAATGGCAAGCTCTACTGTGGCCATGTAAACACAGTACATGAAGGTTTCTTTCCTCATAAAATTCCAAAATCAGGGTATTTATTATTTAAAAAAAGAAAAAAAAAACTAAAATTGACCATGCACCGTGCAAAAGTAATGTGAAAAAAATTTAAATTCAGAACTGTACCTTTTAAAAAGGAATGTAAAAACTTGAGCTTGATAGAAATGGCACAGTACAGAGACATAAAAACAACTAATCAAGTAGACATAAAAATCAATACATCCGATGCCTCATCTTTTTTTTGTTGTTTTGTTTTTTATGTTTTATGTTGTTTTTATTCCAGTCAGGTAGCAGTTGAGTGTTTTTTAGAGAAGACCTCTTAGTATTCAGCACAGATGGGTTGTATTGTACTGAAGGCCCTGATTTTAAAATCATGTCACTGAAAATGACCTGCACTAAAATAAAATAAGGGGGTGCTTCAGAGAACACATTTTTTGAAATTCTGAAATCATTTTATCATATACTTTAACATTTTTGCAGCATTTCTTTTGAACGTTCTTGTCTTTTTCATGTTTTTTTTTTTTTTACTATGATACATAATTACTCGGCACTAGCCACAGAAGAGTTTATCTGTGTGAACATCTTTGAATGAATAGAAGCAGGCTTTCATCTTTTAGACATCAGTATTTCATGGAAATAAATACAAAAGAACAACGGGTCTTTAAGGAAAGAAATGTTGATTTAGAACCAGGCACAATCAATTCACTGTTATACAGAAGCCTGCCAGAATAATTTTGCACAGTCCAGTTTGAAGACCCTTTTACTGATGCTGGAGAAGTGACAACATTCTGCAGTGCTTAGCTTCAAAGAACAGAATAGAAAACATGCTGCAGTGTATGCAGTGCTTAGCTTCAAAGAACAGAATGGAAAACATGCTGCAGTGTATGCAGTGCTTAGCTTCAAAGAACAGAATGGAAAACATGCTGCAGTGTATGCAGTGCTGAGCTTCAAAGAACAAAATGGAAAACATGCTGCAGTGTATGCAGTGCTTAGCTGTAAAAAAGAGAAATGACAACATACTGCAGTGTATGCAGTGCTGAGCTTCAAAGAAGAGATTGGAAAACATGCTGCAGTGTATGCAGTGCTGAGCTTCAGAAAAGAGATTAGAAAACATACTGCAGTGTATGCAGTGCTGAGCTTCAGAAAAGAGATTGGAAAACCATGCTGCAGCCACCAATCTGCCCAACTGGTCATTAATCCCCAGGAAATAATGATAATTCTAACAAATGCTAAACTTTTAAATGTTGGTGGAGAATTGTTTATTTGTACTGAACTATTATATAGTAATACAGAATATTATACAATTGATACTAATGGATTTTAGATTTAATTAAGAGTTTAATTAAGATTTTACTACAAAAGCAGGCATTTGAGAACATTGATATAGTCGGTATTGACTAGGTGAACTTATATAGGTCAACTAACAGTAGAAAGTGTAACCATGACAGTTCAGTACTGTTTCCCATCTCATTTCCATGGTGGTGTTTATAAGAACTCCCAGCTAGCCAGCCAGCCCCAATAGGTTGTAATAAAATGGCTCATACTCTACCTGATAGTCTTTACAGGCATAGAAGAGGAAGCCTGATTTCATATCTAGTTATTAAAGAATAAATGCCCTTTTTAAAATGAGAAATTAAGAATTCATGAAGTATTTGGATATCGATCTTTCTTTTTTGTAAGGACATTAAAGTCCTTACATTAATAATGCACCTCTTTAATGGCTTCATCTCTGAACAACAGTGAAAGGATTTTTAACATTCAGGGTAAGCCTTTTTCTCTAGCAATAAATGAATGCATTGAAATACACAGGTGTAATTGAAGCCTGGGAAAGGGAGGATTTTATTTCCAGCAGATTGACCTGAAATTGCAGGTGCAACTCTTAATAATGAATTGTGAGCTACCATTCTTAAAGTTCTTCAGTTCTTAAAGGTCTTTCTTTTCTACAAGCAAGGGTAGCGTCAAGCACGGTACAGTACCTGTGTGCACTTGGTATTGGGATTTTAAGTAGTTTGTTCAGTCAATCAGTGACTCAAGGGTAACAAACAGACAGAATACCTGATATTTGTAGACGCAATACTATATGTCCATCTGGTGCGGCCACGTACAGCCAGTCACATTCGTGCTAATACACATGGAAGCAACGGAGGCAGACCGGTTAGAAAGATAGCGGCTTCTGGACAATTCTAATTTAGAAGGTTTCCCCTTCTAAATCAAACCCAGCAGCACAGGGTAAGAGAAAAGCCAAATGGAACTCCATGTCTTTATCCTAATTAGAATAGAAAAGGGTTGTCAATATCAATTGCCTTCTCATAGCAGTACAGTAACACAGTACCGCTATTTTTATTATTATTTATTTCTTAGCAGACGCCCTTATCCAGGGCGACTTACAAGATATCACATTATTTTTACATACAATTACCCATTTATACAGTTGGGTTTTTACTGGAGCAATCTAGGGAAAAGTACCTTGCTCAAGGGTACAGCAGCATTGTCCCCCACCTGGGAATGAACCCACAACCCTCCGGTCAAGAGTCCAGAGCCCTAACCACTACTCCACACTGCTGCCCTACCTGTCATTACAGGCATTAGTGACTGGAGCATCAATGCACACAAGTTGTTTTACTGATTTAAATGCCTCAATAAGTCGGCCAGTCAGCAGTTATTAATGTTTGCGTACTGGAATGATACTGTTGAGCTGAACCCTGCTGTGATGTCTTGCTGAGAATAGTTAGAGCTACACGTAAGAATTAATTGGTTATTGCTCTAAAGTCATGCTGAGCTCATTTCCTTTTCTGGATGGATTTATATTTTTAGAAATGTATATGTTTTTAAGCTGCTTATGATCTTTCACGTTGCTTTTCAGTCAAAACAAATTCCTTTTTACCCCTTGAGTGTCAGTTAGGATGCTATTACTGTATTGCAAATATTTAAGTCTTAACATGTCTAAGTGAGATGTGTTTAATATTGATAGAAGAAAACCAAATACACATAATCAACAATAAAAAATACGATTATGGTATTTAACGCATCAGAAAGTCTCGCAACATGCTGTGTCATGTAGACAAATGACTACCTCTTGTATTGATATTGTCAACACCGATGCAAAAGGGGACCTTGGTTTATGTCTGCAAAGCGGTCCGCTTGACACGTTGTGAAAGCACTTTCCAGAGAACAGGCATTCACATTGCAGGTGTAGGGAATTGTGGTAACTTGATCATTTATTATAATGAATCAGACAATTCACCTAGCTTGCAGTCATAGTAATAGTAATTAGCCATTTTCAACTGGGAATGCCTTTTCAGACCACTTCACCCGAGCAATTCATTTGTGTGCAGTCTTAGTTAACCCTATATAGTACCCTTCATTTGGCTGTGCACATGCGCAGCCTTAGTCCCTACAGATTCTATATTCTAAACATCTGTTTCAAATTATGCTGAAACAGCACTTTCACAAATAGCATGGACCTTTTACAATGGGAGAGACTTGTATCCCCTTTATCCACTCTTAACAGTGCACTCCTTTTGGACCTTTGTTGTTTCCCATATTCCAAACTCATTCTAATACACAATATGAAATGTTAATTTTATCTTTACACAGGTACAGTACGTCACTGTTGACAAGAGTGTGACCAATTTTCTTTAATTAAAAGAGCAGGACATTTCTGTGTAATAAAATAATTTGATTTTATAATATTCTCCCTTTCCTTTGAGGAAGTGTCTTGAATTCTGTTTTCAGTTTTCCCTGGAAAGGAATTGATAACAATAACTAACTGGTCGAAGGCATGAGCATTTCTGGGAATCATTCATTCTTATTGGCTGTTTTATCATAGAAAATAAATCTGATGAGTTACATGTTTTACATTTTATACGTTTGCAAACCTGCACTAAATACAGACTGTAAAATCAAATTGTATGATTAGACTGTTCTTCTCTTTGTTTCCTTTGGTTAGGTGTCAAAAGATCTGAAACAGTATGACAACAAAATCATTGAATGCACCTTTGTGAACAACACCTGGGTATTCATGCGGCAGAGAATAGACAAGAGCTTCCCAAACGCCTACGAAACAGCCATGGGTAAGCATTTACAGAGCAGGAAGCCGACCTCACAGGAACAGGGCGACTATATACTCAGGATGAGCTTGACCATCATTTAAAATACATGGGATAGACCACTTTAGTTCGGAGGGGGGCTAATTTCTAATAATGGGTGGACATGGGTAAATGTTATTAACATGTCATTTGGTTTCTCTTCCAGCTGTTTGCAACAGCATTCAGCATCCAGTCACAAAGGAAATCCTGCTGGAGTTCATCGATAGGTGTGCGCTCCCAGCTCAAGGACAAACACGCAAACACCCCCTGGATCCAGACTCGGAGCTGATGCCACCCCCTCCCCCAAAGAGACCGAACCGAGCTATACCATAGCGCCGGGGCCGGGGGCAGCTCACATCCCTTCACTAACGCTGCTACTGTGCGGTGTCAGCTCACCTGCACAGAGCACCCCCACGTTTACTGACAAATAGAACATGCACCTCTGTGGAATTGATGATGCAGAAACATTTCTTCTTAGGGCTATGTGTCTCTTTAAAATGGATTTGCTCCCCTGCCCCTTTCCCCCTTGCCTGTACAGGAATCCGATACATTGAAGTCTTGGAAACCCTGTTTATTAGATAAGAGAATTACTCATTTTCTGTTTTGTGTTTAGTTTTGATCATTCCAAGTACTGTATCATGGTTTTCTTATTTTGCCTCGGACATTTTTACTAAACAATCCGTCGTATGCAATATATCCTCATTTTACATGCAAGTAAGAAGGTGTGGTTTGGTTTAATTATTTTAAAATAATATTTTACTGCATTCAGTGTTTGGTGTGAAACATTAAAGCAATATGTTTCAACTTGTTTTTGTATTTTACTGTGTTTTACATGAGTTTTATTTCAGTTTCAACCATTTGGATTAAAGGAAAAAAGTATATTTCAGGAACACATTCAATTACCATTGTATGCGCCTTCCTTTCTGCTAAATTGTACCTTTTGAAATTTGTGTGCGGATCATTGAACTTGAATTTCTAAATGTTTTTATCCAGTGCTTCAAGGAAGACGTGAACTTTATAACACAGGCCTCTTATTGCTTTTAATCAGGGTGGGTATGTTAAAGAAATGCACAGAGACGAACAATAATTCAAACTCCTGATGCAAATTTCTCTCGTTCTCCTAAGACATGGAATTTAACTCCAGAGCTTTCCAGCTCAGTAACCTTCAATAGGATGTTGTGTTAAAGGTAGCTGGTAGGGCTGCTTGTGCAGTAGCTATGTTCATTTCAAATAGGTAAGATATATTAGCACAACTTTATCTTCTAAAAGATCAGCTCAGATATTTCAAAGCACCTTATCTGTCTTCTGCTCACTGTTAATGTGTGCTTAGTTTACCGGGGGCAATGAAATCTGAATTGCAATCCAAAGGGATTGTATCTGTACTAGAGAAGTGGGCGGCTTATATTACAAGCTCTCTGCAAATGCAGTGTCAATGTTAATATTGAAGAGTGCTTTGGGGTTCAGAGGCAGTATCACTGCTTTCGATTCCAGCTAGCCAGTCTACATCCATTACATTTCTGTGTTACATTTCTGACCCTAAGGATCTCATGAAGGATTGCTTTTTAACCCAGTCAAGCAAGTTTTCCATCTTTTTTTCTATCTCTATCTTCATGTTTGTTAATATTTTTAAAACCCGCCTGAAGCTTTTTGCTGTCATCTGCCTTTTCCTTCTGCTAGCGTTAATTTCACACTGTAGATTGCATTAAACAACCCAGCAAGTCAATTTGCTGTTTGAACAAGATTTGTATAACACTGCAATTCTTGCCCTGTTTTCTTTAATCAAAACCCTTTTTTTCATTGATCACCAGAGAATGCTTTGCATTCACTAATAGAAACAATATAAAATATTTCCTGTCACCAATTGGAATTCAAAAACTCATTACCTTTTACTGGTAAAGGCATCCGGTTCTACAGCGTGATACACAAACAACCCACCACATGAAAAACACATATCACGGAATTGAGCTTCACCTTTTGCCTGGCAGGTGATAGGCCATTGTCTGAACAGTGGTCCTCAAAGTGGTGCCTGCGATCGTGCCCACGGCAGCTGTTCTTAAATTATGGGTCGTGAACACATTTCTGGTTGGTTGTAGCGTTGGAAAATAAATAAAACTTTAAACATTTTTTCCAATAAAAGCGTCACAGCAGTCTTTTGACAGTGCTGCTCGCTTATGATGTGCTTGTATGTACTCGACATTTTTTTTTTTTTTTTCTGAAGGGCCTTTGCGAGATGATCAACCAATTGAATATCTGCATTTTCTCTGCAGAAGCCCAATCATAAGTTAGCTGGGTGGGACATAAACTGTGTCTGTTTCAGTTGCAGGTACCGACAGTAAGTTTAACCAATGGGAGAGTCAAATATCTGCCAGGTTTTATGCAGCTGTCCAATCATAAGCAAGCAGAGGCTGTTCACGGTATTCTGAGTAAAAATTGAAGGCGAGTGAATAGCCAATTGGAAAGCTCTGACAGCCGTCCAATCATTCGTGAGCAGAGGCGGGGTGTTAATATTATTATTTATTTCTTAGCAGACGCCCTTATCCAGGGCAACTTACAATTGTTACAAGATATCACATTATTTTTACGTACAATTATCCATTTATACAGCAATCTACGTAAAGTACCTTGCTCAAGGGTACAGCAGCAGTGTCCCCCACCTGGGATTGAACCCACAACCCTCCGGTCAAGAGTCCAGATAATATGCCGGGTAAGCACTGAATTTCGCCAACTGTTATTGAGAAAAATAATACATTTCAGTATTTAGAATTTAATTTTCTCTCTGTGTATTTTTTTTAAATTTCACCAGACAAGGGAAACACCATAGTAGATTTAGTTACGAATCCACTTTCTCTGAATAATTGTACTAGAGATGAGCGATCTTTAAAACAGAGATTTGCCAAACTGAAACAAAGTGAGATGCTAGCTATCCTTTTTTATTTTAGTTTATTCATGGTTATCTGTGTAACCATTCTATTTAAAATATTTGCATTGCGTATTTTATATAAATTATTTAAAGAATAAGTGCAGCATGGACAATTACTGCCTGAGACTTGGCCTTATCAGAGTGAGCCAAGAATAACTCCCACTAAAACTCTTATATAAAAAAAAATATATATATATATATATATATATATATATATATATATATATATATATATATATATATATATATATATATACAGTGCCTTGCATTGTATTCATATTCACCCCCCTTGGACTCTTGCACATTTTGTAGTGTTACAACCTGGAATTAAAATGGATTTAATTAGGATTTTTTGTCACTGATCTACACAGATTAGTCAATAATGTCGAAGTGGGGAAAAAAATCTACATATTTTTCAAAATTATTTACAAATAAAAAACTGAAAAGTCTTGATTGCATAAGTATTCACCCCCTTTGCTGTGACACCCCTAAATACGCTCTGGTGCAACCAATTGCCTTCAGAAGTCACATAATTAGTTGAATGGTGTCCACCTGTGTGCAATTAAAGTGTCACATGATCTCAGATTAAATACACCTGTTTCTGGAAGGCCCCAGAGTTTGTTAGAGAGCATATCTAAACAAACAGCATCATGAAGACCAAGGAGCTATCAAAACAAATCTGGGATAAAGTTCTGGAGACGCACCAATCAGGGCTGGGTTATAAAAAAATATCCCAAACTTTGAACATCCCCCGGAGCACCGTTAAATCCATTATTAAAAAATGGAAAGAATATGGCACAACCGCGACTCTGCCTAGAGAAGGCCGTCCAGCAAAACTCAGTGACCAGGTAAGGAGGGCATTAGTCAGAGAAGCAACCAAGAGGCCAATGGTAACTCTGAAGGAGCTGGAGAGATCCACAGCTGAGATGGGAGAAACCGTCCATGGGACAACTATAACCCAGACGCTCCACAAAGCTGGGTTTTATGGAAGAGTGGCGAGAAGAAAGCCATTGCTGAAAAAAAACCCATATCAAATCCTGTTTGGATTTTGCCAAAAGGCATGTGGGAGACACAGCAAACGTGGAAAAAGGTCTGGTCTGATGAGACCAAAATTGGACTTTTTGGCCTTAGCGCAAAACGCTATGTGTGGCGCAAAGCCAACTCTGCTCATCACGCTGAGAACACCATCCCCAAGGTGAAGCATGGTGGTGGCAGCATCATGTTATGGGGATGCTTTTCATCAGCAGGGACTGGGAAACTGGTCAGGATTGAGGGCAAGATAGATGGAGCCAAATATAGGGAAATTCTAGAGGAAAACCTGTTTCAGTCTGCAAGAGACCTGGGACTGGGGCAGAGGTTCACCTTCCAGCAGGACAATGACCCTAAACACACAGCCAAAGCTACACTGGAGTGGTTTAAAAACAAGAACCTGAATGTCTTAGAATGGCCCAGTCAAAGCCCAGACCTCAATCCGATTGAGAATCTGTGGCAAGACTTGAAAATTGCTGTTCACCAACGGTCCCCATCCAAGTTGACAGAGCTTGAGCAATTTTGCCAAGAAGAATGGGCAAAAATTGCAGGATCCAGATGTGCAAAGCTGGTAGAGACTTACCCAAAAAGACTCACAGCTGTAATTGCTGCCAAAGGTGCTTCTACCAAGTATTGACTCGGGGGTGAATAGTTATGCAACCAACAAATGTCTTTTTTTTGTTTAATTAACTTTTGTGTCACAATAAAAAATATTTTGCACCTTCAAAGTGTTAAGTATGTTGTGTAAATCATATGGTAAAAATCCCAATTAAATCCATTTTAATTCCAGGCTGTAACACTACAAAATGTGGTAAAGTCCAAGGGGGGTGAATACTTATGCAAGGCACTGTATATATATATATATATATATATATATCTAATCGCGAGAAGACAGTGTTTAAGATAAGAACCTATGCAGTAGTCAGCATGCTTGCAAGTGAGTCAAGTGAGATCAATGCCTGTGCCCAAATTACTTTGAGGACCACTGGTCTAGAATGTCGGGTGTGATGATTGCACAGATGACTGCACATTCTGGCTCAGTTTTGACCTGTAATTCAGCAGTGTTCTTTGGTTTGTCAGTGCACTACTGTCTTTAGGTGGCTCCACAGGGCCTCTGCAATCTAGTCAGCATCCTGCATGTTGAGTAATAATGTCAATGTAAATGCTCTTCTGAGATTCACAAGATGTTGGCCTTCCTTGTGTTAGTGTTGTTTTTCACTGTTGGAAGAACTTTACATGCCTTCTATATAGAGATTTACTTGTCTGTTAGACATGCAGCAAATAAACATTCATTGGATTCAGGGTGGTATTTTTGCATAGACATCAAAACGTGTCCCACAGAGAAGAAGGTTTGTTTAGGGGTTTTTTTCAACTGAAAAGTTTTTGGTTAACTAACCACGTGCAACATCTGGGCCAAGTTCTCTTTTTTTCATTTAGCCCATTCTTTCAATTACATTTCAAACCTTTAATGCGTGCAGCATTTTACACATTTTAAAATAAACTAGAAATAGTCCAAAGCGTTTATGTTTTTTTTTAGCAGGTGCACAACATTGGCTGCTTACCATTTCTTTCAGAATCAAACACACTTGTAGGACACACTGGAAAAATGCTGGCCTCCTCTGAGCCCTTTTGGAAATGAGTATAAAGTCTCAACTATATCTAAGTACATCTCTACATCTAATGAGTGATTGTCTGTACCATCCAAACTCACCTTGTATATTGTGTTTTCAGATGACACTCCAATGTTTTAATATTTGTAGCTAATAGCATGTGACTGGTGATAGTGTGAGGTTCCCTATCGAGTACGAAATGTAACCATTATCATATGGGTGTTTTACCTTGTGAAGACCCCGAACCTGGATAAATTATACCAGAGCTGCGCGCCAGCGCCTGTGATGCCCTCATGTGCGCCCCTGAGGGTGTAAGAAGATGCCTGCACAGATGCTAGCATCATTTTTCCTTTCACAGGACTGAACCTAGATAAGGAGAGCCATAGACAGATAACTTGTTACTTTATCTGCATCTATATTTCGCTAATTGTGTATTACACTAATTAACGCAATAATTATTTATTTACATTGTTTAGTTTTAATTTTTTGCACATAGCCTGTTGTTTGTGACGTCCCGCAGCGGCCTTGTGCCCCACGTGAAGCCAGTGGCTATTGTCGCCCCTTCCAAGGGATCAAACAACTTGAGTCTTAACTTGTGCTCTCCTTAAAGACAGTCTATTTTTTTTTAATACCAATTTTATTATTATTTGAATTTAATATTGTTATTACTGTTTTCTGTGACCGTTTTTCTCTTGTGTGTTTTTTCCTTTTTTTTTTTTTTTTTTTTTTATATACTGAAACACGAATACAGAAGCTGTGCTTTTACCGGGATACGCACTTTGGCTCAGGCTGCTTGCAGTCTGTGCCGCAGTATCTCGCTGCTTACAACACCATTACGAAGGCTGTTAGGGCTCTAACAGAAGGCAACACTCAGTCTTGTATTTGTTCTGACTGTTTGGGTTTGCCAGAAGCTATGTAGGTGGGCATCCCTATGCGACCCAGTATCCACCAAAAAGGAAGTGAGGTTACCGCACCGGTACAGTACCGACCCGCTGCAAGCCGTCCCATGTATACTGTACCAAGGTTACCGTACCGACCGGTACCATCTCGGTTACATACCGTTCCGACTTGGTGCAAAGTTCATGCCATCCCTGGTCCAGTACCAGAGGACTTGGTTCGGGTCTTGACCCGCCCTGTTACAGTTTTTACAGTACTGTATACTACATCCACCCTGTTACATTACTGTACCCCCTTGAGGGCAGCAACAGTAATGTACACTACTGTACTGACCCGGTGCTACATGCACCAAACCAGTACCGTCCTGGTTCCAACCACTACTGACCGGGGATTACATCCCCAATCTCGTACCAAACAGGCCTTGTTGACAGTCCTGTTGCTGCCTTTAGCAGCTGAGGCAGCAACTGTACAGTCTTACTGTACATTGCTTGCTATTTGCATAATGCCTGGGTTTTATCCATGTGTCAGGAGCCTCGGACCGGCAAAAGCCTCAGGCCAAGCCACAAGCTGAGCAGCGGTCCAAGGGGTTTGCTGCCATAGGCCCAGGGCCCCTTCTTAGGGAGCCATCTGGAGTATTGGCATCAGTGCACAACAGACATCCGGGTGCTAACTACCATTCAGACTGGCTACTCACTGCAGTTCAAACATGGTCCCCCTCCCTTTCGGAGCGTGACTGCAACATCAGTCATGGACCAACAGGACGCCGCTGTGGTATCTCAGGAGATAGCAGCTCTGCTGCAAAAACTTCCTATTTGTATGGTACACCCCATTTTGTTGAAGGACAGGTTCTATTCCATGCCCAAGGAATATGGTGGCCTCAGACCAATCCTCGACCTCAGGCAGGTCAACCTGTTTCTGAGCCGAAGGATGTTCAAAATGTTGACGATGCAACAGCTGCTGCAGTCATTCAGGCCAGGCGACTGGTTTACCATGGTGGAACTCAAAGATGTCTATTTCCATAAAAACTGGCACAGTTCTGTTCCTGCGGTTCGCCTTTCAGTGAGCGGCGTATGAGTTCAGGGTCTTGGCCTCTCTCGGCACCCCATGCCTTTTCAAAGTGCAGGGAAGGTATACTGGCCCCATTGAAACTCAAAAAGGTATCGGAGTACTCTATTAAGACCGTGAAGGCGGCTTTCTGCGTGGGCGGTTTTCTCGGTTGCGTCGTTCCCTTGGCACAGAGCCATGGGGCGAGGACTTAGTCACCTCTCTACCAAAGGGTGATGGGGAAGAGTGCTGTGCAGGAGTGAGGGACGCAGAGTGCTCTGTAGAGCTGCGGGAGAGACATTTCACCAGCATGCGCTTTTTTCTAGAAATACGCACAACATTCACAAAAACTGCGATTCACCAGTGCCTCCTTTTGCGGGCTTTGGCTCCAGGCAGGAAGAGCATCTGCTGTGCTTGTCTTCAATAGATAGACAGGCCTTGCATGTCTCACAGGGCTAAGACCCAGGCATCATGCAGATAGCAATACAGTGTACAGTAATACTGTACAGGTGCTGACTCAGCTGCTTAAAGTACAGTAACCGTGCTGTTCAAGCCTGAACAAGACCGGCTTGGTACCAGACCAGGGATGTAATCCCTTGTCAGAACTGGAACGGTACCTGGTCTGTGACTTTAGTAACCTCAGTACCGGTACGGTACAGGTCCACTCGGTTCCCAGTTACCGTGGGTAGTACTGTACAGGGATGCCCATCAGTCAAAGCCACTCGGCCAGTACCGACACAAGACTGAGGGAAGCCCTCGTAATGGAGATGTGAAAGCTGCTGTGGGAGGGATTGCAAGCAACCACCCCTGAAGCAGACTCTTGGTCCTGCGCAGCGCTGCTGAACCCAGCAGCTGCTATCACTACAAGTGTGCCGCAGACAGGCCTGCACATAGTCTATGTGAAAACAGAAAAATATAATGAGAAAAGGAAAATATTTCTCTCCTACGGTAATACAATTACTTAAATTATCCAAACCGTCTTGTAATTTTGGCCAAAGCCAAAATGAGAATAGAATAACTCCAGCCGGAGCTATTGCAGCTTGGGGGGAGAGCAGAAAGTCGTCCGACTTGTGTTGCTTGATTCCTTGGAAAGGGTGACTCAAGCCGCTGGCTTCATGTGGGGCACAAGGCCGCAAATACATGTAATCAGTAAAACTAATACAGAGATTAATTTTTAATATCGCATAGAATTTGTGTAAAACACATTAAATATGAACATTTATAACAGAAAAGGTAACAAGAACTTATCTGAATTGGCTCTCCTGTTAGGTCAGTTCTTGAAAGGAAAAATGGCGCTGAGATCTGTGCATGCAGTCCTTTAAACACTCGGGGGAGGGCATGACTGCCTCACAGAGGCTCAGATGAGCAGCTTTGTTCAGGTTTCGCATCTTAGAGGTTAATACCCATTCGGTAATCATTACATTTCCTACTTGAAAGGGAACCACACATCAGGATTCTTCCACTTGATATAGTCTGACCCATCACAGTGTGTGGGGGGCATATACAGTATATTGGAAGATCAACAGTTATATGTCTAGATTTAACAAAAAAGTATTTGTTGTAGTATAACATCAGTTAATTGTTGTTAATGCAATGAAGGGAACTGTTTAGAATCACTGGCTTAATTTTACTTTTAAACATTTTCCCTGGAGTGGAATAGGTTTCGACGATTTTAGAAGTACCAGCAGACTATATGTATTGATGCCTTCAGAACTGTCTTCCATTTCCCTAGAGATAGTGCCCACATTGCAGCCGCTCTCTTCTGTTTTTATGTGCTCACTTTTATCCTCATTGCAGCCGCAGGCTGGGAGGCATCCTGATTCTCCACCTCCCAGACGGCTACTCCCTATTCTTGGTTTGCCTGGAGGAAAGGTTGAAAACCTTGAAATCCTTGAGGTTGTCTGCATCGATTTCCACTCTATCAATCTTGCAAACCATTCTTGGTGATGAGAGATCATTTCCACATTGGTTTTATGTCAGCTTTGAGGGTTATTTCTGATGTGCTACGAGTTGAGCATTTGGAATGCAGTGCTGATATGACAGTGTTCCTGTGAAGCATAGAATCAAGCCTAATAGCAATATGCAGGTGCCCTGGTCCTGCCAGGTCATCTTCTGTGCTTTTATACAAACCAGGTAGCACCTGCTACTGGGGCTCTTTCGGTTATCTCAACCTCTGAAACAAGTGTGGATTTTTTTTAAGCCTTTTGAAGTTTACCCTACATTTTGATAATAGTAATATACTTAATGTACCATGTTGACAGCCTCTTCCAGATGTACTGCCCCCTACGGCCAGGGTCTGTATACAATGGGAAGGTTGCCCTCAAGTGACATCTTCTTTGGAAGGCCCCAAGCCAGTATCAATATCCAACTTTTATAAATTGTACAAGGGATTTTTCTGACATTAAGTATGTCCTTGTTTTACTTGAATGCATTGCATGCTCTTATTGAGCCTGGCTTTGATGAATAGAAACCCAGATCAAGAAGCTTTATAAGCAGTGCTTATAGTCTGGCTCCATTTTTTAAGTAAGTCTTTTTATTTTTTGCTCTGTTTCCTTTTTGTTGAATGAGTGTTAACATATTGCTCTTAAGTTTGCTTGCTGTATAATGGGGATCTGGTGTTACAGCTGGTGTAAGACACAATGCATACATCCCATTAATAGATCAAATTAATGAACTGAAAAGCACATGACATAAAAACAAATGAAATAAGAACAACTAAGCAGCTGCCAGATTACTTTATTAGAGAAGAACAGCTTTAGTCACGACCCAAGACTATATTGTGAGTGGCTCTGATTTTAGTAAGTACCAAGTATAGGAATTCAAAACGCACCATATTCAGCACTACCACAAGGAAAACATACAAAGTTTTTTGTAACAACCTAGTAAAATAGCTGCAAAAGACGTACACTTAGAATATAAATTAGATCATCGCTATGAATTATTTATATTTATTAAATATACGTTGACTTTAACAAAACAACAAAGAAACAATATTTAAAATAAATGTTTTACCAAAACAAAATAAATAAATATCTACATAAATAAGCGATTTAGGTAAATTACTGATTAAATCGCCCAACTCTTATATATTACACTCAGGGCCGTACCAAGGTGGGTGGGAGCAGTGCGGCCGCACAGGGCGCTAACCTGAGGGGGGCGCCTAGTGGCTGACAAATAATAAGTAAAAAAAAAAAAAAAAATGATAACAATTCAAAACAAAAATAACACGACGAAAGAAATGAAAGCGCTTTATTATTCGTCAGCCCATCGGTGCCCCCCTCAAGTCAGCGGCTGACACACCCCTGCCTGCTCGATCAATCGCTTGCTCGCTTTACACAGGGGAAATAGTAAAAAGATACTGTATGTATATGTCTTACTTCAGCACAACCTCTCCCCGCTAGCGCTCGACGGAATACAGTAAAAAAAAGATACTGTATGTATATATTTTAATTCAGTACCAGCACCCCCCCCCCCACTGCCGCCCCCCAAAAATCTCCCTATTTTGTATTTTCAAAAGTTGGCAGGTATGCTAAACTGAAGTGAAAAAGAGAAATAATTTACGAACATCTATATTAACCATGCTTTAAATGAAACATATAAATCAACAAATGAATAAATTACAAACATACTTTAACGTAGCCTAAAGTTAAAAAATATGTTACCGTACATTGCAAAATAATCCAAATAAACAACACTAGTCTGCATGAAATAAAACTGTTGGGAGTTAGTAAATTCCGTTTTTTCCTGCTTTGGTACAGAAATAAGAAATCACACACAATGCTGCTTTGCTTGTAAGCCATAGAACAACAACAACAGAGGGGGGGGGAGGGGTGCTATCAAGAATCGGTACGACTGATTACACTGAATTGTTTTGAATACCTGACTCGAACACGACGCTAGAGTTGATAATCAACCTTGTGTATTGATACTGTCGAACATGGAGTCCATCCAAATGTCATTGACCTCTCCTAAAGGTCAAATGTAAAACTGGCTTATTACTCCATAGAGAGTGCAGATAGTATCCTAGTTGCTCTGGAACACATAGAGGAACACATATATGCTCTATCAAAAAATGTTGCTCACAACTAGATAGAACTCATTGCTCAGAGATGGGCAATAGTGCCATTTTGCTTAAATCTTTACATGGCCTGTAACACAAACACTGCTGCATGTAAACTCTTCAAACTTCACAGAGTTCTACAGACCTACTATGGACAATGCCCACAATTGAATGAAGCTGATTGGTCTCATGAATTTCACGATAAAAGCTAGGAAGCTGTTAAGTTGCTTTCAACTCGTTATTATTTTTTTTCCTTCTGCCAAGAAAACCTTGTTGCATAAAAAGAAAACTGTTGCACGAAAACTCACGAAACGGTAGGGTGGTAGAGGCCTTTGGGAGGTTGTCTCAGAGCGAAAACAAAGGTCATAGGTCACATGGTTGGGCAGCCATATTGGATTTTTTCAAGATTTTTGACCAATTTTAAAAAATCTTCTCTGAAACTGTTTACCGCAGAGATCTGAAATTTGGGGCACATACTACCCTTAGGCGCTATATTTACATTTGTTCAACAGAAGTTGACTGGTCACGTGGTTCAGCGGCCATATTAGAATTTGTCAAAAATATTCAAACGTCTTCTCTGAAACCGTTATGCCGACTGAAGCGAAACTTTGCATACGTAGCCTTGGCAAGGTTGTCTATGAAGTTTGTTCAAGGCAAGTCGCTACATAAAAAAACATGGCTGCAGCAAGCCAATCAATTTTCAGCTATGGTCACTGCACATAGTTGCACATATTACAGTATTTATCTAAAGTAGAATGTTGTAGACTCATGAATCTTCACACAGTAGTGGAAGCCTATGGGAATTAATGTATGCTCTATTCAAAAATTGCCTTGACCATGACCTTTGACTTCTCCTAAAGTGGCTCATAACTGCTTAGTGGGTGCAGGTAGGGTCATGGTTACTATGGAACACAGATAGGAACAAGAATGCCTTGGAAGCCGTCAAGTTGCTTGCAACTTCTAGTTATCACTTGAGTTTGCACTGGCTCTTCTAACATGTCACATGCAGACTGGGGTTTACTTTGCAAAGGCGTACCCCGTCTGTCGTTTCAACTAGGAGTTAAAATTAAGAGTCATCGAGAATGTTTGTGCAGTCACTATGAGAAAACAAACTACGCTGCAGACAGCTTGTTAATATGCCTGCTGGACTCCCCTGGTCTCCCGCTGTTGCTATTAGAACGACCTGCTGTCTGAAAGAGGGTCAATTCTTTTTCATACCGATTGCCATTGCATGTATTTCTCTCGGCGGGGAGTCTGTACAACAGCTGGCAGACTGCATTCATTAGGTTGCACTGGTTTGAGTAGGAAGAGATTATTAATTCTGGTTATTGGTTTAAATTTAAAGCACATGTGTAAAAGTGATTGTAGGTCTAATGTATGAGACTGTATAGATGTATGTTTAACTGTGGTTTATAATCTGATGGGTTATTGTTTAACAAGGGGGCCTATTAGCAGGTTGCTTCATATCGTTGTTCCTTATTAGCTTATCTATAGGGAGACCAGATGTCACGGTTTAGCCGAGACAGTCCTGGGTTTCCATCAATGTAAACAATCGCTTTAGTTTATAGCACCTGCATTGAAAACAAACTAAAATTAAAAAAAACCAAGGTAAGTAGTCTTATTTTTAAAAGTAATTAGCACAGGCGTACATGCTTAAGTGACTTGCTCAGGGTCACACAATGAGTCAGTGGTTGAGATGGGATTTGAACCAGGGACCTCCTGGTTACAAGCCCTTTTCTTTAACCAGTGGACCACACACCCTCCTATAATCACACCTCACACAACTGTTTAAAGTGGTCAAACCTTCACCCTATTAATCTAGGTTTAGCAAAGGTATTGTTTACCACTGCTGCAATATTGAGATGTTGAGGCAGGAAAACAGGGACATGTCTGGGGCAGGACGGCATGGCGAATCCTCAGGTAATGCTAATTGTGAAATACCAGATTACTGCAATGTGGACTGCCAAGACTGATACAACATCCAAACACCCCAGCACCACACACCAACACATTTTTGGTGGGGTAAGGTATGTACGTGCAGGCTACTAATAACGTTTCTATATGAAATGTGCTTCTAGAAAAGATTGGTAACTCTTTGCTATATAAAGTTCATAAATGCAAATTGATGTCTTCCACCTGTATAAATCAAGCCACATGAAATCATCTGCTAAAGCCTTTTCCCGCTAAACATATTAGACTCTACGACTGTTTAATATTTCATGCTGAATGAATTTATGAAAAGGGAAAGTGAAATGGTCCCACCACCACCACCAGACTATCAAGAGGTCAATCAGATTGCTTTGCTCCAAGTAAAACAAAAGCATTTTATTATAAATTATGTTTGGAAAGGAGATCCAATTACGTTGCTAGTGCTTAAGGGAACTTCTGTCAACAAAACCAGTAATTCTCCTCCAATTGTTTTTGGTTTTCGCACCAAGAACACAAAATATAACACTGCTATGAAAGAACAGTCATGAAGATGCCAGGTATGAAGGAAGTGATACAAAAATCAATGGCATCATTTAAATTCTTAGTAGATTTTTTTTTTTTTAAACCGTTGTTTCTGAGGAGATTCAAGTGTCATTCATCATCTTGAGTTAGATAAACAGTCGACTTCAGATGTCATTTTATTTAATGTAGAATCTTAGCTGTCCTCTTCTTCTGAGTACTTTGCTGTGGCTTAGTATCTCAGCCCGTTGAATTGCATTGAGAGGGAAGGGCTGTACCTGAACCACTAACCTCACGGTTCTGAGGAATGTTTTGCCATTCACCCAGAGAACGAGCTCTGCCATTCACCCAGAGAACGAGCTCTGCCATTCACATAGAGAGAGAGAGCTCTGCCATTCACCCAAAGAACGAGCTCTGCCATTCACATAGAGAGCTCTGCCATTCACATAGAGAGCGAGAGAGAGTTCTGCCATTCACATAGAGAGCGAGAGAGAGCTCTGCCATTCACATAGAGAGAGAGAGCTCTGCCATTCACATAGATAGCAAGCTCTTCCATTTACATAGAGAGAGAGAGAGAGCTCGGCCATTCACAGAGATAGAGCTCTGCCATTCACATAGAGAGCAAGCTCTGCCATTCACAGAGAGAGAAAGCTCTGCCATTCACATAGAGAGCAAGCTCTGCCATTCACAGAGAGAGCTCTGCCATTTACATAGAGAGCAAGCTCTTCCATTCACAGAGAGAGAGCTCTTCCATTTACATAGAGAGCAAGCTCTTCCATTCACAGAGAGAGAGCTCTTCCATTCACAGAGAGAGAGCTCTTCCATTCACAGAGAGAGAGCTCTGCCATTCACATAGAGAGAGAGCTCTGCCATTCACATAGAGAGTGAGAGAGAGCTCTGCTATTCACATAGAGAGCGGCAGGCCACTGAAATTCAAGTTGTTTTTAAATAGTTACGGATAAATGCTCTTGATCAAAAGAGTAATTAGACCAAAATCAGTGGCAATAAAACTACAACAGCACAACTGGATTGGGAGAGGAATAGAAAGAGTACTACAGTTAAAATATTAAGGAACATGGAATTAATGGTTAGTAAATCGGTTACCTCAGTCAGTTTTTATCATCTACTGGGTAAAATCAAATTATATGTGGCGGATATTCAGATGCTCTGGTTCTTTTATTATGAGCCAGTACAGCAGATACTTATTTTGCTGAAGCTATTACTGAACATAATACATATACAATAAAAGTAAAACTGTTTAAGAAAATGTACCCTTTTAGAAACTGACAATTCGAATTCCGCTCACAGCGATGCAACCTGCTCCCCTTCTCCTCTTTTCAACCATCAACCCTGAGCAGCAGATGCTGCCCAGCTAACCCTCTGCCAAGATTGGATACTCAGCATGACAGTGATGCCCTAATTGCATGACTCACCCAGCACCCCACTGGCTATGCAACTGGGCACCTGCTCTGGAATAACTGGTGAAATAACTTTTATTTACTGTTTAGGCATCACACACAATACAAAGTACCCCACTATGATAATATCAACTGTTGCCTCATTGCCTCCAGTAACAGTAGGGACAGGCATCGTACTGCACATCCACTTTTCTCGTCAATGTTGTGAATCTCTCTCTATATGTGCTAATGTAAGCTGTTGAGCAGATTTGCATTTAGTACAAGCCTTTGGCACTGCAAGTATCTGAAGAGTAGATTAACACGCATCAGCTGTGACTGATTATTAGGTTTTGAACAATTCTTTCTCTTAGGGCAAACCTCATAGATTAGACAGCTGTCAGATAGGGTTATTTGCAGCTGTTTATTTACTTTCCTTGAATAACACCCGTTTCACATGTGCAGTTAACGTGATTCTGCAGATCCAGCCCTGCATGCATTCAAGTAAAGCACAGAGAACTCCAAAGTGTTGCAGTGAGGCATGATAATAACTGGGTATTATTTCAGCACCGATTCAGAACTTATTTATGAGATGTTCAAAGCACGGTATGATTGAGATATTGTATTTATAACTAGTGAATGCTCTTGGTGCTGACACTTCCCTTGCCAAAGCTTTATCTGCAGCACTCCATATACCTGCAATGTGTTCGTAAATACTGGGGGCAGCTAAAGCCAAAGACTAGGACCCAAAGTATGTGCAAATGATGACAGTTGTTTAGCAAGGACAATATTCTACTGGCAGTGACCACAACTGTGTGGGTTACTGCTGAACTTGTGAGTGCATGTGAGTGCTGGCCAGGGAAGAGGAAGTGTGCAGTGAATAACAACAAATGAAAAAATGAAAAAGTCACGTATCTTTTTTTTTTTTTTTTGCCGCAGCAAACTAGTGTCTGGAATGAAATAGTTTTCAGAAGCTAATACTTCATCGTCCGTACCATTTTCTTATCTCTCTTTAAAGAAATGTCTAAAATATAGGAGAGCAGAAGTAAGATGTCACCATCCCATCCTCTACAATTGCAGAACACATAGACTAATCCATACTGAAATACCATTTACATATTCATTGGACAATAGCGAATTAACTGTTTAGTGGTCTGCAAAAAAAAAAAAAAAAGAGTCATTTTCAGCTTGCTAGGGCTGTAATCCCGAAGGCTGGTCCTGCTTGAAATGCCTGCAGGTGACCTCACAGGAACGAACCAGAGATTGGGAGCCAGAGACCCTTCTGCCTATTTTAAACAAAATGAGAAGCACGTCGGAGAAGGACTGTGTAACTCACAAAAACACCAAACCCCAGTTCATGTACCATTAACACAACAATGTTGACTAAATGATTAATCAAAGAAATAAAATTATCAATTTCAAAATCCATCTAGCAGGTAATGTGAACTCTACAGCACGCTTTCCTAGCACATTATCTGTTTATTATTCGAGTTTGTAGCTCTCTTCCTCATTATTTTTAACCTTTCTTATCTAACTAGTTCTTGATGGACACCTCATATACACCTTGTATAATGACAATCCCTTGGACAGTAATTATAACTGCACACCAGATCAGTCCGCACCGAATCACACAGCGAGCCAGCTTCTCCATGCAATGATTCTGCAATGGATTTCACACCTCATTTCGAAATCTGAAATAGGCACCTCTGTTTGTTTTTTTTACTATTATTTACCACCAGCTGCATTATCTTGCAAACCCCCACGTCCCTGTGCCCTTTTGCAGTTTTCAGTGCATGGACTGACAATGGCCACTTCTTTTTTGTTATTCTTCACTGGCCGCCTCTTTTTTGGTATTCTTAAAAGATGTGTAATAAGAAAACCTCTCCTGGGCCACTGCAGCTAACTAATATAGGTTCCACACTCTCTCATACTGTCCCTTAGTTCCACACTGTGCCATACTGTAAACTGGTACCACACTATCCCATGCTGTAGACTGGTTCCACACTGTACCATGCTTCCACACTGTCCCATGCTGTAGACTGGTTCCACACTGTCTCATACTGTAGATCGGTTTTACACTGTCACCCTCTGTAGACTGGTTCCACACTGTCTCATACTGTAGACCGGTTTTACACTGTCACCCTCTGTAGACTGGTTCCACACTGTCTAATACTGTAGACTGGTTCCACACTGTCTAATACTGTAGACTGGTTCCACACTGTCTCATACTGTAGACTGGTTCCACAATTCCCCCTTAGTGTAGACTGATTAGCTTGAGGAATCCTTCCATCTCACCTGGAAATTGGAAACAGCTACACAGTAATATAAAGAAAATATTAGCCTCTCTCAAGTGAACACCCTGGACAATAGCAGGGAAACGTGCTTCCAGAAATGTACAATCAATTCTCTTGATGTATCCTGTTAGCAGTTAGCTGGTAATTTGAAAAACAAAATGTTCAGTTCAGTCCACCCACAGATAAATAGTACGTTAAGCAATTTGGCGTCCCTTATCATGGTCTCATCATCTTCGTTGTATATTGAAGTAGAATGTTGCTAGCATTGACCTTTTCCCTGTTATTCTGTGTTTTCTATACTATGAGTTACAGTTTGTCTGCTGCGGAGGCATAGCAAGATTCTGCATTAAGTGATGTATTAGACTATTACAACAACCAGAATTATTTCACAATCTCTGTTGTTAACATCATAACAATAATCTGAATAATCAATTACCTGAGCCAATAAGAGCCAATGAGCCAATAAGAACCCTGATTGTCCATGTCGCAGCCAATCCCTGATACTGGAGGGGATTGGAGACGTGTGCGATGCTTTACTGTTGTGTGTGGATGTGTAGCATGCACTGCACATGTCCTTTATTGTTATAGTATACCAGGGGCTCAGAATGGGATTTAAATGTCTTAGTTAATCCAGTCTGGCCAGAAGATCTGGACACAAGTAACATTTTCACAAGGTCTTGGGATACATTTAGGACAAGGCTGTTTATTTTAAAAACCTAATGATGACAAGAGATGATTCACACTACTTGGGAGTGTATCTGCAGGGTAAATGCATTTGCTCCAGTATTGTCCACCTGGACTTGCTGCTCATTTCAAAGCTACAGATTTATAGAACCTTTCGGTCCCTCGGATACCTCCCTGGGGACACCTAGGAGGATACATGGAGTGAAAAGGTTGTGCCTTGTTTAGTGCATGAATCCAGTTAATTTATTAGAGCATTTCAACCACATACAAAAGCCTATGGCAAGGACTGCTCAGCTGCTTGAGGAATGTTAACTGGTGCTTTCTTTCTTTGCCCCTTACAATATGATCGGACGTGTTTTAGACACGGCTGTTCAGAGCTGGGTGGATTTAAACCACAGTGAGTATACTGTTAAAACATTTACAGACAGCAGAGAACTAAATGGCCATACGCAAATTAATTTATCTGAAGTTACCGTTCATACAGAGATAAAAGACCAAGTACAAGAACATTTCATGCTTGAACAAGCTTAATATATTAGCATGTGTAGCTCGTTGTCAGCACATTCTCATTTGGCAAGAACCTGTGCTTTCACTGTACAATGTTTTTGTACAGTGAATAGGCAACAGGAGATTTACAGAAACATAAACTCCTTTTGAGGTGCTTAATCACACAATTCTGCAAAACTGTATTAATTGAAGCTACATGCAGAATGCATGTTTTGTTACGTGTTCTTCATCTGTGTCCAAAATATGAATTTAAAATGCTGCTCAAAGACACTCACTCCAAGTCAGATTGATCGCCTATTTACTCTCTGTTAGATGATATTTCTACCAGGTACCAGAGACAAAACCAAGTGCAGATAATCATATACAACGGAATAACATAATGTATGCATATATATATATATATATATATATATATATATATATATATATATATATATATATATATATATATAAACATGTGTATTTATATAATATATACACACACTACAGACTGAAATACGGTATTATTATTCTGCCTGCAACAATCTTTTTATTTTCAATGTCGGATCTAGCCGTGGCGTGTGTGTTGCACGCACCATTATCCTTCGAATGGTGTGAGGCCCCTCACTTTGCATCCAGATATTGCTGGCGTGCTGCTGACTCACTGAACACAGGAACTCTGCATGCCACTCCTACCTTCGCCTGTTATTACTGATTTAGCAAAGCCTTCCAAGATTAACAGAGCCACTTGAAAAAGTGTAACTGCTTGATAGGGAGCCATGCTTTATGAAAAAAAAAAAATACATTTAAATATTTAAAGACCTTGTGTTGATGTACAGGTATATTACTGCTATTACAGTAGCCGACGCAGACAATTAGAAACAGACAAGAGCCAGGAATAAAACGCTTAAAAATGGAATTATTCATATGTGGGATTTCGATTCAGTGCTGGTATCTTCACTGCTGATGTGTGCAATCTGTCTCAATATAAATTGCATTGGCTGGAGGGGTTGTAACACGTGATGCTACGAGTTGCGCTTGTAAATATGCAGAAGCATGATTTGAGAGGCGCCTCACAACAGTCACATCACACTTTCTTCACATCACAAAGACAAGGGAGGCAATAACCAGAGAAAGAGCGTGGACTAAATTCAACACAGCAGGTTTCCTCACAACAGTTTACATCAACAACTGGACTTCAGCAAGACGATCGTCCAACTGCAAGAATTAATCCACTAACAAACTATGCGAAGGTATTGTAGCATATTGTCCCGGGGGGGTTTTGATGTAGCCTGTAATTGGAAAATGGTACACAATGTTTTTTTTTTTTGTTTTTTTTTTAATGATCTGGCTGGTGTGCAGAACGCATTTTGAATGTTTATCTATAAAATAAATACATTGATCAAGTACCTGAGTTGAAAATTCCATAACTATGCATTTCATTTACGACATACCATTTAATTGAGCGAATGCATAATTCTACACCCAAATGGTCAAATTAAATGAGGTGCAGTTAAATGGTGCATAAATCCATCAATCAGTTATATAAGTTCGTTATAATGCAGAGTAGTTTAACCTTTTTTTTATATCATTTTAGTCAGAACTACTGACTTTATGAATGTCGTTTTTACCAATGCATCAAAACGACCGAGCCGCTATTAACATTTGATGTATCTTCGATGTCAAAGATACTTGAGCATTGGGTTTTAAGTATCCGAGTAAAGTACTAGCCTATATCAGATCCATTCCAAGCTTTTAGTCTGAGACTAGGTGAGCGAACCCGGCACACACATCATTCCTCCCGGTGTAAATTATCAATAGAACGCATTTGTGTTGATCTTTGCCGATTATATTTTTCTTAACATCTTAAAAAAAATGTTCCCCATATCAAAAGTAAGTAGTGTAGGCTTTTCCAAAAGTCTTTTGCCCATTGTATGATATACAAAAAAGAAAAACTCTACACCTTTTTATTTCAAGTTCAAAGCAATGGACCGTGCCATATATAACGCAGCAAAGCTTTTCAATGAAAGTATTAGGAAAACAAATCATGGAAGAAATTGCCCAAACCGATGGTCAGAAGTGAATGTTTGTAGCGTGCTATGAATTCATGTTTGGGGTATGACACATATCCCTCTTGCTGTAAAGTAAGCTGCGATTATCCCAATTATTTTAGCACATCGTCTTTATGTCTCCGCACACATACATATAAGACGATTTAACTGCTGTTAAAAAAAGGGGAGGGGGAGAGTACATTCTAAAATATCCAGGTATACCATAAATATTATCGATATTCTGGCTGTGTCGGACAATAGTCCCTGATGTCATAATAAATACAATTCAAATATTATATATATATATATATATATATATATATATATATATATATATATATATATATATATATATATATATATAAACTACTGCACTGCCTACAGTTGAAGGATACGTTGTCCGAAACTTTGATAGTAAATTAGTAAATCAATTTTTGTACATTTTAAACTTATATTACAATAAAAAATGTACAGTTTAATAATGGCTGTTATAATAAAATATGTACTGTATTACAATCTTACATTGCCCATATAATCAAGGCCTAAATTACATTGTTCCATAATATGCACGTCCATGCGCTTTCATATATATATATATATGTACCGCAATGATATATTACTTTTTTACAGACTAATTTCTATGGAAGAATTGTCAAAAGCCTATATAAAAGCAATAATCCATTTAAAGACAGTGCATTTGTGTTTCAACAAGACACCAGAAGTGAAAACTACACAGAAAGTACAGGGTCATTATTATTTTGCGCTTTACTTTGTCAAATGATCTAATTTTGAGCTGCGATACATGTCTCCAAAAGTATTTTAATGATTAAAAGTAAATAAATAAAAAGGCTAAATAAAAACTTTCAAAACAGCATTGTAGTGAGCAGGTATACAAAACCTAAGGTTAGTGTAATTTTATCATAGCAAATAAAATACGGTTATATTATAAAATACGTTTTTTTGAAATGATAAATCCCTTTCATGCAGTTTTGTAAGTTGCGATTTTTTAAAATCATATTCAGTGTTTAATTTAAAAAATATTATGAAACCTCAACTCTTTTCAAATAGTCTCTTAACCAGATTATTGCCTTCTGAAATCGAATGGCAGTACAACGCCTCAGCTTGGTTTGTACAGACTACAATGCCTCAGCTGCGTTTGTACAGACTACAACGCCTCAGCTTGGTTTGTACAGACTACAACGCCTCAGCTGCGTTTGTACAGACTACAACGCCTCAGCTTGGTTTGTACAGTCTACAACGCCTCAGCTGCGTTTGTACAGTCTACAACGCCTCAGCTTGGTTTGTACAGTCTACAACGCCTCAGCTACGTTTGTACAGTCTACAACGCCTCAGCTGCGTTTGTACAGACTACAACGCCTCAGCTGCGTTTGTACAGACTACAACGCCTCAGCTGCGTTTGTACAGACTACAACGCCTCAGCTGCATTTGTACAGTCTACAACGCCTCAGCTTGGTTTGTACAGTCTACAATGCCTCAGCTTGGTTTGTACAGTCTACAACGCCTCAGCTGCGTTTGTACAGACTACAACGCCTCAGCTTGGTTTGTACAGTCTACAACGCCTCAGCTGCGTTTGTACAGTCTACAACGCCTCAGCTTGGTTTGTACAGTCTACAACGCCTCAGCTGCGTTTGTACAGACTACAACGCCTCAGCTGCGTTTGTACAGACTACAACGCCTCAGCTTGGTTTGTACAGTCTACAACGCCTCAGCTGCGTTTGTACAGACTACAACGCCTCAGCTGCGTTTGTACAGTCTACAACGCCTCAGCTGCGTTTGTACAGACTACAACGCCTCAGCTGCGTTTGTACAGACTACAACGCCTCAGCTGCGTTTGTACAGACTACAACGCCTCAGCTGCGTTTGTACAGACTACAACGCCTCAGCTGCGTTTGTACAGACTACAACGCCTCAGCTGCGTTTGTACAGTCTACAACGCCTCAGCTTGGTTTGTACAGTCTACAACGCCTCAGCTGCGTTTGTACAGTCTACAACGCCTCAGCTTGGTTTGTACAGTCTACAACGCCTCAGCTGCGTTTGTACAGACTACAACGCCTCAGCTGCGTTTGTACAGACTACAACGCCTCAGCTTGGTTTGTACAGTCTACAACGCCTCAGCTGCGTTTGTACAGACTACAACGCCTCAGCTGCGTTTGTACAGTCTACAACGCCTCAGCTGCGTTTGTACAGACTACAACGCCTCAGCTTGGTTTGTACAGACTACAACGCCTCAGCTGCGTTTGTACAGACTACAACGCCTCAGCTGCGTTTGTACAGACTACAACGCCTCAGCTGCATTTGTACAGACTACAACGCCTCAGCTGCATTTGTACAGTCTACAACGCCTCAGCTTGGTTTGTACAGTCTACAACGCCTCAGCTTGGTTTGTACAGACTACAACGCCTCAGCTGCGTTTGTACAGTCTACAACGCCTCAGCTGCGTTTGTACAGTCTACAACGCCTCAGCTGCGTTTGTACAGACTACAACGCCTCAGCTGCGTTTGCACGATCTAAGGTAGCCTACCACGCATGGTGATGTGATTTATATACTTCTGTTGTCTGTTGATTGCAAATAAAGATCATAAACCACTTCTCAGTTGCAAACCAATACTGCACCTTTGAATTGAGATCATTAAAAACAGCGACAGCAGAAAAATAATTCCAATGCAATGATTTCTCACCGTGAAGAGAAATCGAAATGTGGACACAGCACACTGTTAACGCCAGCAACCCTGGTAACGTCCTCACACCCTTAATGAGACGAAGCTGATGGATTTAGTTTCACACAGCCTAGGGTCTAGGTTAGGGAATGCCTAGGTAATCTGATCTATATTGACTAAGAGGCAGGTGAAGAAATACGAAATGTGGTATCCTCAGAGAGGTGAAAGTAAACCTGTACGGCCCGGTAAAAACATTCTGTCAAGGTACTTATATATTTAGACTGATCAAAACGATTGTTTAGGCTACATCAGTTTTTCTTTGTATTTTAAGTACTTTCCCACCTCCTGGCTTCTTGGTTGTTCGGTTACTATTGAAGTTTAAGCAAAAGAACGCGAAGTCACTGAGGTCCCGTTCACGTGACTTGTGACGCTGATTCTTTTTATTGCTTTTAAAAATCAAAAATATAAAACAGAAAAACAATCATGAGATGCTTCACAATCAAAACGAACTATAACGGCACTCGGAAGTAAACAATTCACGCCTAGTTTAGTTCTGCGGCAAAAAGGGGAGCAAAAACAGCCTCCTTTTGTGTCCCGGTCAGAAACAGTACAGTTGTTTGTTAATTCCCAGTTTGCTAATGTATTAACTTTTTTTTTTAAAGTACAAAACTGCATCAGTGTGCTCAGCAAGATAATGGCAGAGTGACGTTTTTGGTGGTGTTAGCGCTATTCAAAAACAAAAAAAAACATCTTATGGATTATTTGTTTAATCATTCTAATTACCATAAAACTTCAAATAATCGCCGGACTCCAATACTCGCTGGGGCTGTAATAAGCGCCAGGTTTCTGGGAAATGTGGTAAATAAAAGCCGGGTTATGAATAATAATATAATGCGGATCATACTGAATGTTGCAGCCAATACACACACATGGCTGTACAGCGAGCTTACCCGTTTGTTTTTCAACAGTGATGTAGAGACCCTGAGGCTCAGGATGAATGATAAGAAAGCTGAATTTAACTTATTTTAATAAGTTAAATTAATGCATTTTGTTTTGTTTTGTTTTATGTGACGTTATTCATTTTAAAACCTGTTGTGAAGCTTTTCTGAGCGTGCTGAAAGTAAGTAAAATACAAACTTGTTTTCTGATATTAACAGGGTTGCCTTTTAGTGTATTTGTACGTGTTTTATTTATTTATTTATTTATTTCTTTGTATTAACAGTATTTCGTGCATTTGAGTCTTGCAATGAATATTCGTATTTTGCGCCTTTTCCAGCGTTCTTCAATGTACACGTTATAAAAACAAATTAGTCAATTTTGCTTTGATTTTGTTATAAAACTGGTACTTGTATTGATTTTATTGTGAATCTTTAAACAGTTTGAAGCATGCTTTTATTCATTTTAAAACCATGTTTGTTTTTTTATTGTGTTGCAAGCTTACCTTAATACACGCTTGTGTTCCGATATTTACAGGGCTGTCTATAGTGGATTTTACTGTTTTTATTATTATTACAATACAAACTGTTATTACCCACTGACACAACCTTTAATGACGTTGCTGGAATGTTGTAATTTACTTATGTCGTTTCTATAAGGTTGTGTACAGGCAGCTTTTTCATGATTGCATCTGAAGTATTTGCAGATGTAATAGTGATCTTACATAATAAACGCCGAGTCTCAAATAGTCGCCGGTCTCCAATAGCCATCCGGGTTGCTGGCAAATATTAAATAAACGGTGCGTTTATTTGAAGTTTTACGGTATGTGTTTATCACGTTTACATGGTAATATTCATAGCTGATCTCTTTTTAAAATCTGGCTTTTTTGTTCATTTAACATGTTTTGAGATGACAGTATAAAGAAATAATGAGTTGTTATCATCTGCAATAAACACACCCGAGATGTTTAATTGTTTAACTATTATTGTGTTAAATACTGCTATTTCAACAGCTTCGGAGTTGGTACTGCGTCAGTGAGAAAACACAACGTCCTAGTTTTTCACTCTGCAGATCTGGTAACCCTGATTACATGAACAGTGCGAGAGACTAAAGCGCTGATATCAATTTGGTCAGTCACCCAAAAAGAGTAAAATATAAACATAGTTTTTTTTTCCTATTAAGTGCTGTTGTGATAATCTGTATATTTAAAGTTTAAAATTAATAATTCAAAATGAAACATAACCTTAATTGATACAACATGTTGATTTGTAAACCATTGTTTACAAAAAGGTTTGGTTGGGGGTGAACAATTATACAGTACCGGTAAGAAATGGAAGTTACTTTCACCTCTGGGTATCCTCAATGTCACACCGCCATTACACTGACCTCTTTAATGAAAACGTCTTTTAAAATCAATACTTTATCACAAGTAATCAATAAACACCACTATGTATGTAGTAGATTCACATATGAAAAATAGTTATAGCGGGGTCGATATTTCTAAAATATATGTAAAGAATAACGTACATGCGAAAGAAAACCTTTTCCTTTTTTCTTTTTATGAATGTACACAACTTGTATACCTGAAATTGTTCATGTTGCATATTTGGAACTTTGTAAACATTGGCCTCTAGTGGTCTATTTGAATATTACAGCTACTGTTGTATATGAGCAAAGGAAGCTACAGGACATGTGTGTTATACCTGTGTCACATCAACCTCCAGTACACATTTATAAAATTGTTTTGCAACGGTAGCATACTTCTGATTGTTATTAGTAGCAGGAGGAGGAGGAGGAAAGTGTGTATGTCCTGTTGCTACTATATGTTATGTGTGTTTTACAATAGGGCTGTGATCCGTCCTTCGGATGAGACGTAAAACCGAGGTTCAGTAAGTGACTCTGCAGCAGCAATTGTAGATGCATAATCCACTCTTTAGTTTCTGTAGGTCGCATTTGGATACAAGCGTCTGCTAAATATATATATACAGTCCACACACACCCATCACATTTTGCTACCTTCAATAAAGAACATTATCAAAGTCTGATAATATTTAGCCATCTATCAGTTGGTAGACCCAGAACAATTACTTAAATACTGCATTACATTTTCACAACACACAGGATTGGGTATATATGGGAACTATATTAATTTATATATTATTATTATTATTATTATCATTATTATTATTATTATTATTATTACCGCTATTGGCCTGATGTGATTTCCGATACTATTTGTCATGTTGTTGATATTAGTTTGAAAATAAGTAATGTTAATTATATTACACTATTTTAGTTATGCTATTACATTTTTAGAATCTTTTTAAATTACTCTATATAACCACCAAGATGAATTGTTGGATTGTTTTAACTAGACCAAAAAAAAAGTTTATAGCTACAGATTACATTTTGGTACAGGTAGCAGATTTTGACAAAACGCTTATACATATTTTGCTACCAGTAGCAAAAATTAACGTTACACCAGTACTTATTGCAAATCCTCTTTTGTTTGCTTTTTTCTTTTTCAAGCATCACGGCTGCTTAGAGTGTCTTACATTAAACTTTTTTGGCTTATATACAGATATAAAAACAACACTCTCCATGAAATATATTTAGTAATAAAATATTGATTTTTTTGTTTTATCTCAAGATAGCAAGAACTGAAAAGGGGATTGTAGAATTGACATAAAAACAGCCTAATATAACTTCACTTTATATGATATATGACGATGGAAGCAATTACGTTTTCTGAATAGTTTGGGTATTTCTGCATATGTTGACGTAAGGTAAACTCTATACATTGTCTTTCTTATACCAAGTATAATTGCATTAGTATTATTATAATTCTAAAGCCTTTTTTATGATTGTACATTTTTATTGAAGAGCCATTGTTTTCATGGCCAAGTAAAAGGCTCCAGGGCATTTTTATAGGACCACAAGTTTGGAAATTTGTGCACACCAGCCCAGATCTGAACCACATAGCCAGGCTTGTGCACGCCAGCCCAGATCTGAACCACATAGCCAGGCTTGTGCACACCAGCCCAGATCTGAACCACATAGCCAGGCTTGTGCACACCAGCCCAGATCTGAACCACATAGCCAGGCTTGTGCTCGCCAGCCCAGATCTGAACCACATAGCCAGGCTTGTGCACACCAGCCCAGATATGAACCACATAGCCAGGCTTGTGCACGCCAGCCCAGATCTGAACCACATAGCCAGGCTTGTGCACGCCAGCCCAGATCTGAACCACATAGCCAGGCTTGTGCACACCAGCCCAGATCTGAACCACATAGCCAGGCTTGTGCACACCAGCCCAGATCTGAACCACATAGCCAGGCTTGTGCACGCCAGCCCAGATCTGAACCACATAGCCAGGCTTGTGCACGCCAGCCCAGATCTGAACCACATAGCCAGGCTTGTGTACGCCAGCCCAGATCTGAACCACATAGCCAGGCTTGTGCACACCAGCCCAGATCTGAACCACATAGCCAGGCTTGTTTGTAAGGACAGTTATAGACTTCATGTAGTTCCTTGTCATTTACACACCAGGGGTCAGTCTTGTACAGACTCCCTATCTTTTACCCTGAACCTCAGCCCCCCATCCCTATCCCCATCCCCATCCCCATCCCTATCCCCATCCCTCTCTCCTTTGGTCTCCCATCCCAGTCCTCTCTCCTCTGTTGTCTGGCATGTAAGAAGTGTTCACATCATCAATTTGACATTATTATAAAGACCTTGCAATGACTGACATGCAACTTGAACAGCACAGTTATTATTTTATTTATTTGTTTATTTTTTCTCCATAGGCTTCCTTAAGATCTCCCAAGTGTTTTCCCACTGCTTTTCTACTACACATCTAAGACAGGACCAGCCATGAAGTCAGTACTGGATGGTATAGCGGATACCACGTTTCGGACAATAACGACAGGACTGGAATACTTTGGTTCCAATGACGTCCATTATGATGACTCCAGTGTTGATGCGGACTTCACCAAGGGGGGCCACTCTTCACAAAAACTGCCTTTCTCTGCTTTCAAAAGCGGCTCATTCCAGGGGAAAGCATCGGCAGAAGAGGATCTCTTTTTAAAAGGCATTCCGTTCTACCCCACAAACATTACCGATCTGTACACAAACAGAACTACCCCCAGCTACAGGGATGAGGAAGGCACTATACAATGTGGGGAGAACTTCGTGGACATGGAGTGTTTTATGATCCTGACTCCCAGTCAGCAGTTGGCGGTCGCTGTCCTGGCACTGATCCTGGGGACGTTCACAGTTCTTGAGAATTTAGTGGTGCTGTGTGTGATCCTGCACTCTCGCAGCCTCAGAAACAGACCGTCTTACCACTTCATAGGAAGCCTGGCAGTGGCTGACCTGCTGGGCAGTGTCATATTCGTTTACAGTTTTGTTGACTTCCATGTTTTCCATCGTAAGGACAGCCCCAATGTGTTCCTGTTCAAGCTGGGAGGAGTTACCGCCTCCTTCACAGCCTCGGTGGGGAGCCTCTTCCTCACTGCTATTGACAGGTACATCTCCATACACAAGCCAATGGCTTACAAACGCATTGTGACCAAGACGAAGGCAGTCATTGCCTTTTGCATGATGTGGATCATCTCAATCATCATAGCGGTCCTCCCTCTGCTGGGTTGGAACTGCAAGAAGCTGAACTCTGTTTGCTCGGACATCTTCCCGCTGATAGATGAGAATTACTTGATGTTCTGGATCGGAGTCACCAGTGTTTTACTGATGTTCATCATTTATGCTTACATGTACATTATGTGGAAGGCGCATTCCCATGCAGTTCGGATGCTGAGCCGCGGGACTCAGAAAAGCGTGATGGTGCATTCCTCAGACGGCACCAAAGTGCTGCTTACGAGGCCAGATCAAACACGAATGGACATCAGGTTAGCAAAGACACTGGTCCTCATTCTAGTGGTTCTCATCATCTGCTGGGGCCCAGTCTTGGGTATCATGGTGTATGATCTCTTCTGGAAGATGAATGACTTTACCAAGACCATCTTTGCCTTCTGCAGCATGCTATGTCTGATGAACTCAACAGTGAACCCCATCATCTATGCCCTTAGAAGCAAAGATCTTAGGCACGCTTTCCGGACCACGTTCCAGTTCTGCAAAGGGACGACCCAGCCCCTTGATAATAGTGTGGAGTCCGATTGCCAGAACAAGCATGCAAACAATACTGGCAGTGCCAACAAAGCTGCAGAGAACTGTGCCAAGAGCACTGTGAAAATTGCCAAAGTGACCATGTCTGTCTCTACAGAGACATCTGCTGAAGCCGTCTGAACTGCCTTTTCAGGATGTTGATGGACGAAGCTGTGACATACGAGTCTCATACAGCACTTACTGTTAAATGTTCACACAAGTAAACCCTCATAACCTACAGATTGCATTGCAGTGAAAACACAACAATGCTTCTACCTGTTGTTCAGCTGAAGTGTTTGCTCCATTCTGTCTCCAGCTTCAGTGTATGACTTCGGGAGAACTCTGTCGTTTATACAAAAAGGATCAAGCAACATGTAAATAAAGGGTTAAAGATTAGTTCAATTGTGAACATCATTCAATTGGATAAAACAAAGTTATAGTTTAATTTGATACTATTTGCCAACGTGTATCAACATAAACAACCACATCTGGTGACTGCAAATTCAGGTCTGAAGAATGTATATCTTTAACTTTGTAACTGTGGTAAATGGGCTATAGTTGTCTTTAGCTAGGTGTGAACAGGATGGCTTCAGTGATGACGTCAGACCAGAAACACAGACTCGGGAAGTAGCGGGTGAGAGCTGAAACGCTACGGCGTTCAGCTTCTTTTATTAAAAATAAACAAAAACAAAAGGTTTAAACAAAACAAACACCAAACAAACAAAAGGACACGTTGGCCAAACAAATAAACAAGTAAGTATCGTGCTGGTAAAAACCAGCACGCTTAGCAGTTGTTTTTAACAGTTGTTTTTAGCTCTCCTTGCTCGCTCTCCCGTACTCTCCTCTGTACACTCTCCGCTTTAACGCGGACAGCTGGAGGCTTGTATATTCTGGCTGAGAGGTTAACTAGCTGTTAATTATCTTATTACCCCTCGGCCACAGTCTGCACAAGTTTAGTAAGGATGCGTGACTGTCAGCTAGTTAAATAATCAGTAGCTGATTAGTCACGCATCCTCACGAGGTTTATAAACACAAAAACAATAACAAAAAACAAATCGGCTTTCGCCGTAATAAACATAAATCAAAATAAATAAATAATAAACAAAGGGGCAGGACACTCCGCCACACAAGGTTATATAGCAAACATGTTGATATGTATATTTCAATAAAATGTTTTTTGTACATACTCAACTTACAGCCATGGCTACAGTATATAAACCCAGTTCTGCATTTGTACAACCCTCCCCATCTGTGTACTTGGGTTGTTAAATGGCTTCATGTAATTTTACTCAGTCTTACTTTATAACAATTGGATGTGGTTGTTCTTCAAATTATTCCTCAGTTGTAAATACAGCATTAACATGACATAGCCTGACAGTTTACGTGTTAACCCTATGTTGCATTGCATGCATTACAGTGGATATTGAATATTATTGCATATTATTGGTCAGAACGAATATTTACATTAAGATGTGCTTGAAGTGTTTTCATGTTCATCATCAAATTATGTTTTACTTTCAATGTATGTGTACTTGTGTCCAGTTACTGGATACTCCAGCTGGATAGATGACTAGTTTGATATGCTTTGCTGGCTTTGTATAATAGCGTACAACATAGCTTTAATTTTGTAATGACAGATATCTACCATCTTACACAAAACTGCAGTGCTGAAATCAGAATGAATTATATTACACGAAACGCAACCATTCTTGGTAGTCTTGACCTGTTTTGTAAGACTTCCAGGTGGTTGTGTGCATGCCTTCTTTCCATCTCAGCGTGCTGTCAAGACAGCCCGTCCTAAACCCATCGCTTCTCAGGCACCTTTCTTTAAATGGTGACAAAGAAAGTACAGTATCAAGTAAAAAAAAAAAAAGAAAATAATAGTAATAAAAAAAAACATCTGTTGTGTTTTGCAGTTAACATGCTTTTGGCAGGACCAGATCAATATTTAGAAAACTGTTTCCTTTGTCACATTGAAGAATGTGAGGCAAAATGCTTCTAAGAGGGAATTTAAACCCAACGATGTCAGATGTTCTACACAACCCTGATGTATCTCTGGTGGATGCCACACTCGGGAGAAAGTACTTGGCATATTTCAGTAAAACTGAAGAGACCCCTTAGTCTAGCAGACAACCATTATGCTTAAAACACACACATTCATAAAGCAAAAGCGAGTAACACTTTGAACCTGAAGAGACTCCCAAAAGCGAGTAACACTTTAAAACCGAAGAGACTCCTTAGTCTAGCAGACAACCATTATGCTTAATACACAGTCATAAAGCAGAAGCGAGTAACACTTATGTAGTAAAATCCTGTGTGAAAACAGAATGAGAAGTTTCTTTGCTTTTACTCACATTTTATGATTAGGTGTTTAAGGTTATAGTTGAATTATTTTGCACATTTATTGAAACTGTTGCCCTTCCCCCAATCCATCTCTGCAGCATTATGTAAATCACTGTGCAAAACAGTTTGAGCCAATTTACATCACAAATGAATAGTATTAAACAGGCATGTGAGGAAGCTAATGAGCTGTTAAGAGTGTACTTACACAGATGATAAATGTGTAAAATCCATTGAACCAATCCAGACTTGTCAATAGGTTAGTTTCATTATTGTTGAGTTACTAAGTCAACACATATATATATATATATATATATATATATATATATATATATATATATATATATATATATATATATATATATATATATATATATGACACACACACACACACAAAATGAACTGATTTGGGGTTAGTCCTTTACTAGTGTTTTGAGCTTAAATTGTAAAGCAGATAAAGCATAGAATATCTCATAGTGAATACACCATGTTGGTGTGCTGGTCACACCAATGTACTAAGAAAACAAACATTTAATAATGTTAATCTTAAAGTAGAGCACAGTATTTCCATTTATAATTAACAGGTTAACACACATGCCTTTTGGTCATTTCATATTTTATTATTATATTGCGGTAATGTACAGTAAAGTATTTAATAATAATAATAATAATAATAATAATAATAATAATAATAATAATAATAAAAGTTTCATTTGCTGAAATATTTATTTTATTTCCTCTTTTTAAGCCACAAAATCAAGTTTGGGGTGATTTTTAGTGTACATGAGAAAACAAAACCCAGTATTATAGGCTGCTTGGGTGCTGGGTCAAGGTACTGGTGCTTGAAACTTCAGTTTGGACTTCATATATTTAATGGGTCATTCACCCCAAAATGACATTTTAGATGACCTGAAGAACTAGGTTAGAACCTCTTGGTCTGTATTTAATTCAGTGTGACCATTGCTTTTCAATCACCCTTTTATGCTCCTGTTATTGTCTTAAGTCTTCAGCTGGCTTCTGTATTAAGGCTGCATGTAAAGAATTAGTCAGAAAATAATTACATCCCAGGCCATTGCCCAGAGGTGTTTGACATATATAAAATGTAGTCTGTAACTAAACCTATGAATAAAGTCGCTCCTGTTAAACATCTGAGATCATCTTGTTTGTTTTGTGCAAAGAGTACGTGTCCTTTAATTAAACACCACTAAAATACTTATTTTCTTAAATATTTTATTTGTAAACTTAACTTCTAGTAACACATACTGTTTAATAGGTAACACATTTATCTAATTTCTACACGTTTACATAAAGTGTCTTTCTCCATCTTGTCAGAATGCTTTACATTATTTATGTGTGTGTGTGTGTGTGCCCACAGTAGTCGATGGACTGTTGCTGTCGCCTTCGTCAGCAGTTTTAGCCTTCTTATGCAAGTTCTTGCTCGACTGCACCACTATGGATCTAGTTAATTTAAAACACCCTGGAAATGAGGCATAAACAAGAAAAAGCTATGAATTTGAATCCTGAACAGGGACTTTAATCCTGCTTGATGATCAATTATAAATATTATTATTATTATTTTTTTTTAAAGTTCTAATCAAAGGCATTTTGGAGACAATAATTAAAAAGAACCCACACTGCCCCCCCCTAATCAATGCACTGCTTATAAAAGACCATCTATCTTTAAAAATGGTCCGACATGCAGGTTTTTTATTTCAATTTCTTTATATATTTACTGTTCTATTATCAAGGAAATATGGTTATATAGAATTATTTCAGCCACTCTTAACATTCAGGTGATGGAGAAGTATCTTCCGCAGTTGCAAGATGGAGCATAGATTGTTTCTAGTTGAAAATGGGCTCTGAAACATTATCGGTCTCTGGTGCTCTTTCAGGCTCCGGTGCATATCGAGACACTGCTTGCTTTTCCAGCAGTGGTTGTGATTGTTGTTGGGCATGAGTTTCTGGAAGAGTTCTGGCTTGATCTGATTTCTGTGGTGTAGCTTGTTGCTGTGGAGTTGTAGTCTTTGCTGGTAGTGGTTGTGATTGTTGTTGGGCATGAGTTTCTAGAAGAGTTCTGGCTTGATCTGATTTCTGTGGTGTAGCTTGTTGCTGTGGAGTTGTAGTCTTTGCTGGTAGTGGTTGTCATTGTTGTTGGGCATGAGTTTCTAGAAGAGTTCTGGCTTGATCTGATTTATGTGGTGTAGCTTGTTGCTGTGGAGTTGTATTCTTTGCTTTATTTTAAAGCTAACAAGAGACCACCATATTGGGAATGGCAAATGGTTTGTAAACACTAAGCAAAACTGGTAAGAGTTTGCAAAGTGAATAAAGTACATCTGAACTGTATATAAATGTATTGATAAGGGTTTCTCATATATGACAAGAGTTTGAAATAAAGATAATAACATCTGGTCTTCTTGGTAATACCAAAGAAAGGTACCCACATTCATTAAAAAAGAAAAACAAAATGCATTAATACTTTTAAACACCAGGATAAAACAGAGTGATGCATTACATTTTATATTTGATGTTCAAGAAATGCACTGGAATATAAAAATAAAGGAAAAGCAATGTGGAAATAATAAAGATAGACGCAAGAATGAGAAGCAGCCTCAGCCCCTGCAGCTCTACAGTTTACTATACACATGCTGACCCACAACAGCTTAGCATCAGTTTCATAACCATGGACTAATACAAAATACAAGATTTTTTTTGTGCATGAAAGGACAAGATTTATGAAGGTCTATATACTAAAACAAACTTGGCATCATTTATTGTTGAAAGAAAATCAAACTGTTAATCTTAGGGGTCATCCAAAATTGTCATCATCAAATAAGCAAGCTTGCACAGCATGCTCTTTTTCAAGCTCCCCGCCATCTCACCCCCCCAGTACCAGATATATATACCACAAGTAGCATCCACAATAAACCTGATCGTGCTCAATCAGAAACCGCTATTTCGACTGTCTTCTTCATCGTTTATTTTATCTAAAACACTGTATACAGCAACATAGTTTAGTCGTTCCATCACCCTCGTACTCCATTGATTCCTTTCAAATTAACCGCTGAGCTGTAGGGAGTTGTGTTTAAAATCTCTCTGCTTCCATTGGATTAAACGCAGCTTCGTTCCTGATTTCTTATTGGTTAGCTGCGGAGTGACCACATCTTAGTGGGTGTATACTAGAGCATGTTCTACTACGTGGGGAAGCAGCCAATCGCCTACAAGAGCTGCGCAGGACTGTGCAAAAAGCGCACACACGATGTATACAGTTGTAACTTTCTATAGAACCTAATACGCTTTACGTATTCTTGTGGATTTTAAAATGCAAATGCGGGTCAAGATTTGGAGTACAGAAAACGGGCCTGAACTGTGAAATGAGGGTCATTTGAAGTGTCTGTTTATTTAGTTGTACAGCACTATCCGCTGGCTACCCTAGTCTATCATGTGGAAAGTGTTACATTTCCAGATTCTAGTCCTGTTTGGTTGTTGTGAATGACATGCCCACTGTGAGCAAATTAGTGTTGGATTAGAACAGCTAGTTTATACATTTAAAACAGAAGAGCATTTCATTCGTGAGTTATATCATTCAATATATTTTAAAATACATACACTACACAAAAATAGGAAGGTATTCTATTAGACGTTCCATTTTTGCAACTTCCAGGGACAATCCATCTCAATCTAGGGTTTAGAAAACAACAACAACCTCAATTAACTGCTCTCTACACACATGTCCAGGTAGGGCCCGTACAAGACACATGTTTTTAATGTATTGTTCTTATTCCTTGTCAAAGGCAATATCTGAATCGGCATACAAAAACCCGTTCAAAGCAGACAGTGTGGAACACTGCCACATGTAGAAAACCAATATGAAGTATGATGCATATGCAGAACATAAATGCACCTATTTCAACATTTCCATCTGCACCATGAAATGAGCCTGTAAAACTCAACCTAATCTCGTTGCAATGTCAAACTGCGTTAGTAAGAGGACCTATATTTAAATGAGGCACATATACATGTGATATCTGTTAAAGACCAAGCAAAGTCATCAGTAAAAACTGTGCATATATTTATCTCTCTCTCACATTCTTTATCAGTTCTTCAGAACGTCTTAAAGTACTTTCAATATGATAGCTGGAGAAGCAGATCAAGCAGTAACTACAGTATGCTTTTTTTTGGTTACATGTATATTTGGTTTGAAATATGTAGAGGATATATGGAAGTCCATAATCAGTACTTCAGACACTTTTCTATGTGTCAGACACTTCTGCTTGAGCAGGCTCATGTTCTGCTTCTGGTGTCGGTTCATTCTCTGGTTCTGGTTCCAGTTCCGGCTCATTCTCTGGTTCTGGTTCCGGTTCCGGCTCATTCTCTGGTTCTGGCTCAGGTTCTGGTTCCGGTTCATTCTCCGGTTCTCGCTCTGGTTCCGGTTCCGGCTCAGGTTCTGGTTCCGGTTCATTCTCTGGTTCTCGCTCTGGTTCCGGTTCCGGCTCATTCTCTGGTTCTGGCTCAGGTTCTGGTTCCGGTTCATTCTCTGGTTCTTGCTCTGGTTCCGGTTCCGGCTCATTCTCTGGTTCTGGCTCAGGTTCTGGTTCCGGTTCTGGCTCAGGTTGAGGCTGTGGTGCCAGGGTTGGAGAAGGATCTGCAGATGGGCCTTGGCAGTTCTCTGCATCTATTTCCTTGAAGCGTTTCGATATAATTTTACTAAATTTAAAGTGGAAGACAAAAGGAATCATGGAGAAGGTTTTGATTACACGCTGCCAGCTCTGTCTGAGATTTAACTTAACTGGTTTATATAAATTACCTGGAATGACAGGGGAATCAAGGACTGGTGTTGATAACCAGTGCTTTTGTTAGATGATAGGTTCCATAGTCTAAAGATTGTATAGGCTGGGATAAATACTGTGAAATTCTTAGAAAGACTGCAGTCTGCTACCACCAAAAATGTAGAACATTTCAACTTTTGTTAGACTGGGGAAATATTTCAGTGGATAAGGGATGAATAATTACATTTCTGTGGCTGCCACCATTAATTGATTTAGATTAGTCCTCTGAGGACGTAGCAGCTCAGTTCAAAAATGTGTTTTTCACATAATTACATTTAAGACAACAGTAATTTTACATACCTGTACAATTCATATACAAGGAAACTGCAACACAAAATGGTCAGAACTCCTACACTGATGAAAAGGGGTTGTGAGCCTTTTTTTGAATAAGCATGTTCATCTAACCCTGAAAACAATACACATTGCTTGTTTAGGGAAAAAAAAGCATGTCAGTAGTTAGAAATCAGTTATTGTAAATTATACATTGATTAGATTCATTTGTGTTTTTTTGTCTTGCAGTCATTACAGCCTCAAAAACTCTAAAGCCACCTTATGGCTTCAAAAGATCTCACAGAAATCATGAACTGGGACACAAAAGAGAAACCACAAACCTACCCCCCGTGCATCACTCTTAGAATAGAATTGAGAAATAAATCAGCAATGCCACATAGAGGGCTATTGAGACCTTGAGTCCTATCGCAAAGCCTCCGAGAGGAAAAGCAATGACAAACGTATATGTACTGTTGCTGTGCATATAGACCGCTGTTTGGGACATCAGGGGCTAGTGCCAACTATAAACAGTCATGTGATGGTGTTTTAACAAATCAAAGCTCTTCAGGGGCTAGTGCCAACTATACCCGGTCATGTGATGGTGTTTTAAGAAATCAAAGCTCTTCTTCAGGGGCTAGTGCCAACTATAACTGGTCATGTGATGGTGTTTTAACAAATCAAAGCTCTTCAGGTAGCAGACAGATGTTGTAAACAATAATCACTGTACGGAAGGAGCTGTGGCCAAAAATACAGGACTTTACCAAAAAACAATTTAGTATCAGCCCCTGGTCACTGTGTACTGTTTGAAGGAATGTTTCTAATCAATGAAATGAAGTGTCCATTTCATGAAACCTTTTAGAGAGATAAACAGTATTTAAAAAAGATAATATTGCTATGAGTTTTTAAAGGGCATATTAAAATCGGGTTAAAGCTGTAGACCTTTTATATTATTAAACATGCTTTGACATGCTGATGTATTGAAGATACTGAGGAAGACTTCTAGTCCAAACGTTTGTCCAAGGTATACGTTTCTTTTTTCTAATACAACTTCATATCGCACTATATACAGTAGTTATAGATGAAAGACATTTTATTAACACAGTACACTTCAGGCAGCAAAGGAAAACGAAGACCAGGAGCTTAATACTGCAAACCCTATTAAAGCACCACATGTACGCAATGGCACTGAAATTGTGCTGTTACTCAACATTGAGTATACACATACCAAGTATACATACCAAGAGATTCATGCACAGTAAATCGTACTGTGCTAGTGAGCGAATCGTTTTCATAAGCGTCACACTGGTAATCCACAGGATAATTCTTTCGTCTCACTTCAATGACAGAACGAGTATTTTCTAGAGTTAACGGCTCCTGTTAAGGCAACAGAATGCTTAATTAATTGGATTCATTTTTATTATTATTACAGAAAGAACATTAAATAAAATAGTTTTCACAATCAAGAATAAAACTAGTGTTAAAAAAAAATATATGGAAAAAGACTACATCCCAGTAACCCAGGAAAAAAGAGCGATTGAGAAGGGAAGAATGTTTGAGCTGGTTCTCACTGGCACATTTTCAGACCCAGAATGGATTGTTCAATACGTCTGCTGTGAACACCTTTTCAAAGCAATGCATTTCTAGTACGGTTACTATGATGCATGACATCCAAAATGTTAGCATAGCCCTCCTTACTGATATTTTGAAGTCTGTTGTAAACCCATGTGATGGGTATCAGTCTATCATAGTGTGCTACCTCTGTTTTCGTTGTAAACAAAGCCAATGACCATCACACATTGTGAACTCTACGTTCATTTTAAAACATTCAATTGAATTTTGCCAATGTGAGCCACCAAAATGACTTTTACTCCATATATGCAATCATAATCAAATGCATGCAGAGAGCAGCAGTACAAGATAGAATCTGGAAACATTATGAAAAATTCAAGTACTTTCAAGATGTATCCTACAAGAAGAAAAAAAAGAAAAAACAACTCACCTTATTATCTTCAATTCGTTGCCACCTGTATGTAAACCTGAATGCTGATTTGATGGTGGCACAATAAAGCAAAGCTTTGGTACGGCCACGTGGTACAACCGAACCGTCTGGATAATGGAAAAGTAGTTACAAAGCTGAAACTAAAATGTGATCCCCAGTCTGGACAGTTGGACAATGTGAGGGAGGGAGTGACACTGAGAGGGAGTGACACTGGGAGGGAGTGCTACATACTGGGAGACAGGGTGTGATACTGGGAGGGAGGGAGTGACACGGGGAGGGAGACAGTGATACTGGGAGGGAGGGAGCACTACATACTGGGAGAGAGGGTGTGATACTGGGAGGGAGGGAGTGGGTAACCAGGCTGACCTGCAGGATAACAAGTGATAAGGAACAAGGAAACTTTCTACATATAAAAGTTGCTACTTTGAAAGATCTGCAAACATATCAATGAAGTGAAGAGCCCTCTCCACAAGACATATCAATGAAGTGAAGAGCCCTCTCCACAAGACATATCAATGAAATGAAGAGCCCTATCCACAAGACATATCAATGAAGTGAAGAGCCCTCTCCACAAGACATATCAATGAAGTGAAGAGCCCTCTCCACAAGACATATCAATGAAGTGAAGAGCCCTATCCACAAGACATATCAATGGAGTGAAGAGCCCTATCCACAAGACATATCAATGGAGTGAAGAGCCCTATCCTCAAGACATATCAATGAAGTGAAGAGCCCTATCCACAAGACATATCAATGGAGTGAAGAGCCCTCTCCACAAGACATATCAATGAAGTGAAGAGCCCTCTCCTCAAGACATATCAATGAAGTGAAGAGCCCTCTCCACAAGACATATCAATGAAGTGAACAGCCCTATCCACAAGACATATCAATGAAGTGAAGAGCCCTATCCACAAGACATATCAATGAAGTGAAGAGCCCTCTCCACAAGACATATCAATGAAGTGAAGAGCCCTCTCCACAAGACATATCAATGAAGTGAAGAGCCCTATCCACAAGACATATCAATGAAGTGAAGAGCCCTATCCACAAGACATATCAATGAAGTGAAGAGCCCTATCCACAAGACATATCAATGAAGTGAAAAGTCCTATCCACAAGACATATCAATGAAGTGAAGAGCCCTAGCCAGAAGACATACCAATAAAGTGAGGGGCCCTATTCAATATTTTGGACATCCTTTCATCACCTACTGTTATGCCAGTTTCTTGAAATCATGCTTTCAATACTTACAGCCGCAATCTGGGTCCCTTTTACACTCATTTACGCCTAAAACACATTGTTTGTGATTTCCAGGGCAGCCCTTAGTTCTTAGAGTTTGTTGAACTCCAATTCCTAGTGAAATACAACAGTTTACAAAAGACTTGATAGGATTTCTTGTACTGTGATTCTTGAAATGTATTTTTGTTTACGACTGTAAGTCGCCCTGGATAAGGGAGTCTGCTAAGAAATAAATAATAATAATAAATAAAATACACTGATAGTAAAGCGAATGACAATGTATAAAATACATTGTCATTCGCTTTACTATCATTAACAGGCAGGGTCTTGACACCGAACCAGTGATCCAACAAGCAGGCTTCACAGCCAAGTGGTTATAACTATGCACCCCAGTGACACTGAGGACTGTCAGCTTGAACATGCCAGCACTAGCCCACTGATACGGCTTGCTACTGGCTGACCAGATATCACTATGCACAGCTGCTTGGGAGAACCCATTAAACTGTAGTGACCAAACATGTAAACACAGAAATAAATCTACATCTTGATATTTTATTTTAGAAACAGGAAATATATTTGACAATCTTTCAAAATCCAATCACTGCCAGTAAAGGAGGGTATATTGTTTCTCTTTGTTAGCAGGCAATAAATATAAAATGTCTTAAAATCAATCAAAATAGGGTCCTATCTTAAGGGTATGTTTCGTAGGCAGTAATTGAATCTGTATTTAATCTGAGACTAGATCAATTGTATATGGTCCCTGTGCTTTGTACTTACCACAGGTAACACTACAGGGTCCAATCACGGTGTCTGCTGGATTCAAATGTTCTTCAAATTGAGTAGACATTGCAGGAGTCCCTAAACCATGTAAATACAATTATATACAGGTCACAGACTGAAGTATCTGAGGAGTTCATTTTTTAGAAAAATTAACTCCTATTGTTCTACTGAAAGATATAAATTAAAGTAGAGATTCAGCTTCATAATAAAACAACAAATTATTACATGATAATTGACAAAAGTATTTGGGCCATCAACATATTTCGTATGAAACCCATTTGTTGCTAATTATTGTCAATTATCATGATTGAAAACCAACACCTGCTGAAAAATAAATTAGAAATTGGTGATTAAAAAAAGCAACAAAAATGGTTAAAACTAAAGAGTACAGCAACAATCTCAAAATGGCAAAAATACAATTAAACGAAAATGGTAAAACTACCAGAATAGCAGAAAGACTTGGTTTACCGAAAAGCACTTTGTGGGCTATTACTGACAAACAAAGGAGAACAGGAACTACTGCAACTAGCTCCAGGTGTGGAAGACCAAGAAAGATTTCTGCAAAATGTGGAAGAAGAATCGTTCAAGCAGCCTGGCAAAATCCTCAGATTACTGCAAAAGATCTGACACGAGAATTGAGAGAAATTCACGAGCAAACAATTCAACAATACCTTAACAATATGAATGCCCAAGGGTGAAAACCAAGATGCAAACCTTTGTTTAACAATACAGAAAAGAAAGTGAGTTGGAGGTTGAAGTGATAGTATGGGCTTGTTTGTCTTCGTCAGGCACTGGTGACCTTTGTATTGTAGAAGGATCAATGAATGCTGCAAAATATCAATACATTTTGCATTCTCATTTGTTACCCAGTGCTAGAAGGCTTATTGGACGGAAGTTTGTATTCCAGCAGGATAATGACCCTAAGCATTCTGCAAAGTCTACAAAAGGAATTTTTGAAAAAAAAAAAAGATTACAGTTATAGATTGGCCATCTCAGTCCCCAGACTTGAATCCCATCGAGATGTTGTGGATTGGCTTGAAGGCTGTTGTTGCAAAAAGGAAACTAAAGTCGACTGCAGAACTAAAAAAAATGTATGTGTTGAAGAATGGGCAAAAATATCTCCGGAAAGATGCCAGGAACTGGTTTCAAAATACAAAAAAAGACTGCAAGCTGTAAAGGAAGCAAAGGGTGGGCACACAAAATACCAATGTAAGGGCGCCCAAATACTTGTCAAAGTATGAAATTAGTTTTTGCATGTTATTTTTTATTTTATGCATGTTATGTAATAATTTATTGTTTTATTATAAAGCTGAAACTCTACTTTCAATAGAACTAGAAATTATAGAAATCAATTTTTGTGGTTTTTCCTCTTTTTTTTTTTTTTTTTTTAAACTGCCCAAATACTGTTGTCTTGACTGTGTATATATACAGTAGAGAGTCAATTATCTGAACAAATAGGGACCGATACTAGTTTGCATAATCGATTTGTATGGATACTCGAACAGGTATTAATAACAATTACTGTACCTTTAATTTATAGAATAAAATACGCACACAAGTACTGTACTTAGTACACAAGTACCTACCGATGATATATAGCTAGTAACCTATCACATTACGCATACAAAATGACAAAGCTTTACAAATCATTAAATCAAGGTACCGGTAATGAAATACTGCAATTAAACGTACCATATATCAAACTTTGAAAATCAAAGAATACAATTCAGTACAACTTTGACACATTACAGAACTTTAGGAATCATTAAACTTAAACAATTCAGTAAAATGTTTCTATACTTTGATGCTTGCTGTTTAGGCATTGTAACATGCAATTGAAATGAATAAAAGCTCTTAGCTGTTCAATAACATAGACAGGATCTCCAGTCCTTACTGATGAAACAGAATAAAAATCAAGAACGAGGTGACTGTTTTAATTTGCTTAACTGCAACAGTTTTAGCACACAATGCTCCATCAAAGGTTTTGAATAATTCATTTGCCTCAGTCTGCTGGTCCTTTTTTTGGCAGCTAAATCTCGTAGTCGTTTTTGCAGCAGAAGCTGTGTACGTAATTCATATCGCGATTACAGGTGCGTTCAGTTGATTAGACAGTAGGGTTGATCAAAGATCACATAATTGACTCTCTACTGTATAAATGTTAGCATCCACAGGATTAGTATATCTATCCCAAGAGAGCACAAAACAAAGAAAAAAAACCTCACCTGCCCTCATTTCATTTCTATATTCATTGTCATTATCCACAGAGCCTTATGGAAGAGAGAATACTTATACATGGATAAGATTTTTTAAATGGATTACAAAAACATGATTACAATAGGTTTCAATATGCTGAAATATATTGTATATAGAGGCTCAGTTTATCTATTTCATACATAGAAACAGCACATGCAAAAAGGTACAATAAGAAACTGCTAATAATCTTTAAAAGCAGAGTACACCATAACTGTGTACCGCAATAATGGAGTGTTTATCTTTTTTATAGTTATGAACAGATTACATCTGTTTCCATATTTCTGGTATAAGAATTGAAAAGAACTCACCTGGTGTTACAGCAGTTGAGTAATAATTATCTGCAGACCCTTTTTGAAAATAAATATATATTTTTAAAAGCATATCACAAAAGACCAATAGTACAAGGTCACGAGCATTAGCCTGCCTCAGGCTGCCAATCCCGACATACATGCAGCACCAATATTAAAAACTAAATCACAAATGTATTTCTCCTTGTTGTAATTCTCCCCACAGAAGCTATGCAAGTATAATTTTAGAGCAGAATGTCCTTAACCCTTGAGACATTGAAAGACGTGAGAATGTATTGTAAACGGATACAGAAGGCAGCCCTGGGCAGGTCGGGGGTATCTACAGTCAAGGGCTGGGATGAGCAAATGCATTGCCTAGACAGTTTGGATCTTTACAGTTTCAAACGGCTTATACCTGTGTCACCAGCCAGCAATAATATACAATTGTATTTATTGTTTTTTAGCATGCAAGGGCTTCTAGCATCACTAAAATTATTTATGGAACATTATTTTCCTTTCAGTTTGAAAGAGTCCAATACTGTTCAATTTCAATCAATTTCTGAAATGCTAATGCATTATTTTGCAAACATAATGTTGGTACCTGACTGAGGTGAGTGAGATAAAATCATCTAGAACTGCTTCACAAATAAAGCCACGAAGCTTTGGTATAGTGAACAGCGCATTGGTCAATAAGCCTGGACACCAGAGTCTGATTCTAATAACTTGAGCTAAAGAGGGATCTTAGCAAAATGTAATCAATATTACACAAGTTTACAATGTTCATGTAAAACAGACAGACAGACAGCCTCTCAATCATGTGTGTCTTGGATTTATGCTAAAGAAAGATTTAAGTCCTTAAGAAAAGTTGTATCACAATTGGACAAGCCATTCTATAGATGCATGCTACAATACAAGTGTGACGTACATACAGACAATCGAGCTCACCTGGTAGTTTGGTAACTGGATTATCATTGTTGTGAGCAGCTACAGACTCTGGTGAAAAAGAAATATCCTGGTTAATATACATTTTATTTTAGTCAGTCTAGTCGACGACAACCTATGGACTTTCATTCTAGTCAGTCTGAAGATTTATTTAGTCATTCTCTTTGTCTAGTCAACTAAAGCAGTCAAAAATGTAGCCACTCTTAGTAATTAGATGTTGATTAGTCAGTCTATAGCCAAGAATTTTGTCAACTTAGTCCACTGTTAGTCAAAGTACTGTTAGTCAAGGTACTGGCAGATACCCCTGACCCAGGAATCCAGAGAGAGAATGGCGTTTTTGACTCCCTTTGGACTGTACCAATTCAGGACCATGCACTTTGGGTTGCACGGCGCGCCAGCCTGATCAGCAGTACGTTGCTGCTTATATAGATGACGTGGTTATCCACAGTGAGGATTGGCTGAGTCATCTGTGTAAAGTAATGGCGGTGCTGCAATCCTTGCGGGAGGCTGGGCTCACTTCTAACCCAAAGAAATGTGCAATTGGGAAGAGTGAGTCGGAGTGTTTGGGGTATCGAGTAGGGAGTGGCCAGATCAGACCGCTGATTGCTAAGGTGAAAGCCTTGGCTGACTGGCCGGTCCCTACGACCAAAACCCAGATGCGCTCTTTCCTGTGACTAGCGGGCTATTATACGTTCATACGTTCATCCCGAGCTTCGTCACGGTCACTGCTCCCTTGACAGACCTCACCCGGAAGGCTGCCCCAAATACAGTTCAGTGGACGGAGCCATGCCAGAGGGCCTTTCTCGCTCTGAAGCGAAGGCTGTGTAGCAAGTCAGTGCTGTGCAGTCCGAATGTCAGTAAGAGGTTCACCCTGCAGACGGATGCGTCAGAGACAGGTCTCAGGGCAGTTTTGTCTCAGGAGGTCCAGGGAAGCGAGCACCCAGTCTTGTACATCAGCAGGAAGCTCCTTCCCCGCGAGAAAAACTATAGTACCATCGAGAAGGAGTGTCTCGTGGTAACATGGGCAGTCGAGTCAGTCCGGTACTACCTCCTGGGGTGACACTTCACCCAGTTACAGATCATGCCCCCTTAGCATGGCTTCACCGAATGAAGGATAGCAATGCCAGAATCATGCGGTGGTACTTGGCCCTGCAGCCCTATGCCTTCAGGTGAAGAGGAAAATTATTGAATTCTAACAAACTTTATATCTTATGTGTTATGTGTGTATCTTGTATTTCTATATATACATTTGATTGAAAGTGAGGTGCCTTTGAGACTGTAGCAAGCAGTGATTGCATCAGCTGCAGCTGGCCGTTTGGGCTTGTGAACAACAGGTCTGCCCCTGTAAGACAAATTAACAAGCTAGCGGAAACGGCCGGGAAAAGAAAAACAAAAGAACCCAAAGAAAAGAAAAATATCGATAGTGGGGAAACCTTGGGCAGACCCCATAAGTGTATAGCAAGCAGGCTGAGGGAGCGGTGAAGTGTAGCATGGGGACCCGGGCCACGTGGGTAGCGACAGTCAGAGTAACGCTGCCGAGTGCAGCACCTTTTCTTTGTAGTTTTGATTACTGTGTTTTATTTTCTCTTTTTGATTTCGCCTTTTGTTATTATTTGAGAGCACCTGTGAGTGCGCCAGCGGGTCTGTTTACCTTTGGGTATTTCTGTGGTCCTGTCTACTATCGCTAGTATTCAGGCCATGGACAACAGCGCCCTCTGCGGGCTGAACTAAGAAAAAAACAAAAGTATTAAATAAAACTGGGCACCTGTGCGGTGTTGTCAAATACACTTCTGTCTCCCGTATCAGTGAATACCCACACCCTTCCACATTGCGGCATGTTATAGGTCGCCAAATTCAGATACTGAGCAAAATAATCTGCTATACAATGACATTAGAAATGCGTGTAGCAAAGAAGAAAGAAGCCATACTAATGGGGGATTTCAACTAACCTCATATAAAATGGGAAAACCAGGTGGGGAGCATGACAGCCGAAATTGAAATGGTAGAAATGACAAATGACTGCTTCCTAACGCAATTTGTCAAGGCACCAACCAGGGGGGCATGACTTGATTTAGTCTTTTCAAATAACGAATAACAAATAACTAAAACAGAGAACCATTGGCAAACTCAGATCACAACATGGTCTCATTTGAAGTGCTTTTTAAAACCCCAAAAGCAACGACGAAAGCTAAGGTTTACAATTTTAAAAAGACAAACTATGAAGGAATGAAACAGAGACTAACAGAAGTAGATTGGAGTAAAATAGAGAAAACATCCACAGAGAAAGGATGGCTATTTTTTAAAAAATGTAGTACTAGAGGCACAAAACAAATACATCCCAAAAATAGACAAATCAAAATCTAAAACAAAATGGTCACAATGGTTTAATAGATCAATTAAAAAAATATTCAGAGAAAAAAGACACTTTACAGAGTGTTTAAAAGGGACCAAGAACAAAGTATACAGAAAGAGTACTTGAAACTGCAAGTGCAATTAAAAAAGTTCGAAAGGCCAAGCAAGAGAGATAGAAATGAACATTGCCAAGGGGGCTAACACCAATTCCAAAAAGCTTTTCCAATATTATAACAGCAAAAGAACACTGAAGGAGGAAGTAAAAAGTCTCAAATGGCAATATCATAGATGAAGAGAAAAAAATAGCAAATATATTAAATTATTACTTTTTACAAGTTTTTACAAAGGAGGATACAGACAACATGCCCCACATGTCGACATGCTCCTATCCAGTTTTAAATAACTTTAGCATAACAGAGGCAGAAGTGTTAAAGGGACTAGGAGCTTTTAAAATAAACAAATACCCTGGGCCAGATCATGCAACAGTCTCTTGAGACAGAGGTTGTACCGACAGACTGGAGAATTACAAACGTAATACCGATCCACAAAAAGGGAGCCAAAACCGAACCAGGTAACTACAGACCAATAAGCCTGACTTCTATTATATCTAAACTATAATGAGATTCAATATGGAAAATTACCTATATGTTAAAAGTATCCTGGGAGACAGTCAGCATGGTTTTAGGAAAGGGAGATCGTGTCTAACTAACCTGTTTGATTTTTTGAGGATGCACCATCAACAATGGATAATTGCAAAGCATATGACATGTCTTATTTAGATTTCAAGAAAGCTTCTGACAAAGTCCCTCATAAAAAGATTAATTCTGAAACTGAGGACAGTAGGGATTCAAGTAGGCATGCACATGGATTAGGGAGTGGTTAACATGTAGAAAACATAAAGTACTGATTAGAAGAAAAATCTCAAAATGGAGCGAGGTAACCAGTGGTGTACCACAGGGATCCGTATTAGGTCCTCTACTCTTCCTAATCTACATTAGACTTAGATTCTGGTATAGTAAGCAAACTTGTTAAATTTGCAGATGACACAAAAACACCGTTGCAGCAGCAAAGGTCATTCAAAACTGGGCAGACACATGGCAAATGACAGTTAACACAGAAAAGTGTATTAAAGGTACTGCACGCAGGCAATAAAAATGTGCATTATAAATACCATATGGGAGATAATGAAATTGAAGTAGGAATCTATGAAAAATATCTAGGAGTTTATGTTGACTTAGAAATGTTTTCATCTAGACAATGTGGGGAAGCTACAAAAAAGGCCAACAAAATGCTCGGATATATTGTGAAAAGTGTTAAATTTAAATCAAGGAAAGTAATGTTAAAACTTTACAATGCATTAGTAAGACCTCATCTAGAATATTGTGCTCAGTTCTGGTCACCTCGCTACAAAAAGGATATTGCTGCTCTAGAAAGAGTGCAAAGAAGAGCAACCAGAATTATCCCGGGTTTAAAAGGCATGTCGTATGCAGACAGGCTAAAATAATTGAATCTATTCAGTCTTGAACAAGAAGACTACACGGCGATCTGATTCAAGCATTCAGAATTCTAAAAAGTATTGACAATGTCAACCAAGTGGACTTTTTTGACCTGAAAAAAGGAACAAAGGACCAGTGGCCAGAAATGGAGATTAGATTAGGGGGCATTCAGAACAGAAAATAGGAGACACTTTTTTACACAGATAATTGTGGGAGTCTGGAACCAACTCCCCAGTAACGTTGTTGAAGCCGACACCCTGGGATCCTGCAAGAAGCTGCTTGATGAGATTCTGATGTCCTCTGAAACGTGCTGTCAGCCGACCGCTTCTTTTCACACTGCAGACCCACCATGCAGCCACCTCAGAGCTACAGCGTCGGAGGACAACGCAGCTGTGGGCAGCTTACAGGCAAGCCCGCAGGCGCCTGGCCAAACTACAGGGGTTGCTGATGGGCGTTAAGCCGAGGACACCCTGGCCGACCTAAGCCCCCCCGGGCGGCACTCGGCCAATTGTGCACCCTGGGAGGTCCCGTCCACGGTCGGCAGTGGAATAGCCTGGAGTCGAACCGGCAACATCCAGACTATAGGGTGCACCCTGCACTCCATGCGGAGCACCTTTACCGGATGCGCCACTCAGGAGCCCCTCTAAAGTAGGTTATTTTGAAAATAAATAAATAAATAAAAAGTGCAAAATTTCATTTTATACAAAACTGCACGCACAGTCTTAACAGTAAAACAAACGTGGTCATGCAAACCCTTACAGGCTACTTACTCTGGCTGTTTAAATCTGAATAGATTAGTATTTGCTTCTCATAATGATTATCCATCCACTTTGTCATGCAGATCGGTATAAATATAAATCTGGTGACATGGAGCAATGAACTTGTTAGAGCGATGAACTATGCCTTACCCTAGCTTGCCTGCTGTGTGAATTAGTTAATCAAATCAATAGGGTTTTTGTTCCTCGCTCAGTTCGCCTTCTGTGTGCATTCACCCTTAGTCTGCGTCTTCGTCCTTTAGTTAATTTCATCAGTCATGCTTAGCATTTTGGCAGGCAGTCCTAGTCCTCGTCATGCTTGATGATTTTCGTCCACTGTGGCAATGATGGCTTTGAGTGGCGTGGGTGGTGACGTCAGCGTCCAGAAAGCAGCACACATGCACCCAGAGGCACAGGGCTGAAACGGCCATAGCTATAAGTTTATCAAATAATAAATAAAAAAACACTTTTACAAAACACAAACAAAAGGGCATGCAGGCCAAAACAAAAGGTTGACAAAAACTAAATACAAAATGAACAAACGAGTACCTTTGTAACTATTTCACAAACTTAGTAGCAATCGTCTGTTTGGCACTCTGCCTCTATGAGTCTCTCTCCTTCTCCAACCAAGGGGTAGAGTTTTTACCCACTAGGGTGACCACCAGTGCCTAATTGGATGTGACAGTCCCTAAATGTAAAGATCAAAGGTCTGATTACACTGTGAGCGGTAAGTGATAAACCGTGCAGTTTTTCATTACACTGGTGGCGGGAAACCTCGTGGCATATGTAAATTTATTACCAAATAATGTTGAGAAAAAATGTTGTTTTTTTTTTAAACTCACGTCTGAATCAAACAATGTTATTCAGCACCATATAAAGATAGTGTGCATTGCATGGTTGAACTGTTTACCTGGCATGGCGAATCCAAGAGTTTTGTAACAATATAATTTAAAAACCTGTAAAAAAAAAAAAAAAAAAAAAAAAACACTCCATGAAATACTGCCCATCATTTTTTAGACCTGGGCAATTCCACAATGTCGGACGTACGCTTTGGACACTTTGCAGAACTGTAGCTTCTTAACTGACATAACTTGCTTGGTTTCTTTTATGGCATGGTAGATGCCCCTATTAGTATAGTTGTTCCATCATATCAAAATTGTCAAATACTAAATATCCTATCTAGGGGGGGTAAAAAACAGTCAGTGTCGGACATAATCAGAGAAGTGTATTTTTCCAGCATTGGTCAGAAACATTCAGATCGCTCTGAATTAGGAGGACTCTGGTAATACACTCTATGCTGATCTTTTAGGTAAGACTTATTAAAGTAGTGAATTGTATATTAAGTATTTCAAATTGCATGCATTATTTCTGGAATAGGAACAGTTTTCTTCAGTGTCGGACGTACAGTTTTAAGTGTCGGACGTACATTTGTGAAAGTGTCGGACGTACAAACACTATTTTAATTTAAAAAAAAACATTTGTTTCCAAATATCATCAATTTACAAAAGCTGTTAATGGAAGGTTTAACTTTTAGGAATATTGATAAATGATAAATGCTAGTTGACCCCCATCCCCCATCCATCCTTTTTCATAACCGCTTAATCCTCCATAGGGTGGCAGTGAGCACCATCCACACACACACACACACACACACAGAGGGCAATTTAGAGTGACCAATCAACCTGAACAGCATGTCTTTGGTCTGTGGAAGGAAACACAAGTACCTGGAGAAAACCCATGTGAACATGGGGAGAACATGCAAACTCCACATAGACCAGAATCAAACCCAGGCCCCTGCAGCGCTAACCGCTAACCTCTAGCAGACTTTATTTACTTAATCTGCTCACCACAATCTTAACTGAAATGAGGTGTAACAACTAAAGCTAGAAATGAAAACTCACAAGATGTATTTAAATGCCCAAAATTCACCATTTTATTCTGAACTATTATTACATGCAGGATACATGAACAATATAGTGACCTGATGTAATATTAAGTGTTTTGAGAGAAAAACAACACACATTAATATAGGAAAAAGCCTACAACACACAGAAACATCAATATGAACACTAATCTCTAAAGTGTACTCTGGATAACAAAACTGCAATGCACCCTTATGACTAACATGCTAACCAAGAACCAAGAATGGGGTAGAGAGAGAACTTTCCCTGATTTACTGCAACTACTGGAGTACTGTAATCTAAATCAAAATACAAAACTACAGTATGTATAGAGCCTAGAATTGGGTAACAAAAATGAACTGTCCAGTTTCCTGCAACTACCGGAGCTTCAATCTTTCTAATGACATCCTTTTCAAAGTACATAATGTGGTCAGGAGTTTCAGGCCATTTCCATTTTGTTCCAGATGGGCACATGGCATTCACATTGTAGATTTGCTGACCATCCTCTTTACTCTGTTTGGTGATCTCTCCTGGAAATATGTTGCCATCATACTTAACAAGGACCCAATCCCCTACCAAGAAGACTTCTCTACCAGAGATATCCTCTTCTTGATTTGGTTGACTGGACTCATCGAGGGTCTCATCTAGATCTTTGTCTTTAATTGGCACTTCCATGAAATGAGGGGAGTCAGAAGTTTCAGCTACAATCAAAGCAAACTTTCCCTTTGGCCTAACGCTGTGAACTTGGTGTGTATTTGGAATTGCTAGTGTGCCTTCCCAGTGAGTCTCAAGCATATTCCTCTCCTTTTCAATTTGTTCTCTTGAGACATACAGGATATTTATTCCTGGATTTCTCTCCTTAGCTACTCTGTAGAAGTCAAATGGTGTTGCTGTTTGACCCTTTCCACTACGAACATACCGCCAAACTGATCTTTTAACTGTTCCTCCAATCCCGTCAACAACTCTTCCATGTGATGTTGCAAAAAAATGCCAGCTAACTTTGAAGCTGAACTTCTCCTCCCACAAATGCAGGTTTGAGAAGAGGAACCGTTGTTTGAATTGTGAGCTGGCTCCATCTGAACAGATCTTAACTTCTGTGATTGCAGGGTATTTGTTCTTCAATGATTCAAGGATATGGGTCATGAAGGTGTATTCTTGGATGAATGCGGATTATCACACCACCTGTTCAACCATGTGCTTAAACCAGGAAAGTATGATTGCTGTTATGATACAAAAGGAAGTTATGATTGCAGTTATGATACAACAGGAAGTTATGATTGCATATGACCAACAGGTGGCAGGACTTAAAACATGGTGTCGGACGTACGGGTGTCGGACGTGCACAAAAATGTACGTCCGACACCAGGATTTCTGCTAAACTGTAGATTGTGGTGAGCAATCAATATGGTAAATATGTTAGGGGGACCCCTTGTGCAGAGAATCTATGGTATGAAATAATTTCAAAACTCAAAGCGGGAGCAAACTAAAAAAATATGAAATTTCGGTGTCAGACGTACTGGGAGTCAGTGACTTTATTAACATTATTAATTTTACAAAATTGAGTGATGATGAAATTTGCAGTTTGCCCTCATAATTAAGCTAACACAGTATGTTTTAGAAAGAAATATTAAAATGAATGTATTATTCTTTAGTAACCTGTACAAATTTTAATGACTCCATACGTTTCGCATCAAGTTTTGTAACTGCCGAATAGACTACTGCCAAAAAAAGTAGTTTTACTCCTATAATCCAAACTTTTTTTTGGCAATGCCTTATAAATCCTAAAAGTTGACAAAATTTCCTGTAAAATGAGTGTAAGCTCATCATGATAGGATGATTTTTATTATTATTATTATTATTATTATTTGTTTATTTAGCAGACGCCTTTATCCAAGGCGACTTACAGAGACTAGGGTGTGTGAACTAAGCATCAGCTGCAAAGTCACTTACAATTACGTCTCACCTGAAAGACGGAGCACAAGGAGGTTAAGTGACTTGCTCAGGGTCACACAATGAGTCAGTGGCTGAGGTGGGATTTGAACCGGGGACCTCCTGGTTACAAGCCCTTTTCTTTAACCACTGGACCACACAGCCTCCAAAATTACCCACCTCTTTTTTTTCAACTTTGAAGTGTTTTGCTTGGAGGCCTGTGGCATACAGTACCCTATATTGTGTATGTTTTCTGTTGCTTTTCAATTGCAAATATTTTTACCTGGCATGTCCAGTTTGGCCGATATGGTGTCCGACGTGTCTTACTTCTTTAGCGTATCCTTATAATCTGGACTGGGCGTATCATACAGTTGAGGGCATTTTTACACCGTGAAAACCAGTTTTTCGTTCGCCATCTCTCACTGTACATAGTGCAGATAACGTCACACAACAACACTTCAGTTGATTGGTCTAGATGGAAATTTGGCGCGCGGTATAGTCAAAAAATCGCTCTGGTTTCTATTCTGTGCGGTTTTCCGCAATGCCGCTTTTCCGTTCCGCGCTCAGTGTAATTGCACCCATTCAAACAGTAGATTATATATTTTTTGGCCGCACGGTTTACCGCTTTCCGCTACAGCTCCCAGTGTAATCAGACCTTCGCAGAATGATTGACACATTGTACAGAATGACTGACACATTGTACAGCCAATCGAAAACATAAACTACAGTATAGAGCCTAGAAACCCACTGTCATGTGACTTGTTACACTCACACATTTTTTTTGCAACGGCCTGACACTGATGTGCTTTGGCGACAGCAAAAAAATAAAATAATAATTATTTGTAGAATATTATTTTAATTTCAATCTAGACAGATTTGCCTTTGTTTATGTGAAATGGCTCATTCTAAAAGTCGAAGTGACAGTAGTTTTTAAATATTAAACATAGAGTATAAAATATACAACACCCCATCCCACCCCTAAAATAAAAAGGCCCTACCCCCCAACTAAGAACTTGAATTTCAGAAAAACAAGGGAAGCTGATTTAGTCAAACAGTTAACATTGGGAGCTAAAAGTGGCCAGTTATCGTGTGCGTTTAGGGTCAAGCATGCGAAGGGATATCTGTCGTGCGCATCAGTGCAGCAGAGTTTCACTACTGGGGTAAACGGCAGCGGGAGATGTTTGTTGATGAGGCACGAAGTGTGTAGAGAGAGGTAAGAGACAAGTCTACTGTTCACAAATCTACATTTTCTAGTCATTGCCCAAACTATAGGTTTTCTGTCAATTTTTTCTTAAGAGCCCTTATTGTGTTTCTGTATTTTCTTTGTATTTTTGTTGCTTGGTTACTGTGTTGGTTTTAAGATATTTAACCTTAATATTTAACCTTGCTAGGCTTGGATACAAAAGATATTATATGAGGCAGTCTGATTGACAGACAGACAACCCCCAGATGTTATACTCAATAACCTGTGCTAAAGAATGTGCCTAGCAACGTTTCAACCTGCACAAATAATGAGCTGCAATCATGATAATGAGGGTTGCAATGAGTGCCGCCTGTGCATCGGGGTATATATTGGCTGCACTTACAGCCTAGAGGTGAGGTGAGTTAGGAGTGCAGAGAGCAGTAGGCGCTGTATGGGATTTGTGGAGCACGAAAGTCAAACCAAACAAAAAAATAAGTCACGGGAAGGGCAGCAAAGTCCTCTTGGAGCACGGAAAAGAAAAGGAAAGTCCTTACAGCTGAGATTACTCAGAATGAAACTGAGTTATTTGGAAAAGCCCCAGCCAACCTCAGTTATGCTACCAGAGGCCACATGGTCCTCTATAGTGGAGAAAGTCAGTCCAGGAGGGCAGTCAACCAGGTGATGAAAAGGTGAAATTCAGTTATTAGGTCTAAGATGACCTGCGGAGTGAGACGATAACACCTTACCACTGCATCCTCTGGCATCCCAAACAAAGTGACCCTGGGTTTGAATATGCAGGGTCTTCTCTGTCTTGCCCTTCTCTGAAGGTTTTCCTGCCTGTCCTCAACAAGAGCCAAGCATCGCCGCATCAGGAAGTGTACAGCAGCCATCCTGGCGCCAATGACAGGTGTCTGCAGGTGTGTGCTTTTATACAGCACTCACTTCTATAATGGGCAGCAGTGTGGAGTAGTGGTTAGGGCTCTGGACTCTTGACCGGAGGGTTGTGGGTTCAATCCCAGGTGGGTGACACTGCTGCTGTACCCTTGAGCAAGGTACTTTACCTAGATTGCACCAGTAAAAACCCCACTGAATAAATGGGTAATTGTATGTAAAAAAAAAAATAATGTGATATATGTATAATGTGATATCTTGTAAGTCGCCCTGGATAAGGGCAGCTGCTAAGAAATAAATAAAGGTTTGCAATTGCCCAAGTGCAAGACAAAATCCTTATATGCACCCGCTTAGTATTCCAGATCCCATGCTCTTTTCTTCATTTGAATACATTTCAATATCATTTAAATGGATTAATGATGGCATTTGATAGCGGGTGCAGAATGGCAGGTGAAAACCATTCTTTATGTAAGCCGCGTTTTTAGTGATTTACAAAGTGATTTACAGCAAAGTGATTTACTGCAAAGTGATTTACAGCCGCTAAACACAGTTTGCGCATGCAGTATGGGTGTTTTGCAGCCGCAAATCACTTTGCACGTATCCTTACATCAGCCCCTATATATTAATACTATAAGATAACATTTTCTTAAGAATACAGTTCCTCCTGGGGAAACTCATGTGGAATCCGGCACTTTAATAGGGGCACTTCTTTAGCCACTAATTGACTTTTAAGTGGGGAGGGTAGCCTGGCATAGGCTTCCCCCAAGCTCAAGCTGACCTAGTTATGCAACATGCTTACAGAACAGGAAAGCACACCTATTAGCTTCCTGTTTTGTTCATTGCGAAGCCTTCATTTCATGATCAACGTGTATTCTATATTGGTATTAAGAGGACGGAGGGTTGAGGTACAAGTGCTACTACAGGGTGATGTACCAGAGGACACTAGTGACTAAAAGAGTGACTGTAGACTCGTTTTGTAGGCAATGGCATACATTGTTATACCCTTGAGACTCATAACCCTATTGGATGATACAGTGTCACATGGTCAAAAAATAGTGCTATTGCCCACAAAGCGGCCAATAGTTAAAGAACTACTGCCCTCTGACGTCACACACTAGCTCAGTTCAGCACTCCAGAACCTAATGCGGTCGGCTTTTACACTAGCATACAAAAGACTTGGGTCAAAACATTGCTCATGAGCCATAAAATGAGATGTGAAAACAGAGGAGTGGCATCTAGTGAAGAAACGAACTTGTGCAAAATATGTGAGTTTATTTCTCTTTATAATGGCTGAGCATCATGTTCCATTGCTAAAGGCAACACATTCTCAAGGTGTTTTTTTTCTCCATGGAGGTCAATAGTATACAGACATTACAATAGTATACAGTCATTACAATTGTGATCGTGAGTTGCAATAGTCAGTATATCGTCTGACTCCGGGTCACATGTGATGCCCTTTTCAAAAATACACAAATCTACCGTTTCAACATCATTTAAAAGTACCCCGGTGTCTAAATGCAATAAAAAGGACACTCGTCACCTGAGCACTTGTGGAATAGACACATATGCTAAGTTTAAATATATTTACTGGCCTACCAAAACATTTAAAACATGTTAATTTGGTGTGGTAGCTGCAGCACTTGCTCCTTGTTTTGTACCCACTTACTTTCCCTGAAAAAAATAATGTGATGGTTGCAAACCAGAACACAGCAAACCGTAGCGCCAACGCCAACACACCAGCAACGTAAATAACCGCGACAGTTTGGTTAAGTGCTAAATTACCGTGCAAATGTTCATGCACCTGGAAGCGTTTATATGTGGTGCTCAATATCATAACCCAACGAGTAAATTATTTAAAATAGCAACCGGCGTTTACTAGTAACGCATCAAAATAGCAACCAGTGTTTACTACAGCGGACAGCTGTCAAGTGGCAGCTGGGCAACCCAGCGAAGAGACTGCTCTCTACGTCACAGAAGACATGATGCCGCCAAGCAACCGTTACTTAGATTTTATGAAGTGTATTTGACTTGGCGTTTATATGTGGTGCTCAGTCTTCGTGAGGTTCACATTATGCGTAACCCAACAAGGAACTATCTAACACGAGGTATGCTCTAAAACATGACACAACCTCAAGATGTACGGGTATCCCATGAACACACTCCTCCACAAAAACTAGAAAAAACGAAATAACCCACCTGCTTTCGTGTCAGTTGATTGATAGGCATCATCTGATTCGGCATTTTTGAAAATAAAAAATAGAAGCGCGTAGCTTATTGTCGGTTTTGATATAAATAACATTATTTGTTACTATCAGTTCCATGAGAAATATGACCCATCAAAATAGCACCCAGCGTTTACTACATCTGGTAGCTGTCAAGTGGCAGCTGGGCAACCCTGCCGCAAAAGAGACTGCCCCACGTCACAGAAGATGACCTGTTCCCGGCCAGACGCTGATGATTAATATTTTCATCATGGAGTTCACGCAAAGGCAGCGTTTTAATTAAACGGATGTAATGATCTTGGTAACTGGTCAAGTTTTGTAAATCAATGTGCATATCTCGTGACTGAGAGGATGTTATGTGGCCTATAATGTAATGTATCTCAAGATGCTACGGGTGTGTCTCATTGAGATTAAGCGGTGATGCTAACCTTGTTTGCTAGACTGTTTGCAAATCCACCCAACGTTAATCCACCCATTTTAATGACAGTATGTAAATGGGACACTTGTACTCCATTACTGAAATAAATATATATATATATATATATATATATATATATATATATATATATATATATATATATATATATATATAGTTTTCAATCTTAATTTAAAAGCAACAAGAGGTGGTGCACCCTTATATAGGTGGTAGATAATTGCACAAATTTGGTGCTCTGTGCTGAACACCTGCCACCAAATAATGTTTCAGTCTTATTGCGAAAAAACATCTGACACGAATCCAACGCTTTCTGTGACACAGTCTTCCTATCGATAGTATTGGTAAACTTCTCAATTGCTGTATTCAAATCTACGTGACCGCTCTTAAACATACTAATGCGGGCATTTAAATCGAATCTCGGAAAACGCTTTTTGTCTAGTTACGGGAAATGTAGTCTTTCGTACTGTGCATGCCTATACAACTGATGACTAGAAAAACTACAAGTCCCTCTGGACAACGGGCTCTTGCGCCTGCTCAGTAGTGAGTTGCAGAAGCTTGACGTTATTGTTGACGCCATGTCGATTGCAAGGGGAAGTAAACGCGAGTATTGAAGAAAGGTTTCAGTTTAAATCCGTCTTCATCGGTCGTTGTTGTATGTCCTACAGCAAGAAGAACCACAGCTAGCAAATCTACGGCGTTTGACTGTCAACAGCATTTCAGTAGTAGGAGACGAAGGCCTGTATAAAGGCGAGAAAAACCCTACAATCTTGCTTGAAAACAGAACTCTCCCGAGAGAAGTTTGAGGAAAGACACAGGAGAGGCTCATTTTTTTCCAGCTACGAAACTGAGTTCACGTCGTTCTCCTTTTTTTTCGCCTTTGTTCTGGTTGTTAATATCTTTACATCATGGCTTGTGGTGCCACTTTAAAAAGGACTATGGATTTCGACCCGCTCATGAGCCAGGCGTCCCCGAAAAGGAGGAGATGCGCCCCAATGTCGTCCCCGTCAGCTTCCACTTCATCCCCGCAGAAATATCTGCGTATGGAGCCATCTCCGTTCGGAGAGGTGTCGTCCAGACTCACAACAGGTGTGTACTAAGAGCTTTGTAAAAATACATCTTGAAAATAAAACAAAAGCAATTGAAACTCTTAAGATGAACAACAAAAGGTCCTTTGAACGGTATCTTTCCTTCTCGCCTTTGGTGCAGTCGGGGCGTTTTCCGTTCCAATACCTGCAGTTGAACAATCACATATGATTTCGGGGGGGGGGGGTTGGGGGTGCGTGTTTGAAAGAGGGAAGGTTTCGGTACTTTAAAGATTGTGTTTTGAAAAAGGGGAACAGTAACTATTAAACACAAGGCAGACGTATCCAGGCTGAGGCCCAGTGTGGCCTGAAATTGAAAAGGGTGTCCAGTTTCATTTCTTTTTTTTTTTGTTTTGGCCTACACGATGCTAAGAGTACTGCAAAAGGATATTAAAAAATAATGCTTCATAAATAAGTGCGTTCGTTGTTTGGCAAAGTAGGAATAAACGCTTGGCGCATAAAGGTCTTTAAACACGGGATATATATATATATATATATATATATATATATATATATATATAATATGGTGTTATGCGAAATAGAACAGTTGTTCAAGTACCGGTAAATGGCTCCGTATCTTTGAAAGTACGATGGGTTTATGTCTCAACATGGCCACGCTAGAAATGTGACGATTCGGATTAATGTATATTGTAAATATGGCGGAAGAGCATTTTGGAGATAGGGCTTTGTTGGGGTGGGGGTGTAGAGCCATTTTCACAACCAGTTGGAATCGGCCCACCGCTTAGCTGTTTATTTTAAGAAATATTAATAGGATTGCAAGTAACATTAAACACTCTTTCACAACTTGCTCCTATGTTTGAGATTCTGGATCTTAAAATGTTTATATATATATATATATATATATATATATATATATATATATATATGAGACAAGCTCTTGATTTTGAAACTTAAGAATAATCGGTTGTCTAAGGTGATTGTTGCAGCAATCGATTACATTTCTTAAAATAAATACCGGTACAGTTGCTAGGCTGTTTCAAAACCAACAATTAAGCAATTTGCGACATTTGTGTTTTGCAGGAGTATTTAAGGGACTAAAATGGTGTTTGTAGCATTTAAAATGGAGGTTTGTATTTGGGGGTTGGGGGTTGAAATGAGCTTGGATCATGTATCCAAATCGCCAGTTGGTTGTCCCTGGTGTATGATTTTGATTCAGTCATTTACAGTACATTTTGCAGACTGTAAATTTAAAACCGTTGTGCAGTACCAGCTGGAATGTGGATCACACTGTGGGCCCTCATTAGAAAGTTTGTGCAATCCAGACACTTTTTTTGTTTAAATGTGTGTGGTTTTTTTGTAAACTTTTTTTTATGCCTTTTGCTTTAACAGATAATAACACCAAACCAAAAGACAATAAACAACAATAAAACAATAGGTATTTGGACCAATGCACATATAAGCAAAACCATTACATACCATAGGAATTGTAGTACAATAACATGTTTAACATTTCCAAAAAGAGGAACACAGCAAAAGTCAAAGAGAAGATAAAACCTGTATTTGTCCACTTTTTTTTTTTTTTTTTAAACTAAGAATCAGAGAGCCGTAGGTCCTCCAACATCTTGCCCCAGATCCTTTCAAATTGAGCTATTTTGTTTTTACCTTCTGCCAAGCACATTTTTCAATGTTTAAATAGTAAAGCATTAAGTTAACATTGCTGGCTTTTAGGAGCAGAGCTTGACTTCCAGTTTTGCAGGATTGGCTTCTTTAAAACAATTGAAGATAATAACATCACTATCCAGCCAAAAGGATGCCTCAGGTTAGAGTCATGAATTGAATCATGGAGCAGGCAGAGGGAGAGGATCAAATGTAAAGTGGAGGACAGCCAGTTTGATTGCTGTTTTGATTCAGATTTCCATTCCGTTGTCTGCTTACTATGTGCATTAGTTGTGTTTGGTGGTAAAAGTGAACTTCTGAATTCTTGTCCAACTAGAACCCTGCTGTGACACGTCAACCCTTCTTTCAGTGTTTACTTGAGTATTGTGAACATGACCATATGTGTCATTCTTTGGTTAAATGAAAAGGTTGATGGCCCTTACTGCTACCAGTTAATGTGTCTGCTTTCTGTAAAATCCAGCCCAATGCACTATTCTATTCAGACCACAGGTGAAGGAGACGCTGTGTAAGGAAGAACTTTGTTCATCCTACCTTTTGTAGGTTACATTTAATTATCTTTAAACCACTGTTGTGTGGCTGCTTAACCAGTTAGAAGTGGTTTGCAATGGACTGCAAAAGGGGGACATTTAAAGAGCTGAAGTGTGTTTGCATTGTACTATCTTCAGGTTTTTCTTTTTTTTTTGTCAGCCCACAGTGCAGAATTGTCTATGGAAAGCTTTCCTTTTTATACCACATGTAGATTAACATTTCCACAGTTTGTTTGTGGTCAAACAGTCCTGGATGTGTGTGTGAATCGTAACTTGTACTAACCCGCTTTTCTTGTATCACAATCTGTCACAATGAGCCACTTATTTTTACTTAAAATGCATTAAGATTAGACCAACTTTATCTAAAACTCCCATCCTTCTCTTTCAGAACAAATCCTCTACAACATAAAACAGGAGTATAAGCGCATGCAGAAGAGGAGACACTTGGAGAGCAGCTTCCAGCAGACAGAAGCTTGCTGTTCCACTGATGCACAGCCTCCTGCCTCCATTCTCGGTGGATCCACTCTGCCAGGTAAATCCAACAAAATGCATGAGATGCATCTAGTGGTTTATGACTATCTAGTCAGAATGTATTGGTGGCTGATGGTGGCTTCTTTATGCACTATGACACCTAAATTTGACTAGCTTTGTAAATCTGTGCTCCAAGTTTTCATGTTGTATTTCAGTGACTTGATACAAAAGGTAAGAGGATGTCCTTCCGTCCTGCTGTGAGATATTCGCATAACCTTTTGGGAAGAAATGTCAATTTGTTTAATTGTAATATCAACTCTGACCCCTTTCTGCTAATGGGTTGTAATAAATCAGACTTTTAGGCACTACATGCTACTGTGTTCTTCTGTGTCACTAAACTAGGTGAACTGTCTGCTTTGTCGTTGTATCCATTTCAGAAATGTATGCCTGGGAATCTTTAAAATGTTCACCTGTAGTAAACTTTTTTTTTTTGTTTAAATGATGAACTGTGACTGGCAAACTAGTGGGTTGTTGCAGTTTTAGAATGGGATCCGAATTCTTTTTTGGCCGTTCTTATGCCTCACCAGCAGGGCGAGAAATAACCAATGGTTCTGGCAGCATCAGCTGGCCCGTTCTGATGCAATTCAATTTAATTCTGTCTAATCTTGTCCTGCGAGAGTGACTCTATCATAATTATTATTATAGTTACTGTTGCAATTTTTTTTACTGTGCACATCCCAGCACTAAGCCATGAGAAAGACGTACTGTATCATTGGTTAATGAAGGGCAAACAGGGAGGGACGCTATTAGACTGAGCTGAATATGACCGCGCTTCCAGGAATTCAATCGCACGTGTTCTCTGGGAGTGTCATTGGTTTTTCCGTCTCTGAACCGCATGCCAACTCAAATGTTTAAAAAGGAAGAAGAGCTGTCTAAAGCAGCAGCGAAGTGTTCTAGAATTTACCTGATCAGGTAAGCAATAGGTGCACAACAATTCGTCCCCGACAATAATAATGTTAATGTGAACTTACAGTTGTCCAGTACTGTTCATCGTGTGATGCAGAACACTCGCCATTGCCATTGCCATCTCCCAAAGCAGACACTGCAGACTGAACAACTCAATTGACCACTATTGTTATTACACTCCAGCCATGGGTGAATCTTCAGCCAGTTTGCCTGTTTTGTTGTTTTTATGAAGCTGCCTTGGTGCCCTTGGGTTGGATTTATGTTTTGCCTTTTTGCCCCCTAGAACTGCCTTTGTGCCCCTGAATCTTCACGCCCAACAAAGGCAGCATTGCCTTGCCCTTCATGACCTTAACTTCATACTCTGCACCAGTGATGCAGGTCCTTGCTGGAGGATGGATAGAATGGGGGTGGATGTATGTCCCAACCATACATCTGATTTGTGTGTCTGAGGAAGTGCTCATCCTATTGAATGAAATGTGCCAAAGACCATCTTTAGATCAGGTCATTGATACTGTCTGAATATAGTCTGTCACACTTGTATTAACATGTCTAGAGACATGTCAACCTAGTTTGTTAAATGTTTGATGATGATTATTATTATTATTATTATTATTTAGCAGACGCCTTTATCCAAGGCGACTTACAGACTAGGGTGTGTGAACTATGCATCAGCTGCAGAGTCACTTACAACTACATCTCACCTGAAAGACGGAGCACAAGGAGGTTAAGTGACTTGCTCAGGGTCACACAATGAGTCAGTGGCTGAGGGGGGATTTGAACCGGGGACCTCCTGGTTACAAGTCCTTTTCTTTAACCACTGGACCACACAGCCTCCTCCTAGTTTGTTAAATTTGCAGACAACACAAAATTAGGAGGAGTGGCCAACACTGTTACAGCAGCAAAGGTCATTCAAAATGATCTAGACAGCATTCAGAACTGGGCAGACACATGGCAAATGACATTTAATAGAGAAAAAGTGTAAAGTATTGCATGCAGGCAATAAAAATGTGCATTATAAATATCATATGGGAGATACTGAAATTGAAGAAGGGAACTATGAAAACGACCTAGGAGTTTATGTTGACTCAGAAATGTCTTCATATAGACAATGTGGGGAAGTTATAAAAAAGGCCAACAAGATGCTCGGATATATTGTGAGAAGTGTTGAATTTAAATCAAGGGAAGTAATGTCAAAACTTTACAATGCATTAGTAAGACCTCACCTAGAATATTGTGTTCAGTTCTGGTCACCTCGTTACAAAAAGGATATTAGTGCTGTAGAAAGAGTGCAAAGAAGAGCAACCAGAATATCCTGGGTTTAAAAGGCATGTCGTATGCAGACAGGCTAAAATAATTGAATTTATTCAGTCTTGAACAAAGAAGACTATGCGGCGATCCGATTCAAACATTCAAAATCCTAAAAGGTATAGACAATGTCGACCCAGGGGACTTTTTTGACTTGAAAAAAGAAACAAGGACCAGGTGTCACAAATGGAGATTAGATAAAAGGGCATTCAGAACAGAAGATAGGAGGCACTTTTTTACATAGAGAATTGTGAGGGTCTGGAACCAACTCCCCAGTAATGTTGTTGAAGCTGACACCCTGGGATCCTTCAGGAAGCTGCTTGATGAGATTCTGGGATCGATAGGCTACTAACAACCAAACAAGCAAGATGGGCTGAATGGCCTCCTCTCGTTTGTAAACTTTCTTATGTTCTTATTGATTTGCAGAATATTGTAAATGGAGGCTGTCCATGCAACTGTGCCTCCTCTAGATATAGGAATATAAATCTAGAAAATTGCTGTTGTGTTGATGGAACTTGCCAACGATCACCTTTTAGTACACGTTTTTGGGTGAAGCAATCTGATGGTGTATAGGGGCTGTGTCACACTTCTATTCTTACATGTCTAGAGAAGTGCTTATTTCAAAGTGGTCTGGACATTTTCAGGTTATCTGTCTAGGGCAGGGGTTTTCAAACTTGTCTTGAAACTGTACCCCTTCTGTCAGGAGGTTTCAACTAAAGTACCCTTTACTATTTTCACTCACTGAATGCAGTAAAAGGCAGACTAATCAGATTTTACCCCCCCCCCCCCCCCCCCCCCCGTTTTATATAATATATACTGATGCACAATGAAGAGGCAGCAGTCTTAAGTTTTACAGTGGAGACACGGTCACGAATCCCAGCAGTGAATGCTCCTTGTGTAAGTGGTGAATTATACAGTAACAGTAGTGCAGTCCGGGATTGATGCTGGCTGAATATTCTATGAATTATAAGGGTGACAGTTAATAGACAGACAGCTACAACACGACAAAAACTCATGGTTACTTTTGGCTTTTACCGTCCTTTTACAGGTCTTTCACAACCATAACAAAGGAACAGATCGCTCGGCCACATTCCCTCATATACTTTCAGTCATGTCCCCTTCGGTAGTGTGTTCAGTCATGTCTCCTCTAATCCATGACTGACACATCGCCTACCGCAGTAAGGCGCTAACGTCTAGTATTGTGGCTTCGCCCCCTTTTTGGATGGCCTACTTCTGACTGACCCTGGAATGAACTGCCAAACCATGTAGTCTGGGGCACTCTGTTCCTGTTATACAGCGCCCTCGCAGGTCAGGAGGGAGATTGTTGACTAAAATATATTCGCTCTCTGTCACAGGCACATACATAATGTTATTTACATTTGAAACGGTGAGCTCATAGGTTTGTTGATTGTTTTGAGTAGTATTGTTCCTTGGGATAACAAAATAGTGAGCTCAAGTCATGTGATTGCATGAAAATGCCAGATGTTCAGTGTTTGGTATTTGAGTTATTTTAAAATTGCCAAAATGAGTTGATTTAAGAATCTGTATAAAAAGCCATGATTTTAATTAACGCAAGAACAGCAAAAAATCCGACCATGCCTTAATTGAGTAATGAAGATCACCTGGTTGCTATCGGCATGTTTGAAGGCAGCCTGTCTGTGAGAGAAGTTACCCGGAGAATGAGATGTTCTGTTTCAACTGTAACAACCAGACTTAAGGACACAAGCCAAAACTAACTGATTTCAAAAAACAGATAATTAAAGACTGATTGACAGCGAATAATGTGACCAAAAGTTTGTGGGTAAGAGTGTTTTAGTCTTCAGTAACCTTTTTACAGTGGCAAAAAACTGTAGAACAGTACAATGTCAATACAAAGGAAGCAAAATATGCCTTCAACATTGCTCTAAGAAACCTCATAGCACAATAAAATGCATAGTGTATACACTGATAAATATTTTGGAAATGAAACAGCAAGTAATACAGCAGACCACTCAAAATGACCCTGTTAACCCTGGATATTGCTGGTAAGAACGGTACACAAAACAGTTTGAAACACAATCAAAAAGTATTAACAAAAAGAAAACCAGTCCATGTAAATTAATGCAGTTACAAAGTTCCTTCTTGCAGAACAAAAAAACGATGAACAAGACAAAGTCAATCGTGCTTCGAGACGAAACAAACTTGCAAAAAAACATTTTCCAAAGAAAAATAAAGTATCAAAACAAAAGCCCATTGTACTATAAAAAACAATTGTAATCCAGCATTGTCCAGCACAAAAAAGGAAAAGTCTAACAGACCGTCTCACCCCTTCCTGCCGTGTGTCCGAGGACCGGCTGCGCGTTATTCCTGGGTTGCAAATCGATCTCCGTTTTTCTTCAGTTTCAAATCATCCATATTTATAAAACGAACAGCATTCCAGAGCTGTATGCTTGACAGTTAGCTCAGTACTACTTCAGAAAGAATGTTACATCGTTTCTAGATAAGCTTAAATAATTTAAAAAGCAAAAAAGAAACCGCAACAAACTCTAGCCGTTTCCCGCTTCCTGCAAACCCAGCTCAGCTCTCCTTTCAGGCCATCGCCACCATTTCTCATAATACTCTCTTTATCAATGAAACCCAGTTGGCTTTAATTAAAACAATTACCGTAACTGGCATAATAGAAGAGCCTTCACATAGAAAAAATAAATACAATGAACCCTGATAAATCCCCCTCAAGCCTGGACAACTAAGCCAAACGGGAGATAAGTTAATAAATAAGGCAGAGAAGAACAAATTATTTTAACCTGGCCAGGTTTAATCCATTCTAATTAAAGAACAGATAATGATGTATTTTTAACATCATTTATGTGGTGGTCGCCACACAACAATGAGCAGATTAGTCCAGAGAAACCAGGAAACCGGCTCTGTGCCTTCCAGGGCGTGGCCTGTCCCTCAGAGGTTCACCACACCGGCCCAGGACCATCACATCCGACTGATCCATCTGCGTAATTGTTTTCAGACTGCAGTGGCTACAGCACGAGAAATTCCAGGAAGAAATAACCCGCACATCAGCAGAATGACTGTAGCTCGCCGTCTGCATGAATGATGTGCAGGCCATAGGCCGGATTTGATTCGGAGTACGTTCAGGGGTAACATGTTGATAGCTGAGGGATGAAATCGCCATCTGCTGTGGGCAAGAGAACATCTGAGGTGGCGGCAGAGCGAGTGGTGGTTTTATTCACTGATGAATGCTGTTTTGCCCTTGAAGACAACATGTGTGGAGATGTCGTGGTGAGTGTTTTGCTGATTGTGTTGTTCAAGCCAACCAGTGGGGTGGTGGAAGTGTGATGTGGGGAGGAATCTCCTTTAACACAAGAACACCTTTGGTGCAGATTGAGGGCAACCTTACTGCTCAGCGATACATTGACCAAGTCTTTGAGGCAACAGTTTTTCCGTTCCTGCAAGCCAGTCCAGAGGGGTTGATTTTCCAGCAAGACAATTATTTTTTATATATTTCTTAGCAGTCACCCTTACCCAGGGTGACTTGGTCGTAAACAAAAAATACATTCCAAGAATCACAGTACAAGTATTAATACAATTAAGAGCAAAATAAAAGTGACTTCAGTTCTAGTAAGTACAAGTATATGACAAAATACAATTCAATATCGGAGCAGATTAGTGTCAGTGATAGTTGCATCAGGACCACACAGTGCTAGGATTACAATTGCACGACTTCAAGAAAACAATGTGGAGGTCTTGCCATGGCCAGCTTTTTCTCCTGACCGGAGTCCACCAGAACATCTGTGGGACTAAATTGCCAGTGCCATCCACAGGAGACAACCACGACCAGCCAACCTTCGCCAGCTGGCTGCAGCTGCATAGGAACATCCCACAGGAGTCTAACCAGAGGCTGATCGGGTCTATGTGTCAACTCTGCCAGGATTGTGTTAATGCTCAGGGAGGTCATACCTGATACTAACTTTGTAATGTTTTCATTTAAACAGTGTGTCACGTTTCATACTGAAAACCTATCGGTGTTTTTGTTCACATTTTGTTTGATATCTGTGTTTAAAACATTTGATTAAATCCATTAACCTGGACTGTGACGTTTCTTTTGTGCGTCAATATATAATTTTGCAAAACAGTTTGGGACGGACAAGCTGCTGGTTTAGGACAGAATACCAAACTGTAGGCTTAATTCTTAAAACTTGCACAGAATTAAGATGGTGTTTAGGAATCTTTTTTTGGAAACACCCATATTCAGTTTCTGTTGGACAAAGTTATAATACAAAATAGTCTGCCCTCTAAATGCTTCATGTTACTTCCCATCAACATAATTGTGCCATTTTAAAATGTTTACAATATCAAAAACAGTAACCTCAAGATAAAACTATAAGTAACTAACATTTTTTAAAGCCAGCATAAAAAATTATCCGAAGGGATTCTGTATAACTTTCTGCCACTTTTGCAAGCAAGAAATGTATCCATTTCAAACACTGAAAACAAATTCAACCAGTTGCTATTGCTGTTACTAAAATGCAGCCGTGCCTAATAAATGAAACAAAAACCATCAAAGTATGAGTACTGTAATTATGTATGTTTACCAGAGCCTTTATACTTCTAAAAAAAAAATGCAGAACCATTGTGCTTCACTGGTTGACAACAGCAAAGTTCATGAGCAGTTCAGAGGGCTCCCCATAGGCAGAATTGCCAGATGCCCGCTTCACCCACCAATTATATCTCTCTATATATATATATTTCTCTCTCTCTCTCTCTCTCTCAAGATAGATAGTTAGATAGATATATCGGACCTGGTCCGACATTGCAATTTTCCCATTCCGGTCCAACGTCGGACCCTGTCCGACATCATCAAAGAGACGCAAAAAACAGGTCTCTAGTCATTTTTTCTCCGGAAAAAGCCAAGAAAAACATTCAATGGCCGAGTGAGACTGATAGGAGCCGGAAAAAAAAAGGGGCGTATCTCATGAATACTGATGGCCCCGACACCACATAGATAACACGGACATAAACAAACAAGATAGCTGCTTCCGCATCCAGCGCTCAAAGAACATCACAGACATTTTCAGAGCTTTTTTTTTTTTTTGATATTGTAGTAATAAAATAACGACTTGGATCGCATTATTCAGGAGTTTGGTGATAAAACGAGTGATCAAGAGATGATTTTTCGGTATGTACTATTAAGAGGTATTTGAAAAATATAGAGAACAAGGGGTGGGGCGGGGCTGGAGATGCAGTACTGAATGTTCTGTTGATATGCAGTGCCTTTTAAACCTGTTCTACTGTGGGGGGAAAAAAAAAATACTTTTAAACAGCGCGTCTAAAATAAACTGCGTGTGAAAATAAATTGGACCTGACGCGCTGAATAAATGGACCGCTAAGGGTTAATAGATGATAGGGTTCAAATTACCCGGGGGGTTGGGTAGGTTGAACCCCCTCACCTAAAACTCGGAACCCCCCTTGCTAATTGGATGGGACAGTCCCTAAATGTAAAGATCAAGTCCCAGTCCCAGGCTAACTGACTCCGGGACGAAATTTTGGCCAGGATAACTAGACACAGTGCAATCTTATCGTTTAGTGCCACAGTCAAACCATAGCATAGCTGTTTAGAGCAAATCCCCGACCCTGCAGCATCACTTGGCAATGCCTTACATAGCCCCAGAGTGATTGACACATTTGTACAACCAATCTGGGATATAAACTACAGTCTCTCTGTCCTGTGACTTGTTACGCTCACACATGTTGTTGTTATTATTATTAATTATTATTAAGTTCTTAGCAGACGCCCTTATTCAGGGCGACTTACAAGTTCCCCAACGACCTGACACTGATCTGCTTTGGCAACAGCAAATAAAAAAATAAAAAAATTGTAGAATATTTTAATTAAGCTAGACAGATTTGACTTTGTTTGTGAAATGGCTCCCTCTAAAAGTTGAAGTGACAGCACTGACAGTGATACGCTGGTAAAGGATTTTAAATATTAAACATAGAGTATAAAATATGTAAATATACAACACCCCTTCTCATCTCCCTGGGGGAAAAAAAGGCAGCTGTCTGGCAGCTGTAAACAGATTTTTTCTTAAGACCCGTATTCTGTTTCTGTATTTTCTTTGTATTTTTGTTTGCTTGGTTACTAGTTTTAAGATATTTAATTTTGCAAGGCTTGGAAACAAAATGTTATATTTGGACCCCCCACCAAAATGTTTAAATTGTATCCTGCTTATATATGAGACTGTGTACAGTATTTCATGGCAGTGTGTATAAAAACTGAAAGAACGTCAAGAAAACTCAGAATTCCACAAAGCAGCAGTAATAGTTGGCAATGATTTTGTATCTGTGATGCAACAAACTAAAACGCCTGCACATCAGGAGCTGAATTCCGCTTATAGAGAAAGAGTGGAAAAAACAGGCAGAAGCTATTTTTATATTTGAGTAACTCCCAAGTATTGCTTATTATAGTTGTACTCTTAGTATGTTACTTAAATGTGTGTCTTAGTGTGTTCCAGACTGCACTGAAAGAAACATTTCCTTAAAGTATGTTATACAGACGTGCTCAAATTTGTTGGTACCCCTCCACAAAAAACGAAGAATGCACAATTTTCTCTGAAATAACTTGAAACTGACTAAAGTAATTGGCATCCACCATTGTTTATTCCATATTTAATAGAAATCAGACTTTGCTTTTGATTTTTTATTCAACATAATATTGTAAATAATAAAACAAATGAAAATGGCATGGACACAAATGATGGGACCGCTAACCTAATATTTTGTTGCACAACCTTTAGAGGCAATCACTGCAATCAAACGTTTTCTGTAGCTCTCAATGAGACTTCTGCACCTGTTAACAGGTAGTTTGGCCCACTCTTCCTGAGCAAACTGCTCCAGCTGTCTCAGGTTTGATGGGTGCCTTCTCCAGACTGCAAGTTTCAGCTCTTTCCATAGATGTTCGATAGAATTCAGATCAGGACTCATAGAAGGCCACTTCAGAATAGTCCAATGTTTTGTTCTTATCCATTCTTGGGTGCTTTTAGCTGTGTGTTTTGGGTCATTATCCTGTTGGAGGACCCATGACCTGCGACTGAGACAGAGCTTCCTGACACTGGGCAGTACGTTTCGCTCCAGAATGCCTTGATAGTCTTGAGATTTCATTGTGCCCTGCACAGATTCAAGGCACCCTGTGCCAGGCGCAGCAAAGCAGCCCCAAAACACAACCGAGCCTCCTCCATGTTTCACTGTAGGTATGGTGTTCTTTTCTTTGAAAGCTTCATTTTTTCGTCTGTGAACATAGAGCTGATGTGACTTGCCAAAAAGCTCCAGTTTTGACTCATCTGTCCAAAGGACATTCTCCCAGAAGGATTGTGGCTTGTCAATATGCATTTTAGCAAATTCCAGTTTGGCTTTTTTATGTTTTTCTTTCAAAAGTGGAGTCCTCCTGGGTCTTCTTCCATGGAGCCCACTTTCGCTCAAAAAGCGACGGATGGTGCGATCAGAAACTGACGTACCTTCACCTTGGAGTTCAGCTTGTATCTCTTTGGCAGTTATCCTTGGTTCTTTTTCTACCATTCGCACTATCCTTCTGTTCAATCTGGGGTCGATTTTCCTCTTGCGGCCACGCCCAGGGAGGTTGGCTACAGTTCCATGGACCTTAAACTTCTTAATATTTGCAACTGTTGTCACAGGAACATCAAGATGCTTGGAGATGGTCTTGTAGCCTTTACCATGCTTGTCTATTATTTTCTTTCTGATCTCCTCAGACAACTCTCTCCTTTGCTTTCTCTGGTCCATGTTCAGTGTGGTGCACACAATGATACCAAACAGCACCGTGACTACTTTTCTCCATTTAAATAGGCTGAATGACTGATTACAAGATTTGAGACATGTGTGATACTAATTAAAGAAACTAATTAGTTTGAAATCACTATAATCCAATTTATGATCTTTTGTAAGGGGTACCAACAAATGTGTCCAGGCCATTTTAGAATATCTTTGTAGAATAAGCAATAATTCATCTCTTTTCACAGCTTCTTTGCTTTATTCTATGACATACCAAAGGCATGCAAGTATACATGATAAAATAGCTTTTAATTTCATCACTTTTCAGGAGGAATGAAGCATTATTTCAATGATCTGTAAGGGTACCAACAAATTTGAGCACGTCTGTAAATTGGTTGAGGCGAGGTGGGGTCACAGGGAACCTTTTGTGTATCTTGAATTTAGTAAACCCGTCAAGCTACAAGACTAGATCCGCCCCTGTTAATCACTAATTGATAGGCCTGTGATAAAATCAAAATCCTACAAGTTGTATTCTACTTCATGTGTGTTGTGCGACGGGGAGGGGGCACACAGGAGGGAAGTGCGGAAGTCCTGCGGACCCCCTATGACCCTTGAGTACCCCCGGTTGAAAACCTCTGTTCTAGGGGATAAATGAAGGCATCTAACCATGTCAAAATGATACTTTTTCATACTTACTGATTTGTTAAATTGTCTATCTTTTTCCCTTTTAGGCACATCATCAGGGCCATTATCACCCGCTAAAAAAGAACAGCCTTTATTTACTTTAAGACAAGTTGGAATGATTTGTGAACGATTATTAAAAGAGCGTGAAGACAAAATTCGAGAGGAGTATGACGAGATTTTGACAACAAAACTGGCAGGTAAGCAAGCTTTTTGGTGCGTTTCATTTTGGTAACAATAAGACCAGTCTGGAAATTTCAGAGCAAACCTGTGCCAGAACTGTACGTTCTGGACTGTGAAGACATAACTCTAAATGTGTGCATCTATATCTGTATGATAACACATTGTCCTGTGGGCATAACTACACCTTTTAAAATGAAACGTTCAGAATAACACGGTTCTGTTTCTGTAGTATTGTATGTCCGAATACTGTTGGCACCAAATAAATCTTGCTGTTTGTCAATTCAAGGGAAAGTAGCTTAAGTTTATACTTTTGTGTTTTGGATGGATAAAACTTGCATTCTGTATACTGTAAAGCCATAAATATTTAAGTCTTATGCGTTCGTGTATGGGGGTGGGGGAGGGAACGCAAACATCTGGCACGAATATCACATTCCACTATCAATACATACTTCATATATTGCAACAGGTCGCCAACATTTCTGGAGCAAAATTTGTGGGTGTGATTCTCCAAATATTTTGGTCCCAAATATTTATGGCTTTACAGTATTGGCTGGCAATATTGATTGTTTTAACCAGTTATGTTGCATATACAGGGGATGGACAGAGCCACCTGTTAAGAATTGGTCCGAATCCTAGGTGTGATTTGGAGTACAGTACTATATAGGTTATTCCAAATTGACATGAGCGAAATACTTAAGTCTAATCTGAAAACTAGACAAAGTGCATGTGTAAAAGTACTGTTTGACATTCCTACCCAGTGACATTTTTTTTAAATAATTTTTTTAGCACTTGCCAGATTCCTCTGCAGAGTCTTATTCAATTGTTATATCTTTTTAGAGCAGTATGATGCATTTGTGAAATTTACACATGACCAGCTAATGCGACGGTTTGGAGAACAACCCTCCAGTTGTAAGTACCAGTTTTGTTACTTTGTGTGTTCACCTTGTGACCTTGACTTTCATCCATGATTTTGTAAATCTTTCCTCACTCTGGAAATACAAATAATGTTGTCTTTTTTGAAGTGTTTCAGTAATTTATTTTTATTATTGCCTCCAACATTTTAAAAAGTGCACATTTTTCAAATTGAACTGCTTTCCTGTCAGAGGCACTGTGATTCGCTAACCCAATACAAGACTGTTGAATCTGCACTGAACTATGATTGAAAATGTTCATGGAGGGCTGTAGTTCAACTGCACACATTGCCTATCCGCCACAGAGGTGTGCTATGCTAGCACAGGTGTGCTTTGGTCTTGCTACCCCCCCTATCTGTTACAGAGGTGTGCTATGGTCTTGCAGTTCTTATTAAAAGGAAGTTATTTTGAGGCATCTACAGTACATTGCTCACCTTGTTTTTCCACACTTTTTTTTTATTTTATTCTCACTACTACATTTTAAAACCACTCTTAAATGCCATTTATTTGGTTGTATTTTCAGCAGTTTAGTCTTTGTAACGTTGGTGACCCATGAACCTCCCAGTTTTACACTACAATATAATTCCAAGGTGTTTCAGCTACAGTGTTCTGTAGTAACTGTAGCTGCCTCTTAATGTTTTGAATGTAATGTTTGGTTTGTGTAAGTTTTTAAACTTGATTTACAGTTTTTCATGTCTTTTCTCCCTCACAGATGTCTCCTGAAAGAGACCCTGCTTGTATTGTTCTGCCAGTTCTCTTGATTGCTGCAAGCTGGGCGTTGTTTGACTCTCAGCAGTGCCATATTTCCCCTGTGGGCACACACGGGCTGTTTCAAGCTTTTGTCAGTGGTAACCACTTTTTCTTCAGCAACTGGTTTTGGAGTGCTCCCTGATGTTAAACTGTGTATATGGACCTCTGCTACTATTACTCTACCAGTGGCCTCCTATGTTTCATTTGCTGTATAAAGATTGATTAGGCTTTTTTCAGATTCCTCTTACAAAAACAGCTGGCATTCCAGACTGTGCCCTTCATTGATCTTGTGTATGATAAAAGCAGTGTAGAATGCCAAGTCATTGTGCAAATCGATCCTATGTATTTAGACCGGGAAAGGGATGGGGGTTGGAGGACAAATGGATAATTCCTTGTGTTGCAGGTGCCTGATCTTATTTTGGACTTGGATTAAGGATGGCATTTTTGTGTCCCAGGACATTTATGAGTTTCACTATAGGTTAACTGATTTACATTTTTTTAAATTTATTTATTCTAGCATACTTTAACATATTTTTTATTTTCTCTGCATTTTTTTTTGACTGTAATTGTTTACTACCCATGTAGCGTAATTGACTTCAGTTGAAATAAAATGTTTACATCTGATTGTGTTCCAAGTCTTTATTTTTTATTTTTTAGGGGGGGTGGAGGGGTTGTAAACTAAAGCCATTGGGTTAGGAGAAGACCTCACTGAAATCCTGTACAGGCCTCTTGGATCTTGATCCGATCCTGCAGCGTGCTGGAAGAATGCCTGCTGTTGGAGGCTTGCTATGCAGATATGATATATCTACACAGTTCAGCTGCAGAGTGCTCTCTGTGAAATGGCATGATCTCTCCTTGTGATTCACCATTCAAAGATATTTCCTATAACAAACAGTATTGGCCTGGAGTCCTTTGCAAACAAAATGAAATCTTCCCACTTGAAACCTGCTGACGGCCTTCTTTAGCACAAGTTATTCAGTGTCGTACTCTGGGGGTATGTGGATGGACCTTGCCATATTTACATGTATTTAGATTTTGTCAGTAATGCCGTGATGGTGTATCAACAAGTAATTCAACAACAGTAATTTAGTTATGAATAGAAATACTTTGAGGTAATTGATATTTTTGCATATACTTCTCAAAGATTTTTTAACGGTTAGAATCCCCTGCTATCCCATTAACATAACCTCATCTGATCAGGTTTTATAGCAAAACCCTCATTTTGTTAATATGTGAACATAAGGTATGTATTGGCAGTTTCCTGCACTTGATAATCCCAGTTTGAATTCTATATCATAACTGTAAACAAAGAATTAACTCCTTGTCCACAGACTAAAGCAAGTAAAAACACTATGCTAAAACACCTTACACTTTTCTATAGCAAATGACATTTAATAGAGAAGTGTAAGGTACTGCGCGCAGGCAATAAAAATGTGCATTATAAATACCGTATGGGAGATAATGAAATTGAAGAAGAAATCTATGAGAAAGACCTAGGAGTTTATGTTGACTCAGAAATGTCTTCATCTAAACAATGTGGGGAAGCTATAAAAAAGGCCAACAAGATGCTCGGATATATTGTGAAAAGTGTTTAAATCAAGGGAAGTAATGTTAATACTTTACAATGCATTAGTAAGACCTCATTTAGAATATTGTGTTCACTTCTGGTCACCTCGTTACAAAAAGGATATTGCTGCTCTAGAAAGAGTGCAAAGAAGAGCGCCCAGAATTACCCCGTGTTTAAAAGGCATGTCGTATGCAGACAGGCTAAAATAATTGAATCTATTCAGTCTTGAACAAAGAAAACTACGCGGCAAGCTGATTCATGCATTGAAAATTCTAAAAGGTATTGAAAAAAGAAACAAGGACCAGGGGTCACAAATGGAGATTAGATAAAGGGGCATTCAGAACAGAAAATAGGCAGTTTTTTACACAGATAATTGTGAAGGTCTGGAACCAACTACCCAGTAATGTTGTTGAAGCTGACACCCTGTGATCCTTCAAAAAGCTGCTTGATGAGATTCTGGGATCAATAAGCTACTAAAAACCAAACGAGCAAGATGGGCTGAATGGCCTCCTCTCGTTTGTAAACTTTTTTTATGTTCTTATGTCTTGCTTACTCTACTTGAGGAGGGAAGGGGGTATTTAACTTATGGCTGTAATTAGCAAAAACACAGATTTAAACGTCCAGGAAAGTAGTGCTTGTTGTTTCATTTTGAAATTGCCCGTGCTTCTTTTGAAATGTGCTTTACCGTTGTCTGGGTGCATTTGTCGGTACAGCCATTGTACCAGCACACTGCTTATAGGAGCACCTATGATTGCATTGAACGCATGGTCGAGTGATTGCAATCTTCTGTTTAAAAGTCGGATGTTGGGTTGAGTGGTCAGTTTGTAACTCAGGTTCTACTGTGTTAATAATTGGGATAATGGGCACTACATGTGCTTGATGGGATTGCATTTTGACATTGCTAGTTGGTGATTTGATAATTTAAATGTTATACAAATGTATCCACTTTAAATGTTATGTTCTCAAATAATATTCAACTCCACATCAAGTAATTCATGTTGTTGTAGCAGCTATAATTTATGCTACATTTTGTTCAACATTGTGTGACCCCTGGGAACTGTGCAGACTTGGATCAAAGGATGAATGCCAAGGCGGCCTGGATTTTCTCCAAAATAATAGTGATGAAAAATAGTCTGGAAATTCCAGAGTAGTACAAAGTGAGGCTTTAGGTACTACCATTACATTTACATGGGTGAAAGTTTTCTGTCTGTAGAAATAAATTCTCATGAAAAACTGTAAAATGTTTTCGCACGTACTTAAGAACATAAGAAAGTTTACAAACGAGAGGAGGCTGTTCGGCCCATCTTGCTCGTTTGGTTTTTTAGTAGCTTATTGATCACAGAATCTCATCAAGCAGCTTCTTGAAGGATCCCAGGGTGTCAGCTTCAACAACATTACAGGGGAGTTGGTCCAGACCCTCACAATTCTCTCTGTAAAAAAAGTGCCTCCTATTTTCTGTTCTGAATGCCCCTTTATCTGATCTCCATTTGTGACCCCTGGTCCTTGTTTATTTTTTCAGGTCAAAAAAGTCCCCTGGGTCGACATTGTCAATACCTTTTAGGATTTTGAATGCTTGAATCAGCTTGCCGCATAATATTCTTTGTTCAAGACCGAATAGATTCAATTCTTTTAGCCTGTCTGCATATGACATGCCTTATAAACTCAGAATAATTCTGGTCGCTCTTCTTGGCACTCTTTCTAGAGCAGCAATATCCTTTTTGTAACAAGTTTTAACATTACTTCCCTCGATTTAAATTCAACACTTTTCACAATATATTAAAAAAAGCAGGCATACGTTTAAATAGGTTACTTTTGATAACTTTGCGTACAGATTGTTGGAATATTCAGATTTTAGTTTTCATCAATACTGTGGGCCTGCCAGCAACTCCATGCCAGTTGACGAGTTTTACTGTGTCTTCAACAAATAGCATGATTGGTGATACCTAGTCTCTAAACAAATACATTCAAATCATCGCTAAGCTGACATATTCACCCCACAGAATCACAAGGGTAGGTCTGGTATTTGCTATCATCAGATACACACCCTGTTTAGTCACAAAACCAAATCTCATAAAAATGATTAAACATACTTTGACCAATAAAGCTGGTAAAATGTAAAAAATGGTATTTATGGCAGTTATAGAAGGAGACCGATGACTTTTTTTGAGCCCACAGAAAGTCAATATTACAAAGAAATGTGGCTATAAACACAGTACATCCGTATCTATAAGCTATCAAAATCCAGCTGTGCTAGAATTTCTCCAGACACTCTTGTTTTTCACTGTATGAAATGCTTTAGAAAATGTTAAATTGTATTTAAATACATTTCTGAGTTTGACATAATCTAACCGTACAGGAAATGACTGAAATATGTTTGGGGTCTTCAGTGTTAGATTCAGTATCATACATAGAAAACAATAACCCTGAACACTTTTCTGGGGAATGCTCAAGCTTCCCACATAAAAATAAGAGAAAGCTATGTGCCATTCTCCAATCAATTATTCATACACAAGTCTCTAGATTTCATACTGCATTGTACACGTCTGCAAAGACCTGTTGAGAACGATTCATGACTGGAGACAAAGGTGATACTGACTTCTTGGTTGTCTAATTTTATTTTTAGTAGCACTGTAAATCTTATGATTTATTAGTCATGGACGAATATGCAGACCATAATACATTAGTACCATTTTAAAATTGACAGTTTGTAAAACAAACACAAAAGAAGCAAACAAAGGCATTTGTACTAGTAGGACAGAAAAGTATCAAAATACACAATGCATCTTTTTTTTGGTGTGTGTGTTTTGGTCTTTCACAGCGTCGTTCTTCTCGAGTTTGCTGCGGTAGTAACGCTCAGCAGCCTCCCCAGGTCAGGCGAGCCACGTGGTCAGTCTTCTGTTTGGTTGGTTTTATGAAGCCCAGAAACTCCAGCTCTGAAACGGCTCTAATAAAACGAGCACTGTAATCGTTAAGGAAGCTGCAGTCTGAAGAGAATCCACAAGAAACAAGAACAAAGCATCCCCGGGGAACATGGTGTAAAATAGATGTGTGGAAAAAAGACTGTACTTGTCAGAAAGACTAACACAAAGCAGCTGTGTGGCACCTGTAAAGATAGTGTCTGAAAGTGTACAGCCAGGCAGCTGTGTAGCACCTGTAAAGACAGTGTCTGAAAGTGTACAGCCAGGCAGCTGTGTGGCACCTGTAAAGACAGTGTCAAAGTGTACAGGCAGGCAGCTGTGTGGCACCTGTAAAGACAGTGTCTGAAAGTGTACAGCCAGGCAGCTGTGTGGCACCTGTAAAGACAGTGTCTGAAAGTGTACAGCAGGGCAGCTGTGTGGCACCTGTAAAGACAGTGTCTGAAAGTGTACAGCCAGGAAGCTGTGTGGCACCTGTAAAGACAGTGTCTGAAAGTGTACAGCCAGGCAGCTGTGTGGCACCTGTAAAGACAGTGTCTGAAAGTGTACAGCCAGGCAGCTGTGTGGCACCTGTAAAGACAGTGTCTGAAAGTGTACAGCCAGGCAGCTGTGTGGCACCTGTAAAGACAGTGGTTAAAACTGTTAACTGTTAATGGCAGAGTTCAGTGTCATGCTTACCAACACATTTAGCAAAGTGTTTATATAACCCTGCAAATACAGGTAAGTGGCAATGCAGCAGCAGCTTTGTAAAATGAGACTTTCTTGGATGTTACCAATGATCAAAGTCAACCTGGAGAATCATAGAATACAGTAGTGTACAACGTGTGAAGCCAATATCTCAAAAGTATTAGGTCTTTGTAATACAAAACCAAACAAAACAAAACAGACTGTCCACAATATGACAGCCATCTTGGGTCGCAGAAATATGAAGCCAGCATCTCACTTGATTCCTAAAGTTAGTAGTTAGAACAGCAAATTAAAGTTACAAAAATAACACATTTAAAAGTAGTCTCAGGTTTCCCAGTGCAGCCAGGGCACGTTCAGTAGACCGAGCCCAGTTCTCTGCACAAATAACTAATCTGAAAAGAGTGCAGTTTTTTATTTTTTTTATTTATTTTTTATTTTTTTAACTTGTCATTGCCAATTATTTTCTCCCCAATTTGGAATGGCCAATTATTTTTAGGCTCAGCTCACCGCTACCACCCCTGCGCTGACTCGGGAGGGCGAAGACGAACACACGCTGTCCTCCGAAGCGTGTGCCGTCAGCTGACCGCTTTTTTTCACACTGCGGACTCACCATGCAGCCACCCCAAGAACTACAGCGTTGGAGGACAACGCAGCTCTCGGGCAGCTTACAGGCAAGCCCGCAGGCGCCCGGCCAGACTACAGGGGTCGCTGGTGCGCGGTGAGCCGAGGACACCCTGGCCGACCTAGCCCTCCCTCCCCCCCCAGGGCAGCGCGCCACTCGTGAGCCCCTAAAAGAGTGCAGTCTTAACTGGGTGAGACAGTCTACTGCAATTCACCTTTACTTTGATTCTGACCATAGTTAATAATTGCATGCGAGGACCTGCGGCCTTCATTACCCTCATGTGGTCTTTTTGAGGAAATTACTGGCAAACTTGCTGTGTGGGTGGAGTGATCCTGAATGCTGACAGCACTACAGCAAAGTGATTTTAATACAAATCCTACTGAAAAACCTGTCCACGTATGCACCATGAAAATGAGTAGATTTTTGTAGACAGGCAGGAAACCTCAGTTTTAAGTCAGTATAAAGTTTGCTTAAAAAAAGTAATTAAAAAAAGAGGGCTATAAGAAGCAATGCTGAATAACGCACAGGACAGCTGTAAAGTTGTCAAACTAAAAACCCTGATACAACCTGCTCCACAAACGCCTCCCTGCGGGGAATAATCATCACAGATCCCTTTTAAGCCATTTCAACACATTGCTGTCAAGAGGAGCACAAAGCCACAGCACTATGCCAAAAGCCCATCATCCTCACACAGCACATACTGTTCTGGGAAGAGAATGCATGTCTGTCTCATGAATATGAATGCGTCTTTTCAACAGTATGTACAGAATGGGAAATGCTTGTGAAAAGCACATTAATCACTGACACGTATGGAGTAGTCCATGCAAGCAAGCAGCCACTAAACAGAACCCTGCTCTGTAATTGATTACACTTGACAGACGAGCGGGAGCATGGATGGTAATAATGAGGATTCTGCCACTGGTACTGAAAATCCAGCTTCCTCAGCCCCACTTAACTCCATTAAGCCTCCATCTGACAAGTTTGTGCCCTGATATTTAAAAAGTGACAGAGTTTCTTCATTGCATTATTGTACTGTGCTTTCATGGCATGATTTTATAACAGTAATCAAGAGTGAACTGCATTAGCCCAGCTAGAAGCCAGCAAGCCGCAATACAAAGAGGCATACCTTTTCCGTTTCGTTTCTTTGTTACAGATTTCAATAGGTAACATGCACATACTGAGGTTTCCTTTATGAAGAAAGGTGAAAGCCCAGGGTTTACAAAGACTCCCTTTGTAATGCTCACATGACACAGCACTGAGCTACACGGCAGAAATCTTGTCCATAAAGCATTTGGATTATCTCATGATACTGTTCCCGAATCAGTCTCATGAATCCGGATGCTAAAACTCTTGGTGTTTCAAGTACTGCATTCTTACCAAGACATGAATGTGCAACATGGGTATTTTTATTTTCTCTCCTGGGATTAAAATTAGACCCCCCCACCCTTCCAGACATTTCTTTTGCCTCAAAGGATACTGTTTCACATCATCTAATTGGGCAGCAGCAGCCGAATCAGGGTCCTTGCCTTCAGCAGCAGCAACAACAGTAGCATAGGCCTGAACACACACACACACATGAGGGTATGTGAAAACACCAGCAGCAGACTATAGAAGTGTTAAGAGACTACACAGATTATATACTTAGATAGTCATTTTAATAGCTGCTTCCTTTCCTGATCTCTCAGACAGATACAGACAGGAGAATAACTTCTAGGCTACACACCCTTCACAATAACATTATTATTAGTTGTTGTATTGTTATTACTTCTTTTTTTTAAATCCTGCGAGCAGGCTTATCAAACGATCACAAAAAACACTCATGCATGCTGATCGGGAGTCCAGTTTCTTCTTGTTACAAACTGAAATGTTTTTTGTGTGTATTTCAGTGCAGCCATACCTATGGCATATCCAAATCCCAGGAAAGATAGTCCATTAATTGCAAACAGATCATATGAGGATCAGGATGACTGTAAGTAACAGTGTAGGTAACAGTGCTAACATTCATGTCTAACTTGGGACATACTGAGCAATGCTGAGATTTGCATCATTAAATACTGAGGCCCACGTTCGTTTTTCCCTGACGGAGGTTTGAACTGTTTTCATTAGGATATATGTATTACCATATCTATAGGCCTTTAGTTAGTGAGAGTATGCTATAGAAATACGTTTTTTCTTTTTTGTTTTAATGATACGCCCCTAACTGCTTACCTCCAGCCAGTCATACAGGTTGATCAGCCTCCCACACTCCAGGTGCAGCTTATAGACAATGCAGATATCTGGAGCTGCATTTGAAATGGCCCCTCCTTCACTCTTCAGTGCTTCACTCTGTGACCAAAGTCAAATTGGAAGAAGCTAAAACATGTATTTTGTTTACCGTCTTACTGACTAACTAATCAGTCTGTGTGCTGTTTTGAAAAGCGCTCTCCTCCATTTCACATGCCAATACACTGTCCTGTCTCATAAATTCTACTGTGCTGAAACAGGCCTTTCATCTCTTATCAAGTGTGCTGTAACAGGATTCTTTGGGCTTGGTAAAACTATTCAACTACTCTGTGCGCACCTGTGTACCCCAGAGGAACAAAGCACATTGTTCACATGTCCAATGCACGCTGACACAATTTGCATTCGATATTTCTGTTTATCAGAAACCTCACAACTTTCATCTATCAACCAGGAAGCTTCATTCCAGGCCCTGTCACATGGTAGATGATTGTGGAACATTGAGAAATCGTTTCTGTTTTTAATAAACTCAAGTAAATGAAAGGTCTGTGGCGCGCCGTGTCATGACATGGGCATCTAGCAGACAGCAAAACCCTGGAATCACTACTCCATAATCTAAATTATAATTCGTTATGATGTAGGGCTACCAGATTTACAGAGTGAAAAACCAGGACATTTTTAGATCAGCTATTACCATTTAAGCATGTGATAGATATCTAACTTAAAAGGCAAACTTGGTTGGTGGCACTTGCAAGATAAAATAAAAAAAACTAGACATGGTCTAGGAAGTTAAACAGAAGATTAATTATTAAAACTCAATCAAAAAGATTGTTAATTTTATTTTTAAATGGCGCCAACACAACCTAATAAATCACTGTTAACTTGCTTAGCACACCGATAGTTTTGTACTTTAAAGAAAAAGAAAATTAAAAAGGAAATTAAGGCTGAAAACTGACAATCCCAGTTTTCCTGGACATCTGGTAACCCTATTATTATGAGTCATGTTTGATGAAATGTTTCTCATATTTTTTTGGTACCAGTACTGTATATTGGTCCTTCCAGTCCTCTCAAAATGTTTGCATCATGACCTCTAATTTCCAAGCTTATGTTTTACTGCTAGATGTAAAAACTGACAGCAAATTATGTCAATAAGCCAATTCGGGTCTGTAGCTTTGCTTGTGTAAGCAGTATGTGTTTTTAACTCTGAAAGTCTGCTCTGCCCCTCAGTAAATTGTTATGTGAGTGAAGCAGCTCAGACATGCCTAAAACAGCACACTTACTAATTCCAGCAGTTAATAACTACATAACATTTTCAGACAGGCATCCTTCAAGTGGTTTCCATTTCAAACCAGAATCCGCCATCAAGTCAAGATTCTGGAAGCAGACATTTCTTTCATTGTGGCCCCTGTGTTAGTCATGTGCAGTGCGCTTTATTTACAAGACCACGAGCACTGCCTGAGGAAGTCCTTGGAGGCCCACCAAGACTAACCTTAAATAAATTGGTCTCACATAATGCCTAAATTGTAATGTGTTACCTGGAGGTAGCAGTAGGGGTTGTTGAGGGCGGTCTGGATGGCAGTGCGTGGCGCAGCGTTTAAGTGTCTGCGCAGGGTCCCGGCTGAACTGTAATAGAACACCTCATGCAGGGGCTGTGACTCAGGAGGCAGGAGATGCTTCCTTAGAGAACACGAAACAAAAAGGAAGCTATGCAGCCCTCACAATCACACAAGATCGTTCAATAATACAGAAAGACTGTCCAGATCACCGGCCAGAAATCAAACAATCAGAGAAATGAAATAATTCACACATTTATAAATAAGCATTTCGTTTTTATAGCTTGTGTGTGAAATGGGAGGCATCTTGGAACAGGCAGCTCACAGACACAATGGAAGGGACCAGCTTGCAGCTCTGAGCACTCCTCAATCAGTAATACTTCAAGCAGACAATGCCAATTGTGCTACATGTATGCAACCTGGGCTCAGGGATGGTAATGAGACTCTTGCACAGCAGTTTCACCCGTTTTACTAGGATCCTGATTAGCCACAGAGTATGGGTAACAGGCTCAGGTGCGTCGTATTGAACTCATATTAAAACCAGGAATGTTTCAAACTCTATGCAATGGGAGTCTCATTTCCATCCCTGCAGTCTACTGTCCACTAGGGGTTAAGTTGAGAGACAACCAGACTCATTTAACAGGCGGATCTTACCCAGGTCTATACTGAGCCACCTATTCACAGAGTTTAATGACATGCATGAAATATTCTGCGTGGCTGACTTACTTGACAATGCTGTCAATACAATCCAGGACGGCAAGCCTCAGCAGCTCAAACTTGCTCAGTTTTTTGGTTCTTCTGGACTCTCTCTCCAACAAAGACTAAAAGCAAGTAAGTTTGTTTGTAAAGTGCATTGGTTTTAACATAAATAGGGAGCATATTGTTAATTCACTGGAGCCAGTAAAAAGGGCACTGTGCTTCAGTTCTGTATGCAACACACTGTATCCAACGCTGCACATAAAAAAAGATCTAAAGCAAAAACAGCAGACAGAAACATGTGGCAAGGGCCAGGGAGCCTGGAAACAAGTGACCCTTTGTGTTCTCTGCAATGCCAGCACACCTCATCTCCTCTTCCCTCAGCCGTTCCCACACACTGCTGTATCCTTGACAACCTAGCCCTGCATGGAACTGCCGTCTTGTTTGTGTCACCCAGTATCATTTTCTTTCTGGCCTCTATTTTGTAGACGTCTTTATCCTGTAGCCAAGATATTTGTAACTGTTTTCAATCACAATCTTGTCCTGCATTCTTTGCCACCCCTGGTTTCCTCCAATGGCCCAGCAGCGAGGCTTGTCCTGCAAAGAGTCTGTGCTAACCAGGCAGATAACTGTTGTCTCCATGGCAATGCTTAGCTTCTCTCTGTCTCCCACTCCCCACAGACAGCTGCTGAGCATAATATCTTCCCTGCATGTCTCATCTACTTGATCTGCTGTTCAATATACTTTGTCCTTGTGAACTGGTCAAGAGGATTTTGACACTAGATAAAACTGCTGCCTAATGTGATGCGTTCATCAACAGACAGAAAGACTGACCTCTGATACTTCATGTCTTCATTCATAAAAATACTTAGCAGTCCAAAAGTTTGTCAAAAGATGTTACTCGTTTATTTCAGTATCGCTACATATCAAATGATTACTTTATATGGGCAGGGATGCTTGACACACTATTGCCATTGAACGATGAAAGATATGTCACAAAGCACTTCAGTTATTGTCAAATGCACATTACCATGTCCTAGAAAACAACTGTACAGTATTTTGCATTAAAGGGCCATAAAGGTCCACCCAATGCATTTCATTTTTAAAAGCTGGAGCCTTAACCTCTAACACAGAATCCTGACCCCTGCTTGTGCCTATCATTATGGATGGTCCCTTAACCACATACTCATCTATGTATTGTGGTTTCTGCATGCATCTGCTCACTGGATAGCACCTTTGCTCATTCACTTGTGCACATGCACCGATGTGCACACACACACACACACATATATATAAATACATACACATGCATGCACGCACGCACGCACGCACGCAGACAGACAGACAGACGCACGCACGGTTGATAAGGCAGGATTGACTGTCAAGGTGCAAAATCGCACAGTAAAGCAAAGCAGTGAACCCCACACATTCACTGTATGTAAAGGTGGTTGCACATCAGTGCTTTCTCAAAGATTCAGATGCAGCATTTATCCTGTGCAGTGACGTGAACATGATGCAAGTATGTGTACAAGAAACCCTGTTTTAGATATAGGGGAGCTATGGAACAACATTGCTCAGAGTATATGGACAATTGATAAAAATGTTTCCATGCAAGCAATACAGATATCTGTGTCACTACTGATACTGTAAATATTTGTGTAGTGAATTTAGCACTCAAGACGTGTGTTTACTGTACTTAAAGATTTTTTTTTTTTTTTTTCTTTTCTTTTTTTAAAATTTAGTCGTCGCCAATTTTTTATTTTTTTTACCCCGGTTTTTCTCCCCAATTTAGTATGCCCAATTATTATCTGTATCCTCGGCTCACCGCTCGCAACCCCCCCCCGCCGACTCGGGAAACGGCGGCTGGAGCACGCGTCCTCCGAAACGTGCTCCTGCCAAGCCGTCATTTTTCGCACTGCAGATCCACAGCAATGCCGCCAGACCTATAGTGCCGGAGGACAACACAGATCTGGCGGCTCCACTGCAGAACCACAGACGCCCTATCAGCCACAGGGGTCGCTGATGCGCGGTGAGCCGTGGATTCCCCTGCCGACCTAAGCCCTCCCTACCCGGGCAGCGCTCAGCCAATTGTGCGCCGCCTCCTAGGAACTCCCGGTCACAGTCGGCTGTGACATAGCCTGGATTTGAACCTGCGATCTCCAGACTATAGGGCACATCCGCGCGGAGCGCCTTTACTGGATGCGCCACTCGGGAGCCCCTACTGTACTTAAGATTAATGAGTAAGGGAATCATTGTATAAAAAGTAGGTTCAGATTGCTCACCACCACAGGGGAATTTCTGTTAAGTCTTAAAACTCCTTGTTTTACCAAAAATAAAACCCTGAATTGTAGATTTGTTTTACACACGTTATAAGTTCACGCTACATTATGTGACTCGTCATCAACATTACCTTCTGAAGTTGAAACAGATCAGTCTTCTTCTGCAGACCTTTCTGTGGTGGGAGCTCTTCCTCTCCCTCCTGCCCCATCTCAACCACAGCAGAGCACCCTGAAGAGACACAGAAGAAGCACAGCGCTTCAATTTAAGATGCACAACATGTTCGAAAAGAACAAATTGGTTTAAAATGTGTGTCTTAAATTGGAAGAAATCCAGTAATTCAGAAGGGCAGGTCCCTGGTCTCAGATACACAATTACATTTACCATACTAAAATATGAATTATTAGAAGATCAGCATGGAAAAGCAAACAATATCAAACTAGTTCATTTTATGTTATGCTTCATCAATAACTTATCTGTAAGACTTGATCATAAAACCCTCAGATAAAACTATAAGAAACCAAGTCTAGAAGATCAACATTTCGGCTAAAAACGTCTTCAGTGTGAACACATGCGACCGTCTACTTTGCTCTTTCAATAGTTTGACTTAAATAACTTACTGTCCAGCAGCTCAAATCTTTCAATGAACTCTTCCAGTTTTTCTACAGCATCGCCCAGCTTCTTGGCACATTTTAAAATCTCAGTACATGTGCGCAAGGCTGCCACCAGTTCATCTTTGGCCAGCATCCTGAAAGACAGAATCATGTAAAATGAAGGTCTTTGTATCTGCTGAAGGAAAGACATCCCTGTCACAATGTGACATTTCCACATGGCAACATCTTATTTAGTATGCAATGTATTCAAATGTATGTGGTGAGAAGGCTTGTCAATCTGCTATAAGAGGTGTGAGAGTTGTGAGCACCTCTTCAGCACCAGGGTATGCAGTGAGAGTGCAGGACTGTCACTGACTCTGCACTCATCACAATGGCTGCCTTGACCAGCTGGTCCATCAAGATGCCTCCGTGGAGGTCCTGGAACAGCAACATTGGTAGAAACCCATCCCTGGGAATCACAACTCCGCTGATGTGTACAACATACAGTGAGGAGCATCAGGAGGAGCTACTGTACTGCAGCCCCAATCACAGACACCTTCAACACTGCACAAGACACAGTGCTTCACACTTGTCCAGTCAGTGGAGGTGTTTACAGAGAACTAGCGTTGTACAAATGCCTCCAGTATATATATATATATATATATATATATATATATATATATATATATATATATTTTTTTTTTAGCAGACGCCCTTATCCAGGGCGACTTACAATTGTTACAAGATATCACATTATTTGTACACACAATTACCCATTTATACAGTTGGGTTATTACTGGAGCAATCTAGGTAAAGTACCTTGCTCAAGGGTACAGCAGCAGTGTCCCCCGCCTGGGATTGAACCCACGACCCTCCGGTCAACAGTCCAGAGCCATAACCACTACTCCAGACTGCTGCCCCATTTAGATGGGGATATTTAGATCCGTCTCCTGTCTGGTAAAGCAAGTCCTTTTGCCGAACACTTGTTTAAGAGTTTAAGAAGTGGAGGCACTCTGCGAAGTGCCTAGTGGTCAGGGCTGGGGTCAATTCCAATGCCATTTCTTTAAATTCTTTTAAAGGAATTGGAATGGATTAAAAGGGAATGTAGATTAAAAAAAGACAAAATTGACCCCAATATGCACACAATTACCTCAGTAACTGAAATGCAGATTCATACTCTTCAGTTTCCCACACGTTCTTCTCCAGGCAAATCCCGTGCAGCTCCCTGATCTAAGAACGAAGAAGAGGCCGTGTTACTGTAGCTTAGAGAAAGACCTCAACGAAGTGCCCAATACTGTACATCCTCTTTCACAATGAGGACTGGTTAGAGAATCAGGTAAACATGCAGCAATCTCATCTACATTACCTATAGCAGTGTGGCGTGCAGCAATCTCATCTACATTACCTATAGCAGTGTGGCGTGCAGCAATCTCATCTACATTATCTATAGCAGTGTGGTGTGCAGCAATCTCATCTTTATTACCTATAGCAATGTGGCGTGCAGCAATCTTGTCTAGGATTACCCATGGGAATGTGGCGGGTGGGAGATATGTGCAGGAAGATAGGCACACTGAGCCTCATTGCAAGACCGGATCGCTCACCTGTTTGCCCAGGGGATACTTGGGAAGGGAAGACGTCAGTGCATGTAGGCATCTCAGAACAGGATAGTAGTTTTTGTGGTAAGCGTGAAGCTCTTTCAGCAAACTCTGGGTCACGTCCTGCAGCAATAGGCAAAACAAAAGCTTTTAAATGCTGGTGGCTGCGTATGACAAATACACTTCATTTGCACTAACACCTAACCCAACACTCACATACTTTACTACCTTGGTCACAAGCTAGCAACACTGGACAAGACTTTCCACAAGAACATTTAGCTGCATAGATTCTGGGAGGACTCTGGGAACTTATATTGGTTAATACTTTTGCACATATGTTTCTGGGGCCCCTGATTCTGCAATCATTTGCTCTTTTGCTTAGGCGTGTTAGGTGTGTGTATACAAGAAAACCCCTATGTTTACTAGGTGATCATATACAAGAAAACCCCTATGTTTACTAGGTGATCATATACAAGAAAACCCCTATGTTTACAAGGTGATCATATACAAGAAAACCTCTATGTTTACAAGGTGATCATATACAAGAAAACCTCTATGTTTACTAGGTGATCATATACAAGAAAACCCCTATGTTTACTAGGTGATCATATACAAGAAAACCCCTATGTTTACTAGGTGATCATATACAAGAAAACCTCTATGTTTACTAGGTGATCATATACAAGAAAACCCCTATGTTTACAAGGTGATCATATACAAGAAAACCTCTATGTTTACAAGGTGATCATATACAAGAAAACCTCTATGTTTACTAGGTGATCATATACAAGAAAACCCCTATGTTTACTAGGTGATCATATACAAGAAAACCCCTATGTTTACTAGGTGATCATATACAAGAAAACCTCTATGTTTACTAGGTGATCATATACAAGAAAACCCCTATGTTTACAAGGTGATCATATACAAGAAAACCTCTATGTTTACAAGGTGATCATATACAAGAAAACCTCTATGTTTACTAGGTGATCATATACAAGAAAACCCCTATGTTTACTAGGTGATCATATACAAGAAAACCCCTATGTTTACTAGGTGATCATATACAAGAAAACCTCTATGTTTACTAGGTGATCATATACAAGAAAACCCCTATGTTTACTAGGTGATCATATACAAGAAAACCCCTATGTTTACTAGGTGATCATATACAAGAAAACCCCTATGTTTACAAGGTGATCATATACAAGAAAACCTCTATGTTTACTAGGTGATCATATACAAGAAAACCCCTATGTTTACTAGGTGATCATATACAAGAAAACCCCTATGTTTACTAGGTGATCATATACAAGAAAACCCCTATGTTTACAAGGTGATCATATACAAGAAAACCCCTATGTTTACAAGGTGATCATATACAAGAAAACCCCTATGTTTACTAGGTGATCATATACAAGAAAACCCCTATGTTTACTAGGTGATCATATACAAGAAAACCCCTATGTTTACAAGGTGATCATATACAAGAAAACCTCTATGTTTACTAGGTGATCATATACAAGAAAACCCCTATGTTTACTAGGTGATCATATACAAGAAAACCTCTATGTTTACTAGGTGATCATATACAAGAAAACCCCTATGTTTACTAGGTGATCATATACAAGAAAACCCCTATGTTTACTAGGTGATCATATACAAGAAAACCTCTATGTTTACTAGGTGATCATATACAAGAAAACCCCTATGTTTACTAGGTGATCATATACAAGAAAACCCCTATGTTTACTAGGTGATCATATACAAGAAAACCCCTATGTTTACTAGGTGATCATATACAAGAAAACCTCTATGTTTACTAGGTGATCATATACAAGAAAACCCCTATGTTTACTAGGTGATCATATACAAGAAAACCCCTATGTTTACTAGGTGATCATATACAAGAAAACCCCTATGTTTACTAGGTGATCATATACAAGAAAACCCCTATGTTTACTAGGTGATCATATACAAGAAAACCCCTATGTTTACTAGGTGATCATATACAAGAAAACCCCTATGTTTACTAGGTGATCATATACAAGAAAACCTCTATGTTTACTAGGTGATCATATACAAGAAAACCTCTATGTTTACAAGGTGATCATATACAAGAAAACCCCTATGTTTACTAGGTGATCATATACAAGAAAACCCCTATGTTTACTAGGTGATCATATACAAGAAAACCCCTATGTTTACTAGGTGATCATATACAAGAAAACCCCTATGTTTACTAGGTGATCATATACAAGAAAACCCCTATGTTTACTAGGTGATCATATACAAGAAAACCTCTATGTTTACTAGGTGATCATATACAAGAAAACCCCTATGTTTACTAGGTGATCATATACAAGAAAACCCCTATGTTTACTAGGTGATCATATACAAGAAAACCCCTATGTTTACTAGGTGATCATATACAAGAAAACCCCTATGTTTACTAGGTGATCATATACAAGAAAACCCCTATGTTTACTAGGTGATCATATACAAGAAAACCCCTATGTTTACTAGGTGATCATATACAAGAAAACCCCTATGTTTACTAGGTGATCATATACAAGAAAACCCCTATGTTTACAAGGTGATCATATACAAGAAAACCTCTATGTTTACTAGGTGATCATATACAAGAAAACCCCTATGTTTACTAGGTGATCATATACAAGAAAACCTCTATGTTTACTAGGTGATCATATACAAGAAAACCCCTATGTTTACTAGGTGATCATATACAAGAAAACCCCTATGTTTACTAGGTGATCATATACAAGAAAACCTCTATGTTTACAAGGTGATCATATACAAGAAAACCCCTATGTTTACAAGGTGATCATATACAAGAAAACCTCTATGTTTACTAGGTGATCATATACAAGAAAACCTCTATGTTTACTAGGTGATCATATACAAGAAAACCCCTATGTTTACTAGGTCATCATCTGCTACTGAAAATGTGGACATATTGCTATCTGTTCCATCACCTTTACACGTTTATCACAGGTCAGCAGCTGAACTTGGATTTCTGGCTCCTGCTTCTCAACATACCTGACAAAAAAGGAAAAAAGTAAAACACAAAGAAATAGGAATAGGAATGACTCTTCCCTAATTCACAATGGTGAGCCAGTATATACAGAACAAAGGATGGAGAAAAACTGCTGCGGCCAACTACAGGTCTAAACTTGACAGGGTTTCTTAGACAGATACTCTAACATCGTTGATGCCTTTTACACTGCTGAAGGCATTAGCCAAAACTTTTGCCTACTGGGCATTAGGGTGCCCTCATGACTAATACAAGAAAAAAATTTAATCTTTATTCATGCTGTGTATTTTTTAGTATTCTCCCATTACGCAACTGTTTATAGTACTGGCGTCTTCAATAAGCTTATTTTTCTGGAATTACACAAATATCTATGGAATGGATGTTACCATATTTTTTTTCAATATTCTTACATTAACAGCATTACATAAATATCTAACAGTAGGGCCAGGCTTCACTGGTCCTAGTCACGAGGTGAATCCAAATTAAGCAAGGGTGGGCTGTGTGCTCTTGCGTACCTCATGAAGGATGGAAGCTGCCGGATGTTTTCGCAGTCCTCGTGGCTCAGCTCCTTTGCGCGGGACCTGGCCTCTTGTTTGTCACAGCACAGCATGCTGAGAGGCTGGCTGTAGAAGTGATCCAGCAGAGACAGCTGCAGAAAGAACAAACCCACCGCAGACAAGCACACAGTCAGGGGCTGAGCCGACCCTTCACAGCACACCCACCGCAGACATGCACACAGTCAGCCGACCCTTCACAGCACACCCACCGCAGACACGCACACAGTCAGGGGCTGAGCCGAGCCTTCACAGCACACCCAGCGCAGACACGCACACAGTCAGGGGCTGAGCCGAGCCTTCACAGCATACCCACCGCAGACACGCACACAGTCAGGGGCTGAGCCGACCCTTCACAGCACACCCAGCGCAGACACGCACACAGTCAGGGGCTGAGCCGAGCCTTCACAGCACACCCACCGCAGACACGCACACAGTCAGGGGCTGAGCCGAGCCTTCACAGCATACCCACCGCAGACACGCACACAGTCAGGGGCTGAGCCGACCCTTCACACCCACCGCAGACACGCACACGGTCAGGGGCTGAGCCGACCCTTCACAGCACACCCACCGCAGACACGCACACAGTCAGGGGCTGAGCCGAGCCTTCACAGCATACCCACCGCAGACACGCACACAGTCAGGGGCTGAGCCGACCCTTCACACCCACCGCAGACACGCACACGGTCAGGGGCTGAGCCGACCCTTCACAGCACACCCACCGCAGACACGCACACAGTCAGGGGCTGAGCCGACCCTTCACAGCACACCCACCGCAGACACGCACACAGTCAGGGGCTGAGCCGACCCTTCACAGCACACCCACCGCAGACACGCACACAGTCAGGGGCTGAGCCGACCCTTCACAGCACACCCACCGCAGACACGCACACAGTCAGGGGCTGAGCCGAGCCTTCACAGCATACCCACAGTCAGGGGCTGAGCCGACCCTTCACACCCACCGCAGACACGCACACGGTCAGGGGCTGAGCCGACCCTTCACAGCACACCCACCGCAGACACGCACACAGTCAGGGGCTGAGCCGACCCTTCACAGCACACCCACCGCAGACACGCACACAGTCAGGGGCTGAGCCGACCCTTCACAGCACACCCACCGCAGACACGCACACAGTCAGGGGCTGAGCCGACCCTTCACAGCACACCCACCGCAGACACGCACACAGTCAGGGGCTGAGCCGAGCCTTCACAGCATACCCACCGCAGACACGCACACAGTCAGGGGCTGAGCCGACCCTTCACACCCACCGCAGACACGCACACGGTCAGGGGCTGAGCCGACCCTTCACAGCACACCCACCGCAGACACGCACACAGTCAGGGGCTGAGCCGACCCTTCACAGCACACCCACCGCAGACACGCACACAGTCAGGGGCTGAGCCGACCCTTCACAGCACACCCACCGCAGACACGCACACAGTCAGGGGCTGAGCCGACCCTTCACAGCACACCCACCGCAGACACGCACACAGTCAGGGGCTGAGCCGACCCTTCACAGCATACCCACCGCAGACAAGCACAGAGTCAGGGGCTGAGCCGAGCCTTCACACCCACCGCAGACACGCACACAGTCAGGGGCTGAGCCGAGCCTTCACAGCACACCCACCGCAGACACGCACACAGTCAGGGGCCGAGCCGAGCCTTCACAGCACACCCACCGCAGACACGCACACAGTCAGGGGCTGAGCCGACCCTTCACAGCACACACCGGGATTTATTGCAACAGACAACAGGAAACAGAAATATTTTCCTCTGCTGCTAGAGATTTAACATAGAAGGTCGAACAGCATTTTGAGATGTGACACTTCATTGGAATTTTGAATATTGGATAAATCACAATATAAGGAAATTCCAGATGTTTTGAAGACTTGTGATTACTTACACTGCTGGCCATCAACCAAGTCTCCCAACTGCTCTTTATATATCTACAGTCCACAAATGACTTGATACACATTTTATTATTCCCCACATAACAATCTTACCCTTTACCCTAAAAAAAAAACAACAACAACTCTCCTCAGAACAACTGTTCCAAATCAAAGCTGACCTCTCAGTTCTTAACAAAAGCCCCGATTCTGATTAATACTGCAGCTAAACCAACACACACACACACACACACACATACACCTCTCCCTGGCCTTCAACTCACCTGAAGTCCTTTAATGAAGTTCCTCACTGAGAAGTCATGGTACAGGAAGATACTGATAAGTACCTGCAGCACCTTCCCACTCAGCTTGAATGGGAATGTTGTGGTCAGCACCAGCTGTTGGGGGAGGGGGACACATTCAAGGAGAAAGTTAGTCTCTTTACACCACAACAAGCCACACTTCTAGTGATGAGACAAACATTAGGGTTTTTGTGTTCAGATATTTTTAGAAAATATGAACAAAAACTATTTGTTTTAATTGTTTAATGTGTAATTGAACCTGTGTACAATTAAATGCAATTAAACCTATGTAGAAATCACAAATGTAGCCTGTACTGTATATTTTGTACAACGTAGGAGAATGCTTTAAAAATCAGTAAAACGGTCCACCAATCTCTTGTTTGTTTCTTCTCTAGAAAATGTGAAATTAATCTCCAGGAGCTTTTTCACTAGTGTAGAGCATTACCAATTAGTTATTCCTTTTAAAACGGGTGTAAACTCTTCCCAAGAGCACATTCTCAGTTGATACAGACTATTGTGTTTTGTTCTGTCACACTGCAGAGGTAGTACAATAAAAAATAAAGTTGGTTTTGGTCCATTTGATAAACAATGCTTTCTAAACCATCTTTAATTCAGGATTTTTCTTACAAAGAAACTTAAAGTACTTTAAGAAATGTAAGAAACGATTAGCTGACAATTGGTTCTACCCGGTATACAGCCAGATACACCAGGGCAGGGCAGAGCAGATCTCATAATATTAAATCACTTTTAATTAGGAATAAGTATTTTTTCTAATCGGTTTAATGAGCTCAAACAGGCTATTTGTGGTTATTTATAGACAGACCACTGTCTGAGCTTGTCATAGTTTTTCTTCTTCTAAATTGTAATGCAGTAAGTCCCATTGCACTGCTGAAGAACTGCTCAAATACAGAATGCATAAAGCCATTTGTTTCTTTAGTTGTGTGTTTAACACTGAGATGGAGGTCAGAAGCAGTACCTTGTCAATGACAGTGGCCAGGTGCTGTGTGCAGGAGAGGGACTGGAAGAGCTGGATGCAGAGCAGGGAGGAGACCGAGTGAGGAAGCATTCCATGGATAGTGATCGGAGACGTTGCAATCCCAAAGATGAAAATAAGGGGAAGCTGCTGAATGTACTGACTTAAAACAGAAAAAAAACACGTCATGTTGTGGAAGGGTGCATTATACACACTGGAGCACAGTTTTGATTGCACAGAAATCCTGACCACCACCATCACATTTATTACAACATAAAGCGGTTACAGTATACAGCAAGTCATTTTTCCTATTTTTGTCAATTTTTAATGTGAGGGCCATCCTTTAGTCTGTTGAGATGTGACACTTCTGGATGTTTTGAAGACTCGTGATTAATTGCTGACTGCTAGGACACTAATGCCGTCAACCAAGGCTCCCAGCTGCTCCCCTCACAAAAACCTCCCGACCTGTGAAGTATGTGATGACAGAGAGGGGGCGACATACCCAGCTGCTCTGTCACCTTGTCAAGACCACATCCTCAGTGAAGACCGACTTCTGGCCAGTCACACACTGCACAGTTCAGCTTCCAGCCAAGGGAATATCCAGCAGCACACAGGGAGGCCAAAACAAACACACACACACACACACACACACACACACACACACCAGCCCTTTGTTCTACTGGTAGAGTCTCACATTAATGGTCTGGCACAGAACAGACTCATGCAGTTACAGGTGCTGTTCTTTGATACTTTTAGCTGCAACATGAAAAGCACACCCTCACCCCACTGTGATGTACATACATACATACATACATACATACATACATACATAAGGGTTGTCAAGCGCTTAAAAATTATAACGCAATTAATCTTGCGATTAATTTATTTATCTTAGTTAATCTTGGTTTTAATCGCATATATAATTGATATAATTACTGCATCCATCGCATTCATTTGTTTTATTACTGATGCTATTATTATTATTACAACAGAACCTCATTTAGCTGCGGCTCCCTGACGAGTTTTATCTTGGAAACATTACTGCCCCACCGTGCACACACACACACACACACAAAGACGCATGCGTCAGTCTAAATGCTGTGGAGTCGACGTCAGACAGCAGCGCTACAGATGCCAGGATTCATGTCTCGGTATGAACAGCTGAAGGATTCTGTAAAATTAATTCTGCTGAGAACTGAAACAAAAGACTATGATGGACTTTGTCAAGGTTCAAAAGAACGACTTACAGCAGTGAATTAATTGTTTAAAAAAGCTGTTACAAAAAAAAAAAAAATTCTGTTGGTACGTATTTTGTTGAAATGTAAAACAAGTTAATTACACAGCAGGCTTGTTTATTTAGTTTTAAAATAAAAAAAAAATTGTAGAAAATTGTATTTGTTTGAAATCCCAGAAAACTAGCAACACTTAGCTACCATTATTTAATATGCATGCGTGGAATACATTATCAAATACCTTGTGATATTTTTAGCTGCTAGACATACGACTTAATTTACAGGGAAATTGTTAGCTCTGATAGGCTAAATAGCTTATTCCCATCATAAAATGTCTTATGATCTTGTAGCTTTGCAGTATATTTATTTTTTATTAGTATTTTAAAAACAGAAAAAGCTAGGGTAACGGGGCTGGAGGTGTATTGCATTTTGAAAAGATTTTGCTAGGGGTATCACTGTCAAAGTAAACTCATTTTAAACATTCTTCTGTCTTTGTAATGTATTGTATTGCACATCTCCAGTAAACGCTAATTTGGTTTACATTACGTTTCTGTATTTTTTTCATGCATTCTAGTCACACACAATTACACCTCATTTATCCATGGATTTCACACATCCGTGGACCTATGTCCCCCCATTAAAACATTTCATGTGCATGTGCCTTCAGACTCCAGAAGCCACAAATAAACACTGCATAACCAGTGTTTTTAAATAAATTGATAACAATTTTTATGATGAATCTAAAAGTACTCTATGTTTGATGTTAGGTTTTTATCTATCATTTCTTTTGGGTTCTGTCAGTACCCTAATCACTGTGGAGCTCAGGGTCTCTGCGCGTGTGCACGTGCGTGTCTGTGTTGCACAAAGCATGTGTAAGAGCTTCTCTCCCCCTCTCTTCTTGACTGAATCTCTATAGTCCTTTCTGTGTAGTATGTAAACAGTTCAGAGGCAATGCTAAAGGCTAGTTTTGATCTAACATGGCGTGTCTAAACCGTGTCCATTCACCTGCTGATCACTATGAACTCCTGCAGTACTCTGGGGGTGAAGCTCTCCAGGTCTTTAAAAATCACCACCACCGGAGGGCGCTGTCCACAACCCTTACTGGAGGAGAGACGCTTCTTCCCTGGAGAAGGGGAAGCAGATTTCTGAAAAATAAAAACAAACAAGGTACGTCAGCCAAGCTCAATGAATACAGTCCCAGTGACAGCAACCAGACTGACATCTATACTATAGAGATCCATCCATCACTGCCAGACTGACATCTATACTATAGAGATCCATCCATCACTGCCAGACTGACATCTATACTATAGAGATCCATCCATCACTGCCAGACTGACATCTATACTGGAGAGATCCATCCATCACTACCAGACTGACATCTATACTGGAGAGATCCATCCATCACCAGGAAACATGCCTCACCAAACTGTGCTGAAGATATTTAGGTTCTTAGCTTGTTTTTGTTTTTTTACACCTGATTTTGGGGTCTAGCTCATTTCTTGTATAGGAACATGAGAGACATAAATAATGGTAATAATACAGAGTACGGCTTACTGGAATGATTCATCAGCTGTAGGGCCTTGGACCGAGGAGTCTGTGTCTGAACTCTATACTGCCTTCTTGCCTGGATTCACATCATGACAAGTGGAGTCTGACCTGTGTAACAGCCGTGTACCAGCCACAGAGTGTGGCCATGGAGCAGAGCATCTTCCTGGAGGGGATCCCTGTGGGGCGTGGGCCAGACTGGTCCTCCTCATCATCGTCATCCTCCACACACACACTGTGGCCCATCAGCTGCACCAGCACCTTCTGCAGGACCTGCTTCAGGGCTTCATGCCCCAGAGAGAGGACAGGCAGAGTGAGAACACACAGCATCACTAATCACACAGCTTCTTTATTTATTTATTTTGTATTTCTCAAATTTGACATTCCCTTGAAGCTCAAGGCTTCCTAAATGTTGCTCCAGCCAGACACTGTGCAGCAACAGGGCGTTCTGTCCCTACTGCTTTTGCTTGATGGAGATTCTTTATGAGATCCCTGCTATAGGAGAATCATCAAACTCATCCTGTGGACAACAACAGACTGGGCCTTGTCTCCATGTCCCCCCCAGCACGACAGCATCAATAACTATACAGCTGTGCTGCCTATTGGAGCGTGTCCTCTAATTGTTATCTGTCACATCCTGGCAATTCTGACAAATGTACTGGATACAGACTCCTGGAGGAGTGCAAACCAGCACATACCCGAGCACTCCTTCGACTGCAAGCAGACCACATAGGGGGTAACAGACTCCTGGAGGAGTGCAGACAAGCTCTGGAAGGTCATGGCATGGTCCGGCACATTAACCCCTGCAGGGAAAAACAGGAAAATAATTGATCGACTGATCCCCATGTGCGAGATAACTGATTGACTCATACCCAAGAGCTAGTGTTACACCTCAATTATTCAAATAGGCGAAAAACTCTATTTAAATAATACCACCACACCCTTAAAGTTAATGGCAGGAAGATTTTATTTAAGCAAATCCTTTTAAGAATGTATCACAGTATCTTTGCATGGCATTTTTACTCTGCTTTTCCCATGGTTATACTCTGCATTTACCATAGTTTACCCTGGTTTGCAATGTTTATTAATATGCTTTACCATGCTTTCACCGTGCTTTATTACACTTTGCTATGCTTTTACTAGGAGAAACTTTTATAAGGGAATAGTCCAAATCAGACTCAGCCAGAAAACCCTGTGTATTTCTGAAGTCAGCCTTTATGCAAATCTCTGTGGGCTGGGTAGGTCATGCACATTAATATGACCTTCTTCACTCCCACATATGCAGCTTTAGTTGAGACTAGTATTATTGTGGGGTTTGACTGGTTCAGGTGGTAATGATATGGTCTTAGCTAGAATTTGCATTCTACTCCATGCACATTGCCAATCAGCTTTGTCTTTTTCAGTGGGAGGGACAGTGTATAGAATGTGTGTGTGTGTATATATATATATATATATATATATATATATATATATTACACACACACATATATATTATATATATATATACACACACACAGTGGCTCTCAAAAGTATTCACCCCCCTTGGACTTTTGCACATTTTATTGTGTTACAACATGGAATCAAAATGGATTTAATTAGGAGTTTTTGCCACTGATCAACACAAAAAAAGTCCATAATGTCGAAGTGAAAAATAAAATCTACAAATTGTTCTAAATTAATTACAAATATAAAACAGAAAATAATTGATTGCATAAGTATTCACCCCCTTTGCTATGACACACCTAAATAAGCTCTGGTGCAACCAATTGTCTTTAGAAATCACATAATTAGTTGAATGGAGTCTACCTGTGTGCAATTAAGGTGTTTCACATGATTTCAGGTTAAATACACCTGTCTCTGGGAGGTCCCACAGTTGGTTAGTACATTTCCTAACAAAAACTACATCATGAAGACGAAGGAACATTCAAAGCAAATCCGGAATAAGGTTCTTCAAAAGCACCAATCAGGGGTAGGATATAAGAACATTTCCAAGGCACTGAATATTCCACGGAGCACAGTAAAGTCCATTATTAAGAAATTGAGAGAATATGGCACAACTGTGAATCTGTCTAGAACAGGCCGTCCTCAAAAACTGAGTATCCGGGCAAGAAGGGCAATAGTCAGGGAGGCCACCAAGAGGCCTATGGCAACTCTAAAGGAGTTACAGTCTTCCACGGCTGAGCTGGGAGACACTGTGCTTACGGCAACAATAGCCCGGGTGCTTCACAAAACTGGCCTTTATGGGAGAGTGGCAAAAAGAAAGCCATTGTTGAAAAAAAACTCACATCAAATCTCGGCTAGAGTTTGCCAGAAGGCATGTGGGAGACTCTGAGACCAAGTGGAAGAAGATTCTATGGTCTGATGAGACCAAAATAGAGCTTTTTGGCCTCAACGCTAAGAGCTATGTTTGGCGCAAGCCTAACACCGCACATCATCCCTGAGAACACCATCCCTACCGTGAAGCATGGTGGTGGCAGCATCATGCTATGGGGATGCTTCTTTGCGTCAGGGCCTGGAAAGCTTGTGAAGATAGAGGGCAAAATGGATGCAGCAAAGTACAGAGAAATCCTGGAGGAAAACCTGCTGAAGTCTGCAAGAGACCTGGGACTTGGGAGAAGATTCATCTTCCAGCAGGACAATGACCCCAAACATACAGCCAAAGCCACACTGGAGTGGCTTAAAAACAAAACGGTCAATGTCCTGGAGTGGCCCAGTCAAAGCCCGGACCTCAATCCAATTGAGAATATGTGGAAAGAGTTGAAAATTGCTGTTCACCAAAGGTCCCCATCCAACTTGATGAAGCTTGAGCAATTTTGCAAAGAAGAATAGGCAAAAATTGCAGTGTCCAGATGTGCAAAGCTGGTAGAGACTTATCCAAATAGACATCTATCATGGCTGTAATTGCTGCCAAAGGTGCCTCTACCAAATATTGACTCAAGGAGGTGAATACTTATGCAATCAATTATTTTTCTGTTTTGTGTTTGTAATTAATTTAGAACAATTTGTAGATTTTATTTTTCACTTTGACATTATGGACTTTTTTGTGTTGATCAGTGGTTCCATGTTGTAACACAATAAAATGTGGAAAAGTCCAAGGGGGGTGAATACTTTTGAGAGCCACTGTGTGCGTGTATTATATATATTATATTAGACACACACGCACACGCACACACATACAGTGCTCCCTCACTATAAGGCTCTCGGTTATAAGACGCCTCGGATATAAAGCTCCTACAGCATGTCCCCGAGTTCCCTATACTCAGGGCCGGATTAACTCATCACGGGGCCCTAGGCAAGCATACACTTGCGGGCCCCCTACCTCTGAACAAACAGCTACACACACTTAAACATACAAACATTCATACATATATACACACACACCTCTATATTTATTATAGCCTTTATAACTAGCACTCCACCCTTTTACAACAGGTATAATTCTCAGTTTGACGTTATTATGAACGTCTGAATGAATCTGACAGAAAATTAAACTGCAGGGGATGTGCTAAATACATTTCAGAATAAAACCAGAAAAAACTGAAACCTACGTTAAATCCTGTAGCGCAGCACGACAACGACTTTTAACCCCTTAAATACACTGTTACTATTCAACTAGAATACATACATTGTGTGCCATGTTCACCAGCTGTTACGACCCTGAAATCAGTGTCGTATAAGGTTACTTTAATCAAGGGTTTCATGTATTGAACAACGCAGGAGGCTGAATGTACGTATGTCTAGAAAATCAGTGGTGTTAAATGTGCTATTTCATTTTGCCACAATTAGTTTCGTCTTGTTTACAATATTTGTTGCAAGCTGCAGCAGAACTCAATGGCAGTGCCTGAGAACACAGCGGAGCTCGGGCACAGGAATATCATGTGTGCACGTCCAGCGATCTTTTAAAAACGGCATCTGCACAAACATGGAAAATGTGCGGACACAGAATTCTATGGGGTAATGTTACAGAAATCTGCTTAACACCTGGCAGAACAATTTGAATTTGAGATACATGCCTCGGTTTGAATGTCAGTGAGTGACGTTTTTCCAGTCAAATGGAAAAAAAAAAAATCATATCCGTTTTGGGCCCCCCCTTGAGTTCAGGCCCTAGGCAAATGCCTAGTTTGACTATGCGTTAATCCAGCCCCGACTATACTAGTGATTCATGCAATATTTCTACAGTAAATACAGTACCGGTGTTGTTCAAACTGTAAACAACTTCTCAGTCTAACTTCCATTTCTGTCTCTCCCTTTTGATACAGTATCTGAACTGAAGAAAAGCTGCGCTGGCACTTTATAACACAGACATCTTATTCACCATTAATTTTATAACTAAATAAATATTAGGCCTATTACTGCAGCTTTCTCCGGGAGACGAGACACTTCAGCCCCGCTCCGGCAACCGAACCTGGAGCGAGCCCATTCCCTCTTCCCCTCTCCCGACCCGCTCTACTTCTCGCACATGGTTTGCTTGACGGTTGTTTCGAACTGAACTCCTGACTGCCGTTTAGCCAGGCTATTTATAGTTTAAAAATTGCTAATTAAAATGATCCACGAGTGGGAATGTTACCTTTTTTTTTTTTGTAAAAAATATAGCGTTGATTACATGGTTCTTTATGCATGGTTAATTCACAGAAAGTTACATTTTTCCTTCACTATATGTGCATTACAGAGATGGAGTTATTTTATTTTGTATTTTAGTCAGATGTGTGTTGTGTGTACCGCGGCGACCCACACCCCCTCCCCCGTTTATAACGCTCTTCAGTTACAACGCCCATATTAGTGTGTCCCCCGAGACCTGCATAATAGCGAGGGAGCACTGTAACAGATAGACAGATATATAGATATATGAATAAATATCATTTTCTTAATGCTTGGTGTGTGACTATGATTAGCCTCCTGCACAATAAAACCGTGATCATTTCCAGGGCTGACCCAGAACAAGAGCTGCAGTGGGGATCTCGCTGGCTCTCATTCGGGAGGCCCAGTCGTCTGTTTTCGACTGGAAGCTGGCTGTGGATTTCCTTGCAAACTCCAGTAAGCTGTCCAGGATATTTGTGTTTAGGTCCTCTTGAACTCTCTACACAGAATACAGAAAAAAACAAAATAAAAAAAAAAAAAACCCACTTTTGTTTCATCGATATATTTTGGTCCACAGTAAACAAACAGATCATAGACATATTAAAAGGTCATTAAAACATGCAAGAGCACATGTAAAGTGTACAAATATCTTGGTAAAGATGAAAGTGAAACAGAAAAAATAGATACAGTCATAAGAAAACCGTCATACAACACTAGCAACCTTGTTTATGGTGTACTTTGCCAAAAATGTAACAAAATATGGAGAAGAGACAGGTACAACATTATACAAACACATACAGAATCGCATCTCAAACATAAGAAATAAAGTAAATTAACCAATATTTCAACACTCAATTAAAAAATTATTTTTTTTCAGTAAAAAAAAAAAATATACCAGTACAATAGTGTGGGAGAGATGCAGTGGACTTTACCTCAGTTTCAGCCTTCATCCGTTGCCATAGTGATTGGCAGGTTTCAAAGCGTGACTCGCTGTTCTGGGAATCTGCTTTCCCATCATGAAAATAATCACCTAGGAGTGAAATACCAGCCCTTTATAAACACATCTCCATGGGTAAGGTTTAAAAAAAACTGTGACAAAGGCAATCAATGGTGTTGGCAAGTTGAAACTAAAGGGAGAGCAAATATCTTTCAGACACGCCCCTTTGTCTTTCAGACACGCCCCTTTGTCTTTCAGACACGCCCCTTTATTCCAGACACGCTCCTTTATCCCAGACATGCTCCTTTATCTTTCAGCAGCACAACCACATCCTCTTAAATCCTTTGTAACTTGGCTCTTATCCTGTTCAGTGTTCTAGACTTTGACTCTGTGATCAGTAATGGTGTTGGACTTCCCTGATGTTGGTAGATTAGAGCTGCCTGTGGCCTGTGAAAACAGCTGTATAAGTGTCCTTCCTGTACCACAGATACATGCACCAGGACCCAGGTGAACCTCCTTGTCACCCACTGTGCTTCACACAGGACTCTCTGTGGGTTCAGTAGGTAACACTGTGTGTTCTATGGCAGGAGAGTCAAAGTAAATGAAATGATAGAACAGTAAGGGGGACGTATGATATCGAGGTGTAAGGAAATGGATTCTGCCTTTAGGACAGTGCTGTATATTCAGTAACAGTACCCTTCACTATATGAGCTGTGCAGAGCTGCAGAATAGTACCCAAACTGTCATTTGCAGGTTGCTAACATTTTTTCATAACGCATCATTACTGGCAAGACAGCAAAACAGGTCAGTTGTGAAATGAGCTTCTCCTACACAGGAAATTACCATTTCCATCCATCACACAAACTCACATTTCTTATTTTTTACTGTAACATAACACCCTGGCAAACGGGAGGTTGTTTCCTGTCTAATGTAGTATTCAAGTCTTTACACAAGTGTTCTGGGACCCAGCATGACTCTACATTAGACGTCCATTGGCCAGCACGGAAGACACACTCAATCAATCTGCATTAATGAACACGCAGCAGGAAACGGGGCGTTTCAGTTTTTGTTTCATTGTACGGAGAGCTGGGAGGTCCCTAATCTGAATATTTAAAAAGTGCAATTGTAAATATTGATACTATACTTCAGAACCAGTCAGATGAGCAATAGCAACAGCTCCATGCATGCAACACTTTAATCTGAAAACAAAATCTACAACAATGCTCACATACTGGGAAAAAAAAAAAGGCTGGGATTGATGCAGTCTTGTCTTATATTAGCCAGACAATCATTTACAATGGAATACAAGGTTAAGGTTAGAGTTGTCTTGGGTAATAAAATGAATCAACGCAAAGTGACTTGTTATTATGACGTCTTTTACCAGTTAGAATTGCAGATTTCCCCAGACTGCAAACACCGATCTTAATGACTTGCCTCCACCCAAACACTAGAGACACACAGCTAGGCATGTCTCGGTGTAAAACAGACCCTGAACTGGACTAGCAGCTCAGTTTAAGAGAGGTCCTGGGAGGCAGCCCTCACTTACTTGCTTTTAAGGAAGTCGTCTTCTTTTTCTTTGAACTTGGCTTGAACACAAAGCAGCCCTAAAAATAAAGGGAAATTAGAATTATCAGATTGCTTTGTATTACACATGCTTTTTTTTTTAATGGAGTGACCAATTATTATTTTTCCCTTCAATTTAGAATGTCCAATTATGTTTGTTCCCCACACAGCACAGATGTTCTGAGGGCGTGTGAGCGTCCTCCGATCTCAGAAGCCTAAAGCCAGAATCGCTTTTACGCCGAGCAATCCAGAGCAGAGGTGGGCGGGCTGCCAATCCTAGAGATCAGGCCTGCTTTTTATCCATTCTGAATGTGCTCTGTGTTTGGCCAGTAGGGGTCGCTGTTGTGCGATGAGGAGGAGTCCCTGCTGGTTTCCCATCCCCACCCTGGGAGTGTCGGAGCCAATGTGACGCCCCCCTCGGGGTCCCCAGCAAAGTTCGGCCTCTTTGCACAGCCTGGACACGAACTGGCGCCGTCCAAGCTGTGTGACTCACCCTGCGCTCCAAGTGGCAGCGCTTTAACTGGATGAGCCACTCGCGGACTACACATGCTTTTTTATAGTGGTATTTTTCATTTGATGTATTTTTCACATGAACACACTTCTAATAATTCATAGAAATGCACCACTATTGTAGCCTTCATTCGTGACAATTGTGAATATGATTTTATTTATTTTACCATCAACATAATTTCATGATTTAAAGCAGCTTTTTTCAACATGGTGACTACAATAATGCCTTGTTGTGTGTTTAATACATTCTTCCATAGCCTAGCATTCCAAGCACGCCACTACCCAGTGCTGCGGTATTTCCACTCAGGCCTACTCGTGTACAAAGGGAGATGTGAACTGCCTGCAGGACACAGTAAGCTTGACGATTTGCTGTTTAAACACTGTATGTAGGCAAGACCCTGCTGCACCTCGAATCAGTACAAGGTTATACATGTACACAAATAATCAGTATAGGCAGACTTCACAAGCGCACAGAGGGGAGACAGACAGCACAGCAAAATAGCCAGTGATGAAATCCCAGTGTTAACCGGTAGTGTTGATTTTAGATGTTACATTTTCATTTTGACACCACGCGGTGTTGTTTCATATCCTAACCATGGTATACTTCACAGTGTAAAATAAAGTACACTAATCCAGAGTAATAATATACGGCTGGACTCACTCGCCGTTGCCACCTGCTGGCGGATATGTTAATGAGCAGCAGAGGACGCTGGGCGTGGGAAATAGGATAAGGGTAACACTGTTGTTATAAATGTTGTGATTATTGGAAGTGACCTATTAGTTTGTTTTTTTTTGCCATACCCTTGTAACTGTTGAACCCTTCTTGTGTTGTTTTATGTACTATGTGAATGACACCGTGCGCGGCGGGGTAGTGCTGTGTTCATTGCGTAAACAAACCACATTGTACCTGTGCGCCTTGGTGAATTATTCTCGTGCTCGCTACAATATTTACTTTTGTGACAATGAAACAATATTTGACAAGTTACGAAGTTCATAGTTTATATAGAGAGTATACTTGTCATTACAGCAGTGTTAATATCCAACACTTAAGAAGTTAATTTACAATAAAGGGTGCTAGTTCTACACTGAAAGAGATGTACATTTAACTCCCATTGTGTCACATGTTTTACACTATGGAAGGTTTTTATTTATTTATTGTTACTTTTTCAAAAGTGTGGAGTGTGCCATATGTACACTAGAAAAGTGGCCAATTTGCTGTGAGGAGATGCGCGATGGAATCTGCAATCCGAGTATCTTAACATACCAAGAACATAATGCAGAGTTACTGCCTGTATCTTAAAATCTCTAACATAAATCTTAAAACCATGTACTACACTAGTAACAGGTACACTAATACTAATATAAGATATATTTAAGATGTATCCAAGATTCATTCTGGGCTTTTAAAGATTCAAGCTGTCGTTTCCTTATGTTTGTATAATTGGAATACCTTTTCGGTATTCCAGGACTTTCATTCCATGGAAAACGTCAATTCCACTTTTATTTTGTATATTACTATACAGTATATTTCACCAGAGGAATAATGATGTTTACAATTAAATTAGCATTTGGGATTTTCAAGATATAAGCGGTCATTCTTTGTTCTCCAATATTTTAATGAGCATTCTTTCTTCTGTCACTCGTTTTAGTATGTGCCTATATGCCATACTGTAATATGTTCGAAAAGTTTACATAATTTGTCATTCAAAATTAACCGCATGCGATCGAGAATCCGAAAAATTCTAGAATGTTTCAGGTGTACCCAACTCATTCTACAACTGTGCAATCATTTTCTTTGTGGTTTTAATATGAATTTATTAGCAAATAATTACAAAATGCGTGTTACCATTACTCGATGCTTGTACCACAGTTATAAACAGACGTTTCTGATCAATTAATTGCATTTTTTTACTTTAGGAGTATAATCATAATACATGGATAAATCCATCTTTCATTCTTTAAAAAGCTTTTTTTTTTTTTTTAGCAGCACATTCAGAAAAGCAACTGGCGTGGTGCAGTTGTACAATGAAAGTTACTCTGCATCTAGTGAAACTAAAAAAGCACAAGCCGCATCAATCGCTAAACAACCCTTTTGCCAGCTCCTACCTTTGATACAGACGAGGTGGTCATCTGTTCTCGGGTAGATGGTTGATGCAAGTTATGAACTTTTAAAACTTATGCAGAAAAAAACACTCGAATTACGAAGCCCCTAAACACAGGTCTTTCCCGCGGTAGTGACGTATTAATGTCAAACGCGGGTGATACCAAGAGTGAGCATTCTCATTGGTTCAGTATGAGAAGCTTGGAGTTCGGAGGTCAGTGAATGTCATCAGAAAGAGCCGCGACAGAAGCAACGTGTTTGGAAAGTGAAACAGGCACTATACTGTGAACGTTATGCAATTGTATAAATATCTGTGGGACGCTGTATGCAAATGGCTTGTTATTTCCGAAGGGCAATAGCATCGCAGGTAATTTCTACATTGAAAATATATTGCTACAGTATGCTAATAAACTATAAATGCACTCCAAATAATAATATCAATGTTACGACGTTTTAAACTTAACTAGACGCGGCTGTATTTTATGTTCTGCAGTGCATGCCCTGACTATTAACGATCTGATTTTGCAATTAAGATTTGCAAGACTGCCAAAGTAGAATGACAAAGTAGCATCAAGCAAGTTCAGTGGGAAGAGGTGCTTGTGTCCCTTTAGGGAATGTATCTGATTGCAAATTGAGAATCGAACCTGCTCTGGAACGGTTCAGGTGTAACCAACTGGTCTAGAACTGTGCAGGTTTGTAATAGTCCAGAACGTGTCAACCACTTTAAAGTTCTCGTTTGGATTCAGAAGAGATTTCTTTGCCGCAGACCAACGTTTTGGAATGTACGGGTCAATAATTATAAAATGCATGTGATTCATTTTGCAGTGTGCATGCAACATACATGCGAAGTGTATACTAAGCACTATGACACAAGGAATAAGGTAGAGGCCCTGTGGTAGAATAGCTTTGATTGGGGTTGTGGGTAATTGCATACTGTATATGTGAAATATCAAATCGATGTTCTGTTTTTCTGCCCAAGCTCTCCCGGGTTTTGGGACCACCAGAGGAGACGTTTATTACAGCAGTGTCAGCTGTCCCTGTCTCCAAAAAACGGTAAAGTATTATAGAAACCTTGAGTCAAGATTGTGCTCCAGGGAAAAGTTTAACTTTGGAGTAAAAATAATGGCATTCATAAAGACTTAACTAGTGATTTATTTTTGAAAGTATGTTGTTATGAAATAATATATACCCTGGGCCTATGAGATATAAGGTTTGATGTTTATGAAATTGCTATAGACTGTTGTGGGTTTCCCAGATGTTTAATTTTTCTTTTTTTTGTTTGATATGAATAAAACAGCTGAGTGAATCTGGTAGAGTGTATATGTTACAGGATGGCATTACAAGAACATTTACACAATAGGGAGAGCTACAGGTGGCGCTTTTTTATTTTTATTTCAGGCCAGGCCAGTTCCATTTTTTGGCTTTCACATTTGGACAAAAAATAACATGAATCACTTATTTATTCATGCATCACTTATTTATTCACGAATCACTTATTTATTAACAAATCACTTATTTATTCATGCATCACTTATTTATTCATGCATCACTTATTTATTCATGCATCACTTATTTATTCATGCACCACTTATTTATTCATGCATCACTTATTTATTCACGAATCACTTATTTATTAACAAATCACTTATTTATTCATGCATCACTTATTTATTCATGCATCACTTATTTATTCATGCATCACTTATTTATTCATGCATCACTTATTTATTCATGCATCACTTATTTATTCACGAATCACTTATTTATTAACAAATCACTTATTTATTCATGCATCACTTATTTATTCATGCATCACTTATTTATTCATGCATCACTTATTTATTCATGCATCACTTATTTATTCACGGATCACTTATTTATTCACAAATCACTTATTTATTCATGCATCACTTATTTATTCATGCATCACTTATTTATTCATGCATCACTTATTTATTCATGCATCACTTATTTATTCACGGATCACTTATTTATTCATGCATCACTTATTTATTCATGCATCACTTATTTATTCATGCATCACTTATTTATTCATGCATCACTTATTTATTCATGCATCACTTATTTATTCATGCATCACTTATTTATTCACGGATCACTTATTTATTCACAAATCACTTATTTATTCATGCATCACTTATTTATTCATGCATCACTTATTTATTCATGCACCACTTATTTATTCATGCATCACTTATTTATTCACAAATCACTTATTTATTCACGGATCACTTATTTATTCACAAATCACTTATTTATTCTCTATTTGCCTTCATTGAAAAGCCCTCGTTGACACTGTGTTCCCAGGCAATCTGCTGACTTCCGAGTGTCCGTGAGCTCCCTCATAGAGAACGGCTGTATCGAGTCCTCAGCAGATATCCAGGCTCAAACAGCAGAGCTGGCTCACCAGGTACCTTATGAATTGTAACAGCAGTGCCAGGTCAGTGCTGAGGGGACTGTGAAACAGACATCATCGCCTGCGGGGCACATTTGAATTGTTGCTTGTTTATGTTGTATTCACAAAGAAGAGATGCATAGAGACGGACATTTTCTGAAGCTTTAACCAGCAATCATTTCTTCTTGACTTCTAGCTGGAAGGAGTAATGCTTTCAGTGCTGTCAGTGTAAAAATATAATAACATCTGCTTTACTTATTGACTCAAGGCGTAGCAGCCTTTCACATGTATGAGAGCCCTTTTCAGCAGGGACAAGCAGCCCACCCTCAGAAATGACCTTTACTTTCTATAGTAAAGCTGTGGTTAGAAAGTAAGACATGGAGTTAGAAGAGGTGCAGAATGACGCACAGTAAGATGCGTATTGCACATTCATTTTTAGTTTTAGTATTAACCCCTTCTCTTTGATTTCAGCTGAAATGTGACACTGTGGTGGATGAGATTGGCGTTGGCCACGGAACAATACATTTTAAAATAAACAGAAGTCTCCTGGCAGAAGTGAGTATTGTCACAATTGTGTACTTTATCTATGTTTTACTAAATAATATGAGTGCATGTCCTCAATGTTCTCTCAGCTAAGTTAATATAACATTCAGCAAAGTAATTGTCAAAGAGAAAAGGTCTGTTCTCACTTTTCTGATATATACATATACTGTATATATATATATACTGTATATATATATATATATATACTGTATATGTGTGTGTGTGTGTGTAATACCACAGTAACTATAAGGTCATCTCTGGAATTCTGAGGAAACAATATATTGCCAAATAATTATCTGAAAGTGGTTAAGCTGGGCTATCAAGAAATGAAGATATGGAACTGCATTCCTCCCACAGCGCTCTCAGAATTGAGATCCGACGTGTTTAGCTCAGGGCCTGTGGCTTTGTTACTAAGCAGCAGGGTGCAACAGGGAGCCGTTGAATTGCATGTAAAGAATGTCACCAGCCTCACATAACTCTTTGTATTGTAAAGGGCACATTCATTGCCAGCAGTAACACCTTCTGTCTTCACTATGGCTTGAACTATTATTACCAAAATGTAACATGGAATACTTTATTTAAAAATGCATTTGAAATATTGTGTTTATCAGAGAGTTCTGCAGAAAGTCTTTAACGATGGTCCACATTTTGGGGTCAAAAGTGAACTTTTCCATCAGCGTCCGAAAGGAAGAACTGTGGTGGAATTTAGGTAAGACTCCAAGCCTTGGATTTATTTCTATTATGCTGTACATGCCAGCTGTCACATCCACAGAATGACAGCACTGTCACAGAGCACACACACACACAATGACAGCACTGTCACAGAGCACACACACACACAATGACAGCACTGTCACAGAGCACACACACACACAATGACAGCACTGTCATAGAGCACACACACACAATGACAGCACTGTCACAGAGCACACACACACACACAATGACAGCACTGTCACAGAGCACACACACACACACAATGACAGCACTGTCACAGAGCACACACACACACACAATGACAGCACTGTCACAGAGCACACACACACACACAATGACAGCACTGTCACAGAGCACACACACACACACAATGACAGCACTGTCACAGAGCACACACACACACACAATGACAGCACTGTCACAGAGCACACACACACACCATGACAGCACTGTCACAGAGCACACACACACACACAATGACAGCACTGTCACAGAGCACACACACACACAATGACAGCACTGTCACAGAGCACACACACACACAATGACAGCACTGTCACAGAGCACACACACACACAATGACAGCACTGTCACAGAGCACACACACACACAATGACAGCACTGTCACAGAGCACACACACACACAATGACAGCACTGTCACAGAGCACACACACACACACACACAATGACAGCACTGTCACAGAGCACACACACAATGACAGCACTGTCACAGAGCACACACACACACCATGACAGCACTGTCACAGAGCACACACACACACAATGACAGCACTGTCACAGAGCACACACACACACACAATGACAGCACTGTCACAGAGCACACACACACACCATGACAGCACTGTCACAGAGCACACACACACACAATGACAGCACTGTCACAGAGCACACACACAATGACAGCACTGTCACAGAGCACACACACACACACAATGACAGCACTGTCACAGAGCACACACACACAATGACAGCACTGTCACAGAGCACACACACACAATGACAGCACTGTCACAGAGCACACACACACAATGACAGCACTGTCACAGAGCACACACACACAATGACAGCACTGTCACAGAGCACGCACACACACACAATGACAGCACTGTCACAGAGCACACACACACAATGACAGCACTGTCACAGAGCACACACACACAATGACAGCACTGTCACAGAGCACACACACACACAATGACAGCACTGTCACAGAGCACACACACACAATGACAGCACTGTCACAGAGCACACACACACAATGACAGCACTGTCACAGAGCACACACACACACAATGACAGCACTGTCACAGAGCACACACACACAATGACAGCACTGTCACAGAGCACACACACACAATGACAGCACTGTCACAGAGCACACACACACAATGACAGCACTGTCACAGAGCACACACACACAATGACAGCACTGTCACAGAGCACACACACACACAATGACAGCACTGTCACAGAGCACACACACACACAATGACAGCACTGTCACAGAGCACACACACACAATGACAGCACTGTCACAGAGCACACACACACAATGACAGCACTGTCACAGAGCACACACACACAATGACAGCACTGTCACAGAGCACACACACACAATGACAGCACTGTCACAGAGCACACACACACACAATGACAGCACTGTCACAGAGCACACACACACAATGACAGCACTGTCACAGAGCACACACACACAATGACAGCACTGTCACAGAGCACACACACACAATGACAGCACTGTCACAGAGCACACACACACACAATGACAGCACTGTCACAGAGCACACACACACACAATGACAGCACTGTCACAGAGCACACACACACAATGACAGCACTGTCACAGAGCACACACACACAATGACAGCACTGTCACAGAGGTCTGCTGCCTGGGGAGTTTTTCACTTCTGTGTATGACAAGCTGTACCTGCAACGTAATACTGTGCCTTATGTTTCATTATGTCAACAGCTCACCGAATATTGCGAAAAAATTTCATGTGGGCCACTTACGCTCCACTATCATTGGTAAGTGCTGTTTAAAGCAATGTGATTTGTGTTAAGCTGGCTTGCATTGTCAAGCCCCATTAGTTTATATTTACATTCAATAGGTAGTTGTACACTGCGTTCTTCCCTAACATTAGCAGTACAAGGATCTCCAGATGTGGAGTCTTCTGGCAGCAGTGTCTGATGGTATTGCAGTGGAATGTTTCAAGGTGTTGATGTGACCAGTGCTCTGTGCTCACTGACTGCCTCCTCTAATTCCTTTAGTGGAAATCTGAATTGAAGTCTGTTCACCAGAACAGTCGCCTCTGTGCAGTTTGTGTAGTTTGTGTCTTTTCCATTACTCTCAGGAATAATGGCTCTACAGGCATGCTGTGCTGCATCTATTGCTGTTGTAAACATAGTCGCTTCTGATGCTTGTCACAGTGCCTTTAACACACCAATGGTCTCTTCACTGCACTCAGTTACCAGCTAGTCAAGTTGTTCATTTGAAAATAATAATAATAAAAAAGTTAAACTTTTTTTAGGTGGTTAAAATGTTGTCAGCATTGTGTAGCTGAATTGTTTTCTCATGCAAATTTAGATAACATTTCTTATCTTTTGTTATCTTTTCTGATGCCTATGTTTTTCTGGCCAGGTAACTTCATAGCTAACCTAAAAGAAGCTCTGGGCAATTCTGTAACAAGGATCAATTATCTTGGTGACTGGGGCATGCAGTTTGGTAAGTGCAAACAAAAATGTATGTTGCTTTTCTTTGTTAAACCCTTCTAATGTTTGTACACCTTCAGTTTGATCACGTCATTCAATAAAGCGGTAGATTGTGTATTAAACAGCAAAGACCATTGTTGAATACAATATACTGTTGGTTCAATTAACCACTGATCCTATAAAGTGTCTTTCCGTGTAACCAGGATGTAAAAGTGTGCTGAACATTCCCCTGTGGAATTGTTCTGCAAGGTTCTTGACAGTGACTTGTTTTAAACAGGGATTGCGAAGGAGACGCAAGGATGTTGTGTAGGTTATTACCAGGTCACGCTGTTCTCAGAAGCGGAGCAGATATTGTTGCACAACAACTTGAACAATAGTCCCATTACGCCTCCAGGATATTTACATGTAAACTCGGGTGTCACAACTACACAGATTCATTATAAAGCCTTCAGTTATTCAAATAAGTTTTTTTTTTGTTGAAGATATGTTGTAATACTAAAGATAATGTCATTCTTTGAAACATGTTTCCACTAGAAGTCTTTCTTTACAGACAATGGGAAAGACTTCTAGTCAAAGCAAATAATTCTACTACCTTCCTTTTAGTTTTACTGCATGAACATTTGAACCTACCATTTTACCGTGGTAGAGTTTTATATTTACCATGGAGTGTTTTTGGATAAAGCTCTAGGAATAAAATGTGTTTTCATAACCCATCAGAACAGACTTTTCTTTATGTAATGAATGAAGGAGTAAGCCTATTCCTTAATGATTGGCGTTCTGCTGTTCAGAGGATTATGCCAATACCGTCTACCATGAAATAATAATACAATGCTATAGGAGATTTCCCAGGGTTATATGAAACAATAATACAATGCTATAGGAGATTTCCCAGGGTTATATCTTTTACATTTTCATTAGTTTGACCAACGGGTCATTACCATGGTTACATTTCTAAGGAAAACTGCTGCTGTTACAGTTTCACCAGTTTCAGTGGGTTTCATTTTGATAGGTAGATAGATAGATAGATGTTTGAATTTCCATGTAGGATATGTTTTTCTTTTTTTTTCTTAAGCAGTTGGGTTAGTGTGATGCGACGAGGTCATGTGTTACTTGCTTTACAGTGCCCTGTCTATTTTAAGCTGTTGTTATGATTGTAGGTTTGCTGGGAGCTGGCTTTCAGCAGTTTGGCTCAGAAGAACAGTTGAAAGCAAATCCCCTACAGCACCTTTTTGATGTAGGTATTAGTCTTGTGAAGTGCACTAAAGGGTAAAAGCTTTAGATCAAATGGTCTGATTTGACATGAATGAACAACTTGTTAAGCTACTCGCTGATCAAAACATTGAATAGTTACAAACTGCCGTCTAAACATTCAGCAAAATGATGAAAGAAAAAAGGGTATAGACTGTAAAACCAACAAATCCATGTAAGCCACTCAATCTATGAATAGGATTGTCAAATACAGCAGGAGACCATAACTTATATTCAAGAGGATTCTTCGTTCATTCGGAACGCTGTTAGTATTCACACAGTGATTCAGAAATGTCTTTGGCGAAAGAAAAAGGGTGTTTTACAATGGAGTTATTTGCTGTCTTGGAAGGGTCTAGGTTGATTGGCCTAGTGCTAAGAGAGATTCTTTAAGCAAAACCACTTTTTGTTTTACTATTTGAAATAGTCTATTCTGCATTAGCCTTGCATGCTTCAGAAAAATATTTTTAGAAATCAATGACTAAATAAATACACAAAATGTATCCATGTTTTCTATGTGTTTTCTAGGTCTATGTGCAAGTCAATAAGGCAGCTGAAGACGATGAGAATGTAAAGAATAATGCACAGGAATTCTTTAGGAGGCTTGAAAATGGGAACAGCCAGGCTTTATCACTCTGGCGACACTTCAGAGAAATCAGTATTGAAGAGTATGCAAGAATCTACAAGGTGTGGAAAGTACTGCAGAGATGAATTAGAAGGGTCCTCGAGCGGCCGTGTGGTAAAAGCACAGTCGCGTGGTGTGCAGGGTGAGTCATACAGTCAGGGGAGCGCAGGGGTCCCTGAGTGTCTCCCCTGGTAAAAGCACAGCATCTTGGTGTGCAGGGTGAGTCATACAGTCAGGGGAGCGCAGGGGTCCCTGAGTGTCTCCCCTGGTAAAAGCACAGCATCTTGGTGTGCAGGGTGAGTCATACAGTCAGGGGACCGCAGGGGTCCCTGAGTGTCTCCCCTGGTAAAAGCACAGCATCTTGGTGTGCAGGGTGAGTCATACAGTCAGGGGAGCGCAGGGGTCCCTGAGTGTCTCCCCTGGTAAAAGCACAGCCTCTTGGTGTGCAGGGTGAGTCATACAGTCAGGGGAGCGCAGTGATCCCTGAGTGTCTCCCCTGGTAAAAGCACAGTCGCGTGGTGTGCAGGGTGAGTCATACAGTCAGGGGACCGCAGGGGTCCCTGAGTGTCTCCCCTGGTAAAAGCACAGCCTCTTGGTGTGCAGGGTGAGTCATACAGTCAGGGAGCGCAGGGGTCCCTGAGTGTCTCTCCTGGTAAAAGCACAGCCGCATGGTGTGCAGGGTGAGTCATATAGTCGGGAGTGCAGGTTTGCGTCCTGGCTGTGCAAAGTCTCTGGTCTTCGCTGGGGGATTCAAGAGGCCTTGGTGCTCCCACTGATTAGGGAGACAAAACCGGCAAGGATTGTCTCTCCTCATCGCGCTACAGGGAACCCTGCTGGCCAGGCGCCCATTGAGCTCAAAGGCTGACACCTACTACAGGGCTGGCCTTTGTCCTCCAGAGGCCGGTAGCTCGCTGACATCTGCTCCGAGTTCTTAGGTGTAGAAGAGGAAGCTGGCTCGGTCGTGTGGTCACAGGACGCACTGAACCTTCAGTTCTCCTGAGCTGAGTGGGGAATTAAAAAAAATAAAAATGGTTCCCTGTTGCCCTATGATACAGTTGGTTCAGTGAGGTTTGAAATGAGTTTTCGAAGTTCCTAAGATTTGCAGCAGAAGGGATAGCATACCGATTCAAAGCAATGCTTATCAGCATTAGTGCAGCACTAAAGGTTTTCCAGCAAGGTTTTGTCCAGCATAGACGGTGGTGCAAGAAGGCAATCTTTTTAAAGGGGATTTCTCGCACTGTTCCTGCACTGGTAGCTAGATGCCTCTCTGCAAGGTGGCGGTTCCTGTCGCTAGCGGCAGTCAGTGGCAGGTATGTGGTCACCAGTCTGAAAGCTATAGCAAACCAACTGGTGCATCTGTGGCCATTCCCAATCCAATTGTCATTTGAGATGTTCACATTCCCAGGTAGCCAGTGTCTCAGCAGGGAAAGAAATTTGGTTACTTTTGGGCAGAAGCTTTTAGCCTTCCATAAAAGGATGTTATTATTATTTATTATTATTTGTTTATTTAGCAGACGCCTTTATCCGAGGCGACTTACAGAGACTAGGGTGTGTGAACTTTGCATCAGCTGCAGAGTCACTTACAATTACGTCTCACCCGAAAGACGGAGCACAAGGAGGTTAAGTGACTTGCTCAGGGTCACACAATGAGTCAGTGGCTGAGGTGGGATTTGAACCGGGGACCTCCTAGTTACAAGCCCTTTTCTTTAACCACTGGACCACATAGCCACTGTGTTTATCTCTGCAACCACATCATATTTGCATTAATTTGTTAAAAAGAATGTGTGTTCATCGCTAAACTGAAGCACACCCTCAGGCACACCAGACTGCTGTTGCTTCCTCAGGAGCAAGCATTTGCTGCTTGATTGGTTTTTCCCACAGTTTTGTCTGCCAGGAGCTTGCATACAAGCGATTTTAATCACAGACATTGTGTAGATGTATTCGTGGTGCACAAATAAAGGTTGTGATCATTGACAGCCCTAATTAATCTTTGTATTTGTTTAAAGAATTTTGTGTGTATGGTGTGCCCTTTCCAAAGCAAAGAATCCAGCAATTTTTAAATATGTTTTCAGCTTTTTATTTGTTGAAGTAATGGGTGTAAAACTGTTTATTTAACCCAAGGCCATGAAAATGGTTCTTTTACAAGCACAACATGAAAAAGTCTACAAATGTCAATGGAATGAATGTTTGCTAGTAAGCCATAAAAACAATTTTGTCATTGAGTGTTTTGTTTGCCTGAAATATCTTTCAGTGTTTGTCTATATATGTACAATGTCAGTCTTAATACTGAATACTGACAGCCGGGTGCCTTCACTAATTTAACTCATTTTGTCTTTTAAAAGAAAATAACCTAATGTGGCTGAAATATGCTTACATTGCTTAATAAAACTCCACACAAGCTTGCATTGTTTTACTGAAGCAATACATTTGAACATTTATAGAGGTTTGGGCTTTAAGCACATAAGCCTACATTTGAACTGTGCATGCTGTCCATGTATGTGTAAAATGCCAGGGGGTGGTGTATATAGTGATTTAAACAGTGACAGTATTTAGATCTGCACTGTATTTAAACAGTGACAGTGTTTAGAGCTGAATCTGTATTTAAACAGTGACAGTATTTAGATCTGAATCTGTATTTAAACAGTGACAGTATTTAGATCTGCACTGTATTTAAACGGTGACAGTATTTAGATCTGAATCTGTATTGCTGGATGGATACATGACTACTCCAATTCTACCAGACAAGGCTCTAGAATGGCCCATAAAGTTGTCGCTTTTGAAACTGCTCCTGGTGAAACCGTGTCCCCAGTCCTTTACCCAGTCTGTGTTTTTGTTCAGCGTCTAGGTGTGCACTTTGGGCAGTACTCTGGAGAATCTCTATACCGGGGGAAATCTCAGGAGGTGTTAAACCAGCTGGAAGCGCAGGGACTCCTGAAGAAAACCGAGTATGAGAGCTCAAACACCCCAGTGCTGTAAAAGAGGGACGGCTCAGTTCAATGAAACACGCTGCGCACTGTGGCATTCACATAGTCCCCCAATACATAATGCAGTGTGTACGTTTTATTAGACATTAGAAATAGATGCACAAGCCTTCTTCAATTCATGCAGTGCTTTACATTGCCATGGTAAATACTAAATACCTTCCCAGTAGTTAGACGCAGTAAATGTAGCTTTTGTGTGTTAGTAAATGTGTCCCCAACATGTTTAAGACCTATGTATGTACTGTAACTAGCATTGATTTATATTGGCTGTTTTATGTCAGGAGAGGTACTGGTGTGGTTGATCTCTCCCCAGCCAGCAACATGTCGTTCTATGTCACTGTGGTGCGAAGTGATGGGACGTCTCTTTACATAACCAGGCAAGTAAAGTGAGAGAATGATAAGCTCAAGTACAGTTTATTGTTCAGTGCCTTTATTGGAAACAACCTCCATAACTTCATCATGTAGCTAGATAGGTAGTTACCTTTCCAAAGCTGTATGTGTAATGGGGTGCACATTTTACAGGGATATTGCAGCTGCTATTGATCGAATGAATGCATGGAATTTTGACGAGATGATTTATGTGGTAAGTTTGCACATACCGTATAGTTTTATCATTGACACGTAAAAGACCGGACATGCTCTTGCATATTTCATTTGTTTAATTTTGTTTTTAAGACGGATAAAGGTCAGCAAACTCATTTCCAGCAGCTGTTTCAAGTCCTGAAGGTGATGGGATATCAGTGGGCTGAACGGTGAGTGCAAGGAATGTACCGGGGGATTCATTTTGCTGTTGATTCATCGTCTACTTTTTTTTTATGTTACAGAATAATCGATGGCAGGCAGTGTGTTAACGCTGTGTAATTGGATCTCTAGCAAACCCTCAAGATCCTATGCACTATTAAAAATATTGTGTAATGTGGATTTTATAACATATGCTCTTTACCTTTAGAAACATTTGATTTTATGAATTAAAAAAAACAAAACATTATGATATAGTAATGCAGTTTCTGACTTAAAATGCACATTTCTCAAATATATTCCGGCAATTAAGCTTCAGCGTGCTTTGTAGTCTGCTACTTCTGTTTGGTGGACATTTTCATTCTTTAAGTAACCCAGACCGTGCACTAGCATGGACACTTTCTGTTGTCAATGCAAACAGATACTCCACATACATAAAGTTTACCATTGTAAAAGCATATCAAAATGTAATAAATCAAAGTGAAAGCATAGGTAAGCATGGTAAAGCACAGGGAGGTATGGTGAAATATGGCAAATGCATAGTATAACCATGGGAAAAGCATGGGGAATTATCATGCAAATGTACTGTGGTAAACACTCAAGGGTGGCAGCACAGTGCATGAAACTCAAGCCTCTGAAAGTAAAGCATTAGAAACCTCCGCTGGCAGTTTTATAGCCTGAAATCAATGTGTTTGGTCCCGTTACAGCTGCCAGCATGTCCCCTTTGGGCTGGTTGAAGGGATGAAGACCCGGAGAGGTGATGTTGTCTTCCTGGAGGATGTGTTAGAGGAGGCTCGCTCCAGAATGCTGCAAAACATGAGCCTCTCCACAAGTAAGGCAGGGCAAGACCCCAACAACCTCCATATATCAGACCCAAAGAAGGGTGCCTTAACATTGAGAACTTGCACAATTCGAATAGAAGGAAAAGACCGAGCACAGCAACACAGAAATTAGAAAACATCTTCTCTTCTAACCCCAGTACAGAATAACCCTTTCTCATGGGTGTAACCACTAGCCTCCACATGTACATTTCAGTTCATGTTACAAACCATTCCCTGCCATTCCCTGTAATTCTGCTCCTGTGGATTTCTCTTAAAGTTCAACTCAGTTACTTACATGAACCCTTTTTTTCCTCTTCACTGGGTATTATTGAGGTTCATGATGAAGATTAATATGTTGTAATCTGTGTTTTTCATTAACTCTGATATTATGAGAAAGGTCTAAATAGACTGTGCAATAAATGCAAACCGTCTATATTTGAGCTCTTCTACTGTAATCATTATTTCTCATGATTTTGATCAGCAACCAAAGACTTGGAGGACCCAGAAGACACTGCAGAAAAGGTGGGAATCAGCGCCCTTATTATCCAGGTAAGAATTCATTTACTACAATCAAATTATAAACACATAGGGCCCGATTTTGGAAAGAGTTTTCATTTTCGGTGGAAACGGCAAAATAAGCTGAATTTTTCTACCGGTTAATCCGTTAAAAAATAGCCTCCTATTTTCTAAAGTTGTCCTCCGTTTTACCTGCTGGTGGATCACATTTCCTGCATCATTTCTGTGGTTCCGAGGAGCTTTAAAAGAATAAATAATAGGTATTTAAGCACTGTAATCCACCAAAAACAATTATTCCAGTTCAGATGTGTTACCAATGCTATATAAACACAATCGAAATCTGTCCCAAAACAGCTGGGAAATAAACTGCAAACCTATATATTTTATTTTTGTGTTGTTCTTTTCTTGTGTAGGCTACACTGTTAAAAAATCTGTAGAATTGCAGGACAGTGCAACAGTGTAATCTTAGCAGATTGTTTGTATTAAATGTAAATTGTCATTAAACATACTTCAGTACTGGCAAATGTACTGACATTTACCAATCAAAATGTGTGTGTGCCATTCATTACTCTGGCAGCCAGAAGCAATATCGCTATCCACATTGACAATTACAATACAGTTACAGTATTTTGATCAAATGAAGGAGTATGAATCATGAAGCAATATTTGTCTATGTATAAAAGATTCAGGTCATTAACTGTGCAATATTTCAAATTAAAAGTGCGATCGTAAAGCAGCTGCTTTCATTCATTCCTATCATTGCATCTTGTTCACGAGTAGCAATTGTTTTCTTTTGGTTTTTACTCTCTCTCTCAATTCAAAGATGCTTTATTGGCATGACTATAGCAGAAGTATTGTCAAAGCAATTACAAAATAAATAATAATATACAAAATTAATAAAAACAGCATACCAAATGATTACAGAAAATAAATCTGTAATAAAAAGATATTTCAACAGACACATAAAAAGATTGATACGCCCATGTGTAATGGAAGGGAGTTTCTGTAAGGGAAGTGTGATGGGAGCAGATAGCCCCTAGTGGAGTCTGGTGCAGTGTTGCTGTTCACACCCTGAATAATTACCATCTTATCCTCATCCTTCGGTGTCCTAAAGTTAGAGATATTTTGGGAGCTCTCTGTAAAGAGCTGGTTTCTTATCTTGGTATATTTTGAGTAGTAGTGAAGGAAGTGCTCCTTGTCTTCAGTTCGATTCGTGTCACACTGGACACGCAGTCTTTTCTCCAGAGGTTTCCAGCTCTGTTGGTGTCAGCCTGTTTCTATTTCCAGGTTGTGGTCACTGACTCTTTATTTGGTCATTGTTTGTCTGTGTGTTTGGCTTTTGACCTTTCCTAAATAGTCTGCGATTTATATAATGTCTATGCAGTGCCCTTTAGCATTTACATTTTTTGTGCTTGTTGATCTGTGTAGTCCAGTGTGCCATGAATCGATTTTTAGATTCCTTGCTGATCAGCCTCTTTTGGGAGTTTCTGTTTTTGCTGTTCCAGTTTGTTATGTCCCTCCTGCTCTGCTGTAAAATCTTTTTTACAAGGTGACTCACTGTGTCGGATTGCTCCTGGCTATGGACTGGAATGATTTTGGGTTGCTCTGTTTCAGGTGTAACCACAACCCCACGGCTCGTCTCTCAATGTGGAGCAGTAGTGGGTATCGCCCGAGCTCAGCTCTACATTGTTTGAAGCACTTCTGTGCACTTTGAGCACATTTTTACACAATAGCACATGCATACTTTCTGTTGGGGGTTTTATCCCAGTTATTGTAATTCAGGCTCAAGGTTGGACCCCAGACTTCGCTCCCATAGAGGAGAATAGGCAGAATAACACAGTCAAAGAGTTTGTTCCAGATTTTGACCGGTGGATTGATTGTAAAGAATTTGGTCTTTACGGCGTGGAATGTCTGCAGTGCTTTTTGTTGCAGTGACTGTTCTGCTTGTTTGAAGCTTCCTGAAGCATGCAGCACTATTCCTAGATAGCTGTAGCTGGTTGTTGCTATAGTAGTTCCCCACTGAAATCATTTTTATATTTTTTTAATGTCATTTCAGCGCCCATGTTTTGCTGTATTGGTCTAACATGTTTAAAGCTCTGTTGTAAGCCCCCATCTGTTGGTGATGGAAGACATACGTTGCCAGCATGAAGCAGACAGTTGATGTTGGTGTCTCTCCGAGCTGTAGACCTGGGAGTGAGGGAGAGTCCAGCCTGTTAGACAGGTCATTGATGTACAGGTTAAAGAGGACGTCTCAGGCAGCAGTCCTGTCTCGCTCTTCTGTTCTGTCTGAAAGCAGCTGTTCTTTTGTCTTTGACTTTGACCTTGCAGTCAATACTGGATGGAGTACATCCTCTTGGTCAGGTCATACACCTTTCCTCCTAGTCCATTCTGCAGCAGTTTCAATAGCAGACTTTTTTGTAGTATCTTTAAGGAACTGTAATATTCTTTTGCTTATGATGGCACAATATAATCTGCCCATGTTGCTGTTGACACACACACACCTCTGGAATTGTTTGGGTCTAATTGATTACCACTCTTGTATATTGCTGTTATGAGACCATCAGACTATATTTTGGGAAAGTGTCCAGATTGGAAAACTACATTGAATATTTGTATCCATGCTGCTGTAGTCTGGGAGTGCTGTATTTCAGCATCTCATTTAGGATCATGTCTGTCCCACAGGATTTCCCTGGCTGTAGTTTATGTAGCTGTTCTTTGATCTCTTGCAGTGTTGTAGGAGTGTACAGAGGTGACTGGTAGTCTTTGATGGTTGGTTCTAGTGTGTGTAGTTTGTCTACGAAGGCTGTTTGTTCTTCTGAGAGCTCTGCTTTGGGAATTGCTCTGAACAGTTGTTTAAAAAGAAGTGGAGCCACAGTGGATAGGTGGGTCAATAAATGGTTTTGTGTTGTGGAGTTTGTTCCACTTGCTCCAGAAAGAGTTACTTTGCCCTGCCCCACTAATTGCACACAGGGCTGTCTTTTGCCCTGCCACATATCTACGTGCTGGGCTCTTCTGCCCTGCCACACTTCCCAAAAGACTTCAGACTTGATTGGATACGGACTGCATCCTAGAAAACAATCTAGAAAATGAGGATCACCATAACCTGTTCCTTTTCTTTTTTCACGCTCTTTTTCAGGATTTTAAAGGACCTCTTCTCTCTGATTACAAGTTTGACTGGGACAGGGTACTGCAAAGCCAAGGAGATACAGGGGTGTTCTTGCAGTACACACACGCCAGACTGTGCAGGTGCTAATAATGTCCTCAGTAGTTTACTGTGATATATCAAGGTCAAAGCATAGCAAAGGGCAAGTTGGGGTTGCAGCATATACAGTAGGTTTATTAATATTGGATTTATTTCTTCAACCCAATTGTAGCAGCGCTTCGTAACTCCAGGCTGTCAAAGCACAAGTGTGTAGAACAGAGGCATCTTTCTTTCACAGTGTCTGTTGAACACTCACCACCCAGCCTGTACTGAACTAGTTGTATTGTTCAGCCCTGCATCTGCACATGACTTTCTCTCTGCTCATGTTAACAGTGGCTCTACTGTTCTGATGCATGGGAATGTAATTGATTACTTTTTAATAATCTGAGTTCATCTGCTTGACTTGTATCACAAAAAAATAATAAATACCCCGGAAACCATTTGAAAAAAAAAAAAACCCCGGAAACCATTTGAAAAAAAAAAAAACCCCGGAAACCATTTGAAAAAAAAACAAACCCCGGAAACCATTTGAAAAAATAATAAATACCCCGGAAACCATTTGAAAAAAAATAATACCCCGGAAACCATTTGAAAAAATAATAAATACCCCGGAAACCATTTGAAAAAAAATAATACCCCGGAAACCATTTGAAAAAATAATAAATACCCCGGAAACCATTTGAAAAAAAAAAATACCCCGGAAACCATTTGAAAAAAAAAAAAACCCCGGAAACCATTTGAAAAAAAAAAAACCCCGGAAACCATTTGAAAAAATAATAAATACCCCGGAAACCATTTGAAAAAAAATAATACCCCGGAAACCATTTGAAAAAATAATAAATACCCCGGAAACCATTTGAAAAAAAATAATACCCCGGAAACCATTTGAAAAAATAATAAATACCCCGGGAACCATTTGAAAAAAAATAATACCCCGGAAACCATTTGAAAAAATAATAAATACCCCGGAAACCATTTGAAAAAAAAAAATACCCCGGAAACCATTTGAAAAAATAATAAATACCCCGGAAACCATTTGAAAAAAAATAATACCCCGGAAACCATTTGAAAAAATAATAAATACCCCAGAAACCATTTGAAAAAAAAAAATACCCCGGAAACCATTTGAAAAAATAATAAATACCCCGGAAACCATTTGAAAAAAAAAATACCCCGGAAACCATTTGAAAAAATAATAAATACCCCGGAAACCATTTGAAAAAAAAACAAACCCCGGAAACAATAATAATAAAAAAAAAACCCTGGAAACCATTTGAAAAAATAATAAATACCCCGGAAACAATTAAAAAAAAAAAAACCCTGGAAACCATTTGAAAAAATAATAAATACCCCGGAAACAATTAAAAAAAAAAAAAAAAATTTTTTTTTTTATATATTTATGAACATAAAGTAGATCTTTTATTTAACATCATGTAATCAAAGAACCAATAAAATGATATCACATAAGTCTACCGGAAGCCATCATAGTACAGCATTTCATGTTATATTTTTTTAAATGTCACATTTTTCAATTTGTCAGTTTTTAGTTAAAGATGTAGGTTTTTTATGTTTGTGTAAGAAACTTCACAAAGTCTTTTACTTCAATTGACTTTCAGCATAGTAGTTTTTGTTGAAGCAGAAATTGGAGCACGTTGGGCATAACATGCTGGATAAACTCCACGGTACAGAGGATTGCAAAGGATTTACCTTTACAGTTTATATAGTGGAAGCAAAGCAAGCATTTATTAACATACAGCCTGTCAGATTCCACATACTTTTATTTATATATATTTATGCTCTGAGCACACTCTTAAACTCAGGGGAGACGTTTAAGGAGGACACAGAGATGTAAGTGAATTGTTCGTGACATTGACTTACAGATATTAGTATATCCAGACAACTTTTAAGTAATCAAGAACAATCACACACCCATTCAAATTTGAAGTGTTAACGAATCAGAGTAATATTAGTACTCCTTCAGTTTATTCAATGCTTAATAATGGATTGAGCAGTTTACAGACCACTTCGGATCCCAGCTAATAGGCAGTCTGGACGTTCCAATGCCTTCACAGGATATAATGTAAAAACAAGCGCTGTCTTAAAGGCAGACTTCTGAATACGACCAAACAGCAACCAGCTTTTTCAGAGATCTTCAGAGTATGGACCACGCAACTTGTAGTTAGCAAGTCGAGTGATGCTTGACTCAAGTCTTGCCTCAACTTTTATAGATTTTTTTTTAATTCTACTGTCAGCGCTTTTCCAAATTCACCGCATGAAGCCATGCTGGTATCTCTACAGAGAAGAGGTCCCCATCTCAATTTCTATAATATAATGAAGTAATGGACAGTACACCATCACCTCCTTTTTCTGTTACCAAAAGGTACTTTTCGTTAGTTAATATGAGAAAATCACTCATTATAGAGACCTTGGATTCAAACTGCTGACAACCAGTGAGTCTCGCTTCAATTGCCAGGACTCTCTTTGTTCACGCTTGGCACCGCATTGCTGTAAGGAAGCAAAGGCAAGGTTAACAATCAATTCTATTCTTTCAGTAAGTCTACTGGGTACTAAAGTTATTAAATACAGTCTACACTATATTGTCTTATTTTCAAACTTAACAGATCATCTGTTATAGTAAAACATTTACACTTATATTCTGTTTGAGGCAATTAAACTAGAGGCTCATTCTCTGCCTTTTCAGTCTTCCTGTAACAAGGCTTCTATGTTTTATTTCAGTAAAATCTTATTCAAATAAAACACTTATTTTTATTTTAACTTTACTCACACACATTGGCTCTTTTGATAGAGTTTCTTATTCTTAAAGAGGCTCTGCGTTTAGTTTAAAACCTGTTTCTAAACGGGTTTTTTTCTGTTCATCTAGTTGCCTCGCTCATGCATTAATTTGTTAGTATAACAGTTTATACATAGGCAAGGTCTTGATAGGAGACACAGCTGACCAGCAAACCAGCTTTGAATGTCTAATACTGTGTTACTCATGCAAGCAGAGCCCTGCAGTAAATCTACTTACAAAAAGCTTGTAGCTTTATGCATGAGCCCAAGTTAATAAACTAGGTTACAGCTTTGTATTACATTGTTTCACTTTTAAACTTAACAGTTCCTCTGTAATACATACTTCTGTTTTCCATCACAGTAAAACTTCAATACATGCAACACTTCTTTTTAGTTTTAAATGTAATTCTGTCCAAAAGTTGCTTTTTCTTTTGTAATACAAAAGACTCTGTGTTTTTTGGCTCACAAACATCATCCCAATTAAAGTCGCTACCTTCCTAATAAGAACTTACACTGTAGACAACTAATTTAATTAATGAAATGCTCACTTGTGCCTTTTCTTTCAAGGCTATGCCTTTTGGCACTGGTAGCTCTCAGTTAATGAGTGTTTAGCCGATTTCACAGGTATTTCTGGTCAACCCAGCTTCTCCTTTACTCAGACTTACAATGATTTCTATAATAATAATTTCTACTGTTATACTAGAATAAACAGGAATATAATATTCTCATAGACTAATGCAGAGTACATTAAAACATTTTTCTGAAGTGTGTTTTAACAATTCATTTAGTATTTCTGCTGGCTTTATATTCGTTAAAACATAGTACAGTTATTACAACATTTTAACACTGTTAAAGTTTCACAAATGTTCAATTTGTATCCCAAAGATCAGTCTGCTTCCAATAGCGGTGACAGTCTTGGGTCAGTTTCTGCTCTCAGCGAGTCTGTTAAAGCCACCACAGGTGTGGGTGACAGTCTTTAAAAGCCTGATACCTGCAAAAAACTGAAATTTTGTTAGCTGGGCTCCCAGCCTTCCATTCTCATTCACATCATCGGTGGAAAAACGTCAAAGAAATGAAGCTGTTTCTATCAAAGAGCCATGCAACTCTGCCGCATCCACCTTTCACTCAAAAAAGCTGCACCTTGTACAAGGGAGGACAGGTTTTAGGAGCACTAGTGACAAGCCAGTCACTTACCACCGCCACCCCAGACTTACCCAATAACAGCAAAAACATTTTTCTTACCCTCAGCTATTTTTATTACCCAAGACTAGCCTTTTAAACCGATTCTAACTGATTCCAGTTTTGAGCAACTTAAAACACAGATCATATCTTTTTGAACATAGCTTTGTTATCTTTATGGCATCACACACCCCCCACTCTCGGGCTGCTGCCAAGTGACACGCATGCACTAACTTCAACAGCTTCATTTTCACCAACAAAGGATATGGAAAACTACAAAGCGCTGTGTAATTCAGCATGTTAACGTAGCATTATTCAGCAGGTTTCATTCGACTTTATGAAGCAAAATTAGTTCATTCTATAAGGTGATGCTAAACTTTTTGGCCAGAGCTGTACAATAAATGGCAATCTAGAACAGATAATTTATATTAAAATATACATAATGAATGGCAGAATGGGATGGAAAGTAGCTTTATTCATCACTAAATTATTTGATGTGTCCTTGGCAGACCAGCTGCAGACTAGAGATAGTGTACAAGAAGGGATCAGTACAGGGTATGGTCAAACCCTTTCCTAACACCTACTACTGTCTTGAACCATCAATGCAAACATTGGGCAATGCTTTTTAAAAATGCATCATAGTGTGCTATGGCTCACTGATGGGATTATATACCGCTTCAGTCATTTCAATAGGTAGTAGTGCTTCTCATGTAGCAGACAAAAAGCAAAACTAAGAGGTGTTACCATTGAACTCAATAAAATAGCAGATGGTGTGTTTTGGCCATAGCTGTAGGTAAGGGTTGTGTTTTATTGTCTGTGAGGACGAGGAATGATGGTGTTTTGTTTCATGCAGTTTGGAGCGCCTGTGCGGGGCTGGAGGTGGGGATGAGAAGTCTCTCAGAGCAGCTTGTTTGCAGGATCCTCCCGCTACGGCAATACTACAGCACCTTCTCCGGTAAGCTGCGATTGTTAGCTGAGAGCACACCTGCGAGCTAGCTATTTATTTTATTTTCCTTGCCAGGGTGTGAATACTTTTGAATTAGCATTTTTGTAGTTTTGAAAAAAAAAAATAATTGCTGAAATAAATAATTGTAAACATTTATTTCTTGTAACTTTTTCTCCTCATCTTCAAAAGCAAAACTTTTGCTTCAAAAGATTTTTCCTATAATTTGTTTTCGAGAAAATTTCTAGAAATGATGCATTTCCATTGGGGTATGTAAACTTTTGACTATTTTTTTTATTTTTTTTAACCCAGGATTTTTTTTTGGTAAAAACCTGAATATAACGGGACATCTGTACAATATTAGTTAAGTAGAACATTTGTGAATGTTGTAGTTCACACTGGCGTGCGGATAGTGCAGAGTTTCTGTGTTTCTGATTGCAGGTATGATGAGGTGCTGTACCAGTCCTCTAAAGACCTTCAGCCCAAACACCTTGTCAACTTTCTCTTAACACTCTGGTAAGAAATGTTTGCTCAGATTACAAACATTACAGCAATGTTTTAAAATTAAGATTCTCTTTCTCTCTCTCTCTCTCTCTCTCTCTCTCTCTCTCTCTCTCTCTCTCTCTCTCTCTCTCTCTCTCTCTCTCTCTCTCTCTCTCTCTCTCTCTCTCTCTCTCTCTCTCTCTCTCTCTCTCTCTCTCTCTCTCTCTCTCTCTCTCTCTCTCTCTCTCTCTATATATATATATATATATATATATATATATATATATATATATACTTGTAGTCAAGTCCTTGAAACAAACTCAAATCAATTTTCATTAAACTAGTGGTAGTAGTGGGGGAACAGTTTACCTGCACAAATACTAAAAATAAAATTCAAAAAGAAATATTTTGATTGATTTTTTCTAGCTTGATTATTCTATTTGCATGCCTTTTTCAACTTGTCTGTCACTATCTTCTTTTCTTTTGGAATTGGAATTTAAATACTGTTTGAATGTATCTGCTGTTGTTCTTCAGTTTGATAGAAGCTGTGATCTGGACTATAGAGCCAGTGTAGTGTGACAAAGTGGTACATCGTCAGAATGTGGTACGCGTACCTAAACTTGACCGGTGTAATGTCAGAAAGTGGTACACTGTCAGATTTTGGTACATGTGCAATTATAATTATACATTATTCTTTTGCAAACTTAAACTGGAAACAATCAATTTCTCTAAAAAGAAAAAACAATTCATGACAAGTCCACCGCAAAGGTGCACAAGTAAAAAAAATTTACAAGACCCAATGTTTTGTATATGATAAATGTTCATATACAATTTTCATAATGGTGGAAAAATATGATAAAAAATTACATAAAAAGGAAAATATGATCAATTAAATTGAAAAAGATGTAAAAGACCGAAAACAGCATAACGTACCAGAGTTGTTTAGGCATGCATGAGCAAGCACAGTGCGCCGGGTACCTCTTTTTAACACGTACCTGAAAATAACACTACACTGGTAAGAAATGAAAGTTACTTTGACTTCAATTCTTGTAAAATCTGCCAATCTGATTTAGACATTGCCGGAACTGTATATATACTGTTTTCTTAAATAGTAAATTTATTGGAATAACTTTTTCACACCTGAAGATTGCATGTTTGATTACCTTGCACACCAAACAAATGAAAGAAGCACCAAACTTTGGTGTCATTTTTTCTCTCAGACTCCCTCTATATACTACTACAACCCACAAAAAAATCTGACCAAATACAATGTGGAAAATGTGCAAAAATGTAGAAAATCAGACAGGGGGCAAATACTTTTTCATGGCACTGTGTGTGTATATATCTATATATAATACATAATTTGCAAATAGTATTTTCAAACCCACCTTTCCTTTAAGAAACACACTCATTAATAGAAATACAAATGGGAAGGTGCTTGTTTCTGATAAGTCTGCTGTTCTGTCTTATGTTGTAGTCACCTGGCAGCTGTTGCTCATAAAACTCTACCTGTGAAGGGCAGCTCCTCTGAAGTAGCACAGGTACAGTAATTACAATCTGGAAAATCAGCATTTTCTGGAAGCGTACAATGGATCCTGTTAGCACACATTTCATTCACACGGAGCACAGGGGAGTAAAGAATTTAAACAGCAAATGGTTTATATTATCACTTGCCATTAAATGAAAATACTAGTCTTGCTGTATTTGATAAACATGTTTGACTGCCCCTAAATTGCATGGTGGTTTATGGGTTTTAAAACTAGTTTCTATAGCAACAAGGGCAGGAAGGAAATCAGTTTCTTAAAGCCAACATCACTATCAAACCGTTTTTCACCCACTCGATAAATGGAACCATAAAATCATTGAGTCATAAAGTCACCATTGGCTAATCATCTGTAATTATCCAGTATAAGAAGTCTAACCAAGAAGCCAAGAAGGCAACACTCCTACTACTCTGCTGCTGCCCTCTCCTCACTCACATTCATGTCCCCCCCCACACACACAATAGAAATGGTCAGTTAGCTGGGGTCGGTGCTTAAGGGGGATCAGCTGATCCCAAACTTCGTTCCGTGTGTTTTAATGCAATTTATCTGCACGTAGAACCATACTAGCCAGTACTCGCCATAGTCCAGAAGCAAGGACCCCATTCATTTGCAATTAGTTGGTTGCAATTAACCAATAGGGTTTTATATGTAGGTGCTTTGTGGTTTTGTAAGGCTCTGTTGATTAAGTACAAGTTACAGTATTTGAATCCTGTTTAAAATAACAAGGAGGTTGTGTTCTCCTTTTCAAACTAATGCTTGAGCAGATTTGATGTGCTCTGTGTCCCAGTCTTCAGAGCTACCTGCTCCAGCACTATACACCCCCTCCCTTTGCAGGGCAGTAACACCAGTGTTTATTGTTCTACAGGCGAGACTGCAGCTGTTCAAGGGTACCTGTGGTGTTCTGGCCAATGGTATGAGACTCCTCGGCATTACACCGGTTGAGAAGATGTGAACCAGAGATGCCAGTTTCAAGTTCAGTCATTTAAACCCAGTTTTACAAATGGGAGGAAGCACGTTGCCTTTATGAAGACCTTACAATATGTAGCACGTTCAAAAAATATCTCAGGAGTAAAGAATAAGTTGTGTAGGACTTACTTTACCCCAGTGAATTAACTACAAAACAAAGGATGCCAAATAGCAGTTCAAGTTAAACGTTGTTTTGTTTATTCCCAAAATAAATAGTACGTAAAGTTGACAACACATTTTATTTATTTTTTTTCATTCCTTGCCATTGCCGTTTCTTCACAGTAAACAGTGGCCATCGACACGTTTTCATAAAGTAATAACATGAGGTTTACTTGTGCCTTTTTGTAGCTGAGCAAGCAAATGAAAACTGAAATTGAACTTTAAACACTTCAAATAAAACAAAACCTGGAAATGGTGTTGTAAAGTGAAGGGAGAGAAAACTCACCGTTTTGGTTCACGTTTATTACATTCCAATGACAGAAAGTCACAACAAAAAATATATATATGGTCTATATAAAACTGAGGCATTTCTGTCCCATGAGATTCTGACTCGCTCTAAAGCAGCACAACGCATTTTTGTCCCAGATTGCTTTCTATAGAGTTCACTAAGGGTATGCACGCATAAACTGGTTTGTTTACTTTTTGCTGTCTAAAACTTTTAAATAGAGGCTCAAGAGCTGCTGTGTTGAGTCTGTGTTTTTATATATATATATTAATTTCACCTATCACATGGGGCTCTTTTTCAGTTGCCATTTTTTTAAACTGTCGCACAAATTCTGGTGAGACGGTAAATAAGTGCAAGGTGTTTTTGTCATTTGTAGCAAATATGAACATCTGATTTTTGTATCCGAATACATGCCAAAAAATACTCGTTCTAATATTCGGATATTTGTCCCAGCACTAAGAGCAAATGAACAGGTCTTCATACACAGATTTTGCATAATGAAATTTAGGAGCAGACACAGTTTGGAGGAGGAACACAAATATTTATTTTAAACCACGTCATCAAGCTTCCTTCTGGGATAAAGAAAAGAGCGCTCCATTTACAAAGCTTTGTAAATAGTACCTTGTTATTCAACTTTTCATAAATTACAGTTTGAGGCTTTACAAATCAATCCATAACAATTAAAATAACATTCTCAAATGTGTGCAAAACAGAACATGAAATGTAAACACAAGCCCTGGCCCTGTACCATGGAGGCGAGGATCGGGCTGTATTTCTTCGCTCCATATCTTGACACATTCAGTTTTTCTTTCCCTCTCTGCACCAGCTTGTATCATTACCAAGCTGGTGTGCTGTAGTTTAAAACAATTTCAAATTTAATGTGAATAATTTTATTGTTATTGACAGTACAGTTTCTGGCCCATTTTCTGCAAAGCACAACACATGCAGAATGATTCCAGGTCCACCACACATAGACAGTAAGCAGCTCTTTTCCAACTTGCTTGTCTGCAATTGTGACACCATTTAATGAAAAAAAATGTTTTCCAGAGGTATTGGGGGGCTGCCTCTTAAAATCACAGCCACGGCGTGACGTTATGCACAATCCACACAGCTGCAGACTGCATTACTCAGACTGTGTCAATCACACCCCCTAGGTTTGTCTTAATGCTTTCATGCAACGTTTTAAAGTAAAAAATACTGAAATAGTTAATACATGTAAACGCGCATGAATATATATTTTTTTAACATTAAATTGCCACATGAAACCATATCAGTGACTACACCTTTGTTTTGTAATAAAAAAAAAACATTCTCTGTAGTGCTTGTGTTTTTAATCTTACCTGTCTACAGGAAACAGGTTGGATGTGGGTATGCGTTTTTAAAATGCTCTTACATGCTTCTCTCTTCTGGCAAGGAATTCAGGTATTACTTTTAGTCTAATCAGAAATGGCAAAAACAAGTTTTTTTTTTTTTTTTTTTTAAAGTGGCATGTTTAAAACAAATTTAAACTCCTGGACCATTCGTGCAGCTGATCTTTTCACCTTCATATTTAAAAAAATAATAATTAAAAAAAAATCATAATATGAATATTTCTTGACATATTATGGCAATCACCGTTATGTCCCCAACACAGGAAACTTTTTCAGCCTTTATCCAGAGAACAAAAGTCTAATGATTCTGTTGAAGACCACTGCACTGCCACAATGCTGTGCCCTCTGCAGTTTGTAAAGAGAAAAACGTTCCTGCTGGAGACTCCCGAGCGCCTGACTCATGGATCCGCTCCCCCAGCGCTCCGGATGAGCTCACACAGCTAGCAGCTTCTCCTTGGATTTACTGGAGCTTTCAGTTCCAAGATTTGTTGTGTCTCGCTTCGGTAAGCCATACATGTATATAGAAACACACACAAGCAAGGCACCAGTAGCAAAGCTGACAGCTGAAATAGAAAGAGCAAAAGGATATGCATGGATAAAACCAAAAGGTGCAATTATTAAGCATCCCTGTGCAAGGAGCTTCTAGAAGTTTGTAAAGACCCATCAGAACACATTGGATGTCATTGCTTCGTATTTGCAGGGTTATAGTGCATGCTAAATGTGTTGTTGACCATGACATCTGACCACAGATGGCTGCCGTATTGCAGTCCTGTAGAAATGAACCATCTCAATGCCACATGGTTTCAAAGGAACAGATCTTTTTCATTATGTTTACAAACTGTTCCATCCTACAGGACCTTCCCATGGGGCTGCTTTTTTTGGTAACAAGAACTCCCATTGATGTATGTGTGAGTTTTTCTTTTCCTGAAAACCTTTAATTGTGCCTAATTAAAAAAGCTTGTGCCTGTTGCCTCTAAAGTGTAACTAATTAAAGCTAATTAATCTAATTACACTGGAATGCGTGAGAGTGTTTGCTATCCGGGTTAAGACAAAACCAAATACATACTGAAACTGATATGCAACAATGAATTTGTCTTATTTTCAGTGGAGCAACCATGTAGGAGAAAACATTTGACTGACTTTTGTCTGGTTTCAGAGACCGATTAGCACTAATCTTGGTTTACCTTACCTAAATTAACATTAGGTAGTTCAGGACTAGTCCTAATCAGGGTCTGTGAAACCAGCCATTAATGATTCAGTGACGGGGACACAGGTTTTTTTCATACAGTTCCCTTAAAAAGCATGCATATAAACTATGTTCATATCAGTTATGGACAGTCTTCCACAAGCAAAAAAAACCACACACAACACATTCTCCCTCAATCGTTTGGTAAATGCTTGTGGTGTAGTTTTAACAATTCAGTAGATTTGTTTTTAACTGCATTAAGAAATAAGACAATTCAAGCACCCAAACTACAGGATATCCGATTGCTTGTTATGCATTGGCTCCAGCATGTGCCCTGTTCAGTGCTTGTTATATATTGGCTTTAGCATGTACCCTATTCAGTGCTTGTTATATATTGGCTTTAGCCCTGTTCAGTTTGGACTTACTGATTTGTAAACCGAAGAGGATCACAGATGCAATGGTAGAAAGAATGATGGCAGCTGCAGCAGAAAACCCTTTCATAATATTATCGGTGTACTTCACAACCACCGATGTGTACAAACCACCAACACTGGCCAAAGCTGCAAGAAAAGAAATAAAAAACAGAAACCGTTCAACAGGGAATAAGGGGATATTAAATGAAAATGAATGGGACGCATGGAACGAGAACATGGTTAATTTAGACATCCATTAGCACTCGCCTTGGGCAGCCTTATCGTCGGTAGCATTAAGTAGTCAAGATTTGTGCTAATCAGGGTCTGAAACCAGCCACTGTGCTTTTGAGGATTACTAGCTGTAAAACATGCACATGCATATACAGGACATAACTAGAGAATCGCAATGGCTAGCACTTCAGTTTACACCACCCACCGATTCCAGTTGAGGAGCAGTTTTTGATACTCTAATGCCCAAAACAGGAGTGTCACGTGTATTTAGTTTTTGGCTTTATCACTAGTTAGCAGTGCTTATGCTGGGACTAATACAAATGTTTCTGACTTCATCTTATTTCCAAACACATGCTTTCTATTTCATTTAAAACGACTAATGCAGTGTTTCCCAACCTTTTTCAATGTAGGGACCACCTTGGTGTTTGGGTTTTGTACATAACTTGTAGGCTTATATGTGCAAGTACATGTAGAAAGTAAAGTATTTATATAACGTACCTAACTTAACGAAATCCCTGGGCTTGAATTTTCGCTACCAGTTCATCAAGAAATGTTTTTATTTTGCGCATTGAAAGTTGGTGATGGCAAAGTACCCTTTTGTTAGAAAGGTAATTTTTTTTCACATTCTGAATGTAGATAAATGGTGTCTCAATGTTGCAGGTTTAAGTTTAGTTTGACAAAACCTCCTGAGAAATAATGCACTGGTTGGGTCGGGTCATCCTCGGATCCAGCAAATGTAAGTACGTGCTGGTCCCGTAACATTTCTAACGCAATTTGCTGAGCTGCCAACTTTGATGTACATATAAAAACACCCCGGAATACGAAGACGAGGTGGGCAGGAAGCAGTTAGAAAAACTAAAACGTGACTGGACAGCGTTTCCAGAAGTAGTGTTAACAGAATTTGCTTGTGGCATCTAGTCTTGTGAGATATGAAACCTGGCTGAATAAACCCATATAATAACATCAAGCTCAAATCGATCATTCACACTACGGTACAGTTCACAAGTCAGGCTACAAATATAGCCTCTTTTTGTTTCACATTAACTTCTGTTACTATATGCAGCTAACCTCAACGTAAAACATGGAAATAGGGATATTTCTATCCCAGGCAACACTGTAGCACATAGTTTATATTGTTGAAAATGAAGAGTACTACAACTGTGGTTTTAATGGGTTTGTATGTTTTAAATTTAGTCATTCCATCACGCTGATAGTCGTTACATTTGGAGAAAGTCTGGTGAGGCGTACATAGAAAAGAACACCATACCTACTGTCAAGCATGGAGGTGCTAATATCCTTCTATGGGGCTGTTTTTCCTCTAATGGCACAGGAAATGTAGTTCCAATACATGGTAAAATGGATTCCATAGTATACCAAAAGATGTTGGCCAATCATCTGAAACCCTCCACTAAAAAACTTGGTTTAATGGGCAAATGGACGTTCCAACACAACAATGATCAAAACCACACATCAAAATCTACTTCAGAATGGTTAAGAAGAATACAATCAAGGTTCTGGAATGGCCGAGTCAAAGTCCCGATCTAAACCCGATTGAGAATCTTTGGTATGAATTGAAGAAGGCTGTGCACAAGAGAAGTCCTCGGAATTTGAATGAAATTGAACAATTTTGCGTTGAAGAATGGTCAAAAATCACGAAAGAATCATACCAAAAGCTCATTGACAAATATCCTAATCGTTTAAAAGAGGTTATTCTTGCTAAAGGTGCCTCAACTAGCTATTAATTTCATTTTCCTTTTGAATTTGCATTTTTGCAAAAAAAAAAAAATATTTCTTGTAACTTGTTTTCCTCATCCACAAAAGCAAAACTGCTACAAAAGATTTTTCCTAGAATTATTTGCTTGAGAAATTTCTAGATATCATAGATTTCCACTGGGGTACGTAAACTTTTGACTACAACTGTATATAATAATTTATGTTACAAAAGAGAAGCAAAAAGCTACTTACAGATGACAAAGCAGACCCACGGCGTGTAGCCGTAGAAAAAGCCCTTTTCAATCACCTGGGCGCCATCAGTCATATAGACTCCTGCCAGCGTCACCGCAATCCCAGACAGGTACATCTGAATGTTCCGCACCCACAGAGACGTGTCGGAACTCTTCAGGACTTTCTCAAAGTAGACGCCTTGCAGCGAGGTCAAAAAGAAACAAGCAGAGCTTTCATTCCAGTTTAAAATGTTATTTCAACTAAGAGCTGGGGTATAGAAACAATGCTTTGATACAAAATGTGCTTTGTAATAGTAAAGGGTGTCTGCCTGTGAACTTTTCCCTATTACATCAAACAAGAAACCGTGTCTATTCCCAAGGAGTAATAAATCAAACAGGCAACTATGTAAAACACCAGCCAACTTATGAACCATTAACATTATAAACAATATATTTTAACCAAGTTAATTCCCCAGTCTGCATGCATGTGGAATTCTAAATATCAATTGTCAGATGTCAATCAACTCACCTGCAAATCCAGAGCACAAAACAGCAATTGCAATAGCGGCAAAACCTAATAAGGGGTTCTGTTCAACCTGCAAACAGTGAACACAGATTAATGAGCAGAACAATAGATGTGTGGTTCTCAATAGATAAAGCTCAAATGAAAGTGTGACATTTGAACAGACAGGCATCTCTCCACTATATTCCTGTGGCTGGCATAATACACAGTAGGAATAATACATTCACAAGTAGGTCTGAAGAGAAACACTGGTGAAGACCTTTTCGTTTCCAGTTGAATTAGAAACTGCTTTTCACCTGAATATTGGATGCCTCTGCAGGTTTCCACTGGACTAATGTGACCCCTCCACACAACATGAAGACAGAAAACCACTGCAGCTTGCTGAGAGACCTGTTCAACATGAGCACAGTGCAGAGAGCCGTGCACGGGATCTTCAGCTGGTACGTCACCTGAGAGGAACAGAGGGGGCAGGAGCACCTGTCAAACTCTGAATGTACTGGAGCAATACTCACCAGATTCCGGTACAAGAAGCTGTTTTAATGATTTAGAGATTAATTATTTTAACGCACGTTAATCGCACTGCTGTGTTTTGAGCCTTTTGGCACACCGTACTTCAATCCCGGCTGCCGCAACATTGGATTGAGTGTCTGAGTGCAGTTATTGTTTAAACAGAAAGTTACTGAACCGCGTAATAGAGCAAAGCACTAAAACTGAATGGGAGGTTTATTTATTTTTTTCTTTTTTTAAACATTCTGCCGGCTCATTGGACAGAAAAACGCTTACTTGTCTACTGTTAAAGTGAGTTCCAGTATCACACTTGCAGCATGATTTACAAAAGGGGCAAATAAGAACTAGGTCGCAAAGTGATTTCTAAAAGCTGATTTGGGTCACTAAGTACATGGCTTTCAAGGGGTTTAGATTAAATGAGTCGTGTATTCACTTGTTGATGCTTTTAAAATATAAATCAAGTGACGTGGTTACATTAATCAGGCTTTAAAAATCATGTTGCGACCTCGTTTTTATTTTGCCCCTTTTGAAAATCATGCTGACAGTACATCTCGTCTGCTGCGTGCTGAACATGCCTTCACTTCTCAAAATAGACCAGCAGCTCTTCTGCTACAGACAACAACAATACAACAAATTAAACCCACCAGTTTCGACAGAAATTCAGGATCGCTGAAAGCCCATGAATCAAAAGAGGCTGCGTTGCAGCTTTTTTTTTTTTTTTTTTGCGTGTTCTATGTAAAGCCTAACAATTGTTCTTGTTAGTTTACAGTTTTTGGATATGATGACACTTTTTTTATGTTCTCTTTACAATGAACAGTTCATTTCCTAGAACTGCTTACTGTAGCTACATATGTATAATTTTATTAAAAAAATAAAAATAAAAAATCAGTCCACAATCACATTTAAAAATAGATATCCTATGTATTATGTTTTCTGATCTCTGTGTGCTGCTGATCAAGCTTGAACCGCACATTTTATTGTGTTGGTTGTATTTGTAATTTCTAAATTATTGCCCCTAGTACATTTTGGTCACGGTCTCAATGAGTAAATTTACTGGTTAAATAAATAAATACAAATACAATTGTATTTACAGTCAAGAATAATAATAATAACAGCATCAGAAATAAAACTAATTTAAATTAGATGGATGTAGTAATTGTATCAATTGAATATGCAATAGCAATTCCGCATGCAGTATATATTCACAATTGACCACTGAGACAAAGAAGTACTGCACCAAAATTGCTATGCACTCGTTACACATTCAATTTAAATATCAGGTGTAAAACACCCTTTCCGCAGTTTATCTGGAGTGCTGATCACACCTGAAAACAGAGCAAGTGCAGTTACCCACCTGGTACACAGCTGCGTCGAGATTGCTTAGTGCCACGAAGGCCATATTGTTCTGAATGCCATATACTAGAGATGGGACACTCAGCTTGAGCAGCTCTTTGGGGCTTCCAAATACATGTTCTCTGATTGAGGACAGCATTCTGCCAACACTTCCAGTTTCTCTGTGAAGAACAACAACAGTTAATGCGTCAATGAGTACGGACAATGCAGTTCTCACCTTGAAATTAAAAAAGAGAAGATTAAAAATCAAACTGTGGTTAATCAACGTACCGTCATAGTATCTGAAAGTAGATTCTAATATTTCCTACCCTCACCACTCTCCATGTAATAAAGTAGCTCCTACCCTCTGTTCTAAGTCTGTTTCCACATCATTTCCACCTGTCTGCTCCTGGTTTCTGTGCTTGGGTTAACTTTATCAATTCTTTCTGAAGTACAGTACATGGTGCTAACAAAAACAACTCCAGTAAATCTTACCTAATATATATTGCTATAATTTCACTGGTTTGCAATTTTCCTATAGTAAAAATGCACATGTTATGGTAAAGGTGTTTTTGATTTTTTAATAAGATATTTGAAGCTGTTAGAAAAGAATATTTACAGAAAGCTCCGTGCTGTCAGCTTCCTAGAGTCACATGAAGGAATGCAGTCGCCATTGAAAAGCAGGAAAAGCAGTGATTGGTACTGAAACAGGAGCTGATACATCTAGTTTCTGGGACTTTGAGGTCATCATCTAAAAATACGATATGATGAGGATTTATTTTTTCTACAAGGACTCAAACTCCCAAAAGCAACTCCTGTGTGCCGAATGCGTTCCTGAACGGGAAGTACAGCATGGAAAAAGAGTGTAAGATATGTTCAGTACTTTCATAGTTTATAAATGGTATGAAAAAAATACCATTCAGAAGAATCAAAGCGTGCGCTGCTTTCATATCTCCAAAGTGAGGGTAATACATATCAGGTAAGATTTACAGGAATGACGTAATTTCGATTTGAACTAGTCACCCCTAGTTCTTCTTTGTTCTATACATGAATCCCCTTCCCTGAACCTGTCTTCGTAGCTCATTGCTGTGAGCCCTGGGATTAGTCTGCTTGCTCTGTGTTGTACTCTCTCCACGGTCACCATGTCCTTTTGGTAATCTGGGAATCACCGTATTCAACGCTTTTACCACGGTGTTATAAAACCACCAATTATAACTGTGTCAGTAATCCAGCAAGAGAAAAAAAGAAGTACTGTATAAACCTAGCAAACACAATGCGATACAAGAAGTACTGCATAAACCTAGCAAACACAATGCAGTACAAGTACTGTATAAACCTAGCAAACACAATGCAATACAAGAAGTACTGTATAAACCTAGCAAACACAATGCGATACAAGAAGTACTGCATAAACCTAGCAAACACAATGCGATACAAGAAGTACTGCATAAACCTAGCAAACACAATGCAGTACAAGTACTGTATAAACCTAGCAAACACAATGCGATACAAGAAGTACTGCATAAACCTAGCAAACACAATGCAATACAATACAAGAAGTACTGTATAAACCTAGCAAACGCAATGCAATACAAGAAGTACTGTATAAACCTAGCAAACACAATGCAATACAAGAAGTACTGTATAAACCTAGCAAACACAATGCAATACAAGAAGTACTGTATAAACCTAGCAAACACAATGCGATACAAGAAGTACTGCATAAACCTAGCAAACACAATGCGATACAAGAAGTACTGCATAAACCTAGCAAACACAATGCAGTACAAGTACTGTATAAACCTAGCAAACACAATGCGATACAAGAAGTACTGCATAAACCTAGCAAACACAATGCGATACAAGAAGTACTGCATAAACCTAGCAAACACAATGCGATACAAGAAGTACTGCATAAACCTAGCAAACACAATGCAATACAATACAAGAAGTACTGTATAAACCTAGCAAACGCAATGCAATACAAGAAGTACTGTATAAACCTAGCAAACACAATGCAATACAAGAAGTACTGTATAAACCTAGCAAACACAATGCGATACAAGAAGTACTGCATAAACCTAGCAAACACAATGCGATACAAGAAGTACTGCATAAACCTAGCAAACACAATGCGATACAAGAAGTACTGCATAAACCTAGCAAACACAATGCGATACAAGAAGTACTGCATAAACCTAGCAAACACAATGCGATACAAGAAGTACTGCATAAACCTAGCAAACACAATGCAATACAATACAAGAAGTACTGTATAAACCTAGCAAACGCAATGCAATACAAGAAGTACTGTATAAACCTAGCAAACACAATGCAATACAAGAAGTACTGTATAAACCTAGCAAACACAATGCAATACAAGAAGTACTGTATAAACCTAGCAAACACAATGCGATACAAGAAGTACTGTATAAACCTAGCAAACACAATGCGATACAAGAAGTACTGCATAAACCTAGCAAACGCAATGCAGTACAAGAAGTACTGTATAAACCTAGCAAACACAATGCGATACAAGAAGTACTGCATAAACCTAGCAAACACAATGCGATACAAGAAGTACTGCATAAACCTAGCAAACACAATGCGATACAAGAAGTACTGCATAAACCTAGCAAACACAATGCGATACAAGAAGTACTGCATAAACCTAGCAAACACAATGCAATACAAGAAGTACTGTATAAACCTAGCAAACGCAATGCAATACAAGAAGTACTGTATAAACCTAGCAAACACAATGCAGTACAAGAAGTACTGTATAAACCTAGCAAACACAATGCAATACAAGAAGTACTGTATAAACCTAGCAAACACAATGCAATACAAGAAGTACTGTATAAACCTAGCAAACGCAATGCAATACAAGAAGTACTGTATAAACCTAGCAAACGCAATGCAATACAAGAAGTACTGTATAAACCTAGCAAACACAATGCGATACAAGAAGTACTGTATAAACCTAGCAAACACAATGCAGTACAAGAAGTACTGTATAAACCTAGCAAACACAATGCAATACAAAAAGTACTGTATAAACCTAGCAAACACAATGCAATACAATACAAGAAGGAGGTGGTGTACGTACTTGACTAGAAGCCCAATACTTATGAAGAGCTTAATAATTTCAGTGATACACACTGCGGTGGTGGAGAAGTACAATTGCGATGAAACTGTTCTTGTGTAACGCAATGCCACAGTGTAGGTCGCTGCCACCAGTGTCATCACTGTCAGGCAATACAGCTTGAACAGGATGCTCGCATGTTCTGAAAGAAGTAAAGCAAAGATGTATTAAAACAGTGTACTGTATGCTGTACATCAGCACTTCTCAAACTGCACTTAAACTGGGACCCCACTGAAGTGACTTGGATCTACTAGCTAATAATACAACTCATTTTTAATAATAAGTTTTCCAATCCCCTAACTACAGAGACAATGGTCTCATGTATATGCACAGGGACGGATGAAGGCAAGTATCTCGGAACAGTGTTTACATGAACTATTATGAAACAAAGAAAACACATACGCACATCCAAAGTCTTTCAAGGTGCAGGGTAGAAAGATTTTAAAAGTTAAACAAACATAGTACCCGCACACTTATATATTATGCTCCAAAGTGTTTATATTTTATTATACCCAACCCAAAATCAACGTTTCGACCTGCAAGAGATCTTCATAAGGACAAAGCATAACAAACACCACAGTATACATACAATTGGTTAAATAATTATAGTCAATAACCAACAGACGAGTAAAAGATATTAGCATCAATTAACAAAAGCCAATTACATTGTAGCCAATTACGTAAAACATCAAATTAAGTATCTAAATTAGCAAAACTAGAATATATCATTAACTCAAAGATAAGAACTGTCAAGGCAGATTGATGATCAGATATTTAATTGGGACTCCTGATGTATTCAGTGAAGGGAAATCCTATAAAAACCAAGGTAAAACCCCAGTCAAGTATCGCTCAACTTGTTAACTACAAGTTGTGTGCTCCATGCGCTGAGGATCTCTGAAAAACTGATTGCTGTTTGGTCAAAGTCAAGTCTTTTAAAGACAGTTCTTATTTTTCAATATATCCTACACTACACTTCCATATACTGGAAGGTAAGCATATATTTGAATGTAATATCTCTTTTATATTGATGCATTGCTATAAGGTATAGGATTTACATTTTGCTATGGTGGGTGCTTTAGCTTTTTGCATTTTATAGCCTGATGGCTAAGCATATGATAACCATTTGTATTACTGCACTAATGCTGTTAAACCTGTAAAGGCACTGGAAACGCCCAGGCTGCATATTAGCAGGGATCCAAAGTGGCTTGCAACCACCCGATCCACTTAAAGCATTTAATAAACTGAAAAGAGCACTTGTACTGCTCTGGTTTGTTAAAACTTCAAATTAAATGAGCGTGTGATATATATATATATATATTTTTTTTTTAAATGTCATCTGGATACGTTGCAAGTCCAGTGCACGAACAATCCACTTTACAGGAGTCCTAAACATCTCTATGTCCTCCTAAATGTCTCCCCTGAGTTTAAGAGTGTGCTCAGAGCATTTTATTTATATATATATTATATATATATATATATATATATATAAATAATAAAAATAAAGAGTATGTGTGAATCTGACAGTATAAATCCAAGGAGGCTGTGTGGTCCAGTGGTTAAAGAAAAGGGCTTGTAACCAGAAGGTCCCCGGTTCAAATCCCACCTCAGCCACTGACTCATTGTGTGACCCTGAGCAAGTCACTTAACCTCCTTGTGCTCCGTCTTTCAGGTGAGACGTAATTGTAAGTGACTCTGCAGCTGATGCATAGTTCACACACCCGGGTCTCTGTAAGTCGCCTTAGATAAAGGCGTCTGCTAAATAAACAAATAATAAAAAATGTTTCCCTTTGAAGTAATAGTGTGTACTCTTTCAATACTAATACACTTGAGAGGATATATTATGGTTTTCTCTTAGGAAATGTACAGCTACCAGATCTCATATCCTTTGTCCTGATGCCACTCCTATGTCTTTAAACATCATTGTTTTCCCGACATACACTAAACCAGTGAAATCAGATTTACCTCCCATTGCACACAGAGCATTCTTCAATAAATGCTTAAATGTCCATGTGGTTTGGTGTACCTCGGGAAAACAAAGAGATGTTTAAAGACCACAATTCGTGAACACAGGAGTGGCATCAGGACAAAGGATATGAAAAACCAGGCTGAATTTTGACAATGGTAACTCCTGGTCACAACACAATGGGCCATATTTTCAAAGGATTTTAATTAACTTGCATTAACAAAGTAATAGCAGCGATGGCCACAAGTTTTGCATCACTCAGGGTTTCCCAATCCTGAGGGACTACTGTGTCTGCTGGTTTTCATTCCAACTGAGCTCTCAATTACTTAATCAAACCCTTAATTTAACTGATATTTTGCTTATTAGACCTTTTTTTTTTAAAACAATAAAAAAAGGTCTAATAAGCACATTATTAGTTCAATTAAATGATCAGTTAAGTAATTAAGCACTCAGTTGGAATGAACACTAGAAGACACAGGGGTCTCCTCCAGGATGATTGGGAAACCTTGCTCTATAGAATTAATTGATTTTGCTTCATAAAGTCGTATGAAACCTCCTGAATAGCTTTGTAGTTTTCCATTGACTTAACGAAATCTAACATTAAATACTAATATTAGACTTTCGGTAGACTTTTGCGATTTCATTTTGTAGTTTCTTTGATTACGTGATGTTAAATAAAAAAAAAAAAAAAAAAAGTGTTTCTCATTTTGTAATTAACATTTTTTTTTTCAGCTTAAAAAAAACCACATGACAAACAATGAATGCGTGTTAACCCTTGCTGGTCAAAATTAAATTGAATACTACTGATCACAGTATAACCCGGTATTCTGATTCAAGAGAAGGTCAAGCCATATACAAATAGAGATTTTTAATTTGAATTTCATAAAAATAATACCTTAGCCCATTCATCTTTTAAAATAAGGCAATATTATATTTTATTAAAGTACCGTACTGCCAGTTACAAATCTTAATAACATATGAATCATTTCAGCACAGGTACCATATCGCTAAAACCAACTCGGAAGATTTCACTCAAACAAATAAGATCAATACAGTACAACAACAAATAAAAAAGTAAATAGCGGTATTTCTCACCGTTCGCCATGGTTGTGTATATTTTATATCACGTCTTTAAGATACTAAGCAGCGAAGAGATCTTCAGTGAAACCTGTGCAATATTTGCATTTCGACTGGTTTTCCCAGGTAATGTGGCAAACGCCCGTAGACCACTGGTAATAACAGAAGAATGTCAACATGCTCGCATCTTACACAGTTCACTGAAATTCATACAGTTCCGCATGCCCGAACACCATTCCCGGCATGCTTTGCTCCCAGCAGAAGCGACGTTCTGAAGCTGTGTCTTGATGCGGTGTCTCCCTCTTTTGGCTGAAACAGTCGCTCGCTTATTTTTTGTCAAATACTAGTTGTGTTATCCTCCAGGTGCTTAACATTCCATTTAAAATGTAAAAAAATAGTGCAACAGAGTTCAAACAAATTGCATTTCATAATATTATAGCTGTCTCTATGCAGAGTTTCGTAAATATTCATTCAGTTTCTACTGTATGTGTCACCCTTGTGACTCATGTGCTTATTAATTTTTGTGTGCAAGGTTGTTTTAAGACACTTTAGAAAGTTTTTTAAGCACTTTATTATTGTGACCACTTTTTATAATTTTTTCTGCACGTTTTCTATTTTCTTTGTTTATTTAGATAAGTTATTTTCCTTATATGGGCATAGCTTCCATTTTTTGTTGTAGTTTAAGTGTTAAATAGTTCCCTTTCAATTCGAAGACGACCACCAACGAACATTATGTATGGGATATGCCTGCCCATTGGGTAGGTATCGCTGAACTCTCTATACCAGACCTGCCAATAGGCCCCTTCCTGGGATGATGCACTCGGTCCCGCCCACTGAGGGGATAAAACTGTCATCCTGAGGAAGCCATTCCTCTTTTTCCTTCTCAAGACGGTATGGTAAGACCTCTGTGTTGAGCTGAGCGTGTTGATAGAAAAGAGCTTCCTTGCATTCGTGCTGAAAGCTGGCTCACCACTTTCCCGGAATCATCGACTTTTAAAAGACCAAGCCTTAAGCCTTTCTGCCTTTCAGTGGCCTCCTCGCTTGCGTAGTAGGCTGCTCTTCCTTATCTGTCTGTCGTGGGTGAGTGACTGCCTGTGCAGTCACCCGTGAGTGGTTGTCTCTTTCTTTCTTGAGAGGTACACAGTTCGTCCACGGGGCTAGGCCTTGCTGCATCCCCGCTGTGGAGTAGACCTCGTCGGCTGCGTAAACAAACAGGGTGCTCTCCCCTATCTATACTATTCTACCACGGTTTTTTGCTGTCTGCTTCAACTCGCCCACTGCGGCTCCGGCCCTTGTGTCCCCCTGATGCATGCTACGCGCTGTCCAGGTGTGTATGACCACACGGTTAGGGTAGGCACAATTGCGTAGGGACGTGGCCTGCAGCATCTGGGCGGCTTTTCAGCCCCGGATGAAGGAAAATAGGTTGAAGTCCTACTATGGTTTGAAAATTTTGAAATCTTGTTTTTGGACTCCAATATTTTAACTTTTTTTTTTTTTAAATTTGAGATGCATATCTTTGTCCTGCAAATATAATAGAAACAATAAAAGCTTCCTTAATATTTAATACTTACCTGTTGGTGTGCTTCCTTGCTGTGCATCTGGTGTGTGGACCCCCGGATCAAAACGAACCTGTGCAAAGAGTTTAAAATAAATTGACACTTACGTCAGTGGGAGTAACCTCCGAGTGACTCCTGGTGCTCACTAGCCCCCACCATGTGGCATAGTCTAGGATACCAGTAATATACGGTGACACATGTTTTGCTTAACAAGGAGAACAGGAAAAGCAAGATAGTTCTGACTGAGATGACATGTTGTGTAAAGAATGTCTACGTGCGTTCAGAAACTCGGGTAGATCAAACAATGTAGATAGTTGTGGCAAAAGCACCTTCCTTTTCATCTTAAGTTTGTATAGTCTCAATTGCTGCCTGTCTAGTTGTGATGAAACTTGAATAATGACAGTATTTAGCAGAAGTTGTTGAGTACGTGTCACAGATGGCTTGTGTGGGGTGTGGGTGGTGACGTCAGGTTCAGGAAGCAGTATTTACTGAAACTGAAGCGCTGTGGCTGCGCTCAGTGTTTTATTAAATAATAAAACAAAAGATTTAAACAGAACACCAAACAAAAGGGCACAAGGGCCAAACAAACAAACAAACAATAACATGACAAGTATATTGTATATAGCAATTGCTTCTCTCTCTTACTTTGCAAAACACATCTCGCCTCTGACACTCTCCCCCTTCTGAGTCGAGGGTGGGTCTTTTATATTCGTGGCTGGAGCCTTAATTACCTATTAATAAATGACCTTATTAATGCTCCAGCCACATTCCCACGAGAGTTCTAGGGAAGGGGTTTAGCGTTGGCACATGGCAACACTAAACCAGCCTAGATTTGTTAATTTTAGCACCTTGAATCTGTACTTTGAATTAAAATATATATATATATATATATATATATATATATATATATATATATATATATATATATATATATATATATATATATAATATGATTTTGGAAACAGTGTATTCAGTGTTTGGTGTGGATGTGCATAGGCCTACTGGAAATACTTTGAACCCGATAAGCTCATGAGCCCGTTAATAAAACCAAACGCTTAAGTATTATGTATATTTAGACGTGTTTAGATTTTAGTCGGCTGGTCGCATTATATTTACTCAATACTAGGAATGGACGTTTTAATTTCCTGAAATATCACTCTGGAAAATCTCCCACAACTCTGGATTCTACTGAAAAAGGAGTATACTGTGGTATCATTGCAGTTGGTCTAGTGCAGTCTAGTTGGAGTAAGTTGGAGTAAGACATTTTTAAATCTGCATAAAAATATTGCACCTGTGTTTTACATCCATTTTTTTATGCGCTAAAACTATGTGTATAATTTCGGATGGAAACAGGCGAAATACAGAGACTGAACAAAAAAATTAAAAAGTTCGATAGGGGTGGATAAACATATATCCTATGACAAAAAAATAAATGACGCGCACAATGCAGTGGAATGCTTTCTGAACTTATGAGCTAGCGCATACTTTTTTCAGCCATATGGTGGTATTTACGTGGTCAACACAGCACATCTGTACCCAGATGGGGCACGAAATTAAAACTTAATGACACATCATATGTCAATCAAATCTACAGTTATTGCCAAAAGTTTTGCATCACCTAGAATTTTAGGACATAATTTAAAAAAAAAAAAAAAACTACACGAACACAATGTATACTTTATTTAACCATTTAAAATAAAGAAACGATAGGTTACGGATGTAACCCCGGTTACCAAAGCTGTCGCTAGGGAGAAAGAGCGGACAGCATATGAGGGACATCTCACTACCGCCATCTAGTGTTGGTGGTGTGAGCGTGCAACCTCAAGGATCCTAGTGAGTATTGAAGTCATAGAGGGATCTACGACATTAAGTCGGTAGAACCCAGCTAGCCGCAGTACAAATATTGGTCAACGAGGCATCTCTAAAGAGGGCCCAAGACTTAGCCACACCTCTGGTTGAGTGCGCAGCCCCCCACCCAGGTGGGGGTAGGCCGGCATTAGTATACGCAGTTGAAACCGTGTCCACAATCCAATGGGACAGTCTGAGGTGCAATTGTGCCAGTATTGCAGCCGGTGTTGTGGAAATGGGTGGGTCTGAGGCTGCAAGCCTTCAGGGCCCCTGCTGGGGCTGCTGAGGCTGGGCCGGAGACTGCCTTGGAGGCTGCCTGGGGTGGTTCCGTTGGAACTGTCTCCCTGGTCGCTGGTACGCTGGATAAGCTGCCGTGGAGGCCTCAGGTCGCCCCGTAGGGATTGGAATAGTCCAGGTTACCGTAGTAACTGACGGACACCATCGCCTCCCCCTTCCCTGTGCCGGGGCATGGGAGGGGAGCATTGCAGCCACCTGTCGGGACGCCTCTCGTTCTCTGTGATAGCGCTGCAGGATCTCCTCTACTGCTGGTCCAAAAGCATGGCCTGGGGAGATAGGCGCATCCAGTAAGGGTCTGCATCTGGAACCCTCACCTGAGACAGCCACAGTTGTCTGCGCGCCACCACTAAGCCTGCCAGGCTTCTGCCCAGGGTTTGCCCTCGGAAACCCGAAATCTGTAACAAAGTGCCCGAGACCGTGGGTAGCTCTGAAGCTAGTGGCTTGGGGAGGGTTACAGAGTTCAGCATGCCATCCAGGTAGGCCGTCAAGAGGCCTCCTGTTATAGCAAGGCGTGTCACCTGAGCTTCAGCTGCGTAAGCCTTTTTCAGGTGGGCTTCCGTGATCCTGCATTGGCTGTTAGGGCATACAGGATCTTTGGACAGGCACCTACTGGGGGGCTTGCACTAGGGCTGCTATGGTGGAGTCCACTGGCGGAAACTGTGCCAGCCCTACCGCCTCTGCACCTTCCATGGAGGCAAGTGCGGCCGCACTCTGGACCTCCTCCGGAAAGTCCGAGAACACTGGAAAAGGCTGGGGGGGGGGGGGGGTCAGAGACTGCCTTCCAGGGAACCTGGAGGAAGTTGGTGGCTCGTTCCATAAGCGCTGGAACCTCAGGCTCCGAGGCAAGCTCAGAGCTGGAGACCATTACTTGGGTCAGGCCTGGATCTTGAGTCTTACCCTGTAGGAAGGACTCCTCATCCTAGGAAGTGGCGTCCTGTTCCTCCTTGATCAGGCTCCGAAACGTCTGGAGCGACCACTGGCGAAGCCGGAGTCTGCTCTGGGGCAGGCGCTGGTGGTGAAGCTGAGGCAGGCACAGGGGGGAGTCTGCTGCCTGCTTAAATGCTCGAGTATTTGTGTGATCTGGTGATTCGCATTCCTCGCTCCTTTTCTACCCCTCGAGGGATATCTAGAGCGGTTGCAGGACAAACGAGCTAGAGCCTGTGTGCAAGATATACTCTGCACTGGGCTCGAGGGCAGGCGAAGGGGTGAGACCTGGGATACCGAGGCTCTCCCAGGCTAGCCGCAAGGGTCTCGCCTGTGAACTGTGCCATTCTGTTCTGCAAGGACTTTTTCTTGGATCCGGCGCAAACAGTGCAGAACGCCCAATCTGCCAAAGCAGCAGAGGCATGCTCTATGCCCAGGCACTTGACACACAAAGTGTGTTTGTCCTGCAGGTGCAGATTCTGCCTGCAGGACGTGCACAGGTGAAAGTTTGACATTGGGGCTGACAAATGCCGAAGCGTCGAAACTCTGGAGCGTCGACGGAGCCGAAGCACCGAGGCACCAAAAACCTTGAGGGGATCGAGTGCACTGGTGCAATATGTGATTTTGGACCGAGAGCGTGGAGGCCCTGGGGCACCGAGGACACCGCTGCAGGGAGCTGTGAAGTGCCGCAAGCGACGAGTCCTTGAAGCACCGAGGTACTGAGGCTATGGAGCACCAGGGACCCGAGGATACTGGAGCACAAGGCTTAGAAAGCCTCGAAGCGCTGAGGCGTATAGTCCGAGGCACCGAGGCTATGGGGCATCGATGCGCAGAGCTTACAAGCCTCGAAGGTGTCGAAGCACCGAGGCGTTAAGTCCTCAAGGCACCAAGGGTATCAAAGCACCGAGGTACCGAGACTATGGAGCCCTGGGGCACCGAGGCCGCTGATACGCAGGGCTTAAAAGCCTCAAAGGTATCCAGGCACCGAGGCGTGGAGTCCTCGAGGCACTGAGGGTGTCGAAGCACCAAGGTACCAAGGCTCTGGGGCAGCATGGCACCGAAGGAGCCGCTGCACAGGCTTGAAAAAGCCTTGAGGCATCGAAGCGCCAAGGCATATAGTCTTTGAGGCACACGGCACGAAGCCACCGATGTCAGGGAACACTTGCACACCGAGGGTGCCTGTAACAACTGTAATAGTGGGCAGGATATATATTTGTAATTAAAATAAATCACGCAAACAATTATAGATATATGCTATTTGAAAGAAAAAAAAGTACACCACCACAGAAAGCCCATTTTTACATTTGTGCATAACATAATTTATATAAAGTAATTGTCACCCATAGTTTGTTATAGTAGTACAACATAATACCATATTATATTTTAATTGAAAGGTTCCGGAAAGCAGATCTCTCCCTCTCTCTCCGATTACAATGTTCAAAATGCCTCCAAGCTTTTCCACTCGTGGTAACATCATATTCCTCCAACAGACAAGTACCAATCAAAATGCGAGACTGTTATGCGGTTCCATCACAAAAAATGGGCCTGTGTCATACCTCCCTATCTGCTGTAATCACACAGGACTAGCAAATGGCAGATGATGTAATCTGATCCCTGGTTATAATTGGAGGAGCAACTCAAACCCTGCATCATACCTCCAATTAGGAGTTTAGGCTTGTCTCCTCTGATGGAAAAAATACTATATATATATATATATATATATATATATATATATATATATATATATATAATCTGGATCCCTCCAATTAAAACCCGTGCCCAGATCACGTGCTCTGATAGTGCTTCTAGCCTGAACTGTTGTTACTATAGAAATGTTGAATCTAGGGTTCAGGTTAAAATGTCATTTTTTTCTTGCATTTTAGACAATATTTTAGTTTTTGTTTTATCGAACATCATTATATTATAATGTTACACACTAACAATAACAAGTCATTGCCATGCCATCAAAACCCTATAAATACCTCCAATGTTTTGATTCAAACACATGCTCCCTTGAGAAAGATATGTACAACATATCAAAATGTTGGGCAGCTGGCTCTTTGAGCTAATTATATATATACAGTGCCTTGCAAAAGTATTCAGACCCCTGACCAATTCTCTCATATTACTGAATTACAAATGGTACATTGAAATTTCGTTCTGTTTGATATTTTATTTTAAAACACTGAAACTCAAAATCAATTATTGTAAGGTGACATTGGTTTTATGTTGGGAAATATTTTTAAGAAAAATAAAAAACTGAAATATCTTGCTGGCATAAGTATTCAACCCCTGTGCTGTGGAAGCTCCTAGTTTACACCGATGAAAGAAATTGCCCTAACGAGGACACAATTACCTTACCATTGGCCTCCACCTGTGAACCATTAAAGTTGCTGTCACATTTTCTGGATAAAAACCCCACTGTTGAAGGATCATTGGTCAGGCTGTGAATATGAAGGAAAATGAAGACCAAAGAGCATTCTACAGAAGTTAGAGATAAAGTAATACAAATGCATAGATTAGGGAAAGGGTACAAAATAATATCCAAGTGTTTGGATATCCCAGTGAGCACAGTTGGATCAATAATCAGGAAGTGGAAGCTGCATCACACCACCCAGGCACTGCCAAGAAAAGGCCGTCCCTCAAAACTCAGCGCTCAAACAAGGAGACTTGTGAGAGAAGCCAACAATCACTTTGCAGGAGCTACAGAGTTCAGTGGCTGGGAGTGGAGTAATGGTGCACTAGTCAACCATATCAAGAGCTCTGCATTACACTGGCCTGTATGGGAGGGTGGCAAGAAAGAAGCCGTTACTCAAAAAGTACCATCTCAAAGCACGTCTGGAGTTTGCCAGAAAGCATGAGATTGACACAGCCAAAACTCAAAGCGCTATGTGTGGTGCAAACCTAACACTGCCCATGCCTCAAGACACACCATCCCTACTGTGAAGTATGGTGGTGGCAGCATCATGCTGTGGGGATGCTTCTCATCAGCAGGGACTGGGCATCTTGTTAAAATTGAAGGAAGAATGGATGGAGCAAAATACAGGGAAATACTGCAAGAGAACCTGCTTCAGTCCGCTAAAAAACTGAAGCTTGGGAGGAAATTCACCTTTCAGCAGGACAATGATCCCAAGCACAAAGCAACATTGGCCAAAGCAACATTGGAGTGGCTCAAGAACAAAAAGGTGAATGTTCTACAGTGGCCCAGTGAAAGTCCTGATCTCAATCCCATTCAGAATCTGTGGCACTATTTGAAAATTGTGGCATGAATCAAGCCAAGTACAATGTTGTCCTGGAAGAAAACTTGCTATCCTTCTGCTCTGACAATGTTCTCCAACTCTGAGGATTGGTTTTTCCAGCAGGACAATGCTCCATGCCACACAGCCAGGTCAATCAAGGTGTGGATGGAGGACCATCAGATCAAGACCCTGTCATGGCCAGCCCAATCGCCAGACCTGAACCCCATTGAAAACCTCTGGAATGTGATCAAGAGGAAGATGGATGGTCACAAGCCATCAAACAAAGCCGAGCTGCTTGAATTTTTGCGCCAGGAGTGGCATAAAGTCACCCAACATCAATGTGAAAGACTGGTGGAGAGCATGCCAAGACGCATGAAAGCTGTGCTTGAAAATCAGGGTTATTCCACCAAATATTGATTTCTGAACTCTTCCCAAGTTAAAACATTAGTATTGTGTTTAAAAATGAATATGAACTTATTTTCTTTGCATTATTCGAGGTCTGACAACACTGCATCTTTTTTGTTATTTTGACCAGTTGTCGTTTTCTGCAAATAAATGCTCTAAATGACAATATTTTTATTTGGAATTTGGGAGAAATGTTGTCAGTAGTTTCTAGAATAAAACAAAAATGTTCATTTTACCCAAACACAGCAGTGGTCTCAATTTTTTCCAGAGCTATATATATATATATATATATATATATATATATATATATATATATATATATATATATATATATATATATATATATATATATATATGCGCATATGCATTTTTCTACTCTGATGCATTATGAGCATCAACAATTTACTCAAAGCCTCCACTAGTGTTTTCTACTATTATAACAATTTTGACTTGCATTAATAAGGAAAAACATTGAGTGAAATATCTCGCATCACTATTTTCAAGGTGTGGTATCCAAAGCATAATCAACAAGTACAGAGAAACATCATCTGTAATTGACAAACCCAGGACAGGAAGACCCAAAAAGCTGTTGACAAGGATGAGCAATACGTGAAGATAATATCCTTAAGGACTAGAAAGAAGACAAGCGTTGAAATTGACAACAGAACTGACAGAAGGCACAGGTGTTGTTGTCCATCAAATCAACAATACGAAGGTCACTTTTGAAATCAGGACTTTGAAAAAAGGATGTGTTGCAGTAAGAATACCTCTTAAAGGGGAACAAGACTAAAAGGCTAAAATATGCACAAGGTCACAGAAATTGGACTATGGAACAGTCAAAGGTGCTTTAGATGGATGACACCTGTGCCTTCTGCCAGTTCTGTTAATTCAATGCTTGTCTTCTTTCTATTCCTCAAGGCTATTATCTTCAATTATTGCTCATCCTTGTTAGACAGCTTTTTGGGTTTTCCATGCCAAGCAGTATTCTACTGTACATTGAACATCATTCATGAAAATACAATATATGGATGCACTTTGAAATACAGGTACCGCAATTCTGTGAATTGGAGCATGGCACCTTGTTTTGTAAGTAGATGTAGCAGTGTGGAGTAGTGGTTAGGGCTCTGGACTCTTGACCGGAGGGTTGTGGGTTCAATCCCAGGTGGGAGACACTGCTGCTGTACCCAACTGTATAAATGGGTAAATTGTATGTAAAAATAATGTGATATCTTGTAACAATTGTAAGTCGCCCTGGATAAGAAGTATTAACCGTGGAACTATAAATACTTTGTAGCTACCATATTGATTTTGAGAACATGAGCATGCAGATATCTTACTAAGCCATATAATATATATATTATTTATATATATATATATATATATATATATATATATATATATATATATATATATATATATATATAAAATAAAATAAAAAAATTCCCAACCAAAATGCAGTACCGCTTACAAGTTGAAACAGTTTTAGATTGAAGATGTGGCAGAAATCAAAACACATGATCCTTTGTCCTTTGTGCAAGTCAGGTGACTTAGGGTGGGGGTATCACAGATCCGGATTAGCACTGATCTTGGATAATCTAAATGTTAAATTTAAGCAAGATGTTAAATCAGGGTCTGTGAAACCAACCTTTAATTGTCTCGAGGCAGTTAATGATAGGTGAATGACAAGGAGAGTTAAACATTGGTTAATAAGATAATTTATTATAAAAAAAAGGGCAGCCAATGCCACCTAAAAGAAGCTTCTGTACAGAAACAAAAAGGCACACACACACTGGACAACTACCTGTTACTCCTTTCCCTGATTAAACAAGCGTCACAAAACAGTTTTGAAATTGAAAAGTATTTACATATCTAAGAAACGTTTACAGAATAAAATAAACATGCACAATCTTATACCGTTTAAAAAAAAAAAAAAAAAAAAAAAAAAAGTCAAGAACACTGGAACAAAAAATAAATAAACTGGTGAAACTAGAAGGCATGTTCACACTCCGTTGAGCTTCTATTTCTTTCAACATCCAAATTCCCTGCAGTCCTGTACAGAACCCCGTGTGTGCATGGTGAGAGTAGAGCGCTGCATCGCAACAGCACCTCCTGCTGACAGATTTACACATTACCTCTCAAAAAAACTTCACACAATCTAAATCTAGTGCTCCTGTGTCACGTGCAAAACCGCATTAATCAGCACGGTCATGTTTCATTATGGCCTTAACCCCCTCTCTAACTGGCCCTTTAAGCAAAAGGGATATCCACAGATCTTACAAAACTATCTGAGCACATTCAGCCTGGCTCACATGCCTACTTGTATTTACGCAATACTGGCGAGGCTACTAATTAAACAGTGCTTAGGTCTTGTACCACCCGACACACAAAGTGATTAAACCCACAGTGCTTTAAAATAAACAAAGCAAACATCTACTACACACATGCAAGTGATGTATAAAAGTACTTTTTCTTTAAATAAATAAAAAAATAAAATGAAAAGCTCAATTTTACCCAAGTAAACATTTGTGAACACCCACAAGACAATTTAATGTAACAAATAACATATACAAGCCAACCTTATTGTGTGTACAGACTTCAAGACCATAATGCACTAGAATGTGGACAACAAGTACTCACTTTTGTGATATTAAAGTAATTTCTAACACTAATGCAAACACATCGCTGCTGCACATGCAAGACACATACCTTGGAGCAGCAGCACACAGAAAGGCATTTCTCCATGGGGGGGGGGGGGGGGGCAAGGTAGAGAATGCAAGGAATTCAGTAATATCATTTGAAAATTTGCCTGCAACAGCCCAATAGAATTCAGTTACAAATTAACCCATATACATGAAATACTAGAACAATAATAAAAATAAACACACGCACACAAGTATCTCTCCAAAAATTACAAAAGGGTTTAGGTGACCTGCAAGGGAATAGTGTAGCTACAGCAACAACAAGACGATACTTAGAAAATCCAAGTTGACACAAATATACAAATAAAATACACAAAAAAATCAAACCAACCAAGAAATGGTTTCAAAAGGTAAAATAAGATCAAATACTTCAGGGCTGTGAAAGTGTGTGTGCTGGATCGTAAACTGATTTAGAAGGCACTCTGGGGGCTGTAAAGCACAAGATGAAAACACAGGGTATGGGTTATATTTTCAAAGTTTGCTCCAGTTTTTAAATCACCAGCAGATGAGAAAAGACATGTATCTACTTCACTAGTATCATACATCCAAGTAAAATAACTAGACAGGATTAAAACGCTTTGAAAATATAGCCCTACATTCTAAACTCTGGGCAAGGATAACAATACAAATTTCACACATTCAATAAATAGTTTCTCCCTGGGATAAAAGTGAACACAGAAAATACAACCAACATACAACCATGTACGGGTAGATTTTAGGACCATGCGTGTCCCAGTGATAAAAACCATCAGTATTATTTAAATCAATTGAATATACACCATAGTATTGTCTGGGCGATTGTATGCCTAGCTTAGTTTGCCATGATGCCAAAAACACAAAAACGTAAACATATATAAAAATAAATTTGATACAATATTTATAGAAATAATTTGTATATGAATCTATATAGGATAGCCACTTTAAAAATATTGCACTTGATTAGAATGTGGTTATCCCTTTAAAAAAGTCTTTGATCAAAAGCACTTCCTGAAGACAATGTCGGGTCCAAACTCCTCGTACTCTCCCTGGCTGATCCAGGCAGCACTGAAGGAAGGCAAGCTGGCGAGCACAGCCCCTCCACGCCACACTGAGAAGTCCCGATCCTTGGGGCTAGCCACTCGCACAGAGTCCGACAAATCCACAGCCACCATGGATCGGATTTCATCCTGAAGTCGCAAAGGCAAACCAGACAGCATAGTGTTTCCACCTTTATGAAAAAATAAAAAAACACACACGACATGTATTAGTGTTGTGCACCATTACGTTATTTGGCCTCTTCATTAGCGCTCATAAGTTCTATATGCAGCCTGCTGATTCACAATTCCAAAAACAAAAATTAGGAAACAAAAAAAAGTCAATAAAAAAACTGAAATACTTCTAAATATTTGTGGTGCATTTTTTTTTACCCGAGCCACAATGAAGGTTCAAGAGTTTTTGCTGCAGAACTCAGCTGTCAGTAGCGACTTGTTTGATCAAATGTTTTACCTGATAAAATGATATTTCCCATGAAAGTTCTTCTGAGGTCCATGTCGCAGCGAAGGATGGAGCGGAAGACACTTTCATGCATCCCATAGTGGTCTCTTCCAACCAGCTCTGGCTTGAATAATATCTCGGGGGCCCTATCAACACAAACATGGTAAACGCAATGTACTGGCATTGCTCTTCTAAAGCCACAAAAAACAGACACATGCAATATCCTGAGGACAATTAGACATTTACCTTTTTATATAGCACCTTCCACAGAGGACCACCATCACAAAGCACTTTACAGAGCTAGGCTGTCAACTGTGCATTACATGCAGAGTCACTTGCAATAGGACATTGATTTAACATTTCATCCGCAGGATGGAGCACAAGGAGGTTAAGCGATTTGCTCAGGGTCAAACAGCGAGTCAATCAGTGGCAGAGGTGGGATTTGAACCAATGACCTTCTGGTTACAAGCCCTGGACTTGGAAACATCTTTATTCCCCCCTCCATATGCCCTCCCTTTTTACATTTTAATTGAGTGAACTAAGAGGCTTCAGGGAGAGGCTGCTGGATTAGTTTAATTTGGCTCCAGTATGCACCAAATGCTTCCAAACAACCAAAAGGTTGAAACAGCATGGTATGTGTTTACCTGAACCTCTCATTGCCCATGTTAATGACCTGCCCATCAGGTAGTGTGTAATACATCTCCGTGTGGGTCTCGGGTCCTCGCGAGCCACGCAGTTCAGCTTCGTAGTCCCGAGCCACGTAGCAGCACTTCTCCTTCATCTCCCTCACTATCTCCAGCTCCGCTGAGGTTCTGAACGAGAAGCCTCTCTCTTGCAGCAACTGGAACAGGACAATTAAAACACATGGCTACAGGTTACAGGTCACAGTGAGCCATCAAAAGGAGAACAAGGCAACTAACAATACATAAAGCAGGGGCACGTCCTCAAAACAAGCACAGATACCAAATAAATAGGTATTCCTAAATAAGTGCAGATACCAATATACATGTTTTGCTGCAGAATACAAAACAGTACTTCCTACAGGTTGTATTAATTACAATAGTGTTCAGTAATCCAATGTATTTTCACACAAAACAGTATGCTGTACATTAAATATTGTAGTAATTAAAACAGAAAGTTGTACACATAAGTGCTGCCTCTCTCTCCTCTGTCCTAATTCTCCTCGACCTCTCTGCTGCCTTTGACACTGTCAATCACTCTATTCTACTTTCCTCTCATGCTGACCTGGGAATCTCTGGCACTGCTCTGGCCTGGTTCTCCTCCTACCTCTCCAACCACACTTACCAGGTAACCTGGCGTGGAGCAACCTCCACACCTCGCCCTCTCTTAACAGGAGTCAGATTTCTGCTCAGATTTCTCTCCTTCCCCACCTCTGACTCCACCATCCTCTCCCGTACCTCTACCTGCCTGCTATCTCTTCCTGGTACTCTTCCCGCCTAGACTACTGCAACTCCTTCCTGGCTGGCCTCCCTGCGTCCGCCACCTGTCCGCTCCAGCTCATCCAGAACTCCGCTACTCACCTGGTGTTCTCTCTGCCTCGCTTATCCCACGCAACTCCACTGGCTCCCGATCACCGTTCACATCCAGTTCAAGACTCTTGTACTAGCCTACAGATACCTTGACCAGACTGCACCCAGCTACCTCCAGACCCCCACCTCGACCTCTCCTCCTACACTAGAAGACTGGCTCTACCTCCTCTACGCTCCCCTGCCTCCAAAGCCCGCTCCTTCTCCACCCTCGCCCCGCAGTGGTGGAATGACCTTCCTACAGATGTCAGGACTGCCCAGTCCCTGACCACCTTCCGGCACCTCCAAGACTCCACTCTTCAGACAGCACATGTAGAACTCTTATCTGCCCCCTATTTTACTGCATTTAATCATGTACTTTAGAGTACTGTAATCTGTCAAGTGTTATTTAATCTGTAGTATTTTGTATTTAATTATATCCTGATGTAACTATCACTGACACTTATCTGCTCCGTTACTGAATCGTATTTTATCACACTTGTACTTGCTAGAACCAAAGCCATTGTATTTATCTTGCTCTTAAATGTATTACTTGTACTGTGATTCTTGAAATGTATTTTTGTTTACGACCAAGTCACCTGGATAAGGGCATCTGCCAAGAAATAAATAACACAGTGTAACAAATTTATTTATTTTTTTTTGGTTCCTGGGTAGTAAGTGTTATTTCCTAATTGCTTAGGCGTCAAAAGTATAGAAAATGGCTATTATTCCCCACAAACTTTGCTTTTGTGACCAGGACAGTGATATTTTGAAAGTTACCCATTTTCCAGAACATTCCAGATAGATTCAGTGCTGAGTAAACTTGGAGTAACTCCTACAACTTTCTAGAACTTTCCAGTAATATAAATAGTAGTACAGTGGCCTTAAGCCCACCAGTTCAGTTTAGTTCCAGCTGCCTAAGTGGATAAATATCTGCATTTTTCTGAGATGGCATCAAGGTCATAGGAGACTTCAAAATGGTGGCATTCCTGATGGGTCTCCAAGGCGGTTTTACCAAGTTTCCATGCTATCTTTGCCTTTGGGACAGCAGGGACACCAAGGCGCACTAGCACAGGCGGGACTGGCCACAGCGGACCGAGTTCTCTGTGGGGAGGAACAACGTCAAGTGGGAGCCACTGGTGGACCCCCGGAAGGTGCTGATGTCACCACTGCACATCAAATTGGGCCTTATGAAACAATTTGTCAGAGCTCTAGATAAGGAGTCGGCAGCCTTCAAGTACCTTCAAGACTTCTTCCCTAAGCTGTCCGAGGCAAAGGTCAAAGCCGGTGTCTTCGTCGGACCACAGATAAGATCCTGGAGTGCAATGAATTCCCCAAGAAGCTCACTAGTAAGGAGAAAGCGGCTTGGAACAGCTTTGTCGCAGTGGTTCGGGGCTTCCTGGGCAAACACAAGGCTGAAAACTATGTGGAGCTAGTTGAGACTATGGTGAAGTACTACGGCACAATGGGCTGCAAGATGTCCCTCAAAGTCCATATCCTTGATGCTCATCTTGATAAATTCAAGGAGAACATGGGAGCGTACTCGGAGGAGCAAGGCGAGCGCTTCCACCAGGATATACTGGACTTTGAACGCCGCTACCAAGGACAGTATAATGAGAACATGATGGGAGACTACATTTGGGGGCTGATTCGTGAAAGTGATTTACAGTATAATCGTAAATCTCGAAAAACTACTCACTTCTAAATCTTTTGTAGTCATTTTTGTATTACTTTAGTATAAATACATGTTAATTTGGATTCATATGTTTTTTTCTGACTGTGAACAAAAAGACACAAATTCACCCGTTTTCTCATTGGAAATAGGTAAATTTCAAAATATCACTGTCCTGGTCACAAAAGCAAAGTTTGTGGGGAATAGCCATTTTCTATACTTTTGAGGCATAAGCAATTAGGAAATAACACTTACTACCCAGGAACAAATTGTTACATAGTGTAATAATAATAATAATAATAATAATAATAATAATAATAAATGCATTGCAGTGTGTGGAATGAACATCAGTTGTATGACTGAATGCGATTCATAAAGCAGAGTGACAGTAACCCAAAGTGTCATCAAGGGCTTGTCCCCATGGACTACCAGAATATTCTATTCTAGTCAGAGCATTGCATTCTGGCAAGAAGCTGGTGTCTAAGTACAAATTTAAATGAATACCTTTAAAAACTGGGAGGTGCAAATAACAGAGTAGAACAACCAGGTCCACACCTATACCAGGATTTATTCTTGTCATTTATTCTTGACTTGGTAGAATGCACTGCCTCCTGTTCTCTAAAAGAATGAGGTCAACCCCCACCTTCTTGAGCTGCTGCGTGATATCCTGTCCTGCCAGATTAAAGCGTTGGATGGCATGAGGGAGTCCGTATCCTTCATACACAGGGACACTGTGACCAAGGCCATCTCCAGAGTCAAAGACCACACCTAGGTTTAAAAAAAAAAATATAGAACTAATTTACAGACAAAACACATTCATTAGATTAAAACAGGAAGACAATATAAATCTTATATTGTGGTGCACGAGATGGACACCCTACTTTCACCATTTTTATAAAGGATCTTTAGGACTCGCACACTGGAACCAGTTAAAAGGCCCGACTCAAAAGGATTACTTGAATAGTAATAATGTTTATTACTATTACACAGTAGTTTCATTCTTACCTGTACTCCTTCCTGTGGAGAGGAGTGCCAGGACAGCTTGCAGGGCCACATAGGTTAACGGCACATGAAAAGTTTCAAACATGATTTCCACCATTCTCCGCCTGTTCTCCTGAGGGTTCAGAACAGCCTCGGTCAGCAGAACTGGATGTTCCTCGGGATCAACACAGAGCTGGTGGTGAAAGGTGTGGTGCCAAATCTGGAACCAGAGATCAATATTAAATCAAATATTTGATAAGCAAAGCCACTGAAATGTTATTACATGCACAACATTTAGTAAATGCAGGGTACCTACTCTAAATGTAATGTATGCACCAATCTATTGGTACACCAACTAAAAAAAAAAAAAAAAGTGTGGCTGGCAGACTTCCAACTTTCTCTTATTACCAGTTAGTTCCCCTGGTTACAGTGGCTGAAACAAGTTCAGTACCTTCTCTATTTCATCCCAGTTTTGTATTATCCCGTGTTGCATGGGGTATTTTAAGGACAGAACTCCTCTCATGTGCTGGGCATCATGTCCAATGTAGGCTTCTCGTTCAAACCTGCCATTCATAACCTCCTGCAAGAGAAGGTGGTGTTTGCTACGATTAAAACACTACAGATCACAAGATCAGCAATGCTGGCGGGTGAATCTCCATCTCTACAGTCTAGTCTGCTGCAGCTCTGCTTTCACAGCAGCATTCGAAAGCTGCAGGATCACCCGAGCATAGGTCAGCTTTCATGGATACTTCGGAACGAACCAATACTGCAAGACAAACTTCCATCTTAATACTCTCACTCTTAGTTTATAATTTAAAATAAAAACAGAAAAATGGGGGAGGGGCTACCTCCCCACTATGGGGGAAATTAAAATACAAAAATAATGCATGTACGACACAACGAAAGCAATGATACTAGCTCTTAATCATCTTATAGAAACGGTATATATAGGGCGCATATTAACTACAAAATGTATTCAATTGTTGGGGACCACAGGGCAATTCTACAGTTTTATCATTTCAAATTACTCACATTGTTGTAATAGGGACATTTAAAATGCACCAAGTAGTTTAAAATTAGATACCTAAATTAAAAAAAAAAAAAATTGAATGGATTTAGGATTTACACTTGGGCTCCAGAGGATTCTCAGTTAATTTTGTATTTAAAATTTCCTACAAAAACGAATTCAAGCTCAGGGGAGATGGTTGGAAAGCCAAAAAGTTCCCCATGTGATCACTGCATGTCAAAAGGTGGAGTAACCAGAACTGACTGACTATGTGCATAGCCACTGGAGGCCAACTGGGGTTTAACGAGGGAGGAAACAGACTTTATAGATGGACGGTTTAATATACAAATTAAAGAAACGGAAAATACATTTAAAAAGGGTACAAAAAACATGAAGACGTATTGAACATATAGATCTTTGTTATATCTAAGATTTTCATAAAAAAAAACTGAAGTGATGTTTATTTTATATTCTTCACGCACACATTTTCAGGAAATATAGAAGGATAATCAAAAGATGGAAAATGCAATATAAACAGAGTCCTTCGAAGGATTTACCTTGTATTTAGGCCATCCAATTACAGTGGGGAATATGGTGGTTGGCAGATCTTGATCGGCAAAGCCAGCTTTCATGAGTGAGGATCCAGTATCCAGAACAATGGGTGTTCTATAATCACTGACCTTTCAGGGAAAAAAAATAAACTGCAATCAGGATTAAACATACTGAGCCCTACTCACAAAGTTCACATCCTGTGTTACAGGGGGGGGGGGGGGGGACACTTGTATTTTGATGGATACAATTATGTTTGATATTTATGGGTTTTACCAAGCAGCTTTCATGCATACGAAGAAAAAGCCACACCCACAATAACTGCAAGAATATCTAAATCTTATACACCCGAGCAATGTTGACTGCTGGAAGGACAACGTTACCTCTATTAGAGACTCAGAACGAAGACTGTCATGCACTGGTGGGCACTGTGCAGCACGCATTCCTACCGAACCACTGACATGCACTGCAATCACAGGATCATGGTGGCTCCTTTCTCCGAAACCCTTTACTGCATCCACACAGTCCCAGCGAAATCCTTCTCTTTCAGGTTCAACCGATGTGGACCTCTTCGTTATTTCAGAGTCCTTGCAAGTACGACAGTCTGCTTGTCTTGCCTGCAGTTCTATATGATGGTCAGATTTCAATGCAGGGGTGGAACAAGACTCTGAATTCCTCTCATTGTTTGCAACTTCAGATTGAGTTGTTAAGGCATCTCTGTGGATCTCCGTAACAAATGCGTCTGCCTCACAAGAAGGCTGCTTCTCAGACAGAATGCAGCCGAGCGTTAAATCTCCCTCACCTGCTTTCTGTTGCTGGACAGCATTCTTCTTCCTCCTCTCTTTGGGTTTTGGAGGGTGCTTGGGTTTTTTAATCTCCAGTATTACAGGCTCAAAAGTGCAACCTTTCAGGGAGACTGGATCTGATGCCGTCATGGTTACCTGATCGCATTTGGGTGCTTGTCTTTCCTCTTGGTTTTTTGGATCAGTGTTAGAGGGCAGAGATGCTTTCCTTGGCTTTGGTATTGGGGCTACAACAGCAGCAGGAGTTTTCCCGGAGTCAAACGGATCACCCACAGGTTCTGGAGGCTCCTCTTTTCTACAGCCTCTCCTCCTCCTTGCAGCTGGTACTGGTATCTCGTTCCTCTCCACAGTGAGATAAGGCATGCTCTCAGATTCAGTAGCACTGACCTCACAGCTTTCAAGCACTTGATCCACTGTTTTCTGGGTATCTTCACTTGGGATATCAAGCGCTGGCTGGGTCAGAAGCAGCTCTGGAGTGGAATGGGTCGTTCCTCCGCTTTCCTCAGGGACACAGCTCCTACTGAAAGGATCTAAACTCTGGAGCACACACTGCAAACCTCCAGTGGCAACAGTATGGATAGAAGAACAACCTTCCAACTGTCCATTAGTTTGAGACTGTTCATCTAGGCAAAAAGACACATTTCTCTCAGGGGTCCGTGGACATCCATCATTTCTTATGGAGGTCATTGTTGCAAGAGAATCCCTTGAAATCCCTTCCCCAGAATCTGCTTTGTCACTTTTGGAGCAGTTCTCTTTGGGCCAGTTTGTTGTATGACCCATGCTCAGAGGTGTGCCCTTGTCTGCATTCACAGCTGCCTTCCGATTCGTTAGAGCTGAAGTCACTGAAAGCCTCGTCTTGGCTCTGGACTGTGCTGCAGGATCAGAGGACTGGTGAGGGTTACTGCAGGCTGCTTTCCTGGAACCACTGTGCAGTTGGTTTCTTATTTTTGTATTCCTTTCTGCTCTCTCTCTGGCCAGACTCTTTTCCATCTTCTCTACCTCGGTTCTCTCCTTTTCCAGCTCCCTCAGGAACAGCTCCCTTTCCTTGCTTGGATTCAGCAGGCTCCCCACAGCTTGTTCCTCTGGGGCTGCTCTGTCTGCTTCCTCAAATCGCTGTAGCTCGAGTATCTTCAGGTTCTCTTCCAAAATCTGCTCCTCTATAACATGCAGCTCTTTCAGTTCCTGGAGCAAACGGGAACTACTGCATGAGCTGGAAAACGCCCTGCTCCCATTCAGACTGGCCACAGCTGTTTTATTGAAATCAATAGTTGTCGCAGAATGAACGTCACGAGTGATGGCTGAATTCGTGGGGCAATATCCAGATTCTTGGTCACTTCCGCTTGTTCCAGAGTCGTCTTCAAAACCAAGAACACCAGCTTCTACCAATTCACAGGAAGACATGGGAACCTGCATTGAGAAAGACAGCAGGATCTTGGGTTGAAACAGCTTCTGGTGTCCATCTGCACTTGCTTTAAAGTGTTTATGATGGCAAATAAGAGTTTACCAACAGCTACATTGATCAAAAGTTAGTTACATAATTGTGTACCTATTCACTACAGGTTAAGTGTTGTAGCGTACATATATATTACACCTTACAATAGCAGTACATGCCAACTGCCAGAAGAGTTTGGATAAGTCAAGATTTCACTATATATGGATATAAAAGCTAGCATTACCTTCATATTTTAATTTTTTATTTCAAACCAAGAAAGGAAAAATTGTCTTAGCTTTGAAATATGCCATCCATTACGTAAGGTTTATGAATAGTCCCTTACCACATGCATTTGGTCTGTATTGTGGTCTGACTCAATGCTCCACATTTCAAAATGCTTGTTACTGTCAGTCTTCACAAGGAGATCTAGTACTTCCTCTTGTTTTAACACACTCTCCTCTTCCTGGAATAGAATATTAAAACATATTTTTGAAATGCAGTTCAAATTTTACACAATCGGGTATGCTGGCTGATAAAACCCAATGACCAGAAACAGGCATGTAAGTGATGGTATTGATTTATAGCATCTTTCATCCAAATAAGAACACTGGAGATGTATTCCATTGCATAATTCGGTAAACCAGGTCATGTACTGGCATATACTTGAGCTATTAAAGCTTTCATTTAGGGTACACAACTCATCAGGTTTTGATTCAACTACAAGTTAGAGGCCATCATGCTGTGGTGATGAACCACCGCTTGGGGCCCATTGTGAGGGCTCCTTGGCAGTCAAATCAGCAGGTTTGACGAGAGGCAACAAAACACAGCATTTCAGGGAATTCAACTTAAGACTTATGTCTATATAACTGGGTTCCCTTATGTAGCAGTATCAATCTCATATACATACAGGCATTGGGCACACAGTCTCTACATCAATAAAGGAAGAACAGAGCAACGCAACCCCCCCCCCCCCCCCAATCATCATTTACACCAGATTCCCTCCCTCTCATTAGAATCACATGACCTTTTGTCTCTCGCATGAGACCTTCTCCAATTAAAAGGTACAGCACTCAATCTGCATAGTATACATGGCATTTTGTCCTTGGTTGGGGAGAATTTAATAGTAACACTGCCAAATAACACACCTCCAGAATGTCTGCGGCTTGGATTAGAAGTTTCTCAACAACGCAGAGATCTTCCTGTTCTTTCAGGTCCCAGTCATTAAACAAGGATTCCATTTCCGCTGAATAACTTCCCATACTGCTTAGGTATACAGGGAAACCAAATAAACAAAAACAATTGACTTAACAGGTACCAAAAACAGCATTACTGGTAGAGTGCAGCAGAAAGTACTGTAAAATACAACTTGCCATTAGTCATCATAAACAGCTTGCAATAGGGCACCAAACATTATGAATTTCACATGCAAGTTGTCATACAGAAAAATGTGCTGGTACCTGGATCACAAAATTGTCATCAAAAAGGGAAGGACCAAATGCAAACAAAGTATACAGGATCCTTCAGCAAATCCTAACAAAAAATATATATTTTAAAATATTTAGAAAATGATGGTCTGGTACCTTTCCCTTGTGCCTTCATGGTGTTTCCTGGAAGCGTGCAGGTCATAGCTATCCCAGAGCAGTGTGTGGGCTATCCAAGAGGACTGATTTGGTTTGTCACGGGTATCATTCAGGGTGCTGGACATGACATTACGAATGGGACTCAGCTCGGAGGAGTTCTCCAAAATTCTCTGCACCTGCTGGAAATGGCTCTTGTCCTCCGTCTGGATGCCACTCTCAGTGAAAGCCAAACCTCTGACAGCATCCTGTTCAGAAGCCTGGGTCTCCCCAGAGCGATCTCTCCCATCACTGGAGTCTCTGCAGGAACCCAAAGGTCGGGTAGTTTCCAGCAATGCATTAGGGCTTCCAAGCAGGTCGCTCTGCAGCCCACACTTGGCCGAAGGTCTTGTTGGGGTGATGGTGACTGTGTACGAGTTCTCCAGGTCATCCAGAGGCAGACTCAGCCAGGGGTTTTTTGGTAGGCTGGCAGACCTTTTAACCATGACCTCAAAATTCAAACAGCCGGAGATGATCTTTGGAATGATCTGTATCCTTGCACTCGACCCACACCTCTTAGAGTGAAATTTAAGATCCTCAAGACACTCAGAGTCAGACATGCTGCCAACGATCTCCTTGTGAATTTGAGGCTCTTGGGGAGCTGGTGTGGGAATCTCCTGAGCCACAGGGGGCCTATTAGGCATTTCCCAGGCTTCTTTAACAATCCTGTGGTCTAAGTGGCAGCTCCCAGCTCCATCAATACCCGAGTCAAAGGAACTCAAAGAAGGGGGCTTTCCTGTTGCTGCCAGACTGCATGGAATTGTACCTTTAAGTATGAGGTTAGAGAGTGTGTGACTAGGAGACTCCCATGTTGGTGGGAGTGCTTCCCCACAGTGATCAGTAAGCAAATTTATTTTGGATGCCAAGCCCAAATTGGATTCATTGCTGCCATTGTTGTTACATCCAATGGATAAAATACATTCTTCAACAGATTGCTTTTCAGGTGCTCCGATGCCATCAGGCTGCATTGGCTTGCAAGGTTCTTGCTGAATCCCATCAAATTCAGCGCTACTCAGAAATTCTTCCTGCCACTGAAATGCTCTGTGTAATTCATTCAATGAAACAGATCCACAAGAGGTCAGCAGCTTTGTGATGATCAGACAACTAAGGAAAGATGAAGCACATGGTTAATAACGTCAATGCAGCAATTACAATTTTTATGTACATAGACTGACAGGTTCCTCTGTAAATCCCAAACGACTATCAATATCTTGTCCTGAAAAATGTCCTAATTACAAATCATCACAACTGCAAAAAGCAGTTTTCTGTAACTATTTAAAAAGATAACGTGTGGACATATGCATGAGTGGACAATTAATAAAAGTACTACAAAAAGAAGATAGCCTCGATATGAAACAGTATTGGAAAAAAAAAAAAAAAAAGAGTGCCACAGTTTAAGTGTGTACCCACTCTGTACATCCACAATGCAGTGTACAGACTTGCACTACAACTCAAATATATAACATTTCTTACCGACGTGACAGTTGCTTCCCCAGCCTCTTTAGCCGTGCATCAGGGATGACATTAGCCAGGTGTGCAAGCTGAATCAACTCATCCATTTTAGGGGAAGGATTCTTCCTTAAGAACCTGTGGACTTGCTGCTTCCAAGCTGGACTCACGCAGACGGCTGCTTCTCGTGGATGCTGTGTTCGCTGAACGCTTCCAATGCTGCCTCTCCATAATAGATCTTGAAAGAAATTCTGGTGTAGGACCAAATTATACCAGCTTTCTGCCTGCCAGAAAGGAAATATCTAGTTACACTGCATGGCAGTAAATGGTGAAGCATATTGAAATAGAAGTGCTTCCCCTAACATAGCACGACCTATTAACGTTAACCCTCATAACAGAAACACTATTCTGCACCAACAGTAAATTTTCCCTCTCAGTACAGCAGTCTGTTAAACTGGTCTTGACAAAGCCAGAATAAACCATTGGACAATTACTTTCATATAAAACAAAGAATGTTAAAAACGGGTTCTCTTTTCATATACAGTAGCAACTGTGTAAAGTATTAAGATTTGTTTTTTCTTGCTTAAATACAGATATTCCATGACTATAGAGTTTGAAACCATTGCTGTATTAAAGATCAAACACACACTTTACAAATTGCCATATATAATTACCATCGTAGGAAACCAGTAATGGACCATTAAATCCTGGCTCGTCACACTGTACTGGGTAACCATGCAAGGCATTTTTAATAAGTTAGTCAGGCTGGCTATTGCGTGTTCACACCATCTTGCTATACAGTACACATGATTTAAAAGCACACCTGTACCTGCCACCTCATATAGTGCATTTCTAAAAAAACACTAGCACAGGCTTGCTCTCTCCTTACAACCACTGAAGGTACACAAGGAATCGAGTGGTTGTTCAAACTGTTTCTTTTTTAAATACATATACGAGTGCGGCTCAAGTACCACAAGGAAACACTTTGGATGGTCAGAGCCAACCTGTCAGTACATTTTAAACCCTTGTTTGTGCACCTCATTGCAAATATAAGTTACAGTAGCATCATTTTTATTTGTGAGATACATGTGTCCCTTGCATCTTAAAGGGTTAAATTGGGGCACTCTGTTCTATCTAGAGTGGTTTAAGGTTTTTTCCTCAATAATACCCTGCCTCCTTTTCATTTAGGACATATCATTAACTTTGATCTGCACCGATGATCTTGTATTCCCAGTATCACCTAGCATTTTGGCTCTTACAACATTGGTCCATCGCATTCAGCTTGCTTCACTATATCAATTACCCACAAAAGCCTTGGAGAAAGTCAAGTACAGTGTGTTCAATGTGCCACACATGAGTAGCACAGTTGTGCAACACCCGGATTAATCTAATTTCAAACACTTTTTACCATGTGCATGTCTTACTTGATTTAAGAAGCAGTAGAAATCACAGACAGCCCTCAGAGTCTGGTGCGGAAGCTCAATGGCTGTGCGGAAGTCTTCCTTTACCCTGTACAACTCCTCAGTGCAATCTTCCTCTGCTCCTTCTCTGCCATCCCTCTCCATCACTCCCCTCAGCTCAGAGAGACCCAGCAACACATCCTCTGCATGATGAATCAGCTCCTGTGATGCACAAACAGGGCTTTGAAAAAAAAAACTACTTTCATCTCCCACTCGTACATTTGTATTCTGGATCTCTAATCTGCCACATCTACATTTTTTTTTTGTAAACCTCAGACTTGTGTGTAAACTAAACCTTTACGTGTTTCAGTATTCCAGTCTCACAAAGTATGAGCCACGAAACAAAACAATCAAACAAATTTATTTTGTGATTACTCTACATTAACTCATATACAGTTACTTACATACTATTGTGTGAATTTTCAAAATCAGTTAATATGCTTAATATATATTGGCATTTAGAGGTCTTACCATTCCAGGTTTATAGATTGTTGATTCATACTCTGATTGTAGGATTTCTGCTTTGCCAGCATCTTCAGCAATTTCTATTCTGTATGACTGGAGCTTCTCAATTCCTTTTGTATTAATACGTTCAATGATCTGTTAAATAAAAAGAAAAATAAACACAAATATCTTTCATTAAACTCCCTCACACACACACAAGACCGCACCCAACAGAGAAATACATTTATATGAATGAGAAATCAGGTCGACTGCTACTGGATTATAACCTACAAAAAATAAAGAACCATTTTATACAGCATATTTTAAAAGTCTTTGTATTTGTTAATGCAACATGTGGTGTCCTAGAATTGAATTTAAGCACAGCTTCTAAAAAGGTTTTTCAAAATTCACACCAACTTCCAAGACTTCACATGGCTCCCTAGGGCCCATCCCATAGAAGGACTGCAGCTGCCTGGTACCTGCAGAGCTTCTTGCCGGTGCTGAAGGTTCTTCAATGGAAGCTGGGCCCTGGAGAGCGCCTGTTGCCACAGTAACTCCACTTTATCCACTGCTGCCGTTATCCTTTTAAAAATATAGATTAAAAAGAAAAACCGAATGCAAGTTCATTTTTTGTACCAAAAGGAAAAATGATACGCCACACACAAGCAAACACTGCTTTGCAATTATACCCGATTGCTTTATTCATTTCCAGATTCGTTTCATTCTGACTCTACATCACAGACTGAAGCTGGGATGTTCTCTTGGCTGCAGCTCCCTGCTCCCACTCAACACAAATGCTAACTCCTCCCTTAAGACATGCTCTGCACTAATTACTACCAAGACTCGGAATTATTTTGTACCAACAGTTTGTGTGTGTGTGCTATTTAAAAGCCTTCTAGAAAACAACCACTTATTGAAATGCTTAATTCCCCTCCCAATAAGCTTTGTACTACAATGCCAATGCTGACGCTCTAGCAACAAAGCGAACTGAATGCAAAACTTAAGCAAACTGGCGGTCAGCTGACCAAGCTCTCAATTACAAAACAGAACAAATGCAAAATGCATTAAGACTGAGAGGAATCCCTTGCCAGAGTGGCATTGTACTGGCCCTGTATTAAACATGTGCACCTGGACAGCGGAACTGGTACACAAACAATGTATACATCATGCGATTATACCTGTTGTGATTTTCCAGCATTTCAAAGGCTGTATGCGCAAACAATGATGTTCCAGCCATTGCCCGATAGGACAGGTGTGCGTCTGGACAGCGTAGCTTCTCCACGATCCGGTCACAGCGTCCCAGCAGCTCATCGAGGCCAAGGCCCCTGGCAGTGATGGAGCGCAGATCACAGTTCAAAGGTTTATTTTATCGGAAGTCATTATAAAGAGAAAATGCCACTGCCAACTCAAGGAATTTATTTTAGACATGTCCTTGTCCTGCCACATGTGGCCAAGCCACAAAAAGGGTTTCATATTGTCAGTAGGGCTATGGCATGTTAGATGTATGCAATTTTATTAATTGTGCATGGGGGAGAAAATGCATTTTTTTTAAATCACCCAGAGTGCACCGTAAACAGAAACGGGCTCCGATCAGGCCTCGTAGTGTCCATTTATTTATGTTTAATGCAAAAAAACAAGACAGAAAAAAATGGGCCATTTCAAATGGGATTGTCTGCAGTCTTTAGATTCCTGATCCTTCCATCCAACGCAACGAAAAATCAGAATAGTAAATCCCAGTTCGGTCCGCATTTATTACAAAATATCCAGACTATGATCAGACAAGCTGGATTTTAATTCAGTTTATCAAGGTAAAGCTAGCATAAGAGACTACAGAAAAGGATTCCTGCTCAATTGACGATACTGTACCATCAGAATGCAGTACTTGTAATCATAGAATAGCTTTTTCATAGGCTTTGGTAAAATGCCTGCCTGAAATACTCTGAACAACATTATAAATGTGATCTACAGTGGGGGTTAAAAAACAAACCAAAAAAAACACATATGCAGCAGTCAATTTTTAGGAATGCTATGTTTTTAATGAGTTTTTTTTCTTATTTCAAACCATTTGTCTTTGCTGTTCTACCTGCATGTTCTGTGAACTGCTCAAAAAAAAAAAAAAAACACACACACCACGACGTTTACAGTAATGTTTATAAACAATCCTTCCCTTTTCTCTGATAATTGGTGCAAATGTCACTGCCACACAGAAGCCTTACCTTCTCAATGCACTGTATCTAGCCTCATTATTGGAACAGAACAGTTTCAACTCCTCTATGGCATTGGGGAGGGGCTGCCGAGATAAGGACTGGAGATGGGCAATACACGACGGCAGTCTGTCAACCACAGCAAAAAACTCCCTCACAAAGGCATCGATCTCCTGTAAAGATACACTATAAAAACAAAAGGAAGAGCACCTTCTCCATACAGCATCTAGAAGCATTTCAAGTAAGTTCAGGTTGCAATAAAAGGGAGGCAGCCTCTCTGACCCATGTGAAATGCAGATAGTCAAGGAAATGTTCAGGTTTTGTTCTCTACAGTGTAAATTAACCATCACCAGCTCAGACACTCCTTTGGGGGTCCCTTTTGTAATTTACTTCCTTCACCGTCTGTCTAAGTGCTAAACCTGATGAAGGACACTGCTATAGAAGAGTGGTAGTAGCCCAGCGTTGTGCTGTAGTACAGTAGACCATTGCAGGCAGCCTCAGAAATGCAACCAGCTATTTCCTGAATTGTCAAGCAATGAAAATAAACATTTGTCCTGTGACTGGACTGTAGATACTGTATAACAGTCCCTTGTACCTATATCTAAAATAATTCTGAATGAAGCGGGGATGACAAACCCGAGGAGCTACTCCAACAGTAAAGGTACTGTCATAGGAGCCGAAATGACATCTCCGATACAAAATGCATCTTTATAACGTTGCAAAATGTAAGAGATTCAGCACGAATCACTACCTCTATTGCTTTGTAAAACATGAACTGGTGTCTGAACATTGAATAAAAATAAATAAATAAATAAAAGTCATAATGTGTAGAAACAATTAAAACCCCAGAGTTACATTCACAAAAACATTACTCATTTTGTAGCAATTATAACCTAGCAATTGCTGGAAATATGGAGGACATTGTCTGTGCACAATTTGAATAAAATCAGCTGAATGGAAGCATTTCAGTTGTTAATTAGGTCAGATGGAGCCCTTTCACTGTTACGTTAGCTTCTCCTAGGTAACAAACAAAGGCCTGGAACACCATTAGACCGAATCATGAATGGGTTCACAAATAGAACATATTCCACAGTGAAATACCCTTTTCTCTGTAGTAGCCGATGCTTCAAAAACAACAGTATGCGTCAGGTTATTTAATGAATCTCCTGAAAGCAAAACAAACATAACTGTGACCGGCTTCCATTAGAACTGGGACTGAATGTAGCAAAATAACCCTGCATTAATAACCCTTGCATGGCATGCAAAAAATGTGTAAGACTGACAGACATATGGATTGCTGGTCACAGATTCCAATGAAAAATATTGCTTTAGAAACACTGCACGAGTTGCTAGATCAAAAGGAAGGAAGAAAAAAAAAAAAAACACTACATTTACAGTTATATATAAAAATACATGCGTTTGAAATCCGCACAGACAAAAAACATGTACTACTACTACATAGGATTTTGCTGAGGCCCCTTTCCAAAACGAGGAGGTACATCTGCCGTAGCATCCATTTGCTATCCTTTACTTGCAGAATTTAAAAATACTGCAGTTTAACTTGCCACTTAATGAAAATAAAAAAACACACCAATTTATGCATCAAGAGGTAGTTTAACTGATTTGCAAGCTAGCAGCATGTTCTATCAATCACTGTTGTGTTGCCAGCGTAAACAATAGCGTCTAATAGGCAGATTGGCAGAGCTTGGACAAGTCACAAGGTAATGCATTAATCCAACCAAATATTTCCTCATTCACTCCCCTTAACAGAAAACTGCGACAAGAAATCAGGTTAATTGGGTTACATTCAAGTACAGAATTAGCCAAAGCACAACATCACACCTTGATGAACAGGACCCAGTTCCTGTGACTATAAACAAGGTAGCCTCCGAGATCCGCAGTCAACTGACTTCGATCAATGTAATTAAAGAGTCCAGAGACATCACTCAGGAGAATACACTGAATAAAGAGAAGAAAATACATGTGTATTTGACTTAAGGCAGGGGTTAAAGTAACAAGCATACACGTTTAAAATTGCAAAATCGACAATGATATTTCTGTCAGATTCTATATGGTACACAAGCTTTACCAAAACGTGCTTAAGGGGGAGGTAGAAGGGCCTACTGTTCAACATTAAAGCCCAGCGATTCACTTCATTGTGCATCATTTTGACATCTTCCACCTTCACATGATCTGGGTTGATAAGTTTATGCACCTATTAAGGCTGCCACCTTGAAGCGTGTAAACACTCCCATTTAGTTAACTATTAATAAACGTTTACTGCAGGTAGTTTAAATGCTGACAAAAATAAATAAATAAAACAAATACACGTGGCAGCCTTAGTAACTGTGTAATCACTTTCAAATGTATTTATTTAAATAATTAATATATGTATGTTAAATAAATTAAATCAATTTTCATGCCTGTTTTTCTACACAATGTGAAATGCCCCAGTCCAAACCAATTACCTACCATGAAAACTGAAGAAATGCAATGTTAAACACTTCCATTTGTAACCAAAATATCTTTCATTTGAAAGCCCTACCTTAATGGGAGAGGCAGTATGAGATTTTGATGGACTCCGTGCTATAGATTTTAACAGAAGATTTTTTACATCCTTTCTTTTGGGCTGGACAGCATACACAGTGTTAATGGTTTTCCCGGATTCCTTTTTAATTCAAGAGAAAAAACAATCAAACACATTAAACAGCTCTGGAATGACAACAAATAAAAAGGCTTACATGCCGTACCCACAAGCCACCTTTATCTGTAGATCTGCTTGTTGGTACTTCAGAGCACCTACAATGTGGCACAAACCAAATCAGAGTTTCCATACACATGTTTGCACAACAGCAAACCTACCTATTCCATAGCAGTTTCACCCATTCCAGATTTTAAAACAAGCTTGATTAGCCACAGTGTATAGGTAACTAGCTTAGGTGTGTTATTAAACTCAGCTGAGCCAGGAATGGATCAAACTGCTACACAATGGGAGTCTTGTTTCCATCTCTAGCATATAACACAGTACGAGAGAGATCACTTACAGCATACATACACCCCTAACAGACTGTACTGCACACATTTACACCATCCCAGAAACAAGACTATCAACAGTCAGAGATAGACAGTAAGTAAATATGGACTGGTGAGGAGGGCTATAGTGGAAAATTGACCCAAGGGAAGACTATTGAAGAGAGAGAAACATAAAAAAATCCCTGAGCTATCAAGACAATTACCTGGGCCAGTAAAAGGGTTTCAGTGATGAATCTTGTTGTATTCAGTGTAGCTTGCCTGAGATCAAGTACCACTGAAATTGGGCAGTCTCCTCCTTGGTGTTTACTAGCAAAAGAACATTAAAAAAAAAAAAAGTATACCTCAAACAATTGGAGGAAAAAATAAATAAAAATAGAGTATCTATATATCTCTATCTATATATCTATATATATATATATATATAGTGCTTTTTTAACCAATCTTAGTGTCCGAGTGCAATGGCCAAGTACATGACTAAGAAGAAAACATTGGTTTGGATACAATGACATCCTTTTGTTCTTCAGCGCATTCTATCCTTCAAGCTCTTAGCTTGAAAGGCTGCCTGTCCCTCTTTCCACTTTGCATTTAACTAGACCAGGCAGTTCAACTCCAGTGCTGTGGGCCCATTCCACTCCAGGTTTAACAGGTAAAATGAGATAAACTACTTCAGGGTCTGGATGCAGGTTTAATGGGTCAAATTAAACAATTCAGAACACAGCTGGACCAGCAGTAGAAGGGCCGTCTTTCACCACCCCTGAACTAGACCATTAAGGCAAATTATTTAGAGCAGTGGTCTCCAACCCATGGTCCTGGAGATCTACACGCTCTTCTGTTTTTCATTTCAACCAAGCTCTGTTAATTACACCAATGATTGGCTCAATTAGTGCAGATTAACAAGTGTTCCAGATCTTTAGCCATTAATGACAGACACCAATAGCTAAAGGAGCAGGAGTGGGGCCCCCTGATTTAGAATGCAATGTCTCCTACAGCATGCATGTGCACAGCTCAGACATTTTAAGAGGTTTTGGGAACTACACTTCACACAGTATTGGGCTGAAGTGAATAATTCAAGTGTTGTTTGAGCCAGTGTTCATGCTCTGAAAAAACATTACTGGAAAGCCAGAGGCGCTGGTAGTTGGGATCACTGCCCTTCAAGGGCCAACTAGTACAGTGTTGTCCATCCACAACTTCCAAAGAGTAATACAATGTCACAAGTAATGTTTATTATTAATCAATGCTGTTGTATGCCAACTAGGTCATCATACATGGAAACGACAACTCCTATTGGAGAAGCCCACTACCCACCAACAAACATGCCCTGTCTGTGCTGCTTCATTGAGTGGACTTGTGCCCATGTTTTCCAAGTAGAAATCCTGTAGAATGTTTGTACCCAGTTAAATTGGACTGAAGAGGAAGAATGCATGCTTCTAAAGTACAAAACCAAACATTAAATCGATACAGAATCCATCCAATAGTTGTTTAATACTTACTTATGCAAATACAAAAAATAGCTAATAAATTTGACAACATCTTCCTTCTTGAGATCCGAATTTAGTTTATTGTGCTCAAGAACAGGGAACATGAGCAGTGGGCATCCATGCTGGTCAAAGCCACCTGTGAACACAACTCAGTTTAAATGTGAGGGCTGGCCATAGATTTTACAATGAGAAAACAATTCTAAAAAAAAGCTTCAAACAGAACCAGAACTTCATTTTACCTGGAAATGTAACAGCCCCCGAGCACAAAACACGATCCTTAGGCAAGTCTGGAAAGGAAGCATGGATCCCTGGGGGAAGAAGTTATCAAATAACTTGTGCTGTACCTCTTGTTACATGTACCAGTTAACCGATTCATAATGTCTATGTTACAGTAGGTTTAACGAAATTCTAAGATGCCAGCGGCTTTTCTGCAACAGATAACCCCCCTTGCTTAAATTCTGCAAAGACTTGCTGTAAATAAAGCTATGAAAAAGGGAAATTAAATCATGGGACTTGCTACGCTTTAGCGGTTGTTAAAACGCTCCTATTTACATAAATAATTTAAATAAAAAACAACAAGCCTAACCGTACACTTCTGAAAAACAAAAAAGCTAAATACAGGTAGTTTAAGTTTGTTCCGTTTTGTCTAAATAAAACACTTACATTTAAAATGTAACACAGTTAAATACAGATAACAAAGAAACGTAGCGTCTGCTAATTGTAACACCTAACTTTAAAATACACGTGTCGCTTGGGTTTTTTAAGCAGTACCGAAACAAAAACAAACATCACAGCCTCAGAACTGCAACACTGTACCACGGTATACAATTTGTGCGGTACACCGGTATTGGAGTCAGGACAACAGGTTTGGCTACAATAAGATATATAATGTTTATAAACGCTGTTCAATACAAATACTGAGTGTAGCTGTTTTATTTATACAAGAAAAAAGGTTTGTTTTAATTGCACAGCTAAAATAATAGCGCATCAAAGTGCGCTCGCCGCTCGCTCGTTTGTTACCTGTTGCTTTGGCGTTCATTCTGCAGGATTTCTCACAGGTCAGACAAAACTGGACCCGATTTTATAGTTCTTCACTGGAGCATTCCATGGGATCTGAAACCAATAAAAACAGCGTTATCTGCCCTCTCACACCATATACTTCCAGAAACAGTATATTTTAATTTTATTTTGTGAGGTGAGTAGCCAGGACAGCAGAGCTGGTTAAACCCACAATTTCCGCCATGTTGTTGCCATTTCAAATCGGATGTAACCTAATGAACATTCCATCAAGAGATGACCCACCCCATACCCTTATAGCTACACGGAGGTGAAGTGGGCGGACGGTCACTCAGCGCAAACACGCGGGGATTTAGGGGATCAGCGAGGGAGCAATTCTCTCCTCCTATCAGCAGTTGAATGGTGCTGAGTGAGTGAGTGAGTACGTACGTACATTAATGCACATTTTAAATTTAGAACAGCATTTGTGTACGTACATCTGTATACAACTGTTTCTTATTATTTCAAATTGATCTTATGTATGTGTGTGTTTCATATTATAAAATAAACTATTAATTATTTTAAAACAATATTTCTCACTGTTTATATATCTGTATGTTCTATTCAATGTATCTGCAGTGACAGGTCTAAAAACTGTTATTATTTAAATTATTAAAACGGGGCCCTTTGCTTTATCAAGGTGCTGAAAATAAAACACTGTGTATTTCATTGATGTTTTTTTTATAAAATATGTAAAATGAGAGGAAAGGTCCTATTTCTTTTAATATCACTGTATTTGTTTAATCATTAAATAGATCCCATCTATCCAGGAATTGGTACCCAGCTGTAGTCAGAGATTATCTTTGTACTGCTTCATTCCAGTGCTGCCCAGATAAAAAAAGGCCTTTTGTGGATGCCCTGTTTTCTTTTAAAATAAACTCACAAAAATGTTTATGCATTCTAGTTGCTAGCTCAGAATTATTATTTTTTTATAAGTTTTTGCTCAATTTGGCAACGTTGTAACAAATTACACCATGCCTCAGGGGGTACATTGTTTCTGATCACAAAAACTCCAATATCTATTGTGTTTTAATGTGTGTACTGCTTTATAAATACACAATTGTAGGTCAAATCATTATAAGTGCATTTTTGCCCACAACTGATGGCCAAAAATAATTATGGAATGTTTCACCTTGAACGGCACTCCCGTCGGGTGGGGGTGGTATCTGTGCAGAAATGAATTTGTCTGTTGCTGCATTCTTCTTTTTTCCATGTGTATTACATTCTTGCAAAAATTTGTTCATTTTTGCTGCTAGATATCAATTTTTTTTAATGCGAGTGTCATCTTTAAAAACAACATCTCTCTAATATTTATCACAGCCCATAACGCTAAACAACACACTGCAGACTAAAGTTGTTTTAAGATGGCCTGGCACTCTTCTAGGTTAAGTGAAAAATGACAGTGAACTTCTAACCCCTCTGAAATGACAATGAGTTAAGGAATCTGGTAGTGTGGTTTAAAAGCAAACTAAGCAAGATACAATGTTATCCAGATTGGGAAGGGAGGGTCATTTTAAGGTGATGAAACCTGAAAGGGTAACATGTTACTTGTTACAAAAGGGTGTGAAATGGGTTAAACACATTAACACAACTGCAGATTTCCTGTAGGTGAGCAAAAGCTATTGCCATTTAGTTTGCTTGTCTTCTTCGATGGTAACAAAGTCTGCCTGATATGGTCCTAAATTTGGGAAACTGGAAGATAAATTGTTTAAAAGCAAGTCTGGTTTCCTCCAGTTCATCCTCCACTTCTTTCTTGGGGGCAGCCATGGTTTGCATGTGTTGAAGAGTCTCCTGTAAGTGCTCCTCTTTTCCAGACAGAGCCCTCCTCAGCTGCTCCACTTCACACTGACAGTTCATCCTCCACTTCTTTCTTGGGGGCAGCCATGGTTTGCATGTGTTGAAGAGTCTCCTGTAAGTGCTCCTCTTTTCCAGACAGAGCCCTCCTCAGCTGCTCCACTTCACACTGACAGTTCATCCTCCACTTCTTTCTTGGGGGCAGCCATGGTTTGCATGTGTTGAAGAGTCTCCTGTAAGTGCTCCTCTTTTCCAGACAGAGCCCTCCTCAGCTGCTCCACTTCACACTGACACTTGTTCTCCAGCTCTGTCACATGTTTCTTGTCCTCCGCCTGCTGCTCAAAGTCTGTTGTGACAATAGCGGTGGACAGCTTACTCTGTTTCTCATTCCAAAGCTTCTCCACAATCTCATTTTTCTTATTATTGACCATTGTCTTGACCACCTCCACCTGTTGCATAACGTCCCTTGATAAAGTGAGGAAAGCAAAGTAAATCAACACTGGGGACCGTAACAAGGTTTAGGACAAGTAACACCACATCAGAGCACCACTCACAAAGAGCAGAACAATTACCCAGGTCCAGGGCTCTATATTATTTCCATACAACACACAGGAATATTGATGCTAAGTAGCTGATCCAGATGACCCTGGATCTTACTTCTATAATGACACCAGCTGATAGAAGACACTAGGCAAGACAGTGTTCTGGATGACTTACTATGAGATTTAGCACTTATCAAACAACACACAATATTTCAGTAACTGCAATTTCATAACAAAGGTAAAGGGATATTAGAAATGTCATAACAAAGTTAAGGGGCAGCAGAAGTCACAATAAACCTTGGCGCTTTACCACTCCAGTACGAAAGACAGCTAGTTCAGCAGCCATGCGTCGCTCTTCCTTCCTTGCTTCAGCCACGGCCTGATGCTCTGCTGTCTCTGTTCTGTCTCTTCACTCAATCGCTGCTGTTTGCTAGAATTCATGCTTCAGTGTGTAACACCATGGCCGATGCTCTATTATGTTATCAGACGAGTACAAACATCTGGCATTGGGGCTGACACATGTGCACATACCATTCAACAGGCACATTTGAATTGTACCCAGGCTAGGATTCAATTAAAGAAGCTCCTTCTGCATTGTAATCCCAGTCCCAGTCCCTTATACAGATGTAACAGGCTGGGCATGTGAACCAGCGAACACTCACCCTCCAAGCATCTTCACCATAAGCCACTGCAGAGCTTGTATCAGGGCCAGGCCATGAAAATGAAATCAATTGCCAAGCCCAATATTTTTAGTGGTGATGATGGGTCTATCCTATCTAGGCTGATCTTTTGTAAAGTTCTTGGCTTGCCAGTAGCCCGATATTGATGATTTATCCAGGGTTACATCCAAGCATCATCTCTAACATCTGTAACGGCAGCACTTCACACCCACACACAGTTCAGAGAGGGTTTTACTGCATGCAGCCAGCTCCTTTAGCACGGAGCTTGGCTTCAGCTGTCTCAATAGCGCCCTCTAGTGGACAGGAGCTTTAAAGTTCTGAAATGTGATCAGTGGTTTAACTGCTGTGTATTATTGATAATAAATCCACACCTCTCAGCTGTTATTGAAAATTAATATGAGCTACATAAATATCAATGCATTTCTTTGAGACGTGTTGTCATAGGATCTGACAAGTGAAAATAAAAGACTAACCTTGATTTTTTCATTCTCTGATCAGGTTCTCTCTCTGTTCTGGCCTGTTGAAGCCCACTGCATGAGTAAACCAGGGTGATGTCACGTTACACGCTTAATGACACCCAATGTAAATATCTGTGACCTGAACAAGGTTGGTGCAGTGCATAACACTGGTAGTCACTCTGTAAACCAATACTTCTATCTTAGCCCCTCACAGGTCGCTAGGACTCCAGCCACTGCACCAAGAACCACATGGAAAGACAGAGGCATCCAACAGGAAAGTATTTTCATATCTTTATTATAAAAATAACAAAAAAGGTATTTGCTTATATTTTCAGACCAAGGATAATACATATGAGTTTATACAAACACATTCCATGAGTCCACAAGGTAATTAAGAGGTGCACTTCAAAGAGTCCTCCAGAAGAGGGCGCCGTCACTGCAGCCCTGCCAGCATGGAATTTAGCCTCCACCGTTCAGTCAATGTCCATTCCAAGCGCTCCCCCTGTGATATACAGCACAGCAACTGCAAACTAACCCTGTAAGTGAACGGCACACCACAGTCCAGAAAGTAGCAGCAATTTGGCAACAAATTACCGGCTAGTTTACAACGAGTTGCAAATATTAAAACAGGTTAAATCAATGGATTAGCAGCAAAATAAACATCCCATTGGCAGCAAGTTAGCATCATAGCAGGTTTAAGATGTGGATTAGCAGGTAAATCGCAGTTTGTAAACAGGTTATAAGCAACAATTTATAAGCCACAGTATATAAACAGGAGCAGGGATGCCTGTCTCTTCCCCAAATCCCTGAACCAACCAAGAGGCGCTCCGTCTTCAGGAAATATTTTATCATGACACTGCCTGTGTCACAAAATAGAATCCACCAACAGAAGTAAAACACTTACCTGTAGGGAGATTGGGTACCCCGTGTGATTGGTTTCCCGTCTCCGGTCTTTACTTCAACACTTTTATTGTGACCGATTACTTATTAATGTGTATGCTTCAGACGGTATTACAGTCGAATTGTCAATGATTTAAAAGATAAATCCATCTAGATATTTTTTTGCATTTGTTTCATGCAGTACATATACCTCTGGCAGACAGAACAGGTTAAAGAAGCGCCGGATAATGGAAATAATGTGTCAGATGTCAAAGTGGATATGAGAACGACAAAGTCAATTTACTTGAAAACATTAGAAGTAGACCGGACATTTCCATCAAAGGATTTAACAAATCTGGAATTAATGATGCGACCAGAAACCCAGAGGCACTCTAAACTGCACAGCTAAGCATTTCAGTGTTATTTTATTTATTTTTTTTTACAAGGGTTTAATTAATTAACAGACAAAAGTGTTTATGCCAGACTTGTTAGAAAGTCTGTAACACAATGGTTGATTGTTATTGTCGATACGTTGTAAATATTGCAGCGTTTCGCGCAAGAGGCAGACAACGAAGAGACGCTTGTTCCAAATCCTTTCTTTTATTTTGGAACCTACTGCGCCCACCACAGTCCACAGCTCTGTCCGCTTCACAGGACACAAGACATGACAACCAGAACTGAAGAGACCCAGAATGGCGGCTCCGCCCCTTATTCAAATCAGGGTACCGGAGCACACGCACATCCCATTGGCCCCGAGCCGCACACTAGGACCAATGGGCACAGACAAACAACAGCCAATCACAGGGGAGACACAGAACGCACACACACAGGCTAAGATTACACAGACAGAGGTAAACAACGCAGTGACGGGAATTACAGTACAGGAAACACAAAGACACAGATCGTTACATTGCCCCCACTTTAGTCTCTTTTTGTCCCCAAAAATTGTGCAGGACGCAAGGCAACAATCGGCCACCTCCCTCCAGATTCCTGTAGTTGGGTTGTACGTATGTATCTATGTACTGTATATACTCCACTATACCTAGACTAACAGGGGAACTCATGAACTCATTGTAACATCACAAAATATCGAGGACAGTGAATTAGTTAATGCAGTGAGAATAATAATACAAAAAAACCTTACTAAAACTAAAGGAGTATGCATTTGTCTTTTTTTTTTTTTTAAATGATGGTAAACATTTCAAGCATTTTAATGTATTAAAATGATGGGGGTTGTGTTTATGTAGGCTATATAATGCTTGTATAAAACAGGGTTATATAAACAGTAAACACAAACAGTGCAGAAATAAATACACTATTTATTTATTCACATGATATATTTTCTCTGTATGACTCTTATTGCTTCCAGATAATTAAAGTAACACATGTATTTCCTCTTTGTTCAACAAGTTAGTCTGTATACAAAGCTTAACGAGGAGTCCTTGAAAGAAATGTTTCCAGGTTTAATTCAAATTAAAAAAAGTTATGACCTACAAAGTGAAGTGTCTGCCATCCTATTAATCCCATTTTGAAGTTTTCCTCCTCATGTAACTGGTGCCATCGCTGTCAACTGCTTCATACAAGTCCTGTGTGTTTTCTGTTGCAGCATGAAGATACCCCAGGTATCCCACACACAAGGAGATAGTCAGGAGTCCAAATGCCATCATTGGTTTGTTCTGTAACGCCACAGAAACACAAACAACAATTAATGCAAAAAGGGTACAATGGCAAGAATGAGAAATACAGTCCATCCCATTACCTCACATTAAAATTAGCTAAACCATTTCATTATTCTTATTTAACAATCCAAAAAACAGTACATCATGCTGAGTACCATACAATCTGCTGTGAAATAACCGTTCAGATAAATGCATCAAACAGGCACCAAGATTCTAAGAACTACTAGCACTTAAAAGTGTTCACTTTAACTGATTATTATTCCCACCATCCATCTCAAAAGGAGGGCTTCCATTGTTTGGGCAACAATAAAAGCACCGATCAGCTGCCAGAGCTGGGATTAAAAGCAGGATGGGCATCCATAAGTGTGATGCCAGGATGTTTCACATTACACACTAAAGGCTGGTTCAAGTTAGAGCTGAGAAACAGTAATGTTTGGATGAATTTACTAGCTCATACAATATTGCAAGTCTAACTAGCCACTTCACTGGAGGTCACCAAGGGGCCAGGGACTGAGCTGGAAGGATTTGAACCCAGTCTCCTCTCCTCCACCCTGCTTTACACGCATTGTATTTTCCGATGCCCGGGACACTTACGGGTTTGATGAAAAGCTCCGGGTTGACAGCTCTGAAGAGGGTAGTGGTCTGTATTCCCCTCAGCCCAGGAGTCTTGAAGTCCTTCTCCTTTGGGACTTCTGCCTTCCCACCCCCTGGCTCTGCTGACTGAGAAGACATCTGACTGGAGCTGTGAATCTGTACCAAGAAAATCAACAGGCACCAAGATACTGCAGGCTCTAAAGACATCTAGTTCCAGTACAACTGGTGCCTGCACTTGCACTGTGAACACACAGGTGTATGCTCCCCATCCAATTCACATAGAGTCCTAATTGTACTAATCTTTCATGTTTCCTCAGCAGATTCAGTCTAAGTCTCTGTGGTGTTCATGTTCTGCATTTTTTCATTATTATTATTTGTTTATTTAGCAGACTCCTTTATCCAAGGCGACTTACAGAGACTAGGGTGTGTGAACTATGCATCAACTGCAGTCACTTACAACTACGTCTCACCACGAAAGACGGAGGTTAAGTGACTTGCTCAGGGTCACACAATGAGTCAGTGGCTGAGGTGGGATTTGAACCGAGGACCTCCTGGTTACAAGCCCTTTTCTTTAACCACTGGACCACACAACCTCCTGTGAGTGTTATACAGTGTTAGCTACACTGTAGTAATAATTTAAAGTTCCTATGAACAATGTATTGTTGTTACATGAACTATCCTTACTCCAACCAATAATACATAACCCCATATTTTACCCAAGGTTAATATAAAAAAACAGCAACAAGCTACAAACAGACCGCGGACCAAGAAAAACAGGCATAGCGCAAGGAATGGGTTAGTTTTGTGATAACGGATCCCGACCAGAATTTTACAAAGCCCTACTCTAAAAATAACCAAATAAGCATGTTTTGTTAAAAGAAATAAAACAAAACACAATACCTGTCGACCTCACCAAACCTGCAGAGCGTCACAACTGGATGACGTAAACTGCGTTGGGGTCAAGCTTGAGTCTAACTATTACACAAACCTCTAGCGCCATCTGCTGTATGGAGTACAATCGTGAAGAACGGTGTATTGTATTTCAAAACATTAAAGCTTCAGCTGCACCTGGATCTCTTACAGAGTTGCACGGTGTTCATTATTAAATAATGAAAAGTATCTATTCCACCGTCTGCTCTTCTAATTAATTTTTAAAAATACCCTTAGAAATGGCTGCTATTGTTCAAACAGCGTTCCACAGTGGAATATGCCTGAGCTGAAGAACTCCACGCCATATTTACGAAACTGTAAGGACTGATTTAAGGGAGGGTTTGTCAAGGACGTTTTTTTTAAACCCCCATTGATTAAATTAAATTAATCAAACTTGCAATTCATGAACTGTTTTTTTCAAAGCACAGTTTAACCTAAGAGAGTGTTTATTATAACTAAAAAGTTTTAAAACAGTCCTCAAGTTTGATCAGTTGAAAGGAAACAACATCAAAGGTTTGTAATAGGCAGGTGCACATCCATATTAAAATAACAGCCCTTTGTTTCCATATGAAAGCACATCTAATGGATACAGGAACTATCTTTCATGATACATATCATAGCCTTCAGCAGCTGATTGCCTTCCCTATAAATTTTCTTTTTGTGTCATTATTTGCAGTATAGAAATGCAGGCTGTCATATTAGTAATACTCTGAATCTTTCCTCAACCAGATCATTTTTAATGAACCATAATGTGGAAAGCTTATGATGAATGTACCAGTCTGTCTAGTTCTGCACCATTGTTTGTGTATGTATCGTAGCGAGTACTTAAATAAACAGTTGACCTAATGACTAGAATAAATCTGTAACAGCAGAAGCAACCAACCCAGTATCCCTAATTTACATCATTGCTCAGGTACCCCTTCCAGTACTGTCCCAAGTCCTGTTGCAGGACACATCACAGAGCTAATGCATTTACTAGTTAGATTGTTAGCAGGTATGTTATTCCAAATCTTCTGATGCACATTGCTGTTACTTGTTACTGTGGTGCTAACGGGGTGTAGTGGTTAGGGCTCTGGACTCTTCACCGGAGGGTCGTGGGTTCAATCCCAGGTGGGGGACACTGCTGCTGTACCCTTGAGCAAGGTTCTTTACCTAGATTGCTCCAGTAAAAACCCAACTGTATAAATGGGTCATTGTATGTAAAAATAATGTGATATCTTGTAACAATTGTAAGTTGCCCTGAATAAGGGCGTCTGATAATTAATAATTGGTTCTTAGTGGTGTGAACCATTACAGTGCAGACAATCTGTTCTCTAAACTCCAAAATGTATTTTACCAGGAGGCTGTTGTGCAATTTTCAGGATTTGATCTTCATGTTACCAAACCAAGGACTTCCATAAAACTTAAGTTGGTGTTGACTGTATCATGATGCTGAGAATTGATAAGCTGCCAAACACTGCTTCAATTGTTGCTCAGTGTTAGAGAACACCTGAGACCATTTGCAACTTGTTTTTTTTATCAAAATGCACGAATAAGAAGCACTGACACCAATAGTCAGTAGGATCAAGTTTCCTGTATCCAGTTTAACCCTATGTGTGCACCTTCTTTGTTTTATTAAATGGTTTAAGAATACACCTCTCTCTCTCTTTCTCTCTCTCTCTCTCTCTCTCACACACACACACACACACACACACACACACAATGTAATAGGAATCATTGTAGAAACCACTGCAACACCTAAAACACTGCCACAGTCACAATGTAATGGAAGTCATTGCAGAAACCACTGCAACACCTAAAACACTGCCCCAGTCACAATGTAATGGAAGTCATTGCAGAAACCACTGCAACACCTAAAACACTGCCCCAGTCACAATGTAATGGAAGTCATTGCAGAAACCACTGCAACACCTAAAACACTGCCCCAGTCACAATGTAATGGAAGTCATTGCAGAAACCACTGCAACACCTAAAACACTGCCCCAGTCACAATGTAATGGAAGTCATTGCAGAAACCACTGCAACACCTAAAACACTGCCCCAGTCACAATGTAATGGAAGTCATTGTAGAAACCACTGCAACACCTAAAACACTGCCCCAGTCACAATGTAATGGAAGTCATTGCAGAAACCACTGCAACACCTAAAACACTGCCCCAGTCACAATGTAATGGAAGTCATTGCAGAAACCACTGCAACACCTAAAACACTGCCCCAGTCACAATGTAATGGGAGTCATTGCAGAAACCACTGCAACACCTAAAACACTGCCCCAGTCACAATGTAATGGAAGTCATTGCAGAAACCACTGCAACACCTAAAACACTGCCCCAGTCACAATGTAATGGAAGTCATTGCAGAAACCACTGCAACACCTAAAACACTGCCCCAGTCACAATGTAATGGAAGTCATTGTAGAAACCACTGTAACGCCTAAAACACTGCCCCAGTCACAATGTAATGGAAGTCATTGCAGAAACCACTGCAACGCCTAAAACACTGCCCCAGTCACAATGTAATGGAAGTCATTGCAGAAACCACTGCAACACCTAAAACACTGCCCCAGTCACAATGTAATGGAAGTCATTGCAGAAACCACTGCAACACCTAAAACACTGCCCCAGTCACAATGTAATGGAAGTCATTGCAGAAACCACTGCAACACCTAAAACACTGCCCCAGTCACAATGTAATGGAAGTCATTGCAGAAACCACTGCAACACCTAAAACACTGCCCCAGTCACAATGTAATGGAAGTCATTGCAGAAACCACTGCAACACCTAAAACACTGCCCCAGTCACAATGTAATGGAAGTCATTGTAGAAACCACTGCAACACCTAAAACACTGCCCCAGTCACAATGTAATGGGAGTCATTGCAGAAACCACTGCAACACCTAAAACACTGCCCCAGTCACAATGTAATGGAAGTCATTGCAGAAACCACTGCAACACCTAAAACACTGCCCCAGTCACAATGTAATGGGAGTCATTGCAGAAACCACTGCAACACCTAAAACACTGCCCCAGTCACAATGTAATGGGAGTCATTGCAGAAACCACTGCAACACCTAAAACACTGCCCCAGTCACAATGTAATGGAAGTCATTGCAGAAACCACTGCAACACCTAAAACACTGCCCCAGTCACAATGTAATGGAAGTCATTGCAGAAACCAATGCAACACCTAAAACACTGCCCCAGTCACAATGTAATGGAAGTCATTGCAGAAACCACTGCAACACCTAAAACACTGCCCCAGTCACAATGTAATGGAAGTCATTGCAGAAACCACTGCAACACCTAAAACACTGCCCCAGTCACAATGTAATGGGAGTCATTGCGGGAAAGCACCCCTGATAATATCACTTCTGTTATTATCACAGATTTTCAGAAATCTCTCTTTCCTTTCTAAAAGGACAATAAATACTTTTGAAATCCAGTTTCACGAGAAAGGACTAGCTGCTCCTGCACACAATACATGACATAAATTGCAACAATCAGAGAATTGTGTCAGATTGTGTTTCATGTCTCTGTCTTGTCTAGCAGAAAGCAAAGGACTGAAGCAAAGGAGACAGATTGGAGTTACAGTGTAGACCACGACAGCGACTGCAAGGTACCATGGGGCTCTGGGCTGCTTTGTGTATTTAATAATCCCATTGCTTTATAAAGCAGATATATTAACTTCTATGTCCTGGTTGAATTACAATAGAAGAAGATGAAGAAGTCCTCTTACAGTGTACAATTAACAAACTATACTAAATTTCTCGGACACCTGTGGATAGTTTGAGAATGCGTTAATGATCTCTGTCCAGCATAAATACTGCGGTGTAAGAAATGGAGCCTCTCCGGTCCTGTTAATAGATATTGCCAAGGTCATTCTTATTAGATATGGATAATGCACCTTTAATGTCACCACAGACGAATGAGATGGGTGTGGACTGTATGACAGAGCCTGTTTATTCCCAGGTGAAACTTACATGCACAGAGAAACTAGTTACTTAGCAGCTGCGACACCAAGCGCTGTGGAGACTATATTTAAACGACTCTATTGCATTTCCACGGCATTTTGGCAGATGAACAATACGATTAATATATATTTAACCAGTAGCGAGGTAAGTCGTGTTTTCCTCGTTTCAAAAATGAAAATAAGCTTTACTTTTTACAAAATAATGTTTATCTCTTCTTTTCGCATGTTTTCTTCCAAATGTTTTCCTATCGTTGGATGTTCACAATACTGTATATTGTTGTACGTGAAAATAATAGTGCGAAATAACTTTCTTACACTGGGCCTTTGAAGATCAGTAATGTTTCAAACCTTGTAGTGCAGTGTACTACAGTAAACGCGTACTACCGCGATGGTATTGGCAGAGTAGGATACAATAAACGATAGGAAATGTTAAATAGTATTTTAATTAGGGCTGATATCAATGTATTATATACTCAGATGGTTATACATTAATATGTGTATTATTTAATTATATTTGAAAAAAGCTTTAAAAAACGAACTTGTTCAAACCCTCCGATTCCAGTTGTTTACGAATCGTGAAAACAAATACGCAACTTGACAGGTAAGGGCTCGGAACTCATCAATCAGAGGCAGGTTTTCAAAAGCCCACTAGAGGGAGCCATTGTGGTTGAATATGTCTTCTAGGTTACAAATAGCCCAGGTATTGCAGGATTTGTTCCAAGTAAAAGGTAATTACCGTCAGAAATAAATACCTGAAAATTGATTCTGCCCAGAATAAAGTTCAATCTATGAATGTTTGTTTTATGCAAAAGTAATTGTATATTTTCATCTACTTAGTGAAATTCCAATGGACAGTACAGTAGGTCTGGATAGGTGCATACTTCCCCATCTGTTTTCAGTTGTTTTACATTGGTAACCTGACTCTACAGTGTGATTCACTTTTAGTTTAGTCCCTTGGGGTGTTTAGTTGTAGCTGTTGATTTTACAGTATACAGGACACCCTAGCTGCAGTGTTGAGGTGGAACACTTCCCTACAGAGAAATAATAATAAAGGAACACAAAGTTTAAGGAACCTGACTTTCAGAAACTTGTCTGAATGACGTCGACGATGACAAACTCGGCGTCAAAGGTCCCTTCTTTTAATCGATTGGTTAAATGCATGGCATGACAGAACGACTGTAACACACAAACAGAACCAGGAAATATTAAGCCTCAGACATGATTACATGTTTAAAGATATGCTCTCCCACAACATTATTCATCATGAAAGCGTAGGTTCATTTTCAGTTTCCTTTTTATATACCTCATCGAAAACATAACAACCTTTACAGTTGATACTGTAATAATCATATCATTACTCAGTTTCTATAATGTAAATATGCTTTTACTTGATAAAAGACAACAGATATATTTGTCTTTTTATATGGAACCTAGTTTCCCTTGGCATTTATCCTAGGTACCAGGGGGTGAAAAATACATTAGAAGTTTTCCTGAAATAATTATTCACAAAGTGTTAACCTTTGAGTTTTTTCAAAGTATGTTATTCTGAATAAAAGAGTTCTACTGTATATGCTAGGCATACTATAAGAAACAAAGGGTTTATGTTTTACATTCTAGAGTCTAGACTTTTGTTGAACAAGCCAATACCAGTCTGGAACGTTTTTCAGGAATATTAACTATATTGTGTATTTATGTATAAACACATCTTTAAATAAAGTATCAGTTAAAGCTATATGATTATGGCCTATAATTGAATATTTTTTTTTCTGATATGGCAGAACAAATAATCCAGAACACACATAAGTTGCTGTGTGCAGTTGCCTGCTGCTTCAGTTGTATAATTGTACCTCTCCTTCTGCAGGCACTCCTCCCAAACGAGCTGAGACAATGAACTGGGGCTTTCTCCAAGGTATCCTGAGCGGAGTGAACAAGTACTCCACGGTGATCGGGAGGATCTGGCTGTCCGTGGTCTTCATATTCCGCATCCTGATCTACGTGGCCGCGGCGGAGCATGTGTGGAAGGACGAGCAGAAGGACTTTGTGTGCAACATCAAACAGCCGGGCTGCGAGAACGTGTGCTTTGACTACTTCTTTCCCATCTCCCAAATCAGGCTGTGGGCCTTGCAGCTCATCATGGTTTCCACCCCGTCTCTTTTGGTTGTGCTTCACGTGGCGTACCGTCAACACAGGGAGCACACGCACAGGAAGAAGCTGTATGTGGATACAGGGACGATGGATGGGGGTCTTTGGTGTACCTATCTCGTCAGCCTCCTGTTCAAGACGTTCTTTGAGGTGGGCTCCCTGCTGGCATTTTACTATCTCTACAGTGGCTTTACTGTGCCTCAGCTATTCCAGTGTACAATGAGCCCATGCCCCAACACAGTCGACTGCTACATTTCCCGGGCAACCGAGAAAAAGATCTTCCTTTACATCATGGGCTCCACTTCCATCTTGTGCATCGCGCTGAATGTGTGTGAGATGGTCTACCTTCTACTCCAGCAGTGCTGGAAATGTTATTTTAAGAGGTACGTCCCGGTCATGGAGGAACACCAGTGCCACTGTGCAAAGCCAAGGCCTTTAAACAGCACTGCAGCTGCAATCCCTGTGCCCCTGAAGGTAGACTCCACAGTTTAGGCTTCTAATAATGGGTTTGCATCTTTAAAATTTGAACTTCACATATTTTACATCTGCAATTTAATTTCCTCTATGCTCATCCCCAAATTATACAACAGTGGAAACTCCCGATGTTGAAACACTTTTTCATCTATTTAAAGTACTTTTCTTCTGTTACCAGTAAACACAGGGCAGCATTAACCTGCAGTACCAGGATATGTTTAGATAGTTTTTCTCATTTAGGGCTTCAATTATACATTTATTTTCTTGGAATGGCATGATTGCCTGACAGCATATTGTATAATGTAATAGTAGTCTTGTCTGACTAACCTCCAAGACTTCTTTGAAGAAGTTACTTCAAGGATGGCTACAAACCGAGCATTTGCCAACGTATATCTGGACTTTTAAAAGACAAAGCTTACAAACCAGTGGGAGTCCAAGGTAATGCATGCTCTTGGATACATTGCTGGTAAAACACATGAGGCATTTGTAAGGGGAGTAGCTGCTAGGTCAGACCATGTGCTCGGTGGGTTGTCACAGGGATTGGAGCTGGAACCCTGCTCTTTCTAATCTGCATAATAAATGACTTCGCAAGGGGAATAATCAGGAAGAGTGTACCATTTGAAATTGACACAAAACTGGTGGGAATGGCCGACTCGTATGCAGTGGCCCAGGAAAACCAACGGGATTTAGGCTGCATACAGAACTGTGTTAAAACATGGCAAACGTAATGTTAAGAAAAGTAAAGTGTTACCTCACCTAGCAGCAACATGTACAAACCCTATGAGAGCACTATGGAACTATGAATGCATCAAGGTTTTAGAATATGTTTCTATCTGCATCTTCCTGTACTAGGGGGCATAAATGGAGGTTAAAAAAAAACCCTCAAAATGTGTTCAATATAATCATTTTTGGATGTAATTCAAGAAATTTAAAGAAAAAAGGTGTAAACTAGGTAGGATTCTTCAAGAAACTCTGGGTTTAGATCTAAAAACGCACACATACGTACTGAACATGCAAATACATTTTAAAGTAAAATATGTGTCTGTTATTATTTATTTCTTAGCAGACGCCCTTATCCAGGGCGACTTACAATTGTTACAAGATATCATTTTTTTTTTTTTACATACAATTACCCATTTATACAGTTGGGTTTTTACTGGAGCAATCTAGGTAAAGTACCTTGCTCAAGGGTACAGCAGCAGTGTCCCCCACCTGGGATTGAACCCACAACCTTCCGGTCAAGAGTCCAGAGCCCTAACCACTACTCCACACTGCTGTCCTATTTAATTGCCGCTGTTATATTTAATTGATTGGTTTTATATAACTGTATAAATAATAAAAAATGCAAAAACAATATGAGATTGTAACATTCCTTTGGTTGGTGTGGATGAATAGTGAGGAGCTGCCTGCCTTCTCTTCAGTCAGATACATCGACAGAGACAATAGGAAAGAGCTAGTCCATTGCATACAGGAGGTTCTGGTTTGGACTCCCATGTTCACTACAGTGGAGGTGGAATTGTTCAGATGACAAACAATCACAACACTTTATAGCCTTTGTCATTTAGATATGACATCTGCAAGGGATTCCTTAGAGATGGGCACAGGCACCTGGAAACCTGGGTACCTGACTCGCACATCTGTTTTGCCTACCTGGTTCTGAAAAAAGAAAAAAAAACAACAAAAAAAAAAAACACTTACAGCCAATTACACCTCAATTTGAGCCATTAAAGGATTAGAGATGATTCGATGCAACACCCAAAACACTGCCCCAGTCACAATGTAATGGAAGTCATTGCAGAAACCACTGCAACACCTAAAACACTGCCCCAGTCACAATGTAATGGAAGTCATTGCAGAAACCACTGCAACACCTAAAACACTGCCCCAGTCACAATGTAATGGAAGTCATTGCAGAAACCACTGCAACACCTAAAACACTGCCCCAGTCACAATGTAATGGGAGTCATTGCAGAAACCACTGCAACACCTAAAACACTGCCCCAGTCACAATGTAATGGAAGTCATTGCAGAAACCACTGCAACACCTAAAACACTGCCCCAGTCACAATGTAATGGAAGTCATTGCAGAAAACACTGCCCCAGTCACAATGTAATGGAAGTCATTGTAGAAACCACTGCAACACCTAAAACACTGCCCCAGTCACAATGTAATGGAAGTCATTGCAGAAACCACTGCAACACCTAAAACACTGCCCCAGTCACAATGTAATGGGAGTCATTGCAGAAACCACTGCAACACCTAAAACACTGCCCCAGTCACAATGTAATGGAAGTCATTGCAGAAACCACTGCAACACCTAAAACACTGCCCCAGTCACAATGTAATGGGAGTCATTGCAGAAACCACTGCAACACCTAAAACACTGCCCAAGTCACAATGTAATGGAAGTCATTGCAGAAACCACTGCAACACCTAAAACACTGCCCCAGTCACAATGTAATGGAAGTCATTGCAGAAAACACTGCCCCAGTCACAATGTAATGGAAGTCATTGTAGAAACCACTGCAACACCTAAAACACTGCCCCAGTCACAATGTAATGGAAGTCATTGCAGAAACCACTGCAACACCTAAAACACTGCCCCAGTCACAATGTAATGGAAGTCATTGCAGAAACCACTGCAACACCTAAAACACTGCCCCAGTCACAATGTAATGGGAGTCATTGCAGAAACCACTGCAACACCTAAAACACTGCCCCAGTCACAATGTAATGGGAGTCATTGCAGAAACCATTGCAACACCTAAAACACTGCCCCAGTCACAATGTAATGGAGGTAATTGCAGAAACCACTGCAACACCTAAAACACTGCCCCAGTCACAATGTAATGGAAGTCATTGCAGAAACCACTGCAACACCTAAAACACTGCCCCAGTCACAATGTAATGGAAGTCATTGCGGGAAAGCACCCCTGATAATATCACTTCTGTTAATATCACAGATTTTCAGAAATCTCTCTTTTCTTTCTAAAAGGACAATAAATACTTTTGAAATCCAGTTTCACGAGAAAGGACTAGCTGCTCCTGCACACAATACATGACATAAATTGCAACAATCAGAGAATTGTGTCAGATTGTGTTTCATGTCTCTGTCTTGTCTAGCAGAAAGCAAAGGACTGAAGCAAAGGAGACAGATTGGAGTTACAGTGTAGACCACGACAGCGACTGCAAGGTACCATGGGGCTCTGGGCTGCTTTGTGTATTTAATAATCCCATTGCTTTATAAAGCAGATATATTAACTTCTATGTCCTGGTTGAATTACAATAGAAGAAGATGAAGAAGTCCTCTTACAGTGTACAATTAACAAACTATAGTAAATTTCTCGGACACCTGTGGATAGTTTGAGAATGCGTTAATGATCTCTGTCCAGCATAAATACTGCGGTGTAAGAAATGGAGCCTCTCCGGTCCTGTTAATAGATATTGCCAAGGTCATTCTTATTAGATATGGATAATGCACCTTTAATGTCACCACAGACGAATGAGATGGGTGTGGACTGTATGACAGAGCCTGTTTATTCCCAGGTGAAACTTACATGCACAGAGAAACTAGTTACTTAGCAGCTGCGACACCAAGCGCTGTGGAGACTATATTTAAACGACTCTATTGCATTTCCACGGCATTTTGGCAGATGAACAATACGATTAATATATATTTAACCAGTAGCGAGGTAAGTCGTGTTTTCCTCGTTTCAAAAATGAATATAAGCTTTACTTTTTACAAAATAATGTTTATCTGTTCTTTTCGCATGTTTTCTTCCAAATGTTTTCCTATCGTTGGATGTTCACAATACTGTATATTGTTGTACGTGAAAATAATAGTGCGAAATAACTTTCTTACACTGGGCCTTGGAAGATCAGTAATGTTTCAAACCTTGTAGTGCAGTGTACTACAGTAAACGCGTACTACCGCGATGGTATTGGCAGAGTAGGATACAATAAACGATAGGAAATGTTAAATAGTATTTTAATTAGGGCTGATATCAATGTATTATATACTCAGATGGTTATACATTCAATTAAAAATGAAGAGCTTGCAGAAGCTACTTAACAATATGTGTATTATTTAATTATATTTGAAAAAAGCTTTAAAAAACGAACTTGTTCAAACCCTCTGATTCCAGTTGTTTACGAATCGTGAAAACAAATACGCAACTTGACAGGTAAGGGCTCGGAACTCATCAATCAGAGGCAGGTTTTCAAAAGCCCACTAGAGGGAGCCATTGTGGTTGAATATGTCTTCTAGGTTACAAATAGCCCAGGTATTGCAGGATTTGTTCCAAGTAAAAGGTAATTACCGTCAGAAATAAATACCTGAAAATTGATTCTGCCCAGAATAAAGTTCAATCTATGAATGTTTGTTTTATGCAAAAGTAATTGTATATTTTCATCTACTTAGTGAAATTCCAATGGACAGTACAGTAGGTCTGGATAGGTGCATACTTCCCCATCTGTTTTCAGTTGTCTTACATTGGTAACCTGACTCTACAGTGTGGTTCACTTTTAGTTTAGTTCCTTGGGATGTTCAGTTGTAGCTGTTGATTTTACAGTATACAGGACATCCTAGCTGCAGTGTTGAGGTGGAACACTTCCCTATAGAGAAATAATAATAAAGGAACACAAAGTTTAAGGAACCTGACTTTCAGAAACTCGTCTGAATGACGACGCCGAGTTTGTCATTGTCAACAAAGGTCCCTTCTTTTAATCGATTGGTTAAATGCATGGCATGACAGAACGACTGTAACACACAAACAGAACCAGGAAATATTAAGCCTCAGACATGATTACAGGTTTAAAGATATGCTCTCCCACAACATTATTCATCATGAAAGCGTAGGTTCATTTTCAGTTTCCTTTTTATAGGTTTCTGGGAAATGTTTCAAATCAACCAGCACCTCATCAAAAATGTAACTGAACCTTTACAGTTGCTACTGTAATAATCACACTTTAAATCAATTGCTTAAATGTCTGCCATGACAGAACGACTGTAACACACATTCACATACATACATATATATATACATATATATACACACACACACACATATTATAAGCATCAATGTAAAAATATATATTTTTTACATACAAATTGAGACTTAAAATACAAAGATAAAGACTGCTGACTGACTGAAGTGCTGACTGTGTGTTTAGTTGGTAAAGAACCTCTTTTGTTTATTGTCCGAACCGATTGAAAACAGAACCAGGAAATATTAAGCCTCAGACATGATTACAGATTTAAAGATATGCTCTCCCACAACATTATTCATCATGAAAGCGTAGGTTCATTTTCAGTTTCCTTTTTATATACCTCATCGAAAACATAACAACCTTTACAGTTGATACTGTAATAATCATATCATTACTCAGTTTCTATAATGTAAATATGCTTTTACTTGATAAAAGACAACAGATATATTTGTCTTTTTATATGGAACCTAGTTTCCCTTGGCATTTATCCTAGGTACCAGGGGGTGAAAAATACATTAGAAGTTTTCCTGAAATAATTGTTTTTTCAAAGTATGTTATTCTGAATAAAAGAGTTCTACTGTATATGCTCAGCATACTATAAGAAACAAAATGTTTATGTTTTACATTCTAGAGTCTAGACTGTTGCTGAACAAGCCAATACCAGTCTGGAACGTTTTTCAGGAATATTAACTATATTGTGTATTTATGTATAAACACATCTTTAAATAAAGTATCAGTTAAAGCTATATGATTATGGCCTATAATTGAATTTTTTTTTTTTCTGATATGGCAGAACAAATAATCCAGAACACACATAAGTTGCTGTGTGCAGTTACCTGCTGCTTCAGTTGTATAATTGTACCTCTCCTTCTGCAGGCACTCCTCCCAAACGAGCTGAGACAATGAACTGGGGCTTTCTCCAAGGTATCCTGAGCGGAGTGAACAAGTACTCCACGGTGATCGGGAGGATCTGGCTGTCCGTGGTCTTCATATTCCGCATCCTGATCTACGTGGCCGCGGCGGAGCATGTGTGGAAGGACGAGCAGAAGGACTTTGTGTGCAACATCAAACAGCCGGGCTGCGAGAACGTGTGCTTTGACTACTACTTTCCCATCTCCCAAATCAGGCTGTGGGCCTTGCAGCTCATCATGGTTTCCACCCCGTCTCTTTTGGTTGTGCTTCACGTGGCGTACCGTCAACACAGGGAGCACACGCACAGGAAGAAGCTGTATGTGGATACAGGGACGATGGATGGGGGTCTTTGGTGTACCTATCTCATCAGCCTCCTGTTCAAGACGTTCTTTGAGGTGGGCTCCCTGCTGGCATTTTACTATCTCTACAGTGGCTTTACTGTGCCTCAGCTATTCCAGTGTACAATGAGCCCATGCCCCAACACAGTCGACTGCTACATTTCCCGGGCAACCGAGAAAAAGATCTTCCTTTACATCATGGGCTCCACTTCCATCTTGTGCATCGCGCTGAATGTGTGTGAGATGGTCTACCTTCTACTCCAGCAGTGCTGGAAATGTTATTTTAAGAGGTACGTCCCGGTCATGGAGGAACACCAGTGCCACTGTGCAAAGCCAAGGCCTTTAAACAGCACTGCAGCTGCAATCCCTGTGCCCCTGAAGGTAGACTCCACAAACTCAAGCTTTCACACAATTTAGTCTTAATGGGTTTGCATCTTCTAAAATAGGTGAAGTTCAAATTGTAATCTGCAATTTAATTTCCTCTATGCTAATCTCGAAATTATACAACAGTGGAAACTCCCGATATTGAAACACTTTTTCATGCATTTAAAGTACTTTTCTTCTGTTACCAGTAAACACAGGGCAGCATTAACCTGCAGTACCAGGATATGTTTAGATAGTTTTTCTCATTTAGGGCTTCAATTATACATTTATTTTCTTGGAATGGCATGATTTCCTGACAGCTATATACATATTGTATACTGTAATAGTAGTCTTGTCTGACTAACCTCCAAGACTTCTTTGAAGAAGCTACAAACCGAGCATTTGCCAACATATATCTGGACTTCGAAAAGAGAAAGCTTACAAACCAGTGGGAATCCAAGGTAATACATGCATTTCTATCTGCAGCTTCCTGAACTAGGGGGTAAAAATGCAGGTTGCAGGATGTAATCAACACATTTAAAGAAAAAAGGTGTAAACTAGGTAGGATTCTTCAAGAAACTGGGTTTGTTCTAAAAACGCACACATACGTACTGAACATACAAATACATTTTAAAGTAAAATATGTATATATGTGTGTTATATTTATTTGATTGGGTTATATAACTGTGGATAGATAGTGAGGAGCTGCCTGCCTTCCCTTCAGTCAGATACAACAACAGAGACAATAAATAAAAATAAACACTTAGACAAAAAGGAAATGGCATGTCAGTAGTGTAGTTTCATAATGTGTAACCGACTGTTTAAATACTCCATCTAAATCTTCCCTAGTCTTTTTTAATGCAGGGCTTAAAATCTGTTCTGTTTCCAATGCCATAGAGGGTGTAAGACAAGCAAGAAACCTTCTGAACAGATCTCAGGGGGTATGGTACAGTAATAGACTTTTAATTTTACTATATGACTAATATGATCATTTTTCAACGGTATTCGATGCAAGCGTTAAATTATCAGAAAGCACACCTGCTTTCAGATCTTCAACCTCATCTCTAGATTCCTATTGCTCCAAAAGGACACCCACCAACCATTTAAGGAAGTAAAGCATTAGATCCAAGAGCAAAAAGTTTAATCCAAATCTGAAATCAGTACAGAAAATAGGATCATTATATACAGTATGGTTTTAAAATCCACTTTGAAATACCTGGAAAGGTATTTTGGTATTTTTACTTGGGGGCCACAGTATACCAAGTGACATCAAAATCAATGGAACGGTAAGGCCAGCTGCCAGCTCCAAACTCCAAACAGGCACAATCAATATTTGTTTAAATAAAACACGCTATGATTACCTAGCCATTAATAGATGTTGCAGATTTGAATGGAGCTTCCATTACTAGACTACTATACTGGGGCCTGTTTCATAAAAGTCCTGCGATTACGATGTGCTTGCGAGGATGCAGAGGTCATCGCTGAGTGCGTTTCATAAAGCACTTCAAGCACCATCGCTTCCACTAACTCTTTAGCGATCTATGCTCAAAACAATCACTAACTCGGTAATCAATTTTAAAGCCCAGTGAACGATTAGGCCATTAAAACAATGGCAAGGGTGCAAAGGAAAACCATTTTTTCCCCCAAAGAAATTGATACAATAAAAGAAATGGTTGGCTAACACAAATTTGTTTTAAGTTGTCTGGAAGTTTAACTAAGGAAGAGAAGAAGAAAAAAAAAGTAGCAGATAATCACAGATGCAGTATATGCTCTATGGGTGCAGTAGAGAACGGTACTTGAAATAAGAAAAAAATTGATAGATCTAGCAAGTAGAACAAAATTAAAAGACGAAAAAGTGGTCTAAATACATTTGGTGAAGTAGCTATTGCTGGTATTGAGAGAGGATTGGAAAAAGCAGATAGCGAAGCTCATCCAGCTGATTTAAGAACTACAAAACACTCCATTGTAAATGAGAACAGTCCTAAAAGAAACAACCAGAAATCCTTGATTAAGACTTCTTTAAATATTGTTTTTCACTATTTTCTGTTAGTATTGCCCGAGGTGGGTTGAAGGGAACAATTCGGGTTCAGGGCTGAAAATAAAAAGTTTCAGGTTGTTATCACTGGCTCCTTAGAAACAAACTCAAGAGAGACACATTTTAAAATGGTCACTAGGTGGTGTTACAGTAATGAAGTCATCTAGGTTGTGCCATAAAAATACATTTTGTTTCAATCTGCATACATTATGGAACAACATTATTTAATGGTGTGAAGTTACAAGGGAACTATTGTTTTCAGTGACGGCATTACACATTGCAACTCACAATTCCCACGAGAGCATCTTTAACTGCAGAAAACAGCCCTCCTGCGGCAATCCATCAAAACCAAGCAAAACCCTTTCTTCGAAAAACAGGATGATGCGTAGTGCGCATTCCAATGTTTAAAGAAAAGTCCTATTATAGAGGAGAATATTTCATATTAGTTAACTGTCATTTTGGAATAGTTTCTGCTTTCTGTTGTCTATAAATACTATGCTTATGCTACTATAAGAAAGTTGACCTGGGATTATTAGGGGCAAGGAGACTTCTCACTGTTTCTGGTTCGTGTTTGAGCACTGTGAAGTTGAGAGAAACTACATTTATTTTTTCTGTCAAAATGGAAAAAAATAAATAAATACAAAACATATGTTCCCATTTTTTCTTGGAATATAATAATTGGTTTGTTTGATGCAACAATTGTTTACTCAACCTGGCTAATTTAAATGTCAGAACAAACTGTAAAGCAGCTACATTTACAACAGGGTATAACCAGAAATCTGGCAAGTTTTGGTATTACCAGAAATATATTTTGGATTATACAAAGCAGTAAACTTTAGTGTACCGTTACAATATTTAGCCTTTGCTGATAGATCTTGAAGCCACTGCCATATTTCTATTTAAAAATACATTCACATCAGCTTGTTGAGCTAAATGAAGGTATTTAGGCTAAATTGTACTTTTTAGGCAAATAGTGGAGATCCAGTAGAAGAGTGAGAGAGTTAGCTTCACAGACCCCAGTTAGCATGCATCTATCTCATGTAACTCTAGGTAAGACAGTCCAACACTGGTATTGACCGGGGCCTGTGAAATCAGCGGATACCAAACTCGCAAGACCATTTTATAATCGCTCCCCGTTTTCATATTAAGACAACTGACATTCCGAAATACTTTCCTGTAATTTCATTTATTTTCATATTGAAAAAAAGTACAGTTGGTTCTTAAGACAATAACATCAAAAAACAGGTGGCTCGATCACGTACTGCATTGCCAAACAAGTTCAAGTGGCACTCTCTCAATGAGGTAGGACATGTACAGGAAATGTCTAAGCACTGTCTCAGACATTCAAACATTTTAGTTTTCTTTAAACACAACATTGTACAATGGCATCGGGGGTCTATTTGAGAGTCTCTGTGTCTTTGTTCATGTTTTAAATAAAGGTTAATTGACTGCACTCTACAATGTTCAGTCACTTCGCTTTCACCTTCCAGCACAAGGTTCTGGAAAGCAAAATAAATACTGCAAACATCAACACTCACTGTCATTACATGGAAGCTTAAAACAATCCCCATCTTACATGTAATAAAATGAGCACTGTTGAAAAAATAAAGGTTTTCAAATTCTGTATTTTATAAGATTATAATTACCACAGTTCACAAACTAAAAATACACAAAAATGTTATAAAACTGTGAATTTAATAGTTTTGACTAACAGTTTTCAAAGAATAAATATATACACAAAAAATATCTACAACTTACAATTTACATGGTCAGTGAACAACAGAGAGCTCAACCAAAATATCACAGACTATACACAACACTTTCAGTGATGGAAGAAACAAGAAAATCTGTCTAATTTTTACATAAAGGTTTGCAGCAAAATGTCCCATGGGGATATATTGAAGTTTACATGACTGGTATCATGAATTGTCTTTTTTTTTTTGCAAAGGCAACTTCACGTGACATAAGAAAAGCTTAATGGTACAAACATGCTCTACGGTTCAGTTTGAATTTTCTACACAACAGATTAGCATAGTTCTGGTTTACAGCACATCTGATAAAAGTGTCAATTGAAAGGCGTCATCTAAACCCTTGAAAAGTCTTGTGAGCTTACAAAATCCTAAAATCATTTTATATGTCATTAAAATTAGATTTCGTTCAAAGACAAATATTTGGGATGTAATTGACAGGTGCTTGGTTATCTTCAATATTCATTGTTCAGTTATGCATACAATAATTTAAAAAGCCCTGGTCTGCAGCCTAAGTATTCCTTGCACTAAAATAGAGAGTAATCCTGAGTACTATGCTTTTTTTGTTAATAGAACCATTTTTTGCTAATCTTACCCTCAACTGTATTACCATTTTTCGAGCACAACTGTTGGTCGCATTTCCTGAAGCTGCTTAAGCAAAAGCTCAGCCCCTTCAGAAAAGGTCCTATCCAAAATGATCTTTACATTCTTTACAGACTGGAGATTCAAAGGGTTTTGAAAGTCAATAAGGTTATGGTAACCGCTAGTCCTGATGTGCAAATCGGATTCACTACAATCCAAACTTCCACATTTTGGGGGAAAATATTTCTTTCTTTTTGAGGCAATTTCAGAGAGAGGATTTTCCTTTGCTTTCCTCTTAGTCTGATCGGCAGATTCTTCCAAGAATTTGAGAAAGGACACTTCAAATCCCATTGGCTTAAATGTACTCAAGTCAATATTGTTGTGTTGTTGCTCCTTTTGAACTGGAACTGTGCAGGAAGAAGTTGCTGATTCCGAGCCACTGCACAGATTGCTTGGATTACATAATTCTGGTTTCAGTTTTCTCACTCGTCTGTTTTTTATTCTGATCTGCACGGCTTCTTTGCGTTTTCTTTTCAGTGGAGGTCTCCCTCTCTTGCGCTTGATCAGGGGAACGGAATCAGGAAAGGCTTGTCTAATTGTCCGCTTTCTTCTCCAGACTAGCTTGGGTTCAGAACATTCATTAGCTGAACGTTTTTTCTTAAAAGGTTTAGTGTATTCTGCAACTTTATCCTTTTCAGAGGTTAAACGTAAACTTTCTGTTTCATGTAATTCAGGGTAGGCATCTGCCAAGTCTTCCTCTGAATTCTCAGATTGATCTTCCTGAGATTTCTCTCCATCATCTCCAGTAGACTTTGATTTTTTTAAGGGACGTGAACGCTGCTTGCAAATGATAAAGTCACTGCCTTGCTGCAGTAGGAACGCATCAGTCAGCCTGTGAGTTTTGTAGTGTCTAAATATATTGCGTTCACTGCTGACAACAGACAGACAACCTTTTATCATGCATGGGTATTGCAGAGAGAATTTTTTTGTACACATTGCCAAAGCTTCATCATTTGTTTTTAAAGAAGGTGTTTTTTCGCTTTTTATCCAGACGGTTTTATTTGCATCATTCTTTTTCTTCTTTCTCTCTGCGCTACTGATTTTTGATTTCTTATTGTTTTGCCAGTTCTCTTTTTCGTTGTCTCCTTTACCTCCAGCAGACTTTGACTTTTTGGACGTGTCTCCATTTACTGAATAACTTTCCTGCCTGTCCATTTTTTGTCTATGTCTAATTAAATGGGACTTGTGGCTGTCTCTGTGTTTTCTAAAGAGGTGGCGTAAGAGGTTGGATCTAGTGGCATAAACACAATCACAGCCCTCACAGTCACACCTGAACACGCCTTCCTCCCCATCATTATTAAAGAGTTTCTCTGGTTCATGATCCACTTCAAGATGACCAATATACTTCCAAAATGCTGTAAATGAAGCCTTGCACTCTGGCTGGTCACACCGAAATCTTCCCAGGTTCATATCCGACAGTAGTCTCCCAGCTTTTTCCAGACTGAACTCGTGAAGCTGTGTATAATGCTGTAAAAGGCTAGGTACTTCTTGGAATATTCTAGAGCAATCTTTAACTTGGCATCTGAACTCTGTGATCTGGTTAATCTCCTCCACTAATTCTTCTTTGATCTCGGCTGATTCTTCTTCATTATCCTGTTCAAATTTAGGCAGGTCTGACTGATGCACAGCCCTGTAATGCAGAATCAGGTTTTGCTGTATCGTAAAAGCTGCAAAGCAGCCCTGGTGAACACAACGGTATGGCCGGTATGGACTGTAGCTGTGAGATGACTCGCTTGTATTTGCAGCTGGCTTCTTTTGCTTTTTTATTTCCGGTTTTGGTTGCTTTTTAGGCTTCTCCACTTTAAGTTTTTCAACCTTAGGCTTTGGTACCTTAGGTTTTGGACCTTTAGGCTTTTTAACCTTCTCTGTTGCAGGCTCTCCTAGTAAAGGGGGTCCAGGGAGAGGAAATCCTGTACCAGTGTCTCCTGAAACAGGCAGCTCCATCAGAGGTTGTCCAGCTATAGGCAGTCCCATCATCGGCAATCCCACTGTGGGCTGTTCCACTATAGGTGGGCCAGGTGGTGACCGAGTCATTACAGGTGGTTCAGCTGGTGACGGAGTCATTACAGGTGGTTCAGCTACAGACTGAGTCGTTACAGGTGGTTCAGCTGGTGACCGAGTCGTTACAGGTGGTCCAGCTGGTGACCGAGTCGTTACAGGTGGTCCAGCTGGTGACCGAGTCGTTACAGGTGGTGGTCCAGCTGGTGACCGAGTCGTTACAGGTGGTCCAGCTGGTGACCGAGTCGTTACAGGTGGTCCAGCTGGTGACCGAGTCGTTACAGGTGGTCCAGCTGGTGACTGAGTCATTACAGATGGTTCAGCTACAGACTGAGTCGTTACAGGTGGTTCAGCTAGTGACTGAGTCGTTACAGGTGGTTCAGCTAGTGACTGAGTCGTTACAGGTGGTTCAGCTAAAGACCGAGTCGTTACAGGTGGTCCAGCTAAAGACCGAGTCGTTACAGGTGGTCCAGCTAGTGACTGAGTCATTACTGGTGGTCCAGCTAGTGACTGAGTCATTACTGGTGGTCCAGCTAGTGACTGAGTCGTTACAGGTGGTCCAGCTAGTGACTGAGTCGTTACAGGTGGTTCAGCTAAAGACCGAGTCGTTACAGGTGGTCCAGCTAGTGACTGAGTCGTTACAGGTGGTCCAGCTAGTGACTGAGTCGTTACAGGTGGTCCAGCTAGTGACTGAGTTGTTACAGGTGGTTCAGCTACAGACTGAGTTGTTACAGGTGGTTCAGCTACAGACTGAGTTGTTACAGGTGGTTCAGCTACAGACTGAGTCGTTACAGGCAATCCCACTGGGGGCTGTCCTGCTACAGACTGGCCCACTGTAGGGGGTTGTGCAGCAGGTTGTTCAGCTAATGGCAGATCTACTGTAGGATACTCTGCTGAAGGTTGCTGAGCTGCAGACAGGCCCACTGTAGGCTGTCCTGATCTAGGTTGCTCCAATACAGAATTAGAAACATTTTCTAAAGTTTGTCCATTCGGTGCATCTTGCAAAGAGCATGAAACTTGGGTAGGAGTCACTTTAAATGACTCTTTAACTGCTGGATGCATACCCTGCTCTGAATTGCCTTCAGTGGGCTTCAACTTTTCAAGGGCTAGTGTGCTTTCTGCAGGTTCTGGACCAAATTCTTGTTGTTGACCATCCGCCATGCATGGCCGTTTGTTGGTAGCAGTTTTTTCAGGTCGAGATTTTTTGCTGTATGGTCGTTTAATTTTCAACTGGACCATTTTGTTCTGCGTCAAGCGATGCACGGTCTGAAAATGTGCTTTGAGGTTCGAGTTTCTTGTAAATGTCTTATTGCAAATATGACATCGAAAAGGAGCAAACTTGAGTTGGATTTGCCTGATTTCATTCATCATGTCTTCAGTGTAATTATGCACTTTGTAATAGTGTTTATACAATGCATCTTTTGTCATAGCACTATAAGGACAACTTTCATTCTCACACACAAACGGTTTACTAGGGCTTTCCAAAGGCGGAACTTTATTTGTTACTGTGGAATCGGGATGTTGGGCTTCTGGGCGTTCATTTAACACAACAGCATTACAGTTAAGCATACTAGTGACAGAGCAACTATTCACAGCAGGACTGTCATCGGTGGTATTTTCCTTTTCCAGGTTTAATCTCTGTAAAGCTGTTAGAATTTCCATTATTTTTTCATCTTCTTTTTGAGAATCACAAGAATTACTCAAGGCTGTGTCTGGTGCATTAGATAAAGTCTGTCCCGATAAGGATGCATTTAACTCACTGTTTAATTTCTCTGTCTGTGTAGTATCACTCGGCAAGCCGTTCGTGTCACCTCTATTGTCAGATCCTGTCATTCCCTGTATCTTTGAAAATGCTGAACCGTGCATGGCCTCTGAAGTTTGTGGGAAGTTGGATGGTATTTTTTGCAAGTGACCATTTCCCTGTAAACTGATATCTTGTGCTGGACCTGATGACTTTTGTGATAAATCATTAGGTTTTTCCAATAACTGAGCACGTAATTTTTTCTTTACATTCTTTATCTTTGGAGCAGAATCCTGTGGGTTGCACCGGTTTGTTACTAAATGCTGGGGATCAGCCGCTGGTATTTGCAACACCTGATTAACCATAAAGTGTTGTGTGAGATTGGCCATTGCAGCCAGTAAAGTGTCATTTGCATTTATTTGAGGCTCTCCATTTCCTTCTACCTTCATTGACTGAGAACCAGTTATTATTTGATCTAAAGGAGCTGCTCCAAGATTATTCAAGGAGATCTGTGAATTATGTTCTGCCAACATCTGTGACAGAACAGAGTCAGAGAAGATATCAGCACAAAATTCAGGCTCTTCTGCCTTTACAAAATGATTTGCGGCACAGGCTGTTAATTCATTCCTAGTTTCATGGATCAATGGAATTTCTGCATCCTCCAACTCCATTTTAATAGCTTTCCCTGTATGCTGTATGACGGTGCTTTCTGGCATATGTGCACTTGTTTGATAGGGGCCACAGGGATTTTGGAATGCCTGCTGCAGGATTTCAGGGGTCTCAAACAGGTTTGGAAGTCCTGCTGTTTCCAGGGCTTGCTTAATGACCTCACTGTTTTGTTCACCCTCGTTTGGATTACAAACGGCCCCATTAACTTGTGGGAAAATAGCACTAGGCAAAAATTCTGCAGGATGGTTTCCTATTGCTAATGATTGATCGGCTCGGTCCTTAAAAGATACAGTTGGATTTAAATTTGCAGACAGCTGTTGCTGCTGCACATTCAGCACACTCGATGAATTAATCTGATTAGTAATGAATGAGGAAGAAACATCCTGCTGAAGTGCTGCAGAAGTTTCTGTTTCATCAAATGGTTTACAATGAGAACGCTTTGATAGATGACCACCAAGTGATTTGGGGCTAGCAAATTCTCTATAACACCTACTGCAGATGAATTTACCATCCCTAACAATAGCTGGCCACTTTGTTCTCTTGCTAGTCCTTTTAACTTCAAGTTTAGGTGGACTCCCACAGAGTGGCTTGATAGCAGTGGCAGTCTGTGCGGATTCTGGCTGGGAAGTAAAAACTGACTTCATGACATTTTCCACTTGGGGATTAGCCACTCTTTCTGCTTGAGAGGAGAAATCAGGAAGTGAACGGGCATCTACCTGTGGAAGGAAGAGAGGATTCACAGCAGTTTCTAGCTGACCTGCATTTTTGAAGCTTTCCAGATCTGAAGGTAACAGCGGGTGTGTCGCCCTCTCCATCAGTGAAGGCAACAAGGCATTACTTAGACCTTCCATATTGGAAGGCAAATTAGGATTGGAGGGATCCACTTGGGACAACACAATATTTGTTACACTGTCAACTTGCGATGTTACATGTAGGTTATTATTACTTCCCATAGTCGAATAAGCCATATGGGAACTTCCTCCTTGTGTAGGTGGTGCCCCTATATGTGAGCCACAATCTATCTGTAAAGGCAAAAGTGAATCTGCACTTCTTTGTACTTGAGCAGGATGCACTGAATGTGCATTACTGTCAATGTGATGAGACACAACTGAATTTGTACCATCTGTTAACCGAGGGGTTAGAATAGGATCTGTACTATTTTCCAAACGAGAAGGCAAAACTGGAAGGCAATTACTTTCGGCTTGCGAAGACAAAATAAGGTTTGCACTACTTTGCATCTCTGAAAACATAACTGCTTGTGAAGTTAAAGCTGGATTTATGACATTTGCTTGTGAATTTACAACTAGATTATTTGTATTGCCTCGAGGTCTCTGTGGAGAAAGGACTAGATTTGCTGCAGTGATCTGTGAAGATGCAACTTGACTGGCGAGTGCTTGTAAATGTATTGGTAGCTCTGCTGAATGTCCTTTATGGGAAAGGTGAGACAGGTTCAGACCGCTGCCCATTCGTAAAGACAGAAGAGGGTTAGCTCCACGTTCCTTTTGCAAGGGTAACATTTGATTTGAAACCTCTGCCATTTGTGATAATAGGATTGGATTTACAACGTTTTCTATTTGGGTGGGGAAAACTTGAGTTGTGAGGGTTCCAGAATGAGAAGAAAAGGCTGGGGTTGATACAGTAGCTGCAACATTTCCAGTTTGGTAAGGTAACAGCGGGGTTTGAGTCTTCATACCTTGTGTTTTGTCTTCTTGTGTTTGTGATTGAAGAGCACTTTTTCTGTTATTTTTTCGGAGCGATTTGCTTTTCCGAGCCAGCTTCAGTGCAGCATGGTATTCAGGGTGTACTGCCTTCATGTGTTTATTGACGCTCTTTGGTGAACTGTAGTTCCGAGTACAGGTCTCAAACGTGCAGCTAAATCTCTCCACCACTTTGGCTTGACTTGCCACATTCACTTGTTTCTCAGTTGCAGCTTGAGGATGGACTGACGGAGAAAGTATGTTATTGCCATCAGGCATCCTCACCGATAAAGCATTACAGTTGGGTACAACATCACCTGTCGGTTTTGGCGGCTGCTCTGGCATGATCTCTTCATTGCTTGGAGCTTCTATTTTTACATGAAGCAGTTCGGTTGGCTTTTCCTCCAGCGGACCAGTGAGCATGTCAGGTAGCTGGCTTTCCTTTAACTCTGCTGGTAGACCATTTCGTTGCAGTGGTGGCTGTTGCACAGGCTGCGGTTCTAGATGTTCATATGAAGCTGGAACACATACATCACTGCTGACTCCCATAACAGGCAGACTGTTTTGAGAACTTCCACAGACATGGATGCTGTCTTTACAATTTATTACAGCTACTTTTCCTTCCTGTTCAACGTTTATTTGGACAGCTTGTGGGCAATTATTCATTACTGGAGTTGGATCCTGTAAAGGAGTCAGGTTTGGACATGGTATTTCTAATTCACTTTGGATTTGGGTTGGATCTGGGAGCGTAATCTGGTTTGAATGCGGTAACTGTGACTGACTTGGATCTGGTAACTCCAATTTAAATTGGGTTGGATTTGGATCTGGTAATTCCAATTTAATCTGGTTTGGATCAATTAATTTCACCAAATTTGGTTCTAGTAATGGAGTATGTGATGGATCTGAAATTGTATCTGGCAATTCAGTTAGGTTTGAGTCCTGTATAGCAGCTTTGTCTTCATTACAGGGAGTCTTTTGCTGTGCAATGTGATCTTCCTGGTGCAAACCCAACTTGGATTGGGAATGAAATATTTTACCACAAGCAGGAAATTTACATGTGAATGTATTGTAGTGCTGAGCTTCATGATCGTACAGCATGTAGGCTTCATAAAAAATTCTTCCACAGTCTGGAAACATGCATTTTGCTTTAAACACAACATGCTCTTTCCTGTGTACCAACAGTTCTGGATTAGTGAGGAAACTTGATTTACAATGCAACTGTATGCAGATGTATGGTTTTACACCACAGTGCATTTGTAAATGATCATTGAGATGGGCGACGCTGACAAACTGCCGACGACAGTACTGACAAACCACCTTTTTGCTTTGCATTTCAAGAAAACGTTTAGCCTCTTCACTGTTTTTATGGCCCCTTACATGGGCTATCAGGTTTTTGAAGTACTTGAATCCCTTTCGACAGTTTGTAACAGGACATGTGTATTCCTCTCTGTATTCCACCCTATGTACAGAGAGGTCAGGTTTAGAACATTGACCTTTTCCATCACCCTCAGATGCATCCTTGTCATTAAAGACCACAATATCATGGGAATGGGGGCTGTTTTTCTTCTTTGGCCTGTTGTCCGGTTTGTCAGCAGCTTTAACTTTCTGAAGAGCAGTATTCGAATTGGGCAGTTTGGTAGGTTTACCCAGCGTCCTACTCTGTTTCATTGCAGCGAGTCTTTCTTTGCAGGATTGCTTTACATGAGATGTTACATGTGGGACAAATAGCTCTTTTTGATCAAAATTCTCCCCACATATTGGACAACTATAAACCCCATCCTTAACATGCTTCTGTGCATGCCGTACTATCCTGTGACCAAGGAACTCTTTATCACACAATACACAGTACTGCATGTAAGCCTGCCAGTTTCTAAACCTAGCTGATATAAACCCTTTCTCTCTCAACTTCTTTATTTCCCTCTTTTTCTGTTTTTCATCAGCCATTTCATTAAGCACATTTGGTGTATCATATAAACAATCTGCAAGTCCACCAAACTCTTCTACCTGAACTTTGCCCCCATTATCATCCTCCAGCTGCTCAAAAGCCTCACTGTCATTCAGCTCATCTATTGAAGATACAATGGAGGCTTCCTCCCCCATCAACTCCAGACAGTGACGCTTCAGAGTCTTCCAGTCCCAGAATTCAGGGTCGAAGGGCCATTGCGTTTTAAACACTAGCAGAAGTTCACAGCGCAGTGAATTGGGCACTGGAAGATTGTCTACCTCAAACTTCTGGTCTGGCTCATTGTACAGTGTCTCGACAGCATAATAGGACTCAACTGTTGGCTCCAGGAGGAATTCAGTAAGCTGGCAAGCTCGCTTCACTTCCAAGTCATCGGGCAACAAACAGGAGATGGTTTTACATATGGTGCCTTTAATACTTGGATTTTCACTTGACTCCATTCGTAGTGCTTGAATACAGAGCTCTATACAAACTGCAAGTCCCACGTCTTCCACCTAGACGATTAGAAATCAGACTTTACTGTATAGCACGATTGTGAATGTGCACAATACAAGGCAACATAGTATAGTAAGCTAGATCCTTACATTTTCTTCAAAAGCTATCATTTTCTAGAGGGTAAGAGTTCTGTAAAGGCACGGCACTAACTCACGTGTGAAAGCAGAATCTTACCTCTGACTGAATGACCTTGATCAGAAAGAAAATGTGATACACGGTTTTCGAAAGCTGGGATAGCTGACGACAATGGTCAAGAAACACTTGCGTAGAGGGTTCCGTCCTTTGCTGCAGTTTACTCCAAAACAACGTAAGCTCCCTGCAAAGAAAAAACACAAACACGACTGTCAGAAACATGCATCCCCTCCCACGACTACTAGTGCAAAATCAGAGCTATCACTATGAGAGACGTTTACCAACATGACTTGCATCTACATGCAAATATGTAAGAGAGACACACACCTGTACATTAAGACAACAGGAATTTCCTTATATCCCATGGTATGTCTTAAACACTATCAGCAAGACACTAAGCTCATTGGAATCTCTAACCAGCATGTTCTTAAAGTAAGTGCAACTCACCAGGCACAATACATATCTCCTTGCAGCAGCTGTCGAGTTAGAAATGCTGTGCACAAGCTGAGAGCAGCTTTTTCATCCCCGTCCGACTCAAGGTTACAGATCATCTCTAGTGCTTCCTTACAGTCAACTTCTGAAATCTGGAATAAAGGGAACAAAAAACATAAAAGAAGGTTGCTGAATATTTAGTGGGCTTCCGCAGTGTAAAGAATAACTGGTGCCAGCCATGAGCATGCTTTAAAGGGTTCAGAAAGATTGCCTTAACACAAGCATACCACCCACCTCTTGCATAAGCTGCTCCTGTTGAGCTATAGCAGTAAGACAGACCAGGTAGGTCTGTTTGAAACTGCTCTTTGCCCTGAACTCGAGATGGTCGGAGCAGGCCTTTGCTAGTGATGCTGCCTTTTCTATGTGCTTCTCTTTGATAAGGTGCTTGATACGCATCTCTAGTAGAACAGGACCCTCCAACCTAAGAAACTCATTAACTGAAAAAAAAAAAGAGAGAAAAAAGGCAGGCAAGCAAATATTAGCAATTGTACAGTTCTACCACAGCAATTTCCTGCTAGTCGACATGCCATTGCTTTTCTAAGCAATGTTGTCACTTATCTTTTCAGGCACTAACGCAAATGCGAAATATGCCTTAGCAAACCTGTATTTTTTTTAAACCATTATATCTGACCTTGCTTTCAGCTGGTCTTGCACTTCCTGGATCATTTCCACTAGCAAGTGAAACTGCCCCCACCCCTTCAGGGTTTAACCAACCAGCTGCTTCCTCTAAAGGCAACTTTAACCCCGAAGACACGGCTGAGGTGAAAAGACCAAGGAAGTAAAGCAGTAAGTGAATTCCTGGAAGGCAAGGTTTGTAAAGGGACATCTTTCTTTAACCTGGCGTTCTACCAGCTATCATGTTATAAAATGTTTTCTATAGCATGTGTTTCTTTCAAAACTGCACATCTGGGACCTATATAGTGAATGAAAGTGCACGACAGGTAAGACTTATGACATTATTTTATTAGCTACAAATCTAAAAGTGTACGGTCTATACAGCAGTAACTGTTGAATTAGGAAGTGTCCGATTGATAAGATCTATCCCCCGAGCATTTCAACCAACCTGTTTCCTCTTGTGGTGCTTCCTTTGAGAGAATGCACTGCAGTGCCGAGTTTGTCCACACACCACTCTCCTGAGCAACAGCACACAGCATCTGGAGCTCAGAGTTTCCATCCTCCAGTAGCAGATTATGGGCTGTCTGTAGCAAAAGAAATAAAAGAAAAACAAATCTAAACCACTGGAAGATTTAACCCGTGCTCCCAGCAAAAAATTAAAAATACATGTAAAACTATGCCAAGGCCTCCACAGACTAAGCACAGGACATAGTGAATGAAAAGTGTGATATTTTAAGTCAGTGGTCACTGTTTAAACAATGGGAAATGAGCAGTGTATTTAAACTAAATGGACTTTTGTATACTAAACTGCATTTCAGCTTTTTCTCAACTCTGAGCCATCTGATTACTCATGTTTTATTGAACACTTTAGACTTCACAATCTTTAACAAAACTGCCATTACGTTTCTGAATAGTTAAATCGGGCAAAGGAACCCTTTGCAAAGAAGCAACATGCACCGCTTTGTTCAAACGCATGTCTCGATGTAAAACATTTTCTGTATTCACATACTAAGAGGCCTCCCGCTGCTTCTAGCTAATGGGCATAGGAAGTATCAAGCACACTGAAAACCACAACATGAAATGAAACAATAGAAAGCATTTTTTGGAGGGGGTGCAGGGCTCTACATTTAGATTTTTTACTATTGGCCCCTTGGGCCACTGAGGTAGTGTTTTTAATGGCCCAGATACAATTTTAACTGGCCCAATAAGAAATACAAAACTGTATCACCTTGCTTGGCAAGTTAATAGCAGAGTAATGTATTAGGTTGTGTGTTAGCACCATTCAAAAATAAAATAAACCAGCTTTACTTGTTTAATCATTACAATTAGGTGTATACCATGTGTTTTTTTAAATCTGGCTTTTTGTACATTTAACATTATTATTATTATTATTTATTTCTTAGCAGACGCCCTTATCCAGGGCGACTTACAATTGTTACAAGATATCACATTATTTCACATTATACAGATATCGCATTATTTTTACATACAATTACCCATTTATACAGTTGGGTTTTTACTGGAGCAATCTAGGTAAAGTACCTTGCTCAAGGGTACAACAGCAGTGTCCCCCACTGGGGATTGAACCCACAACCTTCTGGTCAAGAGTCCAGAGCCCTAACCACTACTCCAAACTGCTGCCCATGTTTTGACTAGATGACAATATAAAAATAATGAAACGAGTTATCATCTGCAATAAATTCACCCGATGTTTAATTCTTAAACTATTATTGTGTTATTTTATATACTGTTATTTTTGGCTTCAGAGTTGCGTCAGTAAATTAAAAGGGAAAAAAAAATAAACTCCCTGTTTTTCACTGTGGAAATCTGGTAATCCTATACTACATGGACAGTGTGAGAAACTGAAGCTCTGCTAAAAATTTTGGTCAGACACCAAAATCTTGCCGAACTCAACAAACTCACAAAATAGTAAAATATTCAGTCTTTTCTCAAATGACTTTGTTTAATGCTGAGAACATTGCATTGCGTAAACTGCATTCTCCTACTGTAGGCATTGAAGAGATGCATCCATTAAATTAGTGAAGTGCTCCCCCAGTGCTTTTTTCCACAGCAATATGCAAGAATCTAAAACATGCTATATTAAAAAACAGAGCAATACATCAATAGCTGTCATCTTTCAATATGCCTGCAGGATACTGTAAACATCCGGTTCACACACCATATAAACGAGCCGAGTGCACTTGCAAGCTTTAGCTCGCATGCATAACCTGTCATGATGGTTTTTCATTCCTGTATGTTTAGTAATGTGTACGGTAACCAAAGAAAGCCCACGTCTCAAATAAAAAAGTGGCTAAGCGAAGCCTTTCAATATAAAATGTATATATATATATATATATATATATATATATATATATATATATATATATATATATAGTATTATTTCAGCCATTTAACATGCACACATAGGGGTGCTCATCAAAAAATTAAAATACTGTATTCAAGATTTGAAAATGTATGTATACAAATGATACTCTTTACAAGCAAACCTGCAACCGAGCTGTTACCATGGTAACAGCAATGCCAAAAGGTTAACGAATTTATACTAATCCTAATAAACACTATTCAAACAATAATAATAAAAATAATCGTTCTCAGATTGTTGTCGCTTGTAGCCTCTCCCAAGTCAGCACCAATCTTACTGCTGATACGAACGAGTCCTGTAATTGATTGTGAATGGCATTTCTGATCTGAACACATTGTACCCCTAATCAAAACGTTAGATCCCGTTGTCCAGCTTCCTGTAAAGATTGTGAACGGCATTTCTGACCTGAACACATTGTATCCCTAATCAAAACGTTAGCTCCCGTTGTCCAGCTTCCACGTGGCGTATCTGGGTATTCATCGTGCTGCAGTCACAGCAGACAAACATCTGCTATCTTGCAAACTATTTCTGTGAGACTGGATATGAGGGCAACTAAATGTTGAATTCCCAACAAAAAGCTGTTGTTTTTATCTGCAAGTCTGGGTGACATTTGTTTTACTGTCATCATGAAGCCAGATTAAGTCTTTCTTCCACTCCACTATTTTCGTCTTAATCTTAATTTCTTTTTCATAATTTCTTTCTTCATCATTATTGATTTAAACGCTTTACTTTTGGCTTATTGGTGCAGTTGGTTGTTAAGTTGGAAAAAAATAAATAAAAGAGATTGTAAAAATCTGTCATGTCGAGGTAACGAGTTTTACCAGCAGCACTTCAGTAGTCTCAGATGCTGACTGTGCAACAAATACAACGTGCGGCTGGAAAGTTCGGACCAGTTCAATTACGCTGTTATCAGGGGATGGATATGTTTTTAAAAATGGGTTTGTAATTCGTTTTTCAGCTTTTTGGCACACTGACCCATTTTTCTGCGTTCATGAAATGGAAGCCATATGCACCATACTATATACAGTTAAAAGATGTGACCGACCCAGTTGGGCCTGTGGTGTTTCATAACTACCGGACAAACTGTGCTCTCTACTGGCCCCGGGCCGTGCCATGGTTAATATCGAACTCTGGGGTGCAAGTGCCATAGACCAGGGATCTCCAATCCTGCTCCTGGAGGGCCGGTGTACCTCCTGGTTTTTGTTCCAACTGTACCCTAAATTACTTAATTGGACCAATGAAGTGCTTATTAGAAGCTCAATTGGTCCAATTAACTAATTTAGGGTACAGTTGGAACAAAAACCAGGAGGGACACCAGCCCTCAAGAACCAGGATTGGAGACCTCTGCTATAGACGCATTCAAGCACAAACTAAAAAAAAAAAATCAACACAGAAAAAAATTGAATAAAATAAGTCAAAACAAAAAGTTTTTATATAAATTAATTTTTATTTAAAAATAAGGGTCCACCCTACCTGAACTGAAGTCTGGAACTCCTTCCATAAATTATTTGGGGTTTCTTCTGGTAGTGCCAGCAAAAGCTCAACACAGCTCCTGAAAAAGGAGAGACACCCACATTATACATCCATACGCACATGTATTTTCTTTTATCATTTCTTCTTATATATTTAATTTATTTTGTTTACCCAGGAATTTCATCTATCGACACAAAAGGGTTTCAGCAAGGCAGCACAACAGCAAAAGGAAGGCAACCAAATAAAGACAAGTACATTCACAACAATGTTAAATCACAGGTAGCTGAAAATGAAGGCATAATGAATATTATATCCGTTTCTAGATCACAGAGAAAACTACATTAAGCTCGATTTGATGATCTTACAGACAGAATTAAAGAAATACAGAACAGAATACTTACAGTGCTAATCGCTCAAGTACAAGGCTTACATTGTCACACTCAGAGGAAAGCTGGTGTCGAGCTTCAGCATAGCTTAATATGGCTACCATGTAAACCTGGACTAGCGGCAGAGGGCCCTCCGAGATCTTCCACCTGCCTGCATATTCTACAAGAGTCTGTGGACAAAAAGAAGTACATCATTGAAATGGCTTCATTTGAATAAAAAGCAGAAATGCATCCCGGGGCATAATCTACAGGGCCATTGCCAAACTACAAAACAACAACAACCTGCAGCTCAGTATAAACATGAATAACTCAGCACATCCTTAGAAATGATCAGGTACCAAGAACTTGACCACGCAGGACACTGCTCAATCTGTTCTGAACGCTACTTGCCTTACAGACATCAAGCATTGGATGTCACAGAATTTTCTAATGTTGAATTCAGATGAAACTGAGGTTATGCTCGTGGGATCACAGAACCAACTAAATGGAAATGTGGGATTACATGAGCTTGACCCTTGCAGTCTCTCATCAAAACTTAAAACTAGAAATTAAGAATTTGAGGGTCATCTTTGATCATGATCTATCATTTGAGACTCATATTAGGGAAGTTACTGAAGTATCTTTTTACCATTTCAGAAATCAAATTTAAACCAAATTTAGACCAATTATTTCTGTATCTGATGCCGAGAGACTAATGCATGCCTTTGTTTCATCTAGAATTGATTATTGTAATTACAGTTTTTTCTGGTGTCCCAAAATGTGTGGTATCCCGCTTGCAGCTTGTTCAGAATACTGCCAAGAAAAGTTATATTACCCCTGCTTTGGCCTCTTTACATTGGCTCCTTGTGTAGTATAGAATTGATTTTAAGATTTTGCTGTTAAGTTACAAGGCCCTGAATGGATTAGCACCTAGTTATTTGCAGGGGTTACTGACCCTGTATCTTCCAAGCCACACTCTGAGATCACAGGATGCGGGGCTGCTGGTTATTCCTGGGGTCAACAAAAGCAACACGGGAGGAAGGGCTTTTTCTTGTAGAGCTCCTAAATCATGGAATGCTCTGCCTTCGCTTATCAGGGAAGCTGGGACCATTACAGTTTTCAAGTCAAGACTAAAAACACACTTTTATAAAATGGCTTTCTTATCTTAGTGGGTTTTTTTTTAAAAAATTTAGTCGTTGCCAATTATTTTTATTATTTTCTCCCAATTTGGAATGGCCAATTATTTTATTATGCTCAGCTCACCGCTACCACCCCTGCGCTGACTCGGGAGGGCGAAGACGAACACACACTGTCCTCCGAAGCGTCAGCCGACCGCTTTTTTTCACACTACGGACTCACCATGCAGCCACCCAAGAGCTACAGCGTCAGAGGACAACGCAGCTCTCGGGCAGCTTACAGGCAAGCCCGCAGGCGCCCGGCCAGACTACAGGGGTCGCTGGTGCGTGGTGAGCCGAGGACACCCAGGCCGACCTAACCCTCCCTCCCCCCGGGCGACGCTCGGTCAATTGAGCGCCACCTCCTGGGAGCTCCCGTCCTCAGTCGGCAAAGGAATAGCCTGGACTCGAACTCGCGACATCCAGCACTCTACGCAAGTGCTTTTACTGGATGCGCCACTCGGGAGCCCCCTATCTTAGTGAGTTTTAAACTTTAAACTTTAAAATTGCTGCTTTTGAATTGTGTATACTGTTATTTAAATGGTCTGACTGTGGCAGTTGTATGTGTGACATGCTATACAAATGTACTGTGGTTTGTTCTTTTTTTTTGCTATGTACTGTACAGTGTTTTGTGATACTTTTGTATAAAAAGCGCTATATAAAATACAATAAATATATATATAAAAATATAATTCCCATCTTGCTCATTTCATTTATTGATCCAAGCAAGAACCTCATCAAGCCATTTCTTGATAAGATACCCCTGTATGTAAAACACCTGGCCTAGTTACAAAGTCTGCTTCAAGGAAAGTATTTGTGTGTAATTTTGTTATATATAAGAATTAAGAGATTCCTTGTAATTGGAGTATTTGAAGCTGTCCGAAACACTCTTTTTTTATATGTAAGAAATGGTGTCATTTACACAAAGTGTTGCACTTTCTTACCTGTTTTATTTGAATTGTATATATAGTCAGTGGCAATGACCACCATATGCGGTAGCATTATTAACTTTGTATTAGACTCTTATGCACTTTGCACTTGCAAAAATAAGGAATTTGGCAGCCACTTAACATGTAAGGGACATAAGATCCAAAGTATCGCGATAGTATGGAATATCATGATACTGTGCATGGTAGCATATCGATACTCCCTAAATTAGGTATCGCAGAACACTAAATGCAACAACATGCCTGAAGGAATAAACCTGGCACTCGAGGTGTTGGTACAGAAGTGACTGAAGGTCTAAATTGTACAGTAACTTATTTTGAAAATGTAACATTATGACATTAATTGCTTAGAACCTTTTCTTGTTTTAGTGTCTGCCCAACTTTAACATTTGTTTTCCTCATTTTACTGCACCCTGTAAATTAAGCCATGCAAGTGAAATCATCCACAATCAAATCTATTCTTTATTCATTCATTCTAAAAACAACATCTCATCCACCACAGAATAGTAATGACAATACGAGGGAGAAAGACTGTTCAGAAGATTCTTAATTAGTCCCCTGGGGGCAATGCCGTACATGCTTCTCTCTCTCCGACATGCTGTTCCTATCGTTGGGCTTTCACATGTACAAAAAAACAGCATCATTACTCATTACAAAAATGGAACACCCCCCCACCCCCACCCCCACACACATACCATTTTTTTCAATCAATAATGCAGATGCAAAATGCCGTGGCTTCTAGGATACAGAGAATACACAAATATATTTATATTTAGAAGATAAGAGTTTTGTGCAATCAAGCTCAAGGTCACAGGGGGTAAGTGGTGGACTGTTTTTCTGAAACACTACAAGTGGAAACAGTGATCCCAGCACATGGTTGATGCAGAGTGTGTCAATGAATGAACTGCATGAACTCTAGCCAGTGTCTGACCCGTTCCCTTCCTAGATGGACGAGTGAGTCATGCTTTTATTTGTTTGCTGCTGAGCTTCAAGAGGAAGTATCTTTTTCAATAGCAGCAAAACAGTTAACGCTGCTGAAGCGGAACTTCTCTGAGGATAAAAGAATGGATTCTCGTCCTGCAGGGCACCAACACTATCTACTGTACGTTTGAATGACTTTGAATGAATGTATTGCTTTAAAATGCAAGTGCAAGAAGGGGGGGAAAAAAGTGTCCATTTGTTTAATTTACTGTGTGTGCGCCCACACACACACACACACACACTGAGACACACACACACACTGACACACACACACACACACATTAAAACTAACTTTTCAATGCACTAGCCACCAGGCCTCATGGATGGGAAAAATTCACCAGCATCACAGACATTTTACCAGCCCAGTATAATTTTTGTTGACAATTCCCTAAAACCGCAGTTTTAATATGTGTTGCAATGTGTATTTAATATATTAAAAAAGGGAGCAAAAGAAACTGCAAAACAATCAAGATGTACTAGCTCCTTTTCCATGACATCACTATCTGTAGAACCATGTGATATCACTGACAGGAACTGCACCTTTTATTTTCTCTTGCAGCTGCCTTCTTTTGACCTCAGCAGTGTAGTGCAGAAATACTCCTGCTTGTTTGTCATTCCTGTAAAGTACAGTACTTCCTAGATTTAGCCCTTTCTGTTCATCAACCCCACAGAGAGAATCAAATTAATTCCAAAATAATGAAAATAATTTTTAAAAGACAAGCTATTTTATATTGTCACACCCTGACTGAGGATCTGCAAACCATTAAGCTGTTTTTTTCAAGCTTTAAAGTTTCAGTTCAAGATAAATGTGATTCCAGTCATAGTAAATTCCAACGTTCACCAAAATTCACCATAAATACCCGATAAGACTTTACTTTATCTAAACGCGTTTGCATTATGGGTTATTAGCAATAATTTGAATCCCCTTTCCAGTAATGCAAGCTTACTGTATATATCGCAAGCAGGCTCAATTACGTGCAAATAAACAATGTGTATTTTTAATTTAATTACTGTTCTATATAACATATTTTAAGCTACATGTGAATGTTTTATTCCATTTATGCATTTGAATGTTTTTGAAATTAAAAGTAGAAATACAAAACTGTGGCATTTGTCTTTGTGAACGTGCCAAGTGAAAAACGCCAATTCAAAAACCGTCAAAATCTACCAAGGTAGCAAATCCGACCAATTTAATACCAGCCAAAATTTCCTATTATATGGTACTTTTTTGTTTGATTTTCTGTAAGTCGCTTTGGAGGAGTATGTTAAATAGTTAAATAATAATAATTAAATAATCATACAGTCGGCTTCTGTACCAAGTTCCTGGTGCCACTGCTTCCTCATGTTCAATACTGTAGAGTTCGTTCTCTGGTCAACACCATACAACATGTCTGTGTTAAGTTCAAGGAACAATGCTGGATTCCAGACAAGTATCTGTACTAAATGTCAGACTCACTGTAGTTCCTAAAACAGCAAATGTATACCATTGATAATGTTTAAATATTTAACTTAGCTATTAGCTATAGAACTGTCTACTGCCCCTGATGGGCATTTTCAATACCTCATTGAAGAAGCAAGGCGTGAACACCAGTGAAGTGGTTTCTCACAACAATAAAATAGTCCAATAACTAAACAATACAACTGATACACAATTTACAACATTCTCAGCAAATAAAGACAAGCAGTTTTGAAGTTATTGGTTCCTTTTCCTAAAGCATTCTCTCGTGAAACTTATTTAGATTGAAGTTAGCTTTCTCTCAAGGATGTGAATAAAGGACTTGAAACCCACAGTACAACCATGTTTTCATGTAAAACAAAGCACCACATATGCAAGGACAGGTTCATTCTTATAGCCAGATTCAAATAGTATCGTAACACATGGTTAACATGCTATTTACCAGGGCTATCACAACTGGATGAGCATTTCTCTAGATATATTAAAATGTGTGATTTCCATACAGATGCCCCCATTATAACCCCTGTACCAGGGACATGCACCAGCGGTTTGACTGTTTGAGTAGAGAAACCTCATTACCAACAGACCAAACCACACAACAACAGAGACAAAACCTCTTAGGAATGAGAACCGTTATTTCAGGGCAGGTGCTTCAGACAGGTGGTCCGTTCACAAGCACGGCTATTCACTGCAGTGCAGGTCTGATACCCCCATTCAGCAAAACAACAACTAAACAAGCGCTAGTCATCTCCTGATATAGCTCCAATGCAAAATGAGAGCCATCAGTATCATGAAAAAGTAAATGATCATTCTGATCAGCACAGGCTGATCTACACAGGGACAGCTAGACATTTAGAACGCAAGCAGTCTGAGTGGGTTAAAACAAACCTGCAGGGGTGGAACAATATTTCTTCCAGTATCATTATATGTGAACATGTCAAGTGAGACACTACCTTACATGCGAGTTGTGCTTACAATTGAAAAACAGTTGGAAATACTTTCACTTCTCGAAAAGGTAATTACCAGGGATGAAATAGCACAATATTTTGGAATTGTAAAGAGCACTGTGACTGATATTAAAGTCTGCCTCAGATATTTAAATGTTTGCGGTCTTTGACAGTAGCCGTGGGACTTTTGAGATCTATTGTTGCTCGAGACGAGTATTTGAGCATTACAATTTCCGAGTACTCAAATCAAACGCCATTCTCCTCTACATGCTGTACTAGTGTACATAAACCTCCCACACATTACCACAAGTCCTATTTAAATGCCAAATTAACACACAATCAAGTAATATATTAAGTAATTAATGTAATGTTTGCCTTCTTGTGCAGTTAATTATATATGGTCAAGTATTACTAAATAATGTAAAGTATTCAAATTCACGTATCCACATAACTTTACATTGTAAAGAGATGCCTGGCCTACCTGTTTGAAGTGTGTCTCAGGGGTCCTTTACTTTAGAGCAAATAAAATTTGTACTTAAACGGCCGTTCAGTCCAAAAGCTTACAGAACAATTTCAAGTGAAAAAAGCCTTCCACCTGTGGGAAGATTGGGGAATGGGGTCCATGAGTGTGGTAATTTGCGACTTTTGAAAGTTTTGTATGAACAGCTGCAGCACGATTTTCTTTAAGTTTTTCCAGCCTCGCTGTTATGGTTTTATGGGTCGGCACAGTACTGGGATAATCTTACATAGATTTCAAAACTGCTGCATTCACGATTCACACACACTGTCCTCATAGGGGATAACGTGATCACGCCCTGTTCGGCCAAATCTATAGCAAAATGTTATGGAGGTTTGCTTTTTATTGCCATCAGTAGCTCCACCCACAATAACTCTGAATGGTTTTCATTTCAAATGGTGAAGCTTTGAACTTGTGCTTTTGTGGCACGGCAATTTTGTTTAGCATAATTATTAACATACCACGTTTTTCTCGTCTGGCTCAATGGCTTCCTTTGTTTAGAGATGCCGTTTCAAATATAGAACAAACTCAGAAAGAACGCTTGTCATTAACGTTATTTATCCCTGCCGTGGAATTGATACCATACCACGCCTACTACAGGCATTAACACACACACACAGAGCACCAATGAAGCGCCAGATCCACCGAGAATAAAACCCGCCCCAGTTAGAAAAGCTACTTGGAGGCAATTGCCAAACCCCTTCCTTTTTATAATAACCGCGCTTACTGTGGCACTAGAGCAGTCTGATACGAGATGGACTACTGATGATAAATTACTAAAATGGATGCATAAAAAAATATGCGTTTGGTGACGTTTGTCATGTGACCGGTTATATGTCTAGCATATTAAACGTTTTGCCACTTCTTTAGAGTTTATACGTTTAAATTTTAAAAATTCCCATCCCTAAAAAATGTATCACTTTCATTTCATGAAGTCTTGCAAAACAATCCAAATCAAACACAAAAGTAACATTGCTGCAGTAGTTTTCAATATTGAGGCATTCTATCATCAATCTTCATGTGTTTCTTGTAGTCGGACAAAACCAAGTGTCTAGTGGGGTCCATCGAGAAAACAAACCGCAGTGAATTTCAGTTCTATAGCCTGTGTAACATGAAAACAAACCACAGTGAATTTCGATTCTATAGCCTGTGTAACATGAAAACAAACCCCAGTGAATTTCAATTCTATAGCCTGTGTAACATGAGAACAAACCACAGTGAATTTCAATTCTATAGCCTGTGTAACATGAAAACAAACCGCAGTGAATTTCAATTCTATAGCCTGTGTAACATGAAAATAAACCACAGGACAAGCCACAATTAATTCCAGTTCTCTGGCCTGTTTAATATGAAAACAAACCACAAAGAATTGCAGATCTCTAGCCTTTATAATATGAAAACAAGCCACAAGATTGGCACTGTATCCCTCCAAAACATGCATGCTAAATGAAGTCATGTTGAATGCACACTCCCTGCCTGTTCATACCTATATCCATATAATAATATAGTGAGCTCATTTCCAAGCTGCAGCTGTAGACTACTGTTGAAGAGAGGCACTCATTTCATCTGATGTACATAATATACAGAAATTGAGAATAATAAATAAATAAATATGCATTTTCCCTTCATAGGGCATTATTGTGTCAAGGAAAGCTCAGAAGCTTGAAGCCAGTGCTTATCAGTGCCAGCTGAAGATAATGCAGAACTGCAAAAAAACCCTAAAATCTCCATGATTATATACCATTTTAGACAACAGGAAACCACAATACCAACATTTTAATCCATATTTCACGCGTTTTTAAAAGACATTTTTAGAGTTTGGTGTGGATGTATTTGATTAAATGTAATTATTTGTTTCACATTTAGAAAAAAGTGTTTATTTCAGAAATTTGATCTAAATTCTAACGCCCACATTCTCATAAATGTGATTTGTAAATGTAGTTAACTGTACTACATACGATATTATACATCGGTCAGTAGTACAATCGATAATATGTACCATGAAAAATACATCGCATATTTCACACGTGGGTCATCTAAAACTATTTTCTCAGCAGAGCGTAATCGACAGATATGGATGTATATTAAAGCGTGTGCCAAATTTCATAAAGGCATACATTTTGAGCATGGTTGTCGAGTACAGTTACACGATAATCTTTCTCAATTTTGGTCACCTTGTATAAAACTAAAGTTATTGGAATATATAAGGAGTAACGTCATAAGGCGAAGTCTACACAATATTATATACTGCAGTGTTTCTTTCATGGAAGTTCTAAAAACGTGTAATTAAAAATACTTATAAATGCCCCCCGTGTCCACCACCAGTTGGCATGGCCGTGCTCTGTCTCGCTCACGACCACCACCAGTGATTTTGCACACCACATCATAAACAAAATATGTTCAGAAATATATTTCAATAACACAACATTCGGCCCTGGTCTCTTTTCAACTTGCACAGCTCTGTTCCAAAAGATCATGACACAACGCTCACAGCAGCCAAGGTAAGGACGGCTTTATTTCTTGTCTCACCCGGTGGCACACAAACCAAAAATGGTAAAATAATGTCAAGACAGGCATATAGTTTTATAATTAATATACACTGTGTGCACAACATCGATTCCATATGCAAACTAATTTTCAAAGTCTATATAAATAATAATTCTAAAACATATTTGTGTAACCATAAAACATTCAAATTAATAAACACGCTTAAGACCCCGCTTGTCAGGAGAATTAGAATGTGCAATCATAGAGAACCTCAGATGTGCAATCATAGAGAACCTCAGATGTGCAATCATAGAGAACCTCAGATGTGGATAATCGCAATTAAACATGAATACAGGGAGGATGCTGTGTTTTTGCAGCAGCACGTAGCTACACAAAGGAGCACCTCCCCCTTTGGCTCTCGCTACCCCCTCAGCAATGGCACTGATTAATATAACCATCTCATTTCTCAGGCTTTATTTTGCATTCGACTGCATGCACAACTCCGCCTTGCAATGTTTTCATTTGTCTAACCTGGCAGAATTTCTGGCAGTACTGGGAAGCGGAATTCAAGGCAGGTTCCCGGCTCTCTGTCAGCTCGGTGGCCAGCTCTTGTAACCGTTCTCTGAGCGCCCCAATCGCGGCGGCGCTGCCGATCTCAGTGCTGTGGTCCTGCTCGGCCTCCTCGTCCGCCATCTTCACACCCAACTCCGCCGCGTACGCACACAGTGTCACGTGATCGGTACTGCTTACGCGCAAGCACGCACAAACCGAGGAAACCTTACGCACGATCACGTGACACAAGCTTTAGCGAGTCGGTGAATCACGTGAGATACACTACTTTTTTTGAGTCGAGGCAGATTCCCTAGGTGTAAAGGAAGAATGAATTTGTTGAGGTGAATAGAGCAGTCATCTTTTCACATTCCTTATCGGGATTACAGGTGATTCAAAAATGGAGGGGAGGGTGACAGAAGAGATTTAGTGCAGGAAATAATGCATTTATTTTCAGAATGCTGCTGTTTAGGTTTATATGTAGTTTTAGTATGGATTCCGGCTTATATAGGACTAGATGGGAATGAGAGGGTGGATACGTTAGCTAAAATAGCAGTGAAGAAAGAGGAAGGATATGGATGTGCAGTGTGGTTTAAATGAATATTATAGAATCATTGAGAAACAGATTATTAATGAATGGCAGAATAAATGGGATAAAGCGGTGGACGTTTTATAAGGCTCAAAGTATGGTTAAAATAAGGGAAGGGTGGACTAGGAAGGAGGAAGCAACATTAATAGGGCTTCTTATAGGGCATTCAGCATTAAAGGAACACCTGTATAGAACTGGAGTGCATGAGAATGGGTTACGTATGGAATGTAGTGTTAAGGAAACAGTGCAGCATCTGATGGTTGAATGTGTTAGATATAGGGAGGTGAGAGAAGATATGTGGAAAGAATGAAGGGATTGCAATATTTTCAATATATTTTTTAAATGGTATAGGTGATGGAAGAAAAATAGAAAAGGGTATTATTGGATGTATTGCAAAATATATTAGGAAAACTGGAAGATTCAAGAATATTTCACATACAGAGATTTTAGAAGGTTAAGTGTTTCACAGCAGTTTTAATAGCCATATCTAAACAGTAGGTGGCGACAGTAAGTTTTGACAGAAACTTGGTGGCCTTGGCATTAACAAAACAGAAGAGGAGGCAGCTGCACTGTTTCTGTTTTCATTGTGGAGGCGCTATCTGTTCGAACTTGTATGATTTAGTACGGAGCTGCGTATAAGGGACACATTTTCAAAATACATGCACGGGTTTTTTTTGGGGAGGGGGAGACAGTCGCAGCTGCATCTGATTTTCAATATCGAAGTTGCACTGAAAAACAAGCCTTGTGTCGGTGCAAGGTTTTGTCAGAACTTCGTGGGCGTTTCAGGGTGTTCCCTGCTTTCTTTGAGTCACCTCCCAGTTTAGCTGCAATATTCAATCAGAATGACCGCATCTCGCCGTGTTGAGATGTCAAGTTATTATTGTTTTATTAAGAATAGCCGGGTTTGTGTGAAATGTTTTAATACATCTGTACTTAAACACAAACTTAAGCATAGCTAGAGCTATATGGCATTACATCTTCTACAGTTTAGAATGCTTGAGGAACGAAGGAGGAGATACCCTGCAAATAGAGTACAGGACCAGAGAGACTTTTCTTGACCAGTCAGATGCACATGTCTTACAGTGATACCTGCTTGATAAACCCGTCTTTCGGATGAGACGTAAACCGAGGTCCTATTGTATGTGACTGCGGCTGTTGTGATGCTTAGTTCACCCCCAAGTCTCTGTAATTCGCTTTGGATAAAAAAAAAAACTTCTGCTAAATGACGAATTCATACTAATCATAATCATAATGGGTCAACTGCAACGAACTAAAAGGAGCGTACTAATTTGATCCCGTGGTTAGTACGGAGGACGGTTCTAAACTAGTACAGAAAGTTAATACCAAGTGCAACGAACGGGGGTCATTTTCATACAGGGCTAGTTTTATTCAAAGAAGTGCACACGCAACGCAACCTGCGCTGCGACTGATTTACGACCACTTCTAAAAATGCAATTTTCAACAAGAACATTTCAAGTCGTAAAGTAAATGCGTATTTAAATTGCCTCCGTGAGTTATAAACACGTCCACTCACCGAGTGTTGCGGGTGAAAAAGTCCGAAAGACAAACAATGGCTCAAACGGGTTCCCTAAAAAAAAAGAAAAGCAAACTTCACAGAGGAAGAGACGCGCATCATTTTGGAATCATTTGGAAAAGGCCCCAGTTCAAAACACTGTAAAGCACAAAAAAGAAGGCATGGCATACAATATTTAATAAAGTTAATGCTGTGTCGGAGGCTTCAAGAAATATGACATACATCAGAAAAAGGTATTATGATGTTAAAGCCCGTGCTAAAAACACATTAGCAAAATAAATAAATACATAAGAGCGGCACTGGAGGGGGATGTCCCCCAAACATACAATTAACCAGTGCTGAAGAACGGGTATCTGTAATTATGAATGCACATCTGATCAGGGGAATCAGTGAAGCGGAATAAGCCATCTGCAGGTTACATTGGCACTTCAGCGGAAGCCCAGCTGGCAGTGTTGCTTGCAACGAACATACGAAAAAACGTGTATTTATTTGACATCTTAACCAAAGCGGCTGTTTAGACATTGAAGACTGGCAGGTACCAGAACCATCCCCAGCTGATATCTGGAATGAGTCGGTTGCGTAAAAGTCACAAATCATGTAATTAATTACTAACTTAACACAACAGTATTACCCTCATTAACACAATTCACACAAACCCGGCTATTCTTAATAATAAAAACAAATGTACACCTGTTTGCGCTGCGGCAAGCCAATAGGTGGTGCAAAGCGAAGCTGCGAACGATTTAATTTGAAACAATTTAGCCTATGTACACGTGTTTGAGTATTGGATCTGTTGCCCTTGCAAAATTGCTTTCCAGTTGTTGGCAGCGTGTACAACATCGAAGACGATGTAGACCATACCATGAAAACAGAATTTACAGAATACGTGAAAACTTTATGAATGCTACTGAGCAACACATACGAAAATACAGATTCAACAAGCAGACCATTTTGAATATTTGTGAAATGTTGCACACTGATCCAGAACCCCCCACCAGAAGGAATCATGCAATTCCTGTGTGAGTAAGATGACAGAACTCCATGTTTATGTCTGGACCGTCACAGACCTCCAACGGTGACCGGCAAGCTCTCTCGCGGTCCTCAATAAATAAATGTATTGCGGAAGTAACAAATGCTTTGATGAACCGAATGACACAATACATTAGCTTTCTTACTACGGAGATTGAGCAAGTAAAGACACAGCTTAATATTTACAACACGTTTGAACTTCCAAAAGTCATGGGACGTATTGACTGTATTTATGTTCCGATAAAACCACCAAGCATGAACGAGGCGGTATTTAGAAATGCAAACAACACCACTCATTAAATGTGCAATATGTGACCACCAGTGTATCATTACAGATATTCTAGCAAACTTCCCTGGATCATGTCACAACGCCTATGTCCTATCAAGGAGTGAAATATTCAGGCTGTATGAATCTGGACCTTTCCTAGCAGCTGGCTACTTGGCGAGTGTGACTTTGCTAAATTACCCACACGATTAGCAGAATTACAAGAACATAAATCGTTTTTTTTTTGTCCTGCTATATATATATATATATATATATATATATATATATTATTTAGCTGACGCCTTTATCCGTGGCGACTTACAAAGACTAGGGTGTGTGAACTATGCATCAGCTGCAGAGTCACTTACAACTACGTCTCACCCGAAAGATGGAGCACAAGGAGGTTAAGTGATTTGCTCAGGGTCACACAATGAGTAAGTGGCTGAGGTGGGATTTGAACCGGGGACCTCCTGGTTACAAGCCCTTTTCTTTAACCACTGGACCACACAGCGTCCTGGTATATATAGGTGGCAGTGGTTACATATTAAAACAATGGCTGATGACTCCTATCCCCCGAGCCTCACAACGCGACCAAGAGAGACCCCATTCATTCACAAGAAACGTGGTTGAAAGAAGCGTTTGTGTGTTAAAGAATGGTTTTAGATGTGTGCATATAGACAGTGGCTTTTTAAAATGCACACCCTACTAATGTGCCATATTACAATTATAATCACCTGTGCCATATTACACAATTAGGCCACTAAAAGAAATATGCACATTGAAGAGGACCTGGGATCTGCATTTTGGGCACAATGATGAGGAAAATATGGAAAGTGAGCATTCCATAGGAAATGTTGACTGGAATACAGCCAGGGAGACCCGCGCAGCATTAATGCACTTTTTTTTTTGTACCCACAAAGCGATAGTCATTTAGACATGTCCTGTGAAGATTAATATTAAATAGTAGAAACAAATAGAAGTATTAGTATTCTCATTTTATTATACAATGATGCATATCAGAACATATATCTTAGTCTGCTTTTCACCTTACAAATTCTCAAAACCAGTTGATATTAAATAAACAATATATCAAGTTTCAAAGTATGTGCAGATCCAGGGAGTGTCCTTGGGTGTGAGTGGGGACGTTGACAGATTGAGAGAGCCCAAGACAGTCCAGAATCGTGTTGAAGTCGGTCACTAGGGGGGAGGAAGGCAAGTCAACATGAATGTTGAAGTCACCTAGGAGTAGGATTGTGTCAGTAGAAGTGCAGACGAGGGAGAGTTGCTCTCAGGTGGATGGTAGATAACAGCAAGGGTGAGGGACATGGGAGAGGGGTGCTTGATGGTGAGATGCTCAAATGAAGAAATGGCTGGCAAAGAAAGAACTGAAGAAGTGAGAACAGAATTAGCAATAACAGCAGTGCCCCCGCCTCGACCAGTGAGGTGAGGTTTGTCAAAGAGGGAACAGCCCTTTGGGGTGGCTAGATGCAGCGAGTGCATGTCGTTTACAGAGGCCAGGTTTCAGCTAGACAGAGAAGATCAAGACTGGAATCAGTTATAAGTTCGCTGACAAGCAGAGATTTGTTAGTCAGAGAACAACAATTGAAAAAGGAAATTATCAAATTGGTAGCAGGCAGCGTAGGGGAAGAAGGAGTTAGTAATGCTGTGTGCAGCAGGTACTTACCAGTGTTCATTCTAGGAGAGGAGAAAGAGTGAGCCCGCTTTGTCCAGGTGTCACAGTAGGAATAAGGCCTCTAGTAGCCATTGGGAGGGATTTGGAAAAGGTCCTCGCTCCACCTGTCCTCGCTCTGACTGCCACATGGTATTAAGAGGACAATAATAGCTAATCGGTGTGTACTTTTCACAATAATCTCATGAACCTCAACACACCCCAACACAGGTTGGATAACTTAATTACATTTTTTTTTTAAGTGCAGCCTGGTTACCTTTACCAGACAATGATTTTAACTAACAAATAAACTAAACTTACCTGTTTCGATGCCGACTCAACCAGCAACAGGAATTCCAGCCAGAAGTAGAAGCATATACCACACGTGTTTGCAGATTACACTCTTAAAAACTGATGGTTTAAGCATGTGCTAGGCTAGGAGTGGTCTGCTTGTAGTGTCTGACAAAGTACTCCATTAGTGCAACGAACGAGCTTTACTTCATACCAAGGCAAGAGCAACAAGAAGAAAAATTGACTTTGAGCATCAAGGCCCCTGCAACACAAGACTGAAAATGTGTGTGGAATTGGTGACCGCATCTTTAATTGTGTATGGGAAACAGCATGCTGCAGCTCCCATGCTCAGTGTCAGTGAAGTCCTGATCCGACAGCTCCTATGTCAGTGTGGCAACCCTTCACACTTTATTAATGTGTTTGTATCACGACACATAAACCTGCCAGGCACAGCTTTCACATTGCCTCATGACAGTACCCAATGGAGACAGTTCATTTTGTGAGGCAATACACATTTATGGGACATACATTATGGTAAAATTGATAGACATGGACATTTATGGTAAGCTGGCATTACAGGTGTGAAACGTATGGACACTGGCAGTGGTCAAAATGATGACTTTGTTTTAGGAATGAAACCGTAATTGTGATATAGGGGAGGTCTACTATAACTTATCCACTGAATGAAAAATGAGGTTAGACACAGGTGTTAAGTTTTCCATTTTTGCTGTGTGAAGGTAGGCCTACCTGTACAATATTGTCATTGGGAGGCAGCTGTGATGCTCTGTGTGACTGACTGTAAAGAGTCATGTGTGTCTGAAGTGACAGGCATCTGTTACAGGTACATGCTGACCCCTGCAGGTTAAGGATGCAAACTGTCCAGGAAACTCAGGGGACACAATAGTATCATATAAGTACCCTGTGGAGCAGTTTAATTATTGTTTTGTGCTACTTTAAAACTATTCAAATGATTTGTACCTCTCTGAAAATGTGGTTCGCTTCTGCACTTACTACAAAGATAACATCCAAAATTGCCATTGTATTGCCACCTTAAAGAACATACTTTTAAATAACGTACCTGTCATTTTTCTTTTCATTGTTAACATCCTGCCAACCTTTTACACTCATAACTTTAAAGTCTGTATCAAAGCTCTTTTCAAAATGGCCGCTCTAGTGCACTGATAGTCTAAGGATTGTTGCCCACATAGTAAAACAGGGAACACAGCATGATGTGGTATGGGACAGAAAAGCCAGAGCCTTTGCTATGTTTTTCTATTTTTTAATCGCTCTTCCTGCAGTGATTTAGAGGACAGATCTCAAACCCCAGTGCACTAGAGCGACATTTTGAAAAGAGCTTTGATCCAGAACTTGCCCCAATATTTAAAGTAAAAAAATATAAATATTAAAAAAGTAGCAAGAAATTACTTGGTTGCAGCAGCAGCAGTTACATTATTGTTTTAAGTTATTTTATTATGGGCAAACTTTGCCCTTTAACTCAATGGACCATATTTAGAAGCAAGCATAAAGGCAAAGTCCTTCCTGCAGCTAAGTTTATACTGTTAGATTTAGAGGATAGATCCTCAAACCCCAGTGCACTAGAGCGAACATTTTAAAAAGAGCTTTGAAACAGAAGTGTAAAAAGTTGTCAGGATGTTAACAATGAAAATAAAATGACAGGTACGTTATTTAACAGTTGTAGAAAAACGTGGCGACGTGTAACGCTATATTTTTTGGAACCCAGCTAATACTACCATTTGGTAGGTAAGACAATGGTTGTTGTATTGAACTGCATAATTAAACTTTAAACGTATGATTTTTTTGTGATTCTGAGGCGGTGTCACCATATATATTGTAGCGTGCACAGAGGAAGGCAGCAGCAGGGTCCGATATGCAATGGAGCCGACTCTTTTGTACAGCGGTATCGGCGCTATATGCTTTGGTGCGAGAGGACCCGGGTTTGCATCCGCCCTCCGACTGTGTGTGGATTGCCGTGATGCGCCTGTCTGCGTTTACCGAGATCACTACAATATGGTGATAGATTGTTTGTACTTTATATAGCGACTGTATGGTCTCGTGTTTTCTTTAGTGTATAAAGGTGACTTTTTTTTAAGATGCACAAACTTCTGAATAAGCGGCCTACACAATACAACTCCACTGCAGTGCTACTATTTGTGCAGACCACCACCTCCCTTTTACCACCAGGAATACCCCATCAGGCTTTTTGCTAAACAAATGAACCCGCATGCTATGGTATTGTTACAGGCCAACAAGCGAAACGTCGGGCATTAACGAGCAGCTGTATTTGTGTGGGACAGCAGTCACTTTTACAGTGAAGTATGAACAGCCAATCGGACATTCCAAGACGGGTATCACCGAGTAAAGGATCTATGTTTTGATGACCACAGAATAGGTGCCGGCTCACACAGACCTGATTAGGGTGAAGCTTTTATAATTCATACAAATATGGCACAGCACGAAATTACAATTGAATAACCAAGTCAATCACGTCGAGTGCCGAAATGGCAAATACATTTTACATAAACATAATGAAACCAGACATCAGACACAGGCTTGCAATTCTCCACTTCAAGCATTTATTTATTCTGGGGTATCATTTTCAGAAAATAAAAGTTCTATAGATAGATATGTTTCAGGTGCAGGCTTTAAATAGATATCCAGACTTAAACAAAAGATGAATATATATATATATATATATATATATATATATATATATATATATATATATATATATATATATATATATATATATATACAACAGATAAGTTAAATGTAAAGGTTTACATGGCGTGTTATGTTTATGGTAACATTTTTAGGATTTATGGTAGTAGCAGGTGCTGCAGTGACAGTCTGTGTGGTTCTCCAACTTCAGGTTGGAGTTTTCAATGAGGTTAACCTAGAAATAAGCATAGAGCAGAGATTCAGACAGGCACACAAAGGAACGCACCTCAATATAGCAACATCATGAAGACCATTCTCTTTTTTTTTTGGTTTGGTTGCTTACTGGTCTTTAATTGATAACTCTATAAAATAATTGCAGTAAATCCCTAATGAATCCTGGCTGAATACCACAAGAATAACATTTGAATATCTTATGCACTTCCTCTGAGTTCTGAAGTAATTCATTTTCAATTCAACATGGAATGACTAAGGGTAATTAAATCCACATGAATTAACAGGGCTAAATTCAAAATGAATTTCTTCAAAACTCAGAGGAATTGCATCAGATACTGAGGTGTTATTCCTGTGGTATTCAGCTGGAATTCATTATGAATTTACAACCATTATTTTAAACTGTACCCTTTAATCCTTCAATTAACTTGTTAAAAGAGTGCTACGCAAGGTTTTAAAATCTAATCTGTTACCTCTTGGCATCAGCAGCATTATCATATATGTTCTTATGCTGAAGATAATTTGGTTCTTTGATTTTAATCTAACTTCTAATACTTGACACCAGGAATCAGCAGCAATGGCTACTTCTGTAGTGTTATATGCCAGCCAGTAGGTGTCGCTGAGGGGACAGAAAGGGGATTATGGGGTTTCTCTTAAGTAGGAGGGTGGGGGTATGAATATTTCCTTTTTAGTTTGCAGTAAAAACAATAAGCATGCTCTGGCAGGTCTTCCACCTGGGGATGGAGGTTGTGGTGTGCGTGCGTGCGTGCGTGTGTGTGTAGTGGCAGGGTCTGCGCTGGAGTCCTCTACCTATTGTATGCTCTGGACCGTTGTATGTTTAGAGGGCAGTTTAAAACAGAACAAACAGCTTCACTGTAAGCAAGTACTGAGCTGTATTAGTAACAAAACAGCCAAGATCAGAGGTTAAAGATGTGCTGCATAAAATGAAAGAATGAAAGAATGGCATGAATTTTTGTAGAACAAGATGTTTTTTAACCTTATATAGAGAATGACATTGCAGAACAGCAACTTTAAACACGATTGTTAACAGCTCTGAACACATTATTTGAAAATAAGAAATATATAAAGCAGGGAAACTTTTAAGATGTCATTACTCTTTTTAGTACTGCCATAGTACAGCATGTTACATATTACTCAGGGCACAGAGACCCCTTTCCAACGCAGTGTGAAAGCCTGGACCCTTTTAAAATCCTTCGCTACACAGCATGTTACATATTACTCAGAGCACAGAGACCCCTTTCCAACGCAGTGTGAAAGCCCGTACCTTTTTAAAATCCTTCGCTACACAGCATGTTGCCTCTGAAGTAATGTTCTTGGGAACCAGCATGGTCTTCTTGGATCTCAAAGGAGTGGGATAAGCTCTTGAAAAGCAGCAGCCCACACACTGGAAAATCGGAGTCCCTGGCTTGGAGAAGTATTTGTTCTCTTTGAGTTTACACTCGTGACAACCTA